>NW_004443943.1:13338822-13409461 GCF_000243295.1 Trichechus manatus latirostris | reverse complement strand
TGGATCTGTCCATGGGGCCTCCATGACCTTTCCTTGTACAGGTTGTGTTAGTTTCCCCTGTATTGTGTACTGTCTGACCCTTCACCCAAGATACCGCTTGTCTATTGCCTATTTAATATTTTAAAAAAAATGTTAAAAATGTAAAAACAATTCAAAGTTTGCAGTCACTACAAAAACAGGCTGTAGCCACATTTGGCCTGTGTGTTGTAGTTTGCCGACCCCTGGTTTATGTCTGTACTGAATTGTGTAATTCTGAGGTTTGTTTTCTAACTGCAGAATGAAGGAAGGATTGAGCTCTATCAATATTAGACAAATTTCAAATTCTCCATGTATTTCAAATTCTATATAGAATTAGATTCTGTGTTCTATAGAAGAATTCTATAGATTCTATACTCTATATTAGATTCTACATTCAATTTTATATAGAAATAAAAAGGATAGTCTAACAAGAACAGCTGCCTATCACTCAGCTTTAATAATGATGTTTTCTCCATGAAATTCTACTCCTTACTGAATGCTTCTTAGGATTTTTTTCCACTTTATGAGATTTTTTTTCCTTATAATGAAAATAATCCATATTCATTGTAGAAAGTTTGGAAAATAAAGAAGGGCATCAAGCAAAAAAAAAAAAAGAAAAACCCTAATCACACAACTTAGAGATGACATTTTGTTATATTTTCTCAATATTTTTTTATTGTGTGAATAATTTCTTAAAATATTATTTGGAAACATATACAGTTATGTATTCTGATTTTTATTAAACATTAAAACATAGGTACTTCATGTCTTTGAGAACTCTTTGGAATCACAGTTTTATATGATCATATAATTTGGAAAAATAGGGTTTATCATATTTTATGTGACCATTAACATTTTATTGGGCATTTAAACCAAAAAACCAAACCTATTGCCATCAAGTCAATTCTGACTCATAGCAACCCTATAGGACAGAGTAGAACTGCCCCACAGAGTCTCCAAGGAGTGCCTGGTGGATTTGAACTGCTGACCTTTTGGTTAGCAGCCGAACTCTTAATCACTACACCACTAGGGTTTCCATTGGGCTTTTAGGATATGTTAATTTTTTAAACATTATAAATTCTACTATGATTAACATCTTATGTCTAAATATTTGTCCCATTTCTTAGATAAGTTTTAAAGTTCTATACAGAAAGGTACCCTCTTTTTTTGTAGAAGTATAGCTGTATTAAAGGAGCCCTGGTGGCGCAGTGGTTAAGCAGCTTGGCTGCTAACCGAAAGATCAGCGGTTGGAACCCACCAGCTGCTCCAGGGGAGAAAGATGTGGTAGTCTGCTTCTGTAACCCTGTGGGGCAGTTCTACCCTGTCCTATAGGGTCACTATGAGTAGGAATCGACTCTGCAGCAGTGGGTTTGGTTTGGTTTTGGTATAGCTATATTAAGGAGCCCTGGTAGTGTAGTGGTTAAGTGCTCAGCTGCTAACAAAAGGGTCAGTGGTTCAAACCCACCAGCTGCTTTGTGCGAGAAAGATGTGTCAGTCTGCTTCCATAAAGATTACAGCCTTGGGGACGCAATGGACCAGTTCTACTCTGTCCTCTAGGGTCGCTATGAATCAGAATTGACTCGGCAGCAACAAGTATAGCTGTATTGCTTATTTGATGCTGCCTTATATTCTCATCTTTAATTTTGGATAAATTCATTTTCATCCCAACTACTTTATACACACTTTAGGTCAGGCACTACACCTTACACTTCTATAATGCCAAGGCCTAGCTCTAGAACACTGTTTACAGTAATAGGAAATAAGGAAACAGAACAGAAAAAACAAACAAAATCCCTTGCATTTTTGAGAAAAGGCCTATCATAATACGATTTTTTTCTGTTTGATTAGCAAATAAACATGTGCTAGTTTTAGAAAATCTGGGAAGTACAGTTAAAAGAAGTAAATAGGAAAAAAAAAATCCATACATAATTCTATTACCTGGAGACAAAGACTGTTTGTATGTTAACTACGCAGGGCACTTTCTTCTAAAATGCTTCTATATGGTATAGTGCAATTATGAAGTTTAACATTTTAAGTTTTTATCAGTAATATTTATTGACTGCCTACTATATGCAGGGTACTGTATTAAGTTTCTTTTATTCTCTGAAATACTATGATAAATTTTACAGCCATCAATATCCAAGGATATCCAATTACAAAAAAGTGATATCACAAAGTATACTTTCAAACCCTCCCAAGTAAGTGCTGTTGCATCAGTTGCTATATAAAAGACTAGCTCGTGTTATTCAGTAACCCACAAAATTCTATTTTTGACAGCTGTTATTTGTCCTGCTAGTGATAAGGGAGCACAATTAGTCACCCTCTGTCTTTTGAATTCTTGTTTTATAAGTATTCAACATTCAATATCAGAGACTGCAAAGTTGCAGGAAAACCAAATCCTTCAAATTCTAATTTATAAAATACTTTAGAAATGTAAATTACCATTTTCTGGGATACTCCCTCAGTTGTATTAAGCCTTTCCTTTATCTTCATTTTTATATAGGAAATAAAAAAAAAAACTTAAAATTGTTCCTCTTTTTAATTAATAATCATATTAATATTTTCTATAATCAAGAGTAGGAAGACTGAAGTATTAAGAAAGCTAAAGAATTTTCCCTATGTTACAGTTTGAGTGTGATTCTAGACATATGTCTGGTTCTCCTCTTGCAATCAAATAGTCCAGCTTGCTGACAAATGGCCAGATTCATATTCAACAGTTATTAGAATCACAAAATCAAGAGTAACTTCCTCTAACAGGGTAGGACCTAGCCAATCTTCTTAGAAATTCAGCCCTAGAGCAATCAAGGACTTGTCCAAGATCATCCATCTTGGTCTCCATTGTATGTGGTAGAGACCAGGTAAGATTACAGGTCTTCTCACTTGAAGTCTTTGGTGATTTTCCACACTTTGCAAAGGGATTTTCCAGTTCATTCAAAATGAGTGAGCCGTCTTGAATGTATTTACACCTTGATTATAGGTTTTAGACCTAGATAACTAGTTTATGGAATTTTAGGTTTCTATATTACTGGAGAATTGCTGATTCAACAATCATTCTGCTAACAATTTTTAAAGTGATAAGTGTTACCAAATTTAGGCTCCAACAAAAAAAAAATTTTTTTTGCATGTCCTGGCATGCTAATCTCTAACATTGCAATCTTAAAGATCACATTTTACCAACTCAATTGGTAAATCTTGCCAGAAATTTTGACCAATAGAAACAGAAACCTGTTTTATAAATCTTGGGCAAACTATCTAATCTCTTTATGCCTTGTTTTCTTCATCTGGAAATTGGTGATGATCATAGTAGCTACCTCATAGTGTTGTTGTACAGATTAAATGAGTTAATATACACAAAGCAGTTAGAATATAAGTGCCCAATAAATGTGGACTATTATTTTGTTGTTTTTGTTATTATTGTTAATATTATTGTGATCTAAATCTTCATTATTAACGTTTTCTGAATATAATTGAATACATAAGATCAACATAATATGCTGATTTGCCATGTATATTTAGAGATATTTCATTTGAAAAAAACATTTTTTTCTCTACAATTTAAATGTTTTTAAATCATAGCATTAGATTTGTAAAACTATCTCCATTGCTATTTGAATCTATTTCTTAAAAGTATGTTGATCTGTAGACTTTTTACACAGTTGTCATAACGTTAACAGTTTTCTGTCCTGCAGCATTTTTTAAATGACCTCTTTTAATGACTGAATAAGATTTCATTTGTAAGAAGATTTTAAGATGGAATGGGTCTCTTGGTCTCCATTTTGCACATGGCTCACTTTGCAAAGCAAGGCAGTCGCTAGACTACTAACTACAACTTGTAAGAAGAGGGAGCAGGAAAACTGTTTCTACATTCTTAACTAAACAACCCCAAGCTTAGAAGGGCTTAGAAGACTTAATAAGTCCTTAACTGCATTCTTAACTAACTCCCTCCAGCTAGAACTAGAGTTTGAGGAAAGAAGTTTTGCAATTTACACAAGGATGTTTTGAAAAGCACTGTTGGTACGTTGTCAGTCCTTGTTCCCCTAAGTGGGAGGCATTGGGAGTGATTGTCATTTTTCCCAAAGCTGGAAAGAGGAGTAGTAAAGAAACCACTCAGACAGCTTGATATGTATTCTCTGCATTTGATAAACAGTAGCCTGGTGGGTCTAACTTGCCCCTGAAATATCTAAGGTGAGAAACAATTTAGCCTGCTGCTTTGACGTTGGAGAGGGGGAGTGCTGGTCTTTCAGATTTTATCAAGTCAGAGAATGTGTGTTTCCAGGGGGCTAGAGTTTGGCCACATGCAGAAGTCAGGGGTTATCTTACATTTTGTCCAATAGGGCTTACAAAGCTGAGTAGAAGGAGGCTGAGGCTGAGTAAAGTGGCCAGCCAGATGAAAGTACGGCTAGCTGAGAGATCTCCACAGAGTAGGGATGTCTCTACAATGGCTACAAAGTACCTCTCAAGCTTTAAGTAGCTGCCAGGCCCAGAGAGCTCTCTGTCAATGTTAGTCAAGTAAGAACTTTCCTGCCCCCTCTCCTTTGTTTTCGTCCCTCTCTTCTGCTTTAGCCCTGCATCAGAAATTGTAGTTAGCAAACCGGAGTAAAAGTGTAAAGCAGGAAAATAGAAATCACCCTCCACCCATCCCCACATACTTGGGAAAGTAAAATATCTATAACTTCCAATGAAGTTAAGTTTTTATCATACTGTACTAGACGTATTATTATTCACTGGAGGATCTTTTATTGTCTAAAAGTTACCAGAAATTTCATGAGTCTTGTTCTAAATTTCATCTGGGAAAAAGGAAGAACCAGTGCCCAGAATAAACTTAAATGGAGAATTTAAATTGTTTTGAGATTATTTCTCCTAAATTCTGTTTTTCAATGTAATGATTATATATTCATAATTTTCTTAATTATTTCCTTTTTTTTATACATTTAGGTTTGTGATATTGAATTCTTATAATGTTGCACTCGACAGGTTTCTACATATTTCTAACATTATATTTTAGATTATGAGAGATATATTTCCAGAAGGTGGACACCCTTATATATAAATATTGACAAATTGCTTTTCAAAAGTGTTGAAATACATTCCACTACCACTGTCTTTGCATGAATGTTTCATAATACCAAGAAGTTAAAAAAGAAATATTTAATTTTGAATTTTGTAATATTTATGGATATATTGATTACAAAAAGAGGAAAAACCTCTTTTCAGCTAATTGTACCTGAGCAAATGTAAAAAAATCACTATTCTAACTATATTTGTTTATAGACTGCAAATCTGACAGAAGTTTATTAATTATAAAATACCTTTTTATGTAGCGGAAGGATGCATAAAAAATCTGGAGTCAGTCATTCATTTTGAAGCACATTAGTTTTGAAGAGGAAATCATTTAAAAATTTATTAATGACACTAAAATAATTTAGTCTTAAATAAAACTAATAATATGTCAGTATCTCCCTTAGCTTAAATGAAAGTTTAAAAATTTAGCCATGAAATAATAATTTCTGAAATCTTAAAAAGCCTAAATGAACACTGTTCATTAGCATGAATTATAAATAACTTTGAGCATCATATTATCTCTAATAAAGCATGCCATGACTCGCAAGATTTAGTTGAAAACTAAATGCATTGCATTTTTCAGCAATCTGAACAAAGGAACATCTAATAAAAGGATGCTGTTGAATATTCTGTTGTGGTTGCCTACTTATGACATTTGTTTTCATAATAGTACCAAGATTTGGTTAAGTTGGAAAAGTATGTGGGTGAAATACAATGGCTGAAGAATTAAAATACTTCGTTTTATTGTGACAAGGCAGCATCCTTTTTTCAAATAAGATAATTAATTTATATACCTAACACTAGTTTGCTCTGTAAGTTCTCTAAAAAGGCTATCATGAAGGCAATAATGTTATGTAAGTAATTATCAATAACCAACATCCATGACTAGACCATTTTAGGATTGTGATCTTTTCTGTCTTCCTTTTCAAAAATGCTGAACATGAACAGAAGTTAGGATTACATATCCCGGGCTGAATAGTTGAGTGTTCTGAGAAAACAAGATGAAATTACTGGGCTAGGTGAATGCTCACCCTTGTACCCCAAGTTCTAGACTTCTTCCTACATCTTCAGTTATCACTCTGAAAAGTAAGGCTAGTTCCTGTGTAGTTAGTTTTCTGCTCATTCCTGCAAGCGCTAACTCAGTTCTACTTCACAAACAGCTTTGGGTGGTAAATTGAAGCCAGTTTTTCCTGTACTAAAATGGCCTTTCAAAACTATGAGAGTCTTTATAACCCTAGACACTGATCTTGTTTTCAAATGAAGAGTTAAGGTTGCGTTGCTAACCCAGAGTGCAAAGAACATCACCTGCAGGATCACCTGGAAAACAGAAATGATGTAATTTCCTTCTCCCTTGGAAACTTGTCACCTCAAAGAAGGACATCCACCTAAGAATTATATAATTGACTGTTCACATTTTGTATAATAGGGATTAATATTCCCACCATTCTGTGAATTCAGTGGTTCTCAGCAGATGTCACAAGAAGTTCCTACCTGGACCAAGCTATATCCTGTGCGCTGGACGAGTGCGCGGAGGGCTGCTTCCTTCTGGGTGCCGCTCAATCCATCCCCGGATTTTTGATTTGATTCCATTGAGAGTGATTATCAGCAAAAAATCAGGTTAATTAGGGTTGCTCACTGAAACCAAATTTAAGATAAATTAAGTAAATTACTATCGCCAAGTCCAAACTTGTCCTTTTCATAAAGGACGTCTTCAGGAAACATTACATATAAATGAGTCATTATGGTTAGAGCAACTAACAGCCATACACAAACAAGGCTGGTTAAATGTCAGATTCTGCTATCTCATTAAAAAAGAGTTTTTTAAAAAAAAGTTCAATTTAAGTTGAAATTTAGAAGTAAGAAATGAATAATACCCATTCTCCAATTAGAAGCAGATCAGTAATTCTCAATCCAATTATCTCAGGAGGTCTCCAAATGTTTAAACAAATTAGCTCACTTCAATTAAAAGGATATGCTAAACGGTTCTTGCAGATGTGAGAAGAGGGCACTGTCAGCAAATGAAACCAACTAGGATAGGATGTCAAAATTCTCAGAGGTTGAGCTTCATGTATCTGTTCTATGTGTTATCTAAGGCATTTATGCACTTATTCTCCAAAGATAAATTCCTAGAACGGAGTGTGCTCGTGTCAGATACACAGAAGTCATCATACAAATTATTCCATGTAATAAAAATGGGACGTCGATGCTAACAAAGCAAGAACAATGGATCCTTTTGACTATGTGTTGGAAGGGCTACTAACAACTGGATCGTAGGTCCCATAGACCACTTAGTAAAGTATATGAAGCCCTTTGTAAACTCTAAGATACATTTTGAAAGTTTATATATGGGTTCCTGTTTGTGTATGTAGATATGGATAGGCAATTTCAGCATTTTATTGTCTGTTCTTTCTGTTTTGGGAACATGATTTGAACCCCATTTGAAATGTGATAGTTGCTAAATTCCCAGGTTCCCAGGGAAAGGATAACATTCTATAAAGGTTCCAATCTACGGTGGTAAGAGGCTACTGGGGACACTGACCTGCTGGGTGACAGTATGGGTGACTAGTGAAGTTTTATGGTGGGCTTCCACTCTGCTTGATTTACTCTGCCAACCAAGACAGAGGAAGTGTGTTTTGCAGTTATCTGAGTCAAACGCAAATCTAAGGTACTTGACTACAGGTCCTTTTATTTATTTTCTGCCCTATGATTTGAGATTTCCTATACAGCTTTTGATTGTCATTTAAAGATTCATTTATGTAGTGAAAGTATGTATAAATGAATAGACCATTAATCATATGATGGTCAGAATATTAGAATGTAATAATATTAGGAAACTGGGTCAAAAATTGAATGATAGGAAAAAAATGTGACACTGTGGTGATCATCTCAGTAAAATGCTGCTTCAAGGTATTCTATTACCAAAGTTTTAAAAGTTCCCAAACTAATAGGCAAACGTCATTCAAAGTAATATTTTTGGTATAATTTAGAAATTTAAATTTAAAAATACTTGAAATTCCAGAGGGAGTATAAACATTAGCTATTACAGGAACAGAACAATTTCATCCTCTGCATGTAAGTAAGTATGGCTATTCTTGACCTTGACCTTTCTGATAATTTTTGCTTGCTTTTGACTCTAGGTAATTTCATTTGCACTCATTCGTTCTTCCAAGAAGTATTTAGTTAGTGCTGTCTGTATGCCATTTCCACCCTCCTGCCCCGCTTCAGGGCATTGTCTTTTATGGGCAGCCTGCTAACTTGGGAAGTTAACAAGCAGTTTTAGTGTCTGAACTTTGCAAAAAGCAGGGTTCTTTGTTTGTTTTTCATCTTAACTTCATATTGTGACTAAGACAATCAGTAAATTTCTTCTGACTTTCCATCACCACCAACACCACTTCTTGTTGTCGAGTTGATTCCAACTTATAGTTACCCTGTAGGACAGAGTAGAACTGCCCCATAGGTTTTCCAAGGAGCAACTGGTGAATTCGAACTACCGGCCATTTGGTTAGCAGCTGAATTCTTAACCACTACACTACCTGGGCTCCAACCTTCCATACTGGTGATTTAAAATACATATGGCAATCCAGGTTGGGACTTATATCTTTAATGACATATTTACAGTGTAAACATTCTTTCTATGGATACTATAAGATAGAGGTAAAGTGAGATGTGGTTTCAGTTTATAACCCTAAACTGAAGGTGAGTATAGTCATAGAAATCTCTATGAAACAATATAAATCAAGATAGTATTCTCTTAAAATAGACAACAAATAAAACCATAAAATACCTTTGGAAGATTCACATAGAAAACTAGCCTTTATGACACATTTTAACTCTTACACTTTTCCTAAATGTTAATAAAATTGTCTGTTTACCAGGATATTCTCAAACTCTCCCACTGGGCTGAATTTAACCTGCCAAGAGGAAGGAGTCCATGGATGGATGGGAGTCTGATGGAGTAATTTATGTGTGTCTTACAGCTATTTGAAGGCAAAGTCTATAGTCTCTTGGCCAAGTTGTAGAAAGAGCTTCATCCTTTCCATCAAAAAGATAACAGTTCATGGTGAAATGGCAAGTTTTTATTTGCAAAACCTACCTTTCATTTCAGTTAATAATTAGTAAAGGAGGTTAAAGGTATTTTGACATTAGAAAGGTCTTTTGATCACATACAAGTTCACTTTGAAGCTATTGAGAAAATCTGTGTAATGTGTCAATATAGTCTTAAGTCATTGGAAATCAGGACATGAAAATAAAATTCAGAATTTGCTAGAAGAGGGACTTGCTGTTCAATTTTTATTTCTCCAAAACAATCCCTCTCCTAACCTTGACCTAGTCTAAAGGGTGGGCTTGAATCCCAGATAAATATTTTTTAAGCAAGTCAAGCCGTTGTTAAAGAATTTGGTTAATTTGAAATAAAAAAAAAAATTTGTAATTTCTTCAGACCTGAGGCTGCATTCTGAAAGACTAGTTCCCATTCAGTTTATTGAATTCAAAACCTGTATACAACAGGCATTAAGAATACCAGAGTTAGAAGAAAGCACTCGTGTATATATCAGTTATTAATTCAAGTATTCTTTGAGTATCCACTATGTGGTAGGAATTGTTCTAGACACTGGGAATGTAGCAGAGAACACAATAGCTCCTCACCGCAAAACCTAGTGGAGTTTACTAGTAGGTGAGCATGAAAAAAAAAACCAAGATAAATAAGTGAAGTATACAGTGTGCATGTGATAATTTCTGAGGAGAACAAACAAAAATGGATATGTGTGTTTAGAGTTGAACTTTTAGATAGTATGGCCCTTCAAAATTGAATTTGCGAAAAGACCTGGGTGAAGTGAGGGATGTCTTAGGGGTATTCCAGGCAGAGATACTGGCCTTGGGAAGGTGCCCACTGGTAAGGGTCCTGAGGAGGGAGCATGCTGAGGGAATACTGAGGAGGCCAGTATGGTAGTGGCCAGAGCTGAGTGAATGAGAAGTAGAAGTTGAGGTCAGAGAGGTAATGGGGGACCAGAATATGTAGGTTCTTGTAGATTACAGTAAGAACACTGGCATTTGTACTGAGATGTGAAGCAAGAAGATTGATTTTTTTTTTTCCTCTGTATGTTTTAACAGGATCACTCTGGCTGTTGAGAAAACACTGAAGGGGGTGGGGTCAGGACTGGGAGTAGAGTGAGGCAAGTGAAGTGAACCATGCAAATACAGAGTCAACACCTGTTATTTAAAATGTTGATATTTTGTTCTTCATGGAATTTTCCCCTTAATTTTGATTGCTTTAAAATATTGCATTCGAATATTATTTGTCTTGATTACTGAGTTTTTTGGTGCTCCCTTAAATTTTACACTTGAGACAAGTTCCTTACTTACCTCACTTTAGTTGAGGGTTCAAGGGAAGAAGCAGGAGGACCACTTAGAAGCTATTATGACAGCTAGGTAAGAGATGGTAGTGGCTGGGACTAGGATGGTAATAATGGAGGTAGTCGAATCCTGGGTATGGACGAATTGGATGTGTTGAGAGACAGAAACAAGGAGTCAAGAATGACATGCAGCTTTTTGACCTGAGCAACGCAGAAGAATAATGTTGCCAGTAACAGAGATGTAGAGTAAAAAGTTGTGGAAGAAGAGTAGTAGCTTAGTTTTGGGCATGTTGATTTTGAAATGCTCATTGTATCGCCACATGGAAAACTTGAGAGGGAAGTTATGTATATAAGTCTGGATTTCATGGGAGAGTTCCAGGCAAGAGATAATTGATTTGAAGGTTTTCAGCATAGAGATGATATTTAAAGCCTTGGACCTGGATAAGATCATGTAGTGACTGAGTGAGGAGAATAGGTCCAAGGACTGATCTGTGGGACACTCTAACTTTTGGAAGCCAGAGAGATAAGGAGGAACCAGCAAAGGAGATGGACACAGAACAGCCAGAAAGATAGGAGGAGAACAGGTGAGTGAGGTAGTTTGGAAGCCAAGTAAAGAAAAGGTTTCTGGAAAAAGTGAGTGTCCAGTTGTGCCAAATGCTACTAAGCTAAGTAAGATGAAGCCTGAATAGCAGTGCAGACCCTGGAACTAGACTTCCTGGGTTTACATCCTCACTTTGCCTCTCATATGTGCCCTGGGTGAATTCCTTAACCTCTTTCTGTCTCAGTATCCTCAGTTTAGGCAATCTCTCTCAGTGTTTTTGTATTACATGAGTAAATGTATTGAAGGGGCTTTGGAAGAGTTCCTGACACTGGCGTGTACTAAGTACCAGATTAGTGTTAGGCATAGATACAGAAAATCTAAAAGAGGAGAAAAGGAGAAGCAATATAATCACCAAGCACCTCCAATTCTCAATCCAGAGATCCTAGAGTAAGAATTTCCATAGATCCATGGAAAAGCATTGTTACCTAGTTGAGAATGACTAAGAGAAGAAAGGGACAATGAAATTGAAGTTAGATGGAGGAGGATTACAGTCAGTATTACAGGGGAGAATCATATACCCTCCCTAAGCATCAGTTTCCTCATTTGTGAATTGGGGCAATAAGCAGGTGGCACCGTGGTTAAGAGCTTAACTGCCGACCAAAAGATCAGCAGTTCAAATTCACCAGCTGCTCCTTGGAAACCCTATGGGGCAGCTCTACTCTGTCTTTTAGGGTCTTGAGGAGTCAGAATCGACTTGATGGCAACGGGTTTGGCTTTTTTTGTTTGTTTGTTTAGACAATACTGTTATGAAGACTAAATGAGAAAACTCTGTGTTTAGTTCAGTTCTAACATACAGTGAACACTCCAACATGACTTACTGATATGTTAATAACTCACATTGGAGGAGAGAAGCAGAATGCAGGAATAGAAAAGTGATTCCAGAGTGAAGGAATAGCAAAGTGACAGCATTTCCTTGTATATTTTCCTTCTCTTTGCCCTCTTCCTTAAATTCATTCTAAACATGGGGTGGCAGAGGGACTAACAATGTAAAAAACCAAGGGTCTCTTCTACCAGTTTTCATTAATCTGTGACTAATGTCTCCCTGCTCTGCCCAGCAGTATTTATTTAGCAATGTAACATGTTATTCAAATGTATACCCACAACCATACCTGCTATATAAAAATGTTCCCCCCTTTTATTTCTCTACCCCATCCCAGTGGAAACTCTCTGAGCCTCAGTTTCCTCATATATACAATTAAGATAATAATATTTCCTTCACATAGGATTCTTTTGAAGATTAAATATTAATACATTTAAAATACTTTAAATGATTCATGGAATTTAATAACCATCAAATAAGTATTAGCTATTATACTATTTTAATCATTATTCTAATTATTCATCTCTAAATGATTCCAAGAGGTAGAATTTCCAAACTGCTTATGGGGAGGATAAAATTCCAAACCCTTAGCATCAAACACCATCTCTTCAGGACTAGATCCTAGACTCACCTTCCAGGTCTCCCATACACCATGTACTCTCTCCACATGAAATTACCATGTTTTCTTATGGCTCCGTACTCTTTGCTTTGAATACCTTTCTCCTCACTTCCCCTAACTCCACCACAGTGGCTCTGCCAATCCTTCTAGATATTATTGAAATGTTGTCTTCTCTGTGACGCTTTCTTTGACCCCTCCATGGGTAAAATTAGGTGCCACTTCCTCAATGCTCTTAAACAAAACAAAACAAAATAACAACAAAAACTCTATGTATTCTCTCTTGTTGCAGAGTACTATAATTGTTTGCTTACATGTCTACCATTCTCACTAAACTGAGTTTTCTGAGTGTAGGGATTATGTTGACTTCAACTCCATTTGCCCAGAAGGCTTAGTCTGATTACGTTAAGTGCTCAATAAATACTTGTGGAACAAAGTAATGACTTTGGAGCAGCATTTAAAATTTACAGTGACTTGCTCCCAATCAGAAGTAAAATTAATCTGAAACTAATGTCTTAATGCTAGTTACTTCTTTTGTTCTAGTCATTTCCTGAAAGTTCTATGCTGGAAAGAACTTGCTTTATGTAAGGAATTGATTTTAATGGTGTCTCTGTATTTGTGAATATGTTATCATATTTGTAAGAGAAATAAAAAGTATAAGACTTCTGGAATGCACAGTGATTGAAAATAGAGTTGACATTTGGATTCACTTTTCTTTTTTCCTATGCCCTTCTAGTTATGTATTTGCAACTTTAGTGCCTATCTGATAAAGAAAAGAAAGACCTAGGAGTTACTGGAGTCACAATTTCTGTATTCCTGAACTTCGCAGATTTATTGGAATGAACAGCTCACCTTATCACTTGATTGAGACTGCTCAGTAGAAATTGCCAGAGTTTGCTATTGGTCAAGGTCAGAGCTGCAGTTCCTGGCTCTGACCCTGAAGGCTTCAGGTGCCAGTGGATACTGGCTCAGGGAGAGTGGCAGGAAAACAAAGATAAAAAGAAAGTTGGAAGAGAGGCAGCAGGTAGGGAGGTAAATTCTGACTCTTCAAGTCTAGGCCTGTCAGTGAGGCACCATGGGCTTCTCTTTAATTACAAACCTAAACTAGACAGAGGAAATGCCTTCATTTTGTATATAAAAATTACTCCCATGTGGAGAACAAAGTTGTGGAAGGAAAATAGGAGATGATTTTAAGTGACCTTTGTTAGCTAGATTTGCCTGAAGTTATGGCCATGTTGGAAGCTCTTAATGGCCTAGTGGAACACAAATTGGTAGCTAGGGATATTAGATAATGTGGGAAAAAACATTTTTTTATTTATTTTTAATTCTCTCAAAATGGTAAATTGGGCAAGACGTGATACAAAAGCAAGAGAAGTACATGAAGAAACAGCATACTTATAGCGTGAAGAAAGAATAGCTTGCAAAAGGAAAAGCAGAAATTGTTGTCGTAAGTGACAGAGAAGAGATGAAGGATAAAAATAAAATTAAAGTTGGAAGATGTCTTGGTTAAAAATTAAATGAAGAAATTATTCTCGGCTTCAACAAAAAGATCAATGAATATTAATTGAATAACTGCTAGATATCAGACACTGTGCTAGAGAATTGAGTTAGAAAACAGAGTTAATTCTACTGATATTATAGGAGTCCCTCGGTGCTGCAAATGATTAAGTGCTAAGCTACTAACCAAAAGGTCAGCATTTGGGTGCCTTGGAAAAAAGGCCTGGCTATCTGCTTCTGAAAGGTCACAGCCTTGAAAACCCAATGGAGTGCAGTTCTACTCTGCACACAAGGGGTTGCCATGAGTCAGAATAGACTCAATGGCAATGGGTTTGGTTTGGTTTTATTAATATAATATTTTCTGTTTTACTTATTTGATTTTCTAAAGAGTACAGAGAAGGACACTGATGGGGAGGAAAGACAGTCTCTGTCTTGGTAAGCAGAGGAGAGGTGTTCTTTCATAAGTGAATATGGAGACCTTGGGGCCTGTATTAGCAATCTCCCCCATTGCATTTGAAATTGATGACGGCTTCACTCACCATTGTATCAGTTGGGAATTTGTAAAATCAAATCCAGTCTTTCCCCAATGTTTTAGTGTGCACTGACATTGCATGATGTAGGCTGGGCATAACTCTTAGGCAGCATGCAGATTCTACAAGTAGTTTTATCATGAATTTCAGCCTTTTAATAGCTCCTGGGAATTTTACACAGAAGGACTTCCAGGTTATACTGAAATGCTTCTGAAGAATTTATGATCAAAGTTTACACATTTGCCTGATAAGTCTAAGTAAATATTACTCTGTACTGTGTGATTAAAAAAAAAAAATTAGCTCGAGTATTCTTCTTGGAAAAATATTTACAGTTGGTATTAAGTTCATTTTAGAAGTGAATTTATGCAATAGTTCCCTTTATTTGCCCAGATATGAACTATATCATAAACCATAGAAAAATTATATAGAAAATAAGCATCACAAGAGCTTGGTTGCTAACCAAAAGGTCAGCAGATTGAATCCACCAGCTGCTCCTTGAAAACCCCGTGGGGCAGTTTTACTCTGTCTTATAGGGTCGCTGTGAGTCAGAATCAACTTGACGGCAAAAGGTTTTAAAGTAATATGTGGTGTCTCAATTTTTAAAGGCAATATATATCAGCAAAAATGAATAAATTAACTCAAATCCTCTCTCTGTTATAAAGGCCTTAGTAATAAATCATGCATTAATTTGGGCCTGGTTAATTTGGGCCTAGACAAGTCTTCAAATAATAAAAGAAAAGAAACTAAAATTATTAATAGTAGATAAATTAATTTTACTTGATAATTGACAAAATCCTCCTTCCATAGTAGCTTCCATATTTTTAGAGAAAGACAAACTTGCATTTAAATTTCAGCCACTGTAATTTTAACTTTTCTGAGGCCCTGTTTTTTATTCTTAAAAAAGGAACAGGAAGACTGATGCCTAACTTAAAGTTTTTTTTTTTTTTTTAAATTAGTATTAAATAAATAAGATAATGGATGTGAGAGCACTTAACATAGGCCTGACACACAGAAATACCAAAAAACCAAACCCGTTGCCATCGAATCGATTCCGACTCACAGTGACCCTATAGGTCAGAGTAGAACTGCCTCATAGCGTTTCCAAGGAGCAGCTGGTGGATTTGAACTGCTGAGCTCTTGGTTAGCAGCCAAACACTTAACTACTGTGCCACCAGGGGCATACAGAAGGTGCTCAATAAATATTCCTTTTTTGTTCTTATCTGCTGCTTCAGCTGACTCATCCTAGCTATCCGTGGTGCCCTGCATGCTTATGCTCCATTCTAGCAATTGTCCCAGGTGGAGAGAAATCCATTTTGAATCCATTATTTTGAGCTCTTTCCTATTACTTTCATAACTGGTCTAGTTATGTCATTTATTTTTGCTCTTCTCAGTAGGAGAAGTTCCTAAGGTTCTGAGATGGGAAGGGAAAGGAAGCAAGCAGAGAGTGGGGGACCTCATACCATCAAGAAAGCAGTGCCAGGAGCAGAGTGTGTCCTTTGGACCTGGGGTCCCTGCTCGGAGAAGCTCCTAGACTGGGGGAACAATGATGAGAAGGCTGACAGAGACAGAAAGCCTTCCCCTGGAGCTGACACCTTGAATTTGGACTTTTAGCCTACTTCACTGTAAGGAAATAAACTTTTCTTTGTTAAAACCATCCACTTGTGGTATTTCTGTTAAGCAGCACTAGATGACTAAGACAGTTAACAATAGAATAAAACATCCTCAAACTGATAAATAGCATCTCTCAGAAACAGGCAACAAACATCATACTTAATGGTAAAACACTGCAGTCATTCATTTTCATTAAAAACAAATAAATCAGCTATGTAAAACGATTAGAACTAATAAAAGAATACTAAGGATAGCTATAAAATAAATGCTTCCCATTTAACAGAAATAAAATGTAATGAGAAAATCTGAATATAAACAAAGCTTATAAAATAATATGATTAAATTTAATGAGAAATATTTAAGACCTATATGAAGAAAATAATAAAATTCTATGGAAGGACTTAAAGGCCTGTATAGATGGAAGGCTTAATAAAGATGTGAGATCTTCCCAAATTATTAATTTAGTGCAATACCAATAAAAATCTCAACAGTATTATTTTGAAACTTGAAAAATTGGTTCCATAGTTCATCCGGCAAGAAAATGTACAGTAAATGTCACAACATGTATTGAAAGTGTAGAATGATTTGGGGGAACCAGCTCAATTAAAATTATCATTAAAACAGAAATAGACAAATAGATTAATGGAATGAAATAAAAGTCTACACCCAAAGTTTTCTGGATATTGGAGTTTGCTAACAGGTAATATTTCAAATCATAGGGAGAGCACAGACAACTTGAGAAAAAGATAAAGTTGGCCTACCACTTCACAACTTATACCAAAATTTAAAGCGTATTAAAGAAATAATCCTTAAAACATTCTATAACTATTAGAAGAAAATATAGAAAATATTTTTATGGTCTTGTGGTACAGAAAGCCTTCTTAACCATGCATATCAAACAACTTAAATGAAAAGATTAACAATTTGATTACATAAAAATTACAAACTTCTGTAATGGCAAAATAAATAAAATTAACAAGAAGCCACAGACTGGAATAAAATGATTACTATTTCTATAATAGAGAAGTAACATCTTTAAAGAGACTCACAAATACTGCACTAGTCACCTTCTTATACACTCCTTTACTTTCATAACTAGCTCTAACACTAATACTCCCTCACAAAGCCACCAGCCTATGCTCAACTTGGACAGGAATATAAAAAACTTTGAAACAGGAATCCACATAAGTGGTCACACTTTGATGACACTGAAGATTCAGAGATAATGAACAGTTTTTTAACCCAAAAAAGATTTCTGAAAATTTATCAGCAGATGGAAACTGTGCATTTGTTGGGATTGGGGACATGGGTAGTAGAGAAGAGAGATCTTTAAAAATCAGAGGACATAGCAGCTTTCTAACCCCCTACACCCCTAAGGTTGTACATAAGTCAGGTTAAGGCCCCTGTTTCTGTGTTGTGATTTCTCATAGAACCTGTAAGTTCTGGCTGTGGCTAGCTGCTGTGTTATCTTCACTTAATAGTGATAACCAGCCCTTCCCACCATCCCCAACTTTCCTAAAGATTTCTGGAAAAGACAGTTGGCAGAGTTTAGAAAATCTCTGGAATGAGAAGGTCTAACAAGGAGAGCAGAATTTCTTTGCATATACGCTCAATATTTAAATTGACATATAAATCCGTTAAGTGGTAATCATAGCACACAATGGAAATATCGTTTAGCTTAAACCAAAAACCAAACCCGTTGCCACTGAGTTGATTCCGACTCATAGCGACCCTATAGGACAGAGTAGAACCACCCCATAGGGTTTCCAAAGAGCACCTGGTGGATTTGAACTGCTGATCTTTTGGTTAGCAGCCGTACCTCTTAACCACTACACCATGAGGGTGTCCTTTAGCTTAAAAGCAGATGTTT
This sequence comes from Trichechus manatus latirostris, assembly GCF_000243295.1. Lineage (NCBI taxonomy): Eukaryota > Metazoa > Chordata > Mammalia > Sirenia > Trichechidae > Trichechus > Trichechus manatus. Next base: position 13,391,486 of record NW_004443943.1, on the reverse strand, counting down.
ATTCAACAGTCCTGGAACCAATTATTTATGTGGCAGATTTCAGAGACTCGATGAGCTGTGACTGCTTGTATTGCATTCCTTCTCATCTGGTTTATTATATATCTCTAATTGAATTTGTCCTTTTGAACTTTGTTGCTTCATTTGGTTTTCTCAGACCAATTTTGAGAAATTACGTTGAAAACTCAATTTCTACCGAGATGTCAATCGCTGATCAACAATATATATTTGATCCCTGAATAAAGCATACTGAATCTATCTAAAGCTTTGTTTTACATTGGCTCTGAAGCAATCTGAAACATGTAATGAAAAATAGTTTTATCTTGCCCATTAAAAAATACCAGATTATATGTGTTCGGTTTTATGTATGTGTTCAAAGATGTTCAATGGCCTCATATTTCATATTCTATCAATTATGTCAACTCTCCTGTTCCATCATCCATCTTATGTCAACTCTCCTGTTCCATCATCCATCAAATGTATCCAACTTTGTACCCATATTAATTCCCAGTGTATGCCCTTTTCTCCATTAAGACCAGTTTGAAGGATGACTAGGAGCGAGGTGAAGAAAAAGTGGGAACAGAGGTGTGAGTGAAAACAGCATGGATGGTAGTAGGGTTCCTAGAAGAAGTTGAGTGTGGTTTGAATGTTGAATGCAAGTTGTGAGGAGCAGTGGGGGAGGTGGGAGAGGGGAGTGGGATTGGCAACAGATAAGGCTGATGTGGTAGGCAAGAATTCCAAGAATTAAATCAATATCTGCATGATCCAAAACCACCAAAACTGTTGCCATCGAATCGATTACGACTCAGAGCAACCCTACAGGACAGAGTAGAACTGTCCCATAGAGTTTCCAAGGAGTGGCTGGTGGATTTGAACTGCTGACTTTTGGTTAGCAGCCATAGCTCTTAACCACTGCATGAAAGATAGAGTTCTCATTTTGTTATGAAGTCACTGGGATCAGCATGGAAAAATTATAACAGGATCTTGTGTGCTTTAGAAAGATGACTCTGTGAGCTTTGTTGAGAATGGGTTAGAGGCAGAAAGACCAGTTAAGGGACAGCTGGGAACAAAAGAAGGGCAGAACATGACTGTAGCAAAGAGGATGAGGAGAGAGAGGTTCATAAACTCCCCAAGATATGCACTCATCTTTTTAGCCCCAGCGCTCAACACCCAGCCTGGCACTTAGTAGCCACTTAATATGTGTTTGTTAAACTGACCAGAAATTTCATAATGCCTGTCTGACTACTCCAGACTTTGTACTCTCTTTTCTAATTTTTCCAGTTTCACTTTTTCTAATTTCCCAGTTTTACACACAATATTAGAATACATAAGATTTTGTCCTGCATTGTTCATTATTGATTCACATGTATCAGGGTGTTATAGTAGGAAAATACATGGGATCATGGATTTAGACCAACACAGGTTCAAATGTTGGAGTTCTGTCCCTTAAGAACTTTGCAACCTTGGGTCAAGTTATTTAACCAGGCTCCAATTTCTACATTTGGAAACTGGAGATAATGCTTCCTGCCCCACAGAGTTACTATAAGGAGGAAAAGAGATAGGGTAAGTATGCAACATAGAGCTTAGTACATGCACTCAATAGTGTTTTTCTTCATCTCTTCTATTTCTTCCCCTATCTCCCCAGTTAGGTGGCTCTTTCACGCAACAAGCAAAATTGTGCATCTATTATGTGCCTAACACTGTTAGATCTTAGAATTGAAAGATAAATAGGGAAATCCTAATTTAGCATAGCAAATAAATACTTATCTTCCAGTAAAGTAAGAGACCTTGGAGAAGGGAGTGATTACTTAACCTGGGTCTGGAATGGAAGCCTTACAGAAGCCTTCATGGGTTTCTTGATTTTAGGACCAAAAGTTTAATACATCTTTGTGTCCAGCATACCATCTAGAACAACACTAAACACAAATTGGAGGTCAATAAAACTATTCCAAATGGATAAGTTAACATGATAACCCCAGCTTCTTCAAGGATAAACTCAACATCCAAATCTAGTGGGAAAGACGCAGCCAATACATCATCTGGAACAGGGAGCTCTGCTGTCTTGTGCACTTGTCTAATGAGGCACAGTTGTATGCAGTGTTGAGAGGGGATGGAGTGTGGATTGCCTCAAGACACAGAGATGGTTGTTGGAACGTAATAATGTATACTTGAGTTTCTTGCTTCTAGGCAAAGAGGCTTCTTGGACTGAACCCAGTAATAGAAGATATTGTCCCACATAGAAAGAGGACTCTGCCTAGTGCCCTTTCATCCAGCCACTTCTTTTAAAATGGAGACTGACCCTGACCCCCTTCCACTGCAGTCCTAAAGCCCCATGTAGCCCCCACACTCAATTTTCTCTTCAGGGTTCTGTTGCCGTGCCCATGCAGGGGACTGATTTGGGGACAGGTTATATTATTTCATGCTTGTATTTTTGTCATCTAATAACTGTCGTATTCTTCAATCTCCATCTTTATAAATGGCTTTGAGTCCTGATCTGTTTTTTGTTTGTAACTATGAAAGTAACAAAGCCTGAGAAGTTTGCACTCTGGTGTAAGGATAGTACTTTCTATTCTGTTTCAGCTGCTAATTACCCAGATTTCTTCAAATGATTCTACTCAGACTTAATTAGGAGGCCCTTCCTGTGGTAATGGTGCAAATGGTTAATAAGCTCAACTGCCAAGTAAAAGGTTAGAGATTCCAGTCCACTCAGAGATACCTCAGAAGAAAAACCTGGTGATCTACTTATGAAAAATCAGCCACTGAAAACCCTGTGGAGCACAGTTCTATTCTAATACACATGGGGTTGCCATGAGTTGGAATCGACTCGACAACAGCTGGTTTATGATGAGGGAGAGACATAGAGGGATTAGAATGTGGTAAACATGTTGCTCAAATGACTTTAATAATAAACCAAAATTATTTAATAAGTTAAATAAATTTTTCTTCAAAGATCAGCCAAATGCCTACCATTCAAAACCCTTTTGTTACACTATGGTTATCCAGGACTCTTCCACCTTAGCTACCTACCCTCTGCATCTTCTCTTCCCCATCTTCAAAACTTACTTGTCCTAAGTACCAGTCCCACAAGACTTTGACAGGCTAGTTGATCTGCTAAGGGATTTTAGGTGAAGTGTTAATGAATGATACTGGCTCAAAGAGCTCAAATCACTCACACCCTGCATCTCAACTAATTTATATTTTAACAAGGAATTTCTGGAAACATACTCTTATTATCCTAAATGAATAACTCTATTCAGGCTGATACAGCTGCTATTTGGGGGCATCTGGGTCTCAGTTTAAAGTTCAAAATTAGCTTGGTTTAAATATGGGACTCCTTTGGGAGACATAGACCGATCAGCCCAATTTCTCTTTCCATGAGGAGAAAGGTCCGCCCTTAGACAGTATCAGAATTTGAGTTTAAGGCAGCCAAGCCATTCACGACAATGACTTTGTATTTTCAGTGATGCTTCGGTGGCTTATCCTGTCACTAGCTCATGGTGCCTGCACATATTTCTTCTGTGATCTGGGTCTGGCAGTCTCTTGAAGTCACAAATGAGTCTCTCGCTGCATAGGTCCATGTATCTGGACATAGCGGAGAGGGTAGGACCCAGAGTGAAGGGAATATTCCTCTTAGCATGAGGTTTTGTTAATCTGTCTCCCAGAATTTGTGCAGAGAATGTGGCTGAGTTAGAAATGCTGTATAGTGGGAAGTGGTAGCACGGAACGGGGCTGCCCAAGGGTATAATCCTCTGGCTGGGTTTGCATCCTAATAAAAAGTGTCTTCTAATCTTGGGAGAAAAGGAGCCCCGGTGTCATAATGGTTGAGCATTTGGCTGCTAACCAAAAGGTCAGTAGTTCAAACTCACTCAGCAGCTCCTCGAGAGAAAAGACCCAGCGATCCGCTCCCATATAAATACAGCTTAGGAAACCTTGTGGGGCAGTTCTACTCTGTCATATAGGGTCACTATGAGTTGAAATCGACTCGAAAGCATACAACAACAACATCCTTGGGAAACTCATTTAGCTTTTCTGTAGCATAAACAATCTCAAAGGCGCCTTCTAGTTCCAAAATTCAAAGCTTCTCAGTGTTCCATTTATACTCTGCTTACAGGGCTGTGTGTGCCAGACTACTGGGTTCATTCCTGCTTCCACCACTTATTAGCTACAGCTCTCTAAGCCTGTTTCCTTATCAGAAAAATGACTTAGCAACAGTCCCTATCCCATAGGGTCCTGGTGAGAATTAAAGAAGTTAGTCTGTGTGCCTGGCACATTACAGGAGCTAGATACATATACAAAAAAACCAAAACCAAACCAATTGCCATCCAGTCATTCTGACTCAGGATGACCCATGTGTGGTGGAGTAGAACTGTGCCCCATAGAAAAACAACTAATTTTTCAGAAGTAGATCGTCAGACTACTGCGGATGATACTGGTTGGACTTGAACCTCTAACCTTTCAGTTAGCAGCCAAGTGTGTTAACCATTAGTACCACCCAGGGACTTCCATATAAAGGAACTGTTACTTAACATCATCATTAGCATCATCACAGGGCTCTGCCAATTCCAACAGGTTGGTAGTAAATGTCTGAATTGTGAGGCACTGGGGGAATCTAGGAAACTCTGGTGGTGTAGTGGTTAAGAGCTACGGCTGCTAACCAAAAGGTCAGCAGTTTGAATCCACCAGACACTCTTTGGAAACTCTCTGGGGCAGTTCTACTCTATCCTATATGGTCGTTATGAGTTGGAATCGACTTGATGGCAACAGGTTTAGTTTGGTTTTGGTGGGAATCTTCAGGAAAGAGAATTGGAAAGACGATTCTTGAGATGGTCACCTTCATGTTCCAACACAGTTTTTCCTCCCCCATGATATCCAGTTCTGATTTCTGACTGCTACTGCAAGTAATCAGAGGTATTGGGGTTTAAGTACATCTAATAAACAAATTAATTCATGCAGAAGGCCCTAGCTGGAAAGATAAGCAGTAAACACAATCCCAGTAGAAGAGTTGGGTAGAAGAATTCTAAAAAGGAGTTATTAGAGAGGAAAACAAATCACATTTGTACACAATACACTGCCAGTGCCCAGCCTGTCTGCTTCCTAGAAGACTGTGTTAGGAGATTTTGTAGAGTCCTCCTTTCATTTACTTCTTTAATTAGTTACAGCATCTAAACTGGTTTAAATATTTTAGGGCTGTTTTCTTCTGCGGCCTGCATGGGACTGGTTTTCCTCCCATCTTCCATGTGGACCTTTATATCCCCTCTCCTCTCTTAATTAATTCATCATTCAAATTAGTTAATGTCCAGTACAGCAGTAGAATGCCAACTGTATAACCAGCACTATGCTACATAAGGAGCCCTGGTGGCGCAATGGTTAAGTCCTTGGAGGCTAACCGAAAGGCTGGCAGTTCAAACCCAGCAGTGGCTGAGCAGGAGAAAGACCTGGCACAGCTGTGAGGGAGAAAGACCTGTTGATCTGCTTCCATAAAGATTACAGCCAAAAAAACCTTATAGGGCAGTTCTACTCTGTCACATGGGGTCACCATGAGTGGAAAATCAACTTGACAGCACGAGCAACAACATGCTTTATAAGCAGACTAGGCTTATAAATCACAGGTGAGAGCATCTTTCAAATAACTAGCTTTGTACAATTAGAATGATGAATAAAGACTCAAATACCTTGAATAAATTAGACATACTCATTTGACTATGAAGAAATATGATTTTTTAAATGAAAATACTTTGCAATGAAATGCTTTATAAATTAGAATATTCTGTGGAAATAAGGTATTATAATAGTTATTTCTGTTGCTTATGTCTAAAACCAAAAAAACCCCAAACCCATTGCTGCTGAGTCAATTCCGGCTCATAGCAATCCTATAGGACAGAGTAGAACTGTCTCACAGGGTTTCCAAGGAGCAGCTGGTGGGTTCAAACTGCCAGACTTTTGGTGAGCAGCTGTAGCTCTTAACCACTGCACCGTCAGGTTTCCTGCTTAAATCTTGTGTTTTTTAAATCAATTGGACATCCCAAAGCACAGATTTTTTTTTTTAATTGCTGGAAGAAGGGAGGATCACTGCATTATTGAAGGTAGGATTTTGTAGAATTGCAAACCAGTTTGCTCACTTAGCCATTCTCTCTGGCCAAATTTTCATGTGTTAATTCTCTTTAATCATATTATTGTCTGGGCAGAATGCTATACATAACCATGCAAACTAATCTTATATCCTTATTACTACTTCTCTCTTAATATTATAAAGGGACTGAGCCCTACTGGAATAAGCAAACCAGGAAAATGTTTTCCATATCGTTATTAATACCTACATACATAAAATTTCACATACATATTCATACAGAAAAAAAAAAACCTTAGTTCACACATCTTAAAAAAAAAAAAATCAAATGAGAGAGCTCAAAATCCCAGTATATTTTAGTCAATTCAACCATTTTTCCAAAAGGAAATATACTTGTCAAGGAAATATACTTGTCTTTGAGATCAATCAAAAATATTTAGAGAAAGATTTTCATTCATTAAATTAAAAATTCAAAATTGTTTTTAAAGCTTATAACCTAGTTGGGTTAGTTTTGGTGGAATAAAATGACAGACTAGCTTTTCTAATCCAGTCAGCAATAAACATCTATTGATAATAATTGCCTAGATTTTGCAGTATCAGGCCAAGGAGCAGATGGGATTTAATTTCTAATACAGAATGTCACTGCAATAGTGCTACTCTTTTGCAGATGCTCTTTCTGGGGGCAGTTAGGACTGTTAGAACTGCACTTTAGAGGAGCTTGGTTACTGTTTCCATGAATAAGATAAAATGGTGTTTATCCTCCATCGATCAATACTGTCTTGTTTGAACTTATTGAGTCATTTAGAGACATATAAGGTGAGGAAAACCATTATGCAATAGTACCCAAAGTCCTACTCAGTTTTCTAAGGGGTAGCAATATTCTAAAAGATAATTATTGAAACAGATTTTTAACATCAACCAACTGTGTGATGAAATGAACACACACCATGACAGACATCCTGTGGGTTTCAGTGAAAAGGGATTTGGGCTTTTAACTAAGATTTTTCTTTGGTAACATTCTCTAAAATAAAAGTCTACCATTGAAAAAAAATGGAATAGGCTTACTATTTATGATTAATCCAACTCCATCATTTATTTACAGTGTCCAGTTTTTTTTTTTGGGGGGGGGGGGACAAAGAGGAGCTAATGGGTGAGTTCGAAAACATTCAGGAAATATTTTTTTTCTGGAGGTTTTTATAAATAGGGAAATGGAAAGGGAAAGGACAGTTTTGCTGAGTTCCTACTGTGTACCAGACACTGTGCTTGACTCTTCAGCTTTATACTCTCATTTAATCTTCACAGAATTCTGCAGGGCAGATTTTACAGATGAAGAATCCAAGGTTCAGAGAAATTAAATAATATGGCCAAGGTCACAAACCTAGGGAGTTCTGAAACAGGTATTCCAACACAGCTATGTCAGGAGAAAAGTCCAGTGTTTTTTCTATAATTGAGTTTAAAAGTCTCTAACATAAGCATGGTCCTGTTTGTTGGAAGATGACTAGACTATAAAGACCTGTAAATGTTAGAGTCATGATTTTGATTGAACATGTTTGTTACGAATTCTGGACATGGGCTACAAAAATGGTTTGTTCTTTTTTAACCTGTGTTCTGAGGAATATCAATTCTGAGAGGTGTTAATAGATGTTCCTGAAAAAGATGTTCTGTTGTTAATTAAGCCTAGGAAACAAAACATTGCCTATGGCTATGCTCTTGAATATTCACAATGGAATAAATGTATTTACACACAGAGTCAATCCCCAGTATCTGTGAGTCCAGTATAATGGTTACCCAATTGGGCTAGTTCTGCCACTTGCTAAGTGGGTGATGTTGAGCCTGTTTGGTAACCTATCTGAGCCTCAAATTTTGTCACAAAATTAGAATTGACCTCATATGGTAGTTCTGAGAATAAAATGACATATACATGGAAAGTGTTTGAACAGTACTTGGCAGTATAACCCGTTGCCGTTGAGTCGATTCCAACTCATAGGATGGAATAGAACTGCCACATAGGGTTTCCAAGGAGCAGCTGGTGGATTCGAACTGCCAGTCTTTTGGTTAGCAGCCATAGCTCTTAACCACTGCGCCACCAGGGCCCCACTTGCCAGTTTAGTGTTCAATAAAAACCTGTTGCTGTTGAGTTGATTCCGACTCATAGTGACCCTACAGGGCAGAGTAGACTAGCCCCACAGTTTCCAAGAAGTGGCTGGTGGATTTGAACTGCTGACCGTTTGGTTCACAGCCGAGCTCTTAACCACTGCACCACCAACGCTCAATAAGTGTTCAGTAAGTATCTGTTATTGTTGTTATTTTTACTTAAGCACTCAGGTAGTAACAAAACCCTCTTTATCTTGTCAAAACACATTTCCTCAACTTACTTGCTTATGGAGCCACTTTTTTTGAACACATAAACATCACTGAACACAGTGCAGGGAATGTTGATATTTGAAATTACGCAAAACAAACTCTATAGTATCCTAGTTGGAAATAATAACTAAATGTTCAGTGTTTTCACAACACCCTGTGGGGCAGTTTTACTCTGTCATAGGAGGTCGCTATGAGTCAAAATAAACTCAACGGCACCTAACAACAACAACAATATATCATTTTATCATGCTCGCCCATAACAATTTATTTCTTTTCCTTGCCAACTATCTTCTCCCTTTCCTTACACTTGATAAATAATAAACTGGGCTAGTAAAATATGTGGGAATAGTCTAAAATGGGCAGTGTCAATATTATTCCAGAAAATATGGCTCTGAAAAATGAATCCAAGTCAATTTAGGCCTCAGCATTTTGACAAGTAAGTGATTTCACTTTAAATTCCAGACCTAAGCACGTATTTGCATGTTTCTCAGCACACGTTATAAAAGATGTTTGGACTAACACATTTTTGATGCTCCAAAATTATAACTAGAGTCAAATTTACCAATATATGTTTTACAAAACACTAGTCCTATACGACGCATAACTAATGCAATACTCTGTATCTTCTTAGAGATACGCAATACACATGTGAAAAGTCCTATAGCAAAGAAACTGGTTTAACTTGAAACTAATTTTCCTTGTATCTCATTTGGGTAATCATGGAACAAAAGTATTACAATTAGAGAGATTAGGTGATTTCTGGTAGGAATGGGATATCCCTGGTAAGTGTCCTGATTGATTGATTTCTTTAGATAAAATACCATCATATTCTGGTTGTGAATTATCTTTATGAAGTGAACAAAATGACAATGTAAAAATATATCCACTGCAACACAGTTGCCCAGATGACTCTGCAAGGAAAAGATCTAATGATTAGCCATCTGTAGGTTGAGATTTAACACACTCAAAGCCAGTCATTTTCCACATCTTTCTTGTTTTCCTTTTTTTTTCTTCCTTACTTCCTTCCCTCTCTTTCTTTCTTCCCTCTCTTTCTTTCTTCCTTTTTATTTTTAAACTAGAATCAAAAGCAAATCGCTTTAAGACGTTCCTTTAGTTAGCAGAGTAGTGGCAGAGAGAATAGAAGAGTTCACCAAGATGGTGCTTTTGGGGAGAGTAGTAGGGGTGGGAGTGTAGGATAAAGGAGAGGGAAGGAAATATTGAATATATGAAGTATAAAGTATGACAGGAACTACGATCCACACAGAGAACTCAGAACCTGCCTGTGAATGATAAGGCAATTTCTCTAGTAAATTACATTTTATATTTCCCCAGGTCCTAGGTCCAGGACGGACGGTCAACCACGGCTCTTCCTGCTCTCTGGTTGGGGCTAGAGAAACTTCTCAGAACATTTTACTACTATTGAACCTGCAGTGGTAAATCTACATTATTTTAGCCTCAGATATTTATTAAATTGAGACATGGTGGTCGTCTCATTTTGAGATTATACAAATGTATTCTTTTGTTTTCCGGTTACTTCATTAATATAAAGACCAACCAGACAATTCCCTGGCTTAGCCTCTGTAATAGGAGAGGGTAAAAGCTGCTTTCACTGCCTTCCCACTGATAGTACAATGCACAGAGTCAAAATAGAAAAAGTGAAACACATGGACCATACCTGAGTGATTTCAGAGATCCCCACCCGGAAAAGGTTTCTTTGATTATGGCGAGTTCAACGTGTCACTCTGGTTATGCTCTAATCATCATATCAAACTCCAAAGGTCCAGTGGCTTTGGGTTTGGTTTACAATTCCTGGAAGTTAAACTTTAACTCACCCTGTCTTTCGCATCCATGTAGCCCTTTGACCAGATAATTGGGTCACTATAGCCTAGGCAGAACCTACAAAGCCACAGTTGCCATTTGTTTACAAAATTAAAACCAAGTTTGCAGCAAAAACCATTGATATAAATATTATTTTGAAGCCGCTTTAGTGACTTGTGCTTTTAAAAAGAACTCATGGCAATTTGGTAACAGTTTTTCTTTGTATTTTAGCACCTTTGTTTTCTACTATGACAAAGGGATATTAAGTCCAAGGTAATTTAGGACAATATTTCTTTTATCTGGTTTATACTTTTTATCTCATTATATTACATGGGGTGAAGTGTGGCGTTTTAGGTTAAGTATGTAGATAAATGCCGCTTGCAAGCAGAAAATACACATAACATTTATACAAGCGAGTAAATAGGGCCAGATCAGGTCGAGGGAAAACATGCTGCTTTTTCTACAGGCTGCTCATTGAGGTTTAAAGAGGGAGCCGCTGCTGTGGAAGTATAAGCATCAGCCATATCCTGGGCTTATAAGAGAACCGAGACTATTGTTCATTGCTAAAAATCTCAGTGGTCACTGTATTCCCTTAAAGAATAAAGAAATGGCATGTTCAAAGATATAAATTCTTTGGTAAGAGCTCTAGTCTTAAAGCGGAAATTTCTAAAAAAAAAAAAAAAAACACCCAAACAAACCCACTGCTGTTGAGTTGATTCCAATTCATAGTGACCCTATAGGGCAGGGTACAAATGCCCCATAGGGTTTCCAAGGAGTGGCTGGTGGATTAGAACTGCTGACCTTTTGGTTAGCAGCCAAATTCTTAACCATTATGCCACCAGGGCTCTAGTCCTACAGTGGAAATTTCTAGGGGTGATAAAATCCCTTAAGAAAGAAACAATCAAAATCCTCCTATTAGAGTAAATTTTGGTTTAAGGGCTTATAAATCACAGGCCCCAAAACTAGAATTAGATGACACTCTCACTGGGTTTCAGTTCCAGTAAGAGGAGTCTAATTTTCTAGGACCCAACTATTAAGCATATTGTCTATAGAGAGTACAGCATGATCAATCTTTCTATAATATTATAGACACAGAGGAAGATAAATCAATTAACCACATCTGTGAATGTAAAGCAGAAAAGACAAAACATATCGTCGAAATGCTAGTTCTTCCTACTGTTTTCAGTACTGAACCCTGAGGTAGCCTTGATTCCTGATTTACCTAAACTTTTCCCAAAGCAGTGCATGACTGTGTCTCTCTATAACCAGTGTGCCCAAAAGTTGTCTTAATAAAAGCTCAGCAGCAACAATTGTTTTGCCCCTGGAATTACTCTCTGGAGTGAAGCCTACAGGAAGTACTTATGCCCCACCCACCCAGACAGCTGTACAAGGGACAAACACATCCCTCCACTTCCTCCTTGAGGGTGGCTCTCCCTTACCAAGCAGTCTTTCTTGTTTTTCCAAGTGAAAGCTCATTCTGGGTTTGTGTGGTCCCCAAATGTGTAGAGAATTCTTGCCTTGAGTGTGCCTGGTCCTTACCAAGAATTGTTGATATGGTAAGACTGACAGGCCTGGGAGCATTTCCTTTCCTGGTTTTGTGTGGTGGTGTGTGGGTGGTGATGAGTGGAGATGGAGAAAAGTAAGCTAGAATTTTTATGTTTCTGGTGGAAACAGCAAAACACAACGTGCAAAAGAATGAATTACATGAACTAGTTAGAATATTAGAGGAGCCCTGTTGGCACAGTGGTTAAAGTGCTCAGCTGCTAACCGAAAGGTCCACTGTTTTAACCCACCACCATGCTGCAGGAGAACGATGTGGCAGTCTACTTCTGTAAAGATTTACAGTCTCGGAAACCCTATGGGGCAGTTCTACTCTGTCCTATAGGGTCACTGTGAGTCGGAATCGGCTCAATGGTATGGGGGTGATGACTGTAATGAGGAAACATCTACCTCCATTATCCACCTCACTGGTTATTGAGAGGGTCAAGTGATTGGTATATGTGAAAAGGATTTGAAAATAGTACAGGATTACTCAAGTATGAAGTTGCAAAATTACAGAGCAGATTATATTTTATATCCTTGAGGCCACGTCAGTGCAACTTCTTGTTTTAATCTGTGAAATAAGGACTTCTAGGATTTATGCCTGCTCTTTTAGAGATTCATAGCATTTCAAACCTGAAAGATTGATTCTATTCTTAATGCCCGCAAGACTTTGGAAGATAGCAGAATTTGATTCAGTGGGTTAGAATCCATCTGTTCTAATGTCATATCCCAGATATCCCAGAGTTGTAAACCTTTGAAAATGTATTGGTTTTGTAACTAGAGCCATCTAGTGTTGAATTTATTAAAACACACACACACGCATGCACGCACGCACACACACAAACCTTTGTTTTCTGCTTTGAGAAATTGCATTTGGTTCTCCTGGCACATTTGAATGGCATTTTCAAAATAATATAATTGTAGGATTAAATGAGAGCTTGAGAATTTATCTAACTTTTGGGCTACATCTAAAAACTATAGCAGCATGTGTGATGCTACCCTAGCCCTGTTTTTTAAACATGGATTTCGTATCTCAATCTTTGTTCTTTTTTATAGTCATCCCTGTGTTTAACAAAATGTTCTTGAAATTAGAGTTTTATAATGCCTTATTTTTTAAAAGAAACATTTATTTAACCCAATCAACCCAAAGGTAAATCTTGATTTATGTAGAATTTTAGAAAAAGAGATTTAGTTGCTAAATCAGGTATTTAATTTTTTTTAACGTTAAAAAATAGTGATCATTGGGCTTTTAATCTATGTTGTGATCTGTTCTCCTTACAGTAAAGAAAATAATTCCCTCAGAAAAATCCCTACTAGCTTTTAGATAACTTTTGAGAGAGAGTGTCTTAGGCTGGGTTCTCTAGAGAAGAAAAACCAGTAAAGCATATAAGTATGTGTATATATAGAGATTTATGTCAAGGAAACAGCCCACACAATTGTAGAGGCTAAAATGTCCCAAGTCCGTGGATCAGGGTAGAGTCCTGTCCCAATTCACAGAGCCGCAGAAACTGGTGAACCCAAGGTTGGCAGGTCGGACAGGGGCTTCTGCTCACAGACTGTGAAGGTCAACAAATTCCAAGATCAGCAGACAAGACGGCAAGGTTTCTCCTGATTCACGTAGCTGCAGGGGCTGGTGAACCCAAGATCAGCAGGTCAGGGAACTGGACTCTTGCTGGCAGGCTGTGTAGATTGATGAATTCCAAGATCAACAGGTAAGCTGCTAGCTCAAGTCCCAAGAACCGAAGGTGAGACAACAAGAGGCAGTTGCTGAGTCTGGAACAAGCCCAAAACCTTGGCAAGGTGAGCAGGCAGAAAGTAACTGGTGGAAGGCAGAGAGATGAAACCGAGGGGGCGGTGAGCTGCCACAGGCCCCGCCTCCGCAAGTACCACTCAGCAGATTCCATCATGGGGGTGATCACATATCAGATTTCAACAGGGAAGTGATCACAACATTATACAACTGCTAAAACACTGAGAATAATGGTCTACCCAAGCTGACATCCAATCTTAACCATCACAGAGAGTTACGGCATAACCTCTCTTCTAATGATCACGTCATTACCTACTTTCTTCAGTTAATTTTACTCAGCTTTGATAAAAGGAGGTATATTCTTTTCAGATGGTAGGGGACACTCTGGAGGGAGTGAAGTTAAAACACATATACACTGTGTGTGCACACCACACACACACATACACACACACACACACACACACGCAAATTCCTCCAGGCAAGATTATAGCATAACCATAATATTTTTCCCCTTTACACACAAATGTAACATTTTTCCTGATCAATTGTTATTTTGAATTCTTCAGGTTAGAGAAATGTCTAAGAAGTTATAGATGGAAACTAGTCTTGAATTAGTTTCCAATAAAAACCAGATCTGGCCACTATAATATCCTGAATTCAAATTAGGACTAATTTAGTAAAACCAGGTTTTCCACATCCAAGTAAGATATTTCAATGAGCTTTATTAGCAGAAATAAATGGGCAATTTTTCTAATTTTCTTAATCAATACTAGAATAATTTGAGGATTAAGAATTAGATAAAAATAGAATAATAAAATGCTAATTGTATGTATTAATACATTTTCAAATGAGAAAGAAGGCTGAAGTTAGTCAATGGCAAGACTTCCATGAAGAAAACATTAACATTCAAAACAAAATTGAGGAAATTTGTTCATGAGCCCAGTCCTTAATTTATGTTCGTTATAGTTAATTCAAAATGGAAACTTACCTTTCAAATGTGCTTTCTAGTCTTCAAAACACTTTCATTAGAAGTTGGTAGAGTATAATGATTAAAACCATGGACTGCCAGAAGAATAAACAAATATGTCTTGGAAGAAATACAGCCACAATGCTCCTTAGAAGAGAGGTTGGCAAGACTTCGTCTCACGTACTTTGGACATGTTATCAGGAGGGACCAGTCCCTAGAGTAGGACATCATGCTTGGTAGAGGATCATGATAGGGGGTCATGATGCTTGGTAGGGGGTCAGTGAATAAAAGAAAGACCTTCAGCGAAATGGATTGACACAGTGGCTGCGACAATGGGCTCAAACAGAAACGATTATGAAGATGGTGCAGGACCGGGCGGTGTTTTCTTCTTTTGTACGTGGGGTCATGATGGGTCAGAACCAACTCAATGGAACCTAACAACAAGAACAGCATGGACCTTGGATAAGTTCAAATCCCAACTCAACCACTCACTAGTTATCTGACCTCAGGTAAGTCATCAAAGCTTTCTAAGCCTCTATTTTCATGTTTGGAAATGGATATAATGATAACACCTACCTCATGGAGTTCCTGTGAGACTCAAAGGAGAGGAGACATGGAAAGTACTAATCCAGTGCAAGATTCATAGTAAATATTTATGTAAATGAAGTCGTATAATATTTGTCCTTTTGCGATTGATTTATTTCACTCAGCATAAACTCTTCAAGCTCCATCCATACTGCAACATGTATCAAAACTTCATTTCTCCAGTTGGCTGAGTAGTATTCCATGTATAGAGACCAAAGTTTATTAGTCATTACCAGGGGTGGGAGGGAGTGGGGAGAGGAGGGTTACTGCTTATGGAATACTGAGTCTCGGTTTAAGGTGATGGAAAAATCACATTGATTAAGGGTAAGATTGCACAGCCGGTTATTTTAAGTGCTGTCAATAAGTTGTGCACCTGTAAAAAGTTGAGTTGGCCAAAGTTGTGTGACAGACATTGTCATGGATTGAATTGTGTCCCCCCAAAATGTCTGTCAATGTTGCTATGCCATGATTCCCAGTATTGTGTGATTGTCCACCATTTTGTCATCTGTTGTGATTTTCCCATGTGTTGTAAATCCTATCTCTATGATATTAATGAGATAGGATTAGAGGCAGTTATGTTAATGAGGCAGGACTCAATCTACAAGATTAGGTTGTGTCTTGGGCCAGTCTCTTTTTTTTTATTGTACTTTAGGTGAAGGTTTACCAACAAATAGTTTCTCATTAAACAGTCATTGCACATATTGTTTTATGACATTGGTTAACAACCCCACGACATGTCAACACTCTCCCTTCTTGACCTTTTTTTTTTTTTTTTGGTGAAAATATACATAGCCAAAGATACACCATTTCAAAAATTTCTACATGCACAATTCAATGACATCAATTACATTCTTCCAGTTGTGCTGCAGGGCCAGTCTCTTTTGAGATATAAAAGAGAAAAAACAAGCAGAGAGGCATGGGGACGTCATACTGCCAAGAAAGCAGTGCTGGGAGCAGAGTGCATTCTTTGGACCTGTGATCCCTGTACCTTAGAAGATCCTAGACCAGAGAAAGACTGACGACAAGGACCTTCCCCCAGAGCTGGCACCCTGAATTTGGACTTCTAGCCTACTAGACTGTGAGAGAATAAACTTCTCTTTCTTAAAGCCATCCACTGGTGGTATTTCTGTTATAGCAGCACTAGATAAATAAGAGAGACATATTTATAGCAATGACCAAAAAAAAAAAAAAAAAAAAACCGAGTAGTTCTGAGGTCTCTTATGTACAACAAAATACCCCATGGGATCTGGTTCCTTGGTTTAGAGGTTTAAGTTCATGGTTTTTTGGTACATCCCAGTTAATTGCCCTGAAATAGTGTTGAGTGCTTCTATTCTACATCCTAGTTCATTGTGTAGTTCCTGGCGTCTTAAAAGCTTGCAAGCAGCCATCTAATGCACAACAATTGATCTCCATTAGCCTAGGGCAACAGACGAATAAGGAGAGTGAGGAATGTGAGGAGGAAATGGAACCCGTGGCTAACTGCCTCCATTAACAACTGCCTCCTTTGCCACGAGACCAGAAGAACTGGATGGTGCCCAGCTACCATTATTAAACATTTTGATCAAAGATTCTGTAGAAGAATCCTGATCCAAAGGGGAAAAATGCAGAATACAATTTCAAATTCTCATGGACTTTAGACTTTCTGGAGCCATGGAGGCTGGATGAACCCCTGAAACTACTTCCCTGAGATAATCTTTAAAACGTAAAACAAAACTATCCCCTGGAATCTTCTTAAAACCAAACAATAGTTTAGCTTAACTGGTAAAAAATGTCTGCCTTGAGCATAGTAAATATTTACCTAAATTAATTTTGTATTAACTAGTTTTAAAAGGAGTCTTAAAAGTTAACTGTTTCTTCCATTACCTGAGCAAACAGAAAACTAATTCTTCAATGTGGTCTCAAATACAATGCTCTAAAAACTCTGACGCTTCCTGTTACAAGGTCCAAGATTATCTACATGTTATGGGTAACAACACCAGGTATTTACACTGTGAGGTAAACAATGTAAATCTGCTTTGGGAATCATAGATCACTGTAGACATCATTATATATATTTGTGTTTTATTTTTATAGTAACTCTGTGAAGCAATTAGGGCAGGAGGGTGTTTTCCTCCGTTTTTAAGAAGATGAGGATAATAAGAGGTTGTTTATATAAAGTGCTTTTATTACAGAAAATAACATGAGGTAGAGCAAAAAGCAAAGGCTTTTTCATTTATTCACTGAGTCGCTTTGGGAGTTTACTTAACATCTTTGACCATCAGTTTTCTTATCTATAAAATGAGGCTGATAGTCTATAATATTTTGTTGGGATTAAATGAGCCGTGGGTTTGGACTGTGACTGGCACATAGTAAGTTCCTGTTTCATCTCCAAGGCTCTTTCTACTATACCATGATCCATCCAGATTAGGTTTCCCTAAATCAGGTAGACCTGGTTCTTCTCCAGATTCTTCCACTAACAAATCTATATTCTTATTTAGACTACTTGGGAAGCTTTGTGCTTCCTGAATCTGAGGACGTAAGTCTTTCATCAATTCTATAAAATTCTCAATCATCATGTCTTCAAATATTGCCCCTCACCTATTCTCTTTAGTCTGTCTTTCTAGAACTCTGATTAGATACATTTTTTTAATTTTTTCAGATACACCTTCCATTCACTAATTCCCTTCTCACCACTATGTAATTTTCTGTTTAACCAATCCATTGAGTTTTTTAACTTCACTGAAAAAAAAAGTGTATATATATATATATAAAACACCAGTTACTACCGAGTCAGTTCTGACTCATGGTGACCCAATGTGTGTCACGTAGAACTGGGATCCATAGGGTTTTCAATGACTGATTTTTTGGACATAGATGGCCAGGCCTTTCTTCTGAGGTGCCTCTGATGGACTCAAACCTCCAACTCTCTGTTTCTCTCTCTAGATGATGTAGATATAGATATAGATATAAATATAGATGTAGATATCAAGAAGCCCTAGTGGCACAGTGGTTAAGTGCTCGCCTGCTAACCAAAAGGTCAGCAGTTAAAATCCACCAGCTGCTCTAAGGGGGAAAGACGTGGCAGTCTGTTTCTGTAAAGATTTACAGCCTTGGAAACCCTGTGGGGCAGTTCTAATCTGTCCTATAGGATCACTGTGAGTTGGAATTGACTCAGTGGCAATGGGTTTACTTCTTGTTTTTTTTATTAACCAGTAAGCAAGGTATACCCGGGCTTACAGAAAGGAGGGAACACACGGCTTAATTGTGTTTACTTACTAATCTGTAGTGAACAATTTCACATGGGTTTCACCACATCTTTGATTGATGAAATTGTGTACTACAGATCAGTAAGTAAGCACAAGTAAGCCTGTGCGTCCCTTGCTTATTGGGTCATCTGTCCCTGGGAAGAACCCTGGAATGGCAGCAGAAGATGTGGGCTCTGCTTCCAGTTTTGTCCCTCACGGCCTGTTTGATCATTGACACCTGTTAAGCCTTAATTTCCCTTCCAGCAGTAAAACTCTGTGATTCTTTCATCCCATGATGATGATTCTACCAAGTCTTTGTAATATTTTACAAAAATATTTTACTTCCACCAAAGTCTTTGTTCTGGGCAAGCAGGCAGCTCAGAATGGACTTTCACATAGACTACTTAATCAAAGTGCCAACTAATAGGGAAAAAAAGTGGGGGGGATAAGAGATTTGGAAAACTCTTTAGTCTGACCCTTTATGTTTACAATTGAGGAAATTAAATCCCAGAAATAAGTTACCTGTGCAGGGCTGGAAAAGGTCCAGTTTGAAGAACATTGAGGAAAGAACTGGGACAGGCAACTCCACAACTTAACCTCCAAACTTAGAACCCTGGAGAGCTGATGAGTTACTGGTTTGAGTTGTAAGGTCAATGCTGAACTCACTGGTGTGCTGTGGCTGAGTGACGATGGTGCTATGTATCTGGTAGGAAGGTGTAATAGCTAAGCATTTGGGCTCTTTAGCTAAATTTCCTGCTTATTTAAATTCTAGCTCCCCCACTTTAAAAAAAAAAAACCACTGACAGCGAGTCGATTCAGACTCATAGCAACCCTATAGGACAGAGTAGAATTGCCCATAGAGTTTCCAAGGAGCAGCTGGGATTCAAACTGTTGGCCTTTTGGTTAGCAGCCACGCTCTTAACCACTGTGTCACCAGCACTCCCCCACTTACTAGCTGTGAAACTATAATATTACTTAAATTTTTGATGCTTCAGTTTCCTTCTTTCAGAAATGGGGGTAATATTACAACCTATATAGTAGCGGTATTTTGAAGATTAATTGATATAATTATGTAAAGTGCTTAGCACATTTTCTGGCAAGTATTCAATGAATGTTATCTATAAATTACTGGAATAATCTGGTGCTTTTTTGTTGAAATACAAATGTGCTGAGCACATTTTCTGGTAAGTATTCAAAGAAAGTTAGCCATAAATTATTGAAATAAAACATGGGCTCATATGACGTGATTAGTTCATTCTACAGAAATATTTCATTTATTTATTTCTCATTATCCAGAAAGAAAGAAGGAAGGGAAGGGTTCCTTTCTACTGTGATTGGACAGAATTGTAAAAGGGAAAGATGAGTATGAGTTAATAGCAAATTCAACTCACATCAAAACATGAATTAAAATGTGTGCTTGGTGCTCAGGGTAGTGCTATTATTATGCCTGAATCCCGGGGTGAGAGATTGGAGGGAAAGACAGCTCACAGTTTAAAATGCATCGCAGGTTGTGTTTGCTCTGGCCAACTAAAATATTTCTGGATTCCACTGCTGGAAATATTTTGGCCTGTCTACAGAGATTATTTCTAACCTATTAACTTCATACAGTGGAGCACCACTGAAAATGGAACAATCAAACTTTACAGCCTCACCCAACTCTGCTCACTTGTTTGGAAAATGATCTCCACATTAATGGTAGTTATTGTGAATTCACAGAAGGGACATTCAGCCAAAACACTAATTAAAGGCACATTTAATTCAGCAAGACCTACTTTGCTGAGTTCTTCTGAGTTCAGACATCTGACTACTGACTTTATGCCAGAGGAGTTGCCTTTTTCTTTTTTTTAAATTTTTACCACGATTGACATTTTCACCACTCTGTGAACTTTATACATTCACATCTAAGCAGTGCCATTGACTGCAGCCAGGATCCAAACCAAAAACCAAACCTGTTGCCCCGTCGAGTCAATTCCGACTCAAAGCAACTGTCTTAGTCATCTAATGCTGCTATAACAGAAATATCACAGGTAGATGGCTTTAACAAAGAGAAATTTATTTCTTCACAGTAAAGCAGACTACAAGTCTAAAGTCAGGGCATCAGCTCCAGGAGAAGGCGTTCTCTCTCTGTCGGCCTTCTCATCAATCTCCCCTGGACTAGGAGCTACTCCACGAATGGACTCTGGGTCCAAAGGACACACTCTGCTCCTGGCACTGCTGTCTTGGTGGTATGAGGTCCCCAACTCTCTGCTTGCTTCCCTTTCCTTTTATCTCTTGTAAGATAAAAGGTGGTGCAGGCCACACCCCAGGGAAACTCCCTTTACACTGGATCAGGGATGTGACCTTATAAGGGTGTTACAATCCCACCCTAATCCTCTTTAATGTAAAATTACAATTCCAAGATGGAGGACAACCACACGATACTGGGAATCATGGCCCAGCCAAATTGATACACACATTTTTGGGGGGCCATATTTCAATCCATGACAGCGACCCTATAGAACAGAGTAGAACTGCCCCATAGAGTTTCCAAGGAGCACCTGGTGGATTCAAACTGCCAACCCTTTGGTTAGCAGCAGTAGCAATTAACCGCTACTCCACCAGGGTTTCTGAAGCCAGAATAGGCCCTTAAAAATTATTTTATCTCATTAGGGCTATGCTCTCTGTTTTATTACAAAACAAGTCTGGATATGAAGATTGTGGAGACGTCGGCATGCAGGTGACAGTTGGCACTGTGCACACAGATTAGTGATAGGCAGTCTGGGAGAGTGAAGAATGGAAAGAGAAAAAGGTCAAAGAGAGGCTTAAAGAACACGCAGCTAAGCTAGGCAGAGGAAGGAAGAGGCACAAAGGAGACCAAGAAAGAACAGCGAGATGGGAAGAGAATCGGGAGGTACAGGTGAGAGAGTTTTAAAAAGGTTGACTGTCAAAATTTAAAGTGAGAATAAGCAAGGCATGAACTGAGGACAGGCTGTTGGATTTGGGAATAAGGTAAATAAAGATGACTGTTTTAATGGAGAGGTAGGAGCAGCCAGAGCACAGAGGATTAAGGAGAGTTTGGAGGGAGGAAGTGGTGGCCCACGCAAAAAATTTGGCAGTGAAGAGAAGGAGAATAATGGGGTAATCATATGTGCAGAGAGCAGAACTGAGTAGTGAATTGGTTTTTTTTAGACCAAAGGAAGAAGCCAACAAGGGAGAGTGTGAAGATATAAGGGAATAAAGGAATGATTTAAAGAATAATGTCTTTTGAATAGACAAGAGGGGATGGAGTCAATGAGACAAACTGAAAAGAGATTGGAAGGAATAGCGGTAAGGCTCAGTGCTTCTCCAACTTTAATGTTCACACTTTAGGGATCTTGTTAAATTGCAGCTTCTAATTCAGTAAGACCAGAGTGTATCCCTAGATTCTGCACTTCTAACAAGCCCCCAGGTGTGCCAAGGCTATTAGTCTAGGGACCATACTTTGAGAAGCAAGGTCTAGAGAAATTATTGAATCAGACACTATAGGGATGGGACTAGGGAACTATGTTTTTAACAGACAAATAGGTGATTATGATGCAGATCAAAGTCTGAGAACTACTGGGGTTAATGAGGGAAGAAAGAATGAGATTTTAAGAAGCACAGAGGGACCAGCTGAGGTAGAATCAAGTGAATATCTAATGACAGCAAAGAGGCTAAGATTAATGTATAATAATGTTTAAATGCAGTTCTCAATGGAATCTCTATTGTAAGTGTTTATTAGATCAAGGAAAAATGATGCCCTTAGCTGATTTCAACATTGCTAAACTCGATATTGCTTAAAATGAGAAGTGAAATACCCCCATTCAATTTAACACCTACACCTTCCACATTAACTAGAATGCCTAAGAATCTTCTGAACTTACTGGAAAATACTGCAAACGAATTGAAGAATTTTCTAGTACCTGGAATGGAGCCCTGGTGGTCAGCAGTTGGAATCTACCAGCCACTCCTTGGAAACCCTGTGGGGCGATTCAATTCTGTCTTATAGGGTCTCCATGAGTCGGAATAGACTCAACAGCAACAAGTTTGGTTTGGTTGCTAGTACCTGGTGTTGATTTTGTAAAGAACCAACTCTGCCTCACAAATTAAATTTGCCTCTATGGTGAGGTAATAGACTCTTTATTGAAGATAATGGGTAATCAGCAGCCAGCATGTATTCTGGTTTCAATAAGCTTTTGTTTCTTTTTCATGAATGTGAATTAAAATTGTCTGCAATATCATATTTAGACTGTAACATCAATAGCTTAATATTAACTGGTAAAGAAGGGGAAAAGATACATTAGGTAATATTTTGTAGGCCTTTTGGCTTAGACTACCATAATATACTATTTTTATTTATGACTTTAATGATGGAAAGGGGAACATAGTAATTAAGTCTGCAAAGTTGGCAGAGCTGGTATCCATGGATAGAATCCAAATTCAAATTGTACTTAAAGTGATGCAGAAGTAGTTCATTGACTCATTGTCTTAGGCTGGGTTCTCTAGAGAAGCAAAACCAGTAAAGTGTATAAATATATATATAGAGAGAGGTTATATCAAGGAAACAGCTCACGTGATTGTAGAGGCTAGAATGTCCCAAGTCCGTGGATCAGGGTAGAGGCCTCTCCCAAGTCACAGCTGCAGAAGCTGGTAAGCCCAAGATCAGAAGGTCAGAGAGCAGGGCTCCCACTCACAGGCTGTGCAGATCGACAAATCCCAGGTTCGACAGATAAGCTGACAGCTCAAGTCCCAAGAACGGGAGATGAGACGACAGGAAGCAGCCGCAGGATCCAGAGAGAGCAAAAAGCCAGAACGTCTGCTTATATACAGATGCGGGCCACACCCCCAAGGAGCCTCCCTTTCATCTGATTGGCTACTCGCAGTATATTCAATCATGGGAGTGATTACATTAAAACACGGAGAATCATGGCCCAGCCAAGCTGACACACAATCTTAACCATCACACTTATTTAAATAAGTACATCACTGACTGATTGATTTTATATCCACCACATCCAAAAAGGACTTCCAGCAGATTCATCAAATATTTGTGTGCTGAGTGAAAGGCCTAGTGCTAGGTGCTGGGTAGAATACAGAGACAGAAGACTTAAGTGCTGACTTCATGGTGCTCCCAGCTCCATGAAGAAGATAAGACAAGTACCCAAATAACTAAAGCAAGGTATAAAGGGATGTATCCTACCGGGAATGTCAATAGAGGGTCATGGAATTTGGAGGTAGTGGAGAGTTTCTGTCCACATGGCTGTCATGGTTTGAATTATGTCCCCCCAAAAATGTGTGTATCAATTTGGCTGGGCCATGATTCCCAGAATTGTGTGGTTGTCCTCCATTTTGTGATTGTAATTTTATGTTAAAGAGGATTAGGGTGGGATTGTAACACCACCCTTACCCAGGTCACATCCCTGATCCAATGTAAAGGGAGTTTCCCTGGGGTGTGGCCTGCACCACCTTTTATCTCTCAAGAGATAAAAGGAAAGAGAAGCAAGCAGAGAGTTAGAACCTCATACCACCAAGAAAGCAGTGCCAGGAGCAGAGCACATCTTTTGGACCTGAGGTTCCTGCAAAGAGAAGCTGCCAGACGAAGGAAAGACTGATGCATCACAAGGACCTTTCTCCAGAGCCGACAGAGAGAGAAAGCCTTCTCCTGGAGCTGATACCCTGAATTTGGACTTGTAGCCTACTAGACTGTGAGAAAATAAACTTCTCTTTGTTAAAGCCATCCACTTGTGGTATGTCTGTTAGAGCAGCACTAGATAACTAAGACAGAATTCAGTACTGAGAGAGTGGGGTGCTACTATAACAGATACCTAAAATGTGGAAGCAGTTTCGAAACTGTGAATGGGTAGAGAAGAAGTGGCAGCAACAGAGAATCAACAGCAGCAGAACCAGGAGACTAGCGCAAGATAGCGCTGCCGACCCAGCGAGTGAGAGCTGAGTGTGTGTGCGACGGAGGCTGCCTGGTGGAGTGGGGTGCCTCCAAGCACTTATCGGTGGAGTTAGGCTTGCCGACCCATGGAGCAAGAGAGCTGAGTGTCTGTGCGCAGGAGGCTTCCTGGTGGAGTGGGGTGCCTCCAGGCACTTATCAGTGAAGCTACTGAGCTTTGGAACATTTGCCCCAGCAGATGCGGGCATGAGGCCCGAGGGCCAAGAGGCCATAGGAAGCAGAAGCTGAAGAGACAAGGAACACAAGAAGCCAAGCTGTCTCAGTCTCAAAAGGTATGGTCATGACCTCAGGGGTTTCAAAGGGTGGAGCCATGACCTCAGGGGTTTCAAATGGTGGAGCCATGGCCTCTGGTGTTTCTAAGAATGGAGTTGTCACTCCGATGGAGTAGGAGAATGGTGCACCTAAAGCCGAGGGAGCAGAGTTGCTATCCTGGTGGGTCTGGAAGACAGACTGAAGCCCAGGGCCAAGGGGCTTCCACTCAGAATCCGGAGACTGTGGCCAATACCTACAGTCTGGAGGGCAAGGCTATTGTGTAAATTGTCTCAGAGAACAGACTATTTTCAAAGCCTTGAGAGTTAATGTAATGTGTTCTGCTGACTTGCTTGGTTTCTGTTATCCCTTCTTCTCCTCCCGTTTCTCCCATTTGTAATGTAAATGTCTAGCTTGTGCCTGTTCTGCCATTGTAACTTTGGAAGCAGATAATTTGTATTCTAGATTTCACAGATGAAGAGGAATTTTTGATTTTGGACTTGGAGTTAAGACTTTTGCTGTTATATGATCAGATGAAAATGTTTTGCATGTTGCAAGGACATGAGTTTTGGGGGGCCAAAGGATGGAGTGTCATGGATTGAATTGTGTCCCCCCAAAAAATCTGTCAACTTGACTGGGTCATGATTCATAGTATTGTATGATTGTATACCATTTTGTAATCTAATGTGATTTCCTTATGTGTTGTAAACTCTATCACTATGATGAGGTTATATGTGATTTTCTTATGTGTTGTAAACTCTATCACTATGATGACATTATACTGATGAGGTTTACAAGATTAGATAGTGTCTTAATCCAATCTCTTTTGAGATATAAAAGAGAGAAAAGAGTAGAGACACACACAGACCTCATACCACCAAGAAAGAAGCACCGGGAGCAGAGGGTGTCCTTTGGACCTGAGGTTCCTGCACAGAGAAGCTCCTAGTCCGGGGGAAGATCGATGATGATGAGGACCTTCCTCCAGAGCCAACAGAGAGAGAGAGCCTTCTCCTGGAGCTGACGCCCTGAATTTGGACTTCTGGCCTACTAGACTGTGAGAAAATAAATTTCTCTTTGTTAAAACTTGTGGTATTTCTGTTAGAACAGCACTACATGACTAAGACAAGTACCCAAATAACTAAAGCAAGGTATAAAGGGATGTATTCTATTGGGAGTGTCAATAGAAGGCCATGGGAATTTGGAGGTAGTGGAGAGAGTTTTTGTCAACATGGCTTATAGACTTGACTTTGGAATTTAGCATCATGTTTCAAAATTTGAAATGCACACGCACTTGGACTCTGCTGTCTTAGAAAATTTATACTATAGCTAGCGATTGGTTTAGATTCTGTAGATCTTGAAGCAGGTACAGTTTTGTGGTTCTGTCTTTAAGGAAAATAAAATGGATGCATGTAAGTGAGGGACTGTGGCGGCTTAAGCTTCATTAACTTCATTGTAAATCTGCCTCTGGTTAGAGCTCTACTGTGCACAATACACACAAAGGTATGAATTGGAATGATCAATCCAGCAACATTTTTAGTAGCAAATGACTGTAGTAATCAAATTGTTGTTAGTAGAATAGTGGTTAAATAAATATGGTGCATTTTATAATGGAATATGATGACAGCTACTAGGAAGGATGAGGGACATCTATCCGTGCTGATAAAAACCAATTTTTTAGACATTACTAAGGAAAAAGCCAAGTATACAACTATTTATTAAAAAGAGGGGAACATGTGAACACAGGTATGCTTATAGATGCAGTGAATAGCTCTGAAACTAGTAGCATTGTTGCCTTTGGGAAAGGGTACACAAGAGGTCAAGGGTGGAAGGAAGCATTTTTAACCTCATACCCTTTTTTACTGTTTTACCACATGTACTTATAATATTTTCAAAAATAGCTTTTAAGAGCAACAAGAAAAGCAAAACAAAGAAGAGCATTTGAGTCAGGCCTTGAAAGAAAACAGTGTGAAGATCTGTTTGGCTGATGCATAGGGTAAAATTGGCTCCAAAACTTGAAGTAATTCTTTCATGGAGGTTTTGGGAGTCACTGAGCAGAGGACTTACCTGACAAAAGTTGCGTCTTGCAAATACTCATCAGGCAATACTAGTGGGATGGATTGTTCTGAGTTCTGAGCATTGTTCTGAGCCTATTACAGCAAACCACTAGAGACCCTATGAGGATCTGAGCAGCTTTATGCAAGCAAGAGCAGAGGCAAAAAGAGGAAGGAGGAGAGAGATTGGGAAGGTGGACACATGAGGGTCAGGGAACTCATTAGATACAGAGGGAAGCTCTATTAAAAAGGGCCACAGATGACTGTAAAGAAACAAGATTAATCTCATTAGGAAAAACAATGCCCAGTTGTGTGTTATAAACTGTTTTCTCTCTGGTGGTTAGTGACACATTTTAATGATGAATTTCACAATTATGGGTTGATAAAACATACAGAGGTTTGCTGTTAGTTACAGGCAGTGATGTGAGGAGGTACCTGTTGTTATTGTTAAGAAGCAGTCCCTTACAAGTTCCTCCCTTTTTCCTCTCTGATGCCTCAGGGAAGGGCAGGCCTTCTCCAGGACCCAGCCTTTGGTGAGAAACCTACCGGCATTATCAAAGATGGTTCTGAGACCTTATCTTCTGAAAATTTGAAGTGAAACATAAAACTCACTCAACCACAAAACAAACAAACGAAGACTCATTCATCGCACACCCTGTGCTAAGGAATAGGAAATGTGAGAGGAGTGAGCTGTCCAAGGAGTAAGTCTGTCCAGGAATTCCCCGATGCTCTTCCCATAAGCTGAATATGTAAGTGGCCACCTTTAAGTTGTGATTTCCTGGTCACTAAGAAAGGTTCCCTGTTACTTCCACAAATAACCCTTTCTTCCTCTCTTCCCAAGGATGTTTCAATTTCTGTTAAATGATGACAAAGATTTTTGTTCCGCAGAGGTCAGGATAAAACTCAAGTTCATCCTGGTGGTGATTACTCAAGACCCTCACTTTACATTGGGATGGAGAAGATGTACTTTTCAGAGAAAATGTCCCATAGAGAAAGGCATTTGGGTGACTAGGGGAAGAGGAGCATGATACGTACAAGTAGACTGCACTAGAAAGGGTACAGAAAAGATAGGCAAGTCAGTAAGAATCTACGTTTTGACTTTGCAATCCTGCCTACTTCAGACAAGCAATAGCACCCTTGAGGAACGGTGGCAGTCTTGAGTTGGCTTGGTAAAGTGTTTCTCAAAATGAGGTCTGGGACTACTTGAAACAGAATTACCTGGGAATGCTTGTGAAAAGTCAGAGTCCTGGGACTCATCCAGGCCTTGATCAATAATAATATGGGGGAGTGGGAAGTGGGGAGTGGCTTAGGAATCTGCATTTTAATAAAAACTTCCCAGGTGAGTCTTTTGCACACTGAAGTTTAAGAACAATTACGTTAGTAGTTTGGGATTTCTTTCTTTCCCTTCCTTCTTTCTTTCCTCCCTTCCTTTCCTCCTTACTTCCTTCCTTTCTTCCTTCTTTCCTTCCTCCCTCCCCCTCTCCTTCCCTCCCTCCTTTCTTCCTTCTTTCCATGACCTTACTTGAGCCACATTGTCTTGGGTTGGCTGCCCATCTAAAACTCTGCTCCCACAGCACAGGGGCTTACCTCAGTCGTGGCACTTACCACACCACCTTGTACATATGATTACTTATCTCTCCTCCACTAGACTGTGCATACTTTGAGGCCAGGAACTATGGATTTTGTTTTTGTATACCCTGTCCTGGAATTCTAGGCATTGAATGCCTCACCAAAGAGTCTCTAAATCACAGGGGGTTCTGGGGTGGTACTGGGGTGAGACTTGTTCTCGGTCTCAGTGCAGAGTTTAGCTTTTCAACAGTGTTCAGTGGAGTCAGGTCAGATCAATGGTTTTCTGATTTACCCTTAGCCGTTCGTGGCCTCAGCAGGAATCTAGTAGCATGTGTATGAGATGATTCTTGCTGGTGGATCTTGTTTTCCTTGCTTAGATCTTTACTAGGCCTCTTTTGCCCCCACACTATTAGGTCATTACCCACTTATGTCAATAACTGGAAGCACAGACTACTGTTTGCAAAATTCAGATATAAAAAACACACTAGGCTAAACCCAAGTTTCACACAAAAATAACTCATAGAGCACTGGGCTTACATTAACTGCCTATACCAGAGATGGAAAAACAGGTCAGTGACAAATTTAGGTCTTGATTTAATCAGGTAGTCTGGAGCAGCCAGAATGTCAGAGCAGCTCAGATAGAGGGTACAGCATGCCTCTCCCTACCTTGCAATCAGCTTGTCAGCTTTTAGCCTCCATTCCTCAGCAAGAACTGCTAAGTACTTGAGTGGTTTACAAAGCACTTTAAAATTCACTCAAATCAGGCTGCCAGTGGTTATGATGGAAGTTGTTGAATGCATGTCAAACAAAGTGCAGAATCGTTTCTAGAGTTTATTTTCCTCACATTTGTCCCTTCAAAAATCAATTGGTTTTCTCTATAGCCCGAGGTTGTATGGGCTGAAGCAATGAGAATCTGAATAAGCAAGCATTTGAAGGGTCCCTAGCATTTGGAAATGCTCCAAGTAGGAGTTAGACCACCTCCTACACAATACACAGAGCTAAGTTTGGGAGTCTGGAGAGAGGATGACCTGCCACTGAGACCTACATGGCGGTATTAGGCTTTCCCACTGAGCCCCCTTACGCTTGATTTTCTTCTCCCACCAAGCCTTCCTCGAGGCTTCAATCTGGCCCTGTGCCTTTGCCTGTGGACAGGATGGGAGGTTTAATTTATTATTAAACACCCTTATAATTAACTGGACAAGCACACCTGAGTCCAGCAAAATGAACGAAAAAATTGTTCCCATTTGATTTGTATCTTCTAGCTCACATGGAATCCATAGGTGGAGTGCAGTGGGCAAGTAGCTCCACTACTCTTGCCCACTTGTCCTTCCATCCCTCAGCAAGTGTGAGCTACTCACAGACTGCTACCCTGCAGGCTTCCCTCAGTTTACTATGCTTCTCAAGGTCACTATGGGAAAATTCTTTTTTCCTTTGGTCGCTTTTTAATTTCTACGTCCTTGGCTCTCTTCCTCAGAGATGCCACAAACCAAAGAATGAGGACACCTTCTAGACTCTGGGAAAGGCAAGGAAACCAATTACCCCCTAGAATCTCCAGAAGGAACCAGCACTGCCCCACCACG
The DNA here is from genome assembly GCF_000243295.1 of Trichechus manatus latirostris. Taxonomy (NCBI): domain Eukaryota; kingdom Metazoa; phylum Chordata; class Mammalia; order Sirenia; family Trichechidae; genus Trichechus; species Trichechus manatus. Next base: position 13,361,764 of record NW_004443943.1, on the reverse strand, counting down.
TTGATTTTAGCTCTGTAAGACTTATTTTGGACTTATGACCTCCAGAACTGTAAGAAAATATATCTGTGCTGTTTTAAGCCGCTACGTTTGTGGTTATTTATTTTATTTTTTAAATTGTGTTTAGATGAAAGATTACAGCTCAAGTTAATTTCTCATTCAAAAATTTATACACATATTGTTTTGTGACATTGGTTGCAATTCCTACACTGTGACAGCATGCTCTGCCTTTCCACCCCAGGTTCCCTGTGTCCATTTGTGGTAATTTCTTACAGCAGCAATAGGAAACTAACACACAGTCTATTGATAGTGTTTGAGAACCACTGAACCTCACAAGGGTATTTTGGTTACCAAGAGCATCACAAGCAGACATTGAGCCAGCTATATGTTTGCCTACTTCTGAAAAATCAGCCAATGGAGCCCAGTTCTACTTTGACACACGTAGGGTCACCATGACTTGAAATTAACTTGATGGCAACCGAGATGTTTGCCTAATTCCTGGGGCTGTGTTTTCTGACACAATACGTCTTCTTAATTGGTTAAGATTGAAAAATATACCTGTCTTGGGAGGTTATAGATGGTCCTTGTTTCGCTTTTTATCTCCTTGCTCTCTGCTCGTGAAGACCACTCAGAAGATTCTACCCGAAAGGAAGCAGTTTGATTTTTGAGGGCCTACATGCTGTCTACCTCAGTTGTTTATATTTTCCTTATCTTTACCGAGAATGGGGTTACTTTAATTTAAAACACACACACATACATACATACATACAAGCACACCATTTAGAGTTTTGCGTTTGATATGCTTTGTTATTTTGAATCAGGGTTTTCAAAAATGATGTTTCATTTTGGATTTATATTATCTTTTTGATCTCTGTTTATGGCTTTATTTTCCTTTTCACTATTCATTTTAATCTGCTCTTTTAAGTTCTTATTACCTTTTATCTGTTTTAATCTTTTATTTTTCTTTTACTATATTGTAATTTAACTGCCCTGGTTTCTGTTTTCTTTTTAATGATTATCTTTTTTGTGCTTATTTTGTTCATAGTATTTTTCTACTCACATCTTTAGACTAAAATTAACTTATTATCTTTGCTTTGATAAAGCTCTCATTTATGTTTTCATTTAATTTTGTTTCTTTTAACTTTGTCACTTGTTTTTATTACTGTAGCAGGAAGTCTCATCTTTAGGAGGTAGAGGAGCAACTCCACCAAAAATAGAATGACTGGAGTCCTCTTTCTCTTCGGCCTATTTTGCAGTTGTTACTCTTAATAAAAGTCACATTCTACTCAATGTTGATTCTACAACACCTTCATCTTACTAAGTATATATCAGAAATACTCTTGAAGGACAATCATAGCTCTTCCTGAAAGATGGCAGAGTGAAATAAGGATGCTTTCTGATGTTGTGAATGAACCACTTGTTTTAAAGTTTTGGGGGGAAGCTGTGCACAGGAAGGGGGCAGTAGGGTTACTTAGTGTTGCTTCAGGAAGAACTCTAGACTGTGCCTCTCCCAAGACTGTACCCCTCTCTTGGGTGGGGCCAAAACATGTTTTATTATACACCTCCAGATGTTCTTCTACAGCTCCAACTATTCTTCTGAATTTTACTTTCACAAGTCTGTATGAAATCTGAGCTTTCCAAAGCCACATTTCTTCACATTCAAGATTTTGACTCTGTATCAGTCAGGTTTCTTGGTTGTGATAAACCAGAAATAGGCTCCTGGTTAACTGAAACCAGAGAAATAATTTATTTGAAATATATTGGGGATAGCTCCCAGAAGCTTCGGGAAGGTTGGAGAACCAAGCTAAAAATACAGATAGGACAAAGGAGTCTGTGCTTCAGGAATTCTTATGGTCACATGACAGAAACAGTCTGGTGATACCTTCACTGCCTTGTCAAGGCCAAGGACTTTGCCATCAATAGCTATAAAACTGCTTTGACACTGCTACCCCTCACCATTCACCATTCAAATTCGTATGTAGGAGCATTAAACTGTCAAGGCTTTAGACATCTTTTCTTGCTCTAATTGCCAGGGATAGGAAAGGGGTAAACCTCCCTTTGAATTCCATAGTGGGAGGCAGATTCTACTTAAAATAGGAAGGGTGTTCAAATGATAGGCAGTAAAAATATTTTAGATATTTTTATATCTACAGATGCTTCTTCCCCCATCCAAGTCGTAATGGCAATGGGAGATGTATGGGGTAGGTTCCTCTCTGTGTTTTTTTAAGCTATACCATATTGGCAGCTTTCTAATCTGACTAGTATCTCTTTTTGAAGTCTCTTCTCTATTGATCCTTAAAATCAAGATCTGTGATTAACTTGCTTATCAATGGAACAACCATCACTGTTTCTGTCTCTCTTTTTCTTATGGGATCATATATTCTAAAGCTGGAAGAGATCTTAGAGATCATTGCATCTGTATCAATAAGGATGTGTTTGGCTACAAGTAACAGATACTCAAATAAAAATGACTTATATAATGAGAAATTGTTTAATGATTTCTGGGGTTGGAAATACAGCAGCTCAAAAATGGCAGGACTCCAGTCAGATTCTTTATGATCTTCTTGGCTTCCATGTTGTGGTTGCTTCATGGCTGTCATAGCTCTAGGCATGAAAGCCTCCAAAGGCAAGTAGAAGGGATATTTATTTTCAGTAGTGAGAAAAACCTTCCCAAGAAAGTTTCAGTCAGAATTATCAGATTCCACTGGCCAAGACTCATCTCATTCTCATGTTTTAGCTATGTGGGAGGCTGGGGAAGTGAGAATGATCACTTTCTGTTTCTATCATGGGAGATATACTCTATCATCAAGGAAAGAGGGGAGAGAATGACTCCTGGCAACCAACAGTGTTTGTGTTAGCATCTAACTCAGCACTTGACTTTTGAGGAAACTGAAGCATAGCAGGATATAAGCAATGTGCCCAGAGTCACAAGGTTAGTCAATGACAGATCCAGTATCAGAGCCAAGGAACTTAGTTGAGGACTCCTACTTTATTTACTGTTTCTCTAATATTCAGTTGATTCCTGTTTATCAAAAAGTTGGTTCTGAAAGATGAAAAACAATATTTACTTTGCAAGCTTTCCAGGTCATCAAATACATCAAATACAATCTTTAATGAGATTTGCGATATAATGCACAGGACAGTTGAATATGTGGAATAATGGGAATTTCATAAGAGAGTTTTATATCAGGGCAGAGTTTAGTTTTTATTTTCCACGGTATAGTTTTTTTTGGGCCAGTGTGTACAGAGGGTAAGTGGGCAACTTGCCCATCTGTAATAATATTTTTTTTGGTTTTCTCTCAACAGCTGAGATTAGGGCTAACATACTGCGGGGAAGGAAAGGGAGAAAAAGACAAAGAGAGAGAGAGAGATAAAGAGACGAGATGTAGGGGGAAAAAAACAAATTATATTGTTAGGAGACAGGGCCAGTCCAATCCTGTGAGTTGAAGAGAGAACAGTCTAGAGGCCCCTTGGCTCCTCTCTGGATGTGTTGTGAAGGGCATTTGTGAACATAACAATCTCTTACTCCACTTATTTCTATAGACCTCAGTGTTATGGCCACAGTGTGCTGTGACAGATGGAGATTATCTGAGCACCCACTTATCATGATTGCTGTAGAAGTGGGCAATCATGGGCACTGGAGGATCCATGGGGAGTTTGTTTTATTTCAATACTAATTCATGAAGTACGTTTTGAAGGTTCAAGGTCTAAAACAAAGAAGAATAAAAGAGACATGGGAGATGAGCAAACAAATGTGAAATGAATTTGAACCAAGAAAATCTATAGTAAATTGGAAAGGAGGGAGATATAAAGTGCTGATTATACTATATAAAGAGCTATAGATATTTCAAGGTAGGAGTACAGAGACTGGGTCCACTAAACATTCACTGCCTGGCACTACCCACAGACCTTTTAAAAATTCTATCCAGATCTTACATAGGCAGTCCTGCATATTTGGTAACTACACACTTTCTGGACCCAGATAATTGGGCCAGGAGTGAACAGTTTACCTCAAATCTGCCTAATAATTGGGTAGTCAGAAAATTTTATGGCTTGACTTGAAGAGATGAGCTGGTCCAGTCAGACACTGACCCACATACTCTTTCCCTGTGTCTCTCCCTCTTTCATATTCGAACTGAAACACCAAGACATACTTCTTGGTGATGAGTAGGTAGATTGGAACTGGATGATAGAGAGATGGGGCTGCTAACCACAGTAGGCTACGTGCATGGTGAATTAGCAGAAGAAGCTGGCTGAGAAAGAGAGATGGACCAAACTCAGAACTTAGAATCCTTGTGGTCTCTGAGAGAAGAAAAAGAAATATAAAACAATAACTTCATTTGATCATTCCAGTTTCCAGTTAGAAAGCCGCTGCCTGCCCCTCTATTCTTCATTTTCTGTCCTTGGTTCATGAAACACCTGTACTCTTATAATAAATCCCACTTTGTTTTATGTTAGTATATTTCTGCTTCTTTGGAACCAAAAGAAATTTAAGGCATCAGATAGCCAGACACCACATAGCCTGAAACTTCGTTACTGGAAGCTTCACATATTCAGCTAAACTTTAACCTCTCCCATGGTCCTCTTTAAAAGTTATATTCAATGAAAGGCAGTACTCCAATATCATTGTGTATCTTCCTTAACAGTAGATCTGTAATTGTAGTAGCGAAGAGAAAGAGAGGGAAAGGAGGAGTCATATAGGGATTTACTCCCATAAAATGTGAATTATCTTTTTCAGGCTAATTTTTAGAGCAGAGTGTTTGAAAATAGCAAAGCATTAAAAGGGAAAATGAGGGTTGAGAGTTTCCAAAAGCAAGTAAATGACTTCTCGTTCTAAGTAGGGGCGCCAATCAGGACAAATGAACTTTACCATTGAGCTATCCTATGTATTGCTGTGATGTTAGAAGCTATGCTGCTGTCTCAGATACCAGCAGGGTTACCCATGGTGGAAAGATTTCAGAGGAACTTCCAGAGTAACACAGACTAGGATGAAAGACCTGACAATCTACTTCTGAAAATCAGTCAATGAAAACCTTATGGATCACAGCATAACATCATCCAACTCACTGCTTTGGAAGTGTCATCAGGAGGGATCAATTGCTGGAGGAGGAGGACCTCATGTTTGGTGAAGCAGAGGGCCAACAAGAGCGAAGAAGACCTTCAGTGAGATGGATTGACACAATAGCTGCAATGATGAGCTTGAACATGCTGGTGATTTTAAGGATGGTGCAAGACTGATCAATGTTTTGTTCTGTTATACATAAGTTCGCCATGAGTCAGAGTAGACTTGATGGCAGATAACAACAACATCTTCTTGAAAGTAGGAATGGAGTCTTACTCAATTTTTTACCCTCAGATCCTAGCACAATGTTTGGCCTCTACCAAACACTGAATAGTTTAAATTTAAAAAAAAAAAAAAATTTATTGTTGTTTGGATGAAGGTTTACAGAACAAATAGTTTTTCATTCAACAGTTAGTACACATATTGTTTTATGACGTTGGTTAACAACCCCATGACATGTCAACACTGTCCCTTCTCAACCTTGGGTTCCCCATTACCAGCTTTCCTGTCCCCTCCTGCCTTCTAGTCCTTGTCCCTGGACTGTTGTGCCCCATTAGTCTCATTTTGTTTTACGGGACTGTCTAATCTTTGGCTGAATGGTGAACCTTGGGATGAATAAAATTTTTAATTGAAAATAGAGATAGCAGTGAATGGGGCATAGTTGTCACTGATACATCACAAGAGTTCCCTGGAAGCCCTTTTAAGTAAACTGTGACTCCAGGGGCTGTCTAATGTTTTCACTTCCTCTTCATCATCAGCAGTTTGAATAGCAAGGGAGAACTTTATAAAATGTTAAAGCACAGATCAAGGACTTTTGACTTGAATAACTTTCCTTAACCGTTGAAGTTGGTATTAAATAAGACTTTGCTTTTCATTACCACTTCTTCCACATTTAGTACATAGAGAAGACAAAGTACAGCCTCAGAACAAATGATTAATGTGGGTCGTCCTGCAAATGACATAGTAATGATTAAAGTTTTTAGAGCTTTGGTGTCCTTAGCTTATAAAATCTTTGATCTAGGCTGAGAAAAGATAGCAACAAGTTTTAGTAGTATTATTAGTTCCTCAGTGCAATCTCATGTTCTAAAATTATAGTTCTAAAATTACTACTACAGAATTTAGGACACTGATGAGATTTCAGGTCATTCCTCCCTGCCTGATTCAGATTTTTCCTTTAAGAAATAACAGTATAGATTTCCATAACAGAGGAGACAGTTTTGGCTGAACTGCAGGCACCAGTGTAAAAATGAGTACCACTTTTTACCAAAAACAAAGCATATATTCAAAGTGCAGTCTTATTTATGTCTGTTTTTTGAATCAAGAGCCATTCATTCTGGGAATGTGGACTCAAAATTACATGAGGAGATGGGTAAGGGAATAATATAAAGCTGCAGTATCTCAGCCAAACTAGGTTGATGATTAAAAATCTAGTCCATGATGGCACACACCTTGGTTGTGATAGTCTATGAAAAATAAATCTTAGCAAGCAAAAAGTATATTTTATAAAATGATAGAATTTTATTTATTTTCAAAAGGATTTTCAACTTCAAAAGCTTATCTGGGTTGGAGGTGGTGGACTGAGGTGCGAGGAAGGGAACCATGTCATTGAAGAAGATTAAATGAATAAAAGGATAGGCTTTGAAATCCCCCAATGTTACAGACCCAAAGCTAATAGGCTTCCAAGGACTTTTCACTGATTCTAAATTCTGTATGATCCAGGAGCCCCAGTACTTTTAGGCTACAAACTATGGGGCCAGAGGAGACAGGGTTGGTGAGGTATTTCAGGACCACTAAGATGTGACATGAGAGGGTAGCAATCTCAAAGGCTCAGACCACTTCAAAGGCCATGGTGATTTTTTGAGTAGCTTAGGTGAGCCTCTTTCAGCACATCCTTTGCACTGAAGGAATAGCGGGAAGAAAAGCTGATTCTGGCCAGAATGGGTTTAGTGTATTCAAGGCACAGCCAAAGCCAGAGTGCTAACTAGAGTGGGTGAGGGGGAAAATGGTAGGAGTCGAAATTGGGAAAAGAGAGGCAGGGCCCGATTATGTAGGCCTTATAAACTCCATAATCACCTGCTTATAAGCATACTGGGTAATGCAAATGCTTAACATGCTCAGCTGCTAACTGAAAGGTTGGAAATTTGAGTTCATCCCAAGGTGCCCCAGAAGAAAGTCCTGGTGACCTACTTCCAAAAAATCAGCTACTGAAAACCTTAGTGAGCACAGTTCTACTCTGACACACAGAGGGTTGCCATGAGTCAGAATCAATTCAATGGCGACTGGTTTTATAAGCTACTTTAAGGAGTTTGGACTTTATTCTGAGTATAACGGGAAATCAAGAGTATTTTAAGCAGAGCATGACACAATCTGAATTCCAATTTCAAAAGATCACATTATGGATGTTTTGGGGGGGAGTTGATATTAGGGAGACAAAAAAGGAAGTAGGGTTACTAGTTAGGAGGTAATTGCTGTGAAAATGAGAGATAATAGTGGCCCTGGGCTAAGTTGGTATTGAGAAATTGGCAAGAAGCAGTTAAATTCATGATTGATTATTAACTCAAATTGTGTTCCTTTGGTCATTTTATTATTCCAGTAAAGGGAGAGCTCTTTCAATCACTGTGCCTTCTCTTTGACTTTTTGTGACTCTTGCTGATCTATCCCCAGACCTCATAGGAGAGACCAACACAGGTGACCAACCAGTCCAAGGCAGGGAATAGGGACTAGGATGAGAACTTTATCTCTTGTATGTATGAGACAGCTCAGGGGTCAGACAGACACTGGTATTTTCATAAATTGTTTTCTTATTATCCTGCATTGGGTTGTTAATTACTACTCTCTTGACTTGAAACTTTGGAGCCCTGGTGGTGCGGTGGTTAAGAGCTATGGCTGCTAACCAAAAGATCAGCAGTTCTAATCCACCAGTCACTCCTTGGAAACTCTATAGGGCAGTTCTGCTCTGTCCCATAGGGTCGCTATGAGTCGAAATCGACTTGATGGCAATGGGTTTGGTTTAGTTTTTGGTTTTGACTTGAAACTTTAGGGAATAATTTATTTTTTTAATATTATTTGTTTTTCTTATACTTTTAGGTTCCAAATCTGTTTTAAGCCCTGGACATATCAGCTTTTATCTGTACTATGATTTCACAGCAGACCAAGATAACACTTAGTTTACAACTATCCCGGCACCAGGGAATCTAACTAGTCATTATTGGCCTGAGAATGAAATGTGCTCATTAACAAAGAAAATTGGAAACTAGGCGGCACTTTTCCATTAGTACTTTGCTTTCTGAAGCATTAATGGATAGATCTTGCTATTGCTCCAGAAACTATTAATAATTTTCCCCTTGGTGCCAAAATACGACACTACTGACCCACCATCAGTAGGATGAATTTTTTTTTTTAATTTTTAATTGTTTGGACAGTGCTGGTGATGGATAGTATATTAATCAGAGTTATTTTAGTTCTGAGTAACAGAAACCAACTTGCACTAATCTAAATGAAAGAAGGAAGAAAGGAAGCAAGCAAGCAATTTGTTATATAAGTGTGTTTTATGTAACCAAAATGATGGAGTTGCAGCTGGCTCTTGGGTACCACTGCAATCAGAAATCAGAAAACTATCAGGAACTCAGGCAATTTTCTTTCTCCATCCCAGCTTTTCACCACAGGTCTGCCCAATTCTCAGCAATGGGACAGAGCTAAGTGAATCAGCCTTCTGGGGGAGCCAACTTTTGTCTGTAGCCACATTATGACCAGCCTTTTCTTCAATGAGCAGCAAGCAGTTAGTGCGACCACCTGCCCAGATTTGCCTGGGACTGTACTGGGTTTAGCACTGAAAGTCCTGTGTCCTGGGTAACTAGGTGGGTTGGTCACTCTACATGCTTCAGGATTGCATGTGGAAGTTGAACTGATGTGGATGTTGGGAATACAGGTTCGAGTTCAAAGGAACCGGGACCAGGAAACCCAAGTTGAGTCTAAATAAATACTTTACAGTTGGTCTGTTGATCTTGTCTAGATTGAAACAGTTTGCAAAGATAATTTAACCAGTTATGTTAGAAACAACCATTATCTTCCAGAAAGCAGCTACTCTGGATTTTCACCATTATAATGACACCTCCACTGCAACAGGCATAAAACCAAAACCAAACCCCGTGAGTTGATTCCAATCCATAGCAACCCTATAGGACAGAGTAGAACTACCCTACTGGATTTCCAAGGAGTGGTGGATTCATACTGCTGACCTTTTGGTTAGCAGCCAATCTCTTAACCCCTATGCCACCAGGGCTCAAAAACAACAGGTATAGTGACCCACAATAAAGGAAGGAGTTTCCTTCGGATACAGGAGCCTGCTGGTGCAGTGGTTAAAGCACTGGGCTGCTAACTGAAAGGTTGGCAGTTCAAATCTACCAGTGGCTCCGTGGGAGAACTTCTGTAAAGATTTACAGCCTTGGAGACCCTACGGGGCAGTTCTACTCGGTCCTATAGTGTTGCTATGAGTTGGAATCAAATTGATGGCAGTGAATTTGGTTTTGGGGTTTGCTTTGGACTAAGACAAACCCTGTAGAGGGCAGTTTTCAAGGCTATGACTTTTAGGAAGCAGATTACCAGGCCTCTCTTCCAAAGTGCCTCTGGGTGGGTTGGAACTGCCAACCTTTTGCTTAGTAAGTAGTTGAGTGTTTAACTGTACCACCCAGGGACTCCCATTCTTAGCAGTGAGTAATAATATTGTATGTGCATCATTGTACCTGGGGACTGCCTTTTAACATGTGAACCACTTTTAATACGTGGACCACTCCATGTGTTAACCTTATTAATTGCTGAGGCAGTGGTGCCTCTGTTCTTTCATAGTTATAAATTATATTTCAAAGTATGAAAACATTGCCATTATCATTATACTTAACAGCAAAGGCAGCAAATCCACTTGCTTTTAAGTTGTTACCCTCTTTGGAGTGTTTTTGGAGACGGTTACCAGCAATTTAAATTATCTTAATGGATGGCTCCAACTCTTTTGTAAGAGACTATTAGTGACCCTGGATTTTTTTTTTTTTTAACTGAAATATGACTTATAATGAAACATTGAAAATGTCTTGGATGTTTTTGCAATAAAACTCCCTGAAAAAGTGTGTTCAGTCCTTTTTTTCTTTTTTCTTTTTCTTTTCCTCTGCTACTTTCACAGTTTATCTTTGGTAGAAATTTTAAAATATCACAACTTCTGCTAGAAACTTTTTTCAAAGGGCCATTGTTTCCTCCTGAACAAATCATTGTGAACTAATTAGCAATATACATTTTAAAATGTAACATGGTTTTAAAACCAAGATTTAAAAGACGAGCCCTGGTGGCCCAGTAGTTAAGAGCTCAGCTGCTAACCAAAAGATTGGCAGTTTGAATTCACCAGCTGCCCCTTGGAAACCCTATGGGGCAGCTCTACGCTGTCCTATAGGGTCACTGTGAGTCGGAATCGACTTGACAGCAATGGGTTCGGGGATTTTTTTGGTTATTCAAAAAGAAGTTGAATAAGGCTTACAAATATTTAATTCTTCTTAATCCATTATTTTTGAGCACTGTGAACTTAGTATTAAAAAGGAGTTACAAAGTTTTGTTACAAATTTTTCAAAACCATATAAGTTCACTTACAGTCTGTAACCTATTTTTAGGCTATTGACTTTTTTGTCTTTTTTAAGTAGCAGTAAGGTTACATCTCTGTACTTTCCTACTAACGTATCAATTTAGATTACTTTTTCACCGTGGCTTTAAGTACCCAAGAAAATCCTTGGGTTTCAAAAAGCCAATCAAATTCCAGCATGCCACAACACCAGACAAAATCTGGATACTTACCAGCTTCCTAGTTCAGGTTGTTTTTGCTAGTCACACATCTGTGTAGCAGATCTAGGTTAATAAATTACATACTGTATTACGGACCCTACAGCTTGAGCCAGTATCTGTTAGACTGATACAGTTAATGCTCACATCGACTACCCAATTCTAAAATAAGGAGTTTACTTTTCTTCTGTCATAGTTAAGATATCATTTAAAGGAATAATGTATATCTGGCTTTTCTCTTGAAGGAGTGCCCACATTGTCGAAATGTTGATTTTTTTCTAACATCTTACATGGTATCAATTTACCCTAAAATGGAATGATCTGAAACAAATGTCACTAAAAGGAGGCTAGCCTTATAGGATGGGTCAAACTCACTATATGTTTAAACCATGAGAAAAATAGAAGTGTTTATAAAGCTGTTATCCCAGTAAATCACAAGTCGGTAGAAGACAGAGGAGTAATTTGTCTTTTGATTGTTAGAAACTTTCACTGTGCAATATGGAATTTTTGATTGCATAGTCAATATTTTATATTTAAAATCATCTTTCTGGAGGCATTAAGATTGTCCAGAGTTTCCAGTTGATTTCTGTATTCAGTTTGACTCCAATGATTTTTACTTAAGTTTTGTTTAACTTTGAGATAAACAGCTTCGTTTAATCTCTCAGATATGGTAGTGATCAACATTAAAATTTACCACCTATTTTAGGCAATGGTGTGAGTCATTTGCTACAGTGCTAGTAATATAATGTGCAGGCACACTTCTGGGTATTATACATGCATTATCTCATTTCAATCCTCTCAATAATCCTAGGAGGTAGGTATAGGTACTGTCACACTATTCTACAGAAGAGGAAACTGAGGCACAGGAGATTGATCCAAGGCTACTACTGCCTAAGTAGTTCAGGCTAGTGGGTGATGGAGCTGGCTGGCGAACTTGAGAATCCACACCTTTAACCATACCCATCATGGTTCCTTCCTCCAGGAGAGGCCATCACAGGCAGCCTGTTGGTTTTTACTATCCACTGGTCTGCCTTTTCCCCTAGCCCTCCCCAACCTGAGTTGCCATGGGGTCTATTCAGACTTATGGTGACCCCATGTGTGTCGGAGCAGAACTATGCTCTCTAGGTTTTCAATGGCTGCTTTTTTGGAAGTAGATTGTAGGCCTTTCTTCTGAGGTACCTCTGGATCAACTGGAACCTCCAACTGAGTGCATTAACCATTTGTGCCACCCAGGGACTCTGTAACCTTCCCCAGAGAGGCCACAAATGCCTATTTTTTTTAAAAAAAAAAGTGAATTGGGGAAAAAATTATAAAAATTTTGAGTTAAATAGCCAAAGTGCTTTGTTGTCTCCTCTTTGTGTTTAAAGCCTCTCTCGTATTTCCAACATCCATTCTATTTTTTTTTTTTTCCTGACCTTTTCATTCTTCTCTCTCTCACTTTTGTGACATCTGGAAAAGTCACCACTTTCTAAACTTTCATTCCAGATTGTTTACACAGAGCAAACAGCCCTTCTCCCCTGTCAAACAAAAGCAGTAAGAGTTCACCCAACCACTTAGACATTATTGAAAAACCTAAGAAACTTGTTTTGCTTCAAATTCAAGTCTCAAATCATAATTTCTTGTATGAGATATAATAAGCTTAAATGTAGAGGAAGAAAGAAGGTTGGTGCATTTTACCATGCTCAATTCATCGTCCACATATAACACGTTTTCATTACTCACAACATTCTGAAAGTATTCAGTTGAATTTGGTGGCAAGAATGTCTTAGAACTAGGCAGGTGATAATTACTACTTTTATGCTCAATTGGCTTTTATAAAGATGTTTAATTACCTTCTCCTGATCTATCATTTAATATTGAGGCTCTCCCACTCTTTACATTTATAACCATAATAAAGTGCTAAAAGTGAATTTAGAAATACATTGTGACAGGGAAACAAAACAGAGTACTCTTCAAAACTGCACGAAATAATGGTATTAGTCTGGAATTGGAACCAAAACAAGATTAAACATCTAGGTTGCCAGGTATTTAACACTAAGTGGCATAAGATTCTAAAGAATTTTTTTTTTTTTTTTTTTGTCTGTTACAGCCTATTTTGCTAAGATAGAAAGCCATTAGTAGGAAAAAGAACAGGAACTGAAATTACTTGAATAGTGTTAGTATTGTTCCTAGTCTGCTTTCATGTGTGGAGCATTAGAGTTTATTGTTTGTTTGGCTGAAATTTTTTTGTGATTGACTGTATTGTGTTCCATACTAAGGAAACAAACCATAATAACTAAAGCTATTGAACCACACTGCTCTTGATCAGTTTGCTTTGTGAGATGCTCACGAGTGTTTACTTTGTAGTTTAAACTCCTGGCATGGATATTTTGAGTTCTTCAAAGAAAATCTTCTACAAGGACTAATGTCTTCATGATCACATTAGACTCATAACACTCTAGCGGCTTAAGCAGAAATAAATGACGGAGCTTGTAAAAAGTACAAGTTCACAACTAGAATAAACCTTAGTGCTCATGTAGCTCATTCTTTTCATTTTTCAGAGGAGGAAAAGATAATTGGGACCATGACTGTTAAAGGAATGCGTTTTTCACAAAGTGAGAGAGAAGACAGAAACAGAGCAGTATATGGGCTTCAGGTCCTCTAACTCTTGGAAAGAAGACCAAATCTCTAATCTGGCCCCATTGCCTCTCATCATCAGAGGCTGTCTTCACTGTGCTCTGCTTCTCTGCCCTTTGTCAGTTTCTCAGATGAACCAGCTTCTATCCATCACGGGGGTTCTACAATTGCTGTTGCCTTTGCCTGGGCTCCTCTCCTCCCAACCTTCCCCCTAATTAATACTTTCTCAGTCTTCAGCTTTCATTAAGTTAGCTGCCATCTCCACCAGCAAGTCTTCCCTGCCCCCCACTTTTCCACTACTCTTATACGCTCTCGTACTACTTATTTTTTTGTTTATTCAATTAATATCCATCATTTCCAGTGGACTGTAAGCTCAAAGAGGGCAGGACTTGTGAGCATTTTTTCACCGTCATTTTATCCCCAGGATAGTGCCTGGTGCACATGGCCTACTCTATATGTATTGTTGGATGAATGAGTGCTGTGGATGGATATTTTATTTTCATCGAGGCAGCTTTATAGATAGAGCTGTGGTTACTAAGAGGATTCAGGAAGAATAGACAAAAGGAGGGCTCTATTACTTTTTCTTGGAAGACAAACTTTGTCTATTTCTTCGTTTAACCCAAGGTCCCTACTTGCTGCCAGTTTGGACTCTGTAACTACTGGTTCCATCACAAATTGGATCATTATTCCCCAGCACTTTGGCAAAGGTACACATAACTCTAACCAGTGTCCACCACAACCACCCACTGCCATTGAGTTGATTCTGACTCATAGCAACCCTATAGTATAGGTACAGAAGGGCTAAAACAATAGAAGATCAAATCTGGGAAAGATATTATAAAACTCCTGGTCAAACATTCCATTTTATAAACAAGCCTTGCTTCATTACACTTAAAATATTCAGAAAACTGGAGTTGAGAGGGAGATCCCCTGTTGACCCAGTTTGGTTTCTAGATACCTATTAACATGGGGCTCTCTCACATTCTTTAGGGCCTTCTAGCTCTTCCTCATTTTGAGGGATGTAACTTTGATAAGGTCCAGCTACATCCAGTCCTTGGAGTCCCTGGGTGGTACAAATGGTAACACTTTCAGCTGCTAACCAAAAGTTGGAGGATCAAGTCCATGCAGAGGTGTCTTGGAAGAAAGGCCTGGTGATCTTCTGCCAAATAATCAGCCATTTAAAACCCTATGGAGCACAGTTCTATCTGACATGTATGGGATTGCCATGATTTGGAACTGACTCGATGGCAACTGGTGATTTTTACATCCAGTACTTACCACCTTCCATTCTGATGACCATGAGGGAACCTGCTTGCCTGTGTGTCTGTCACAGTTTTAGAGAAATACTGTGAATCATGGATAGCTCCATCATCTAACCTTGCCCTGGGATGTTGCCATGTTCATTGTTCATCACGGTCACTGAAACTCTGACAGGTTGAATCACCCACGATTCCCTCACTTAGAGAAGAGCTTCTGATCTTTGGCATATTATTGTTTTATTCCCCCTTGCATTAGCCATTCTGAACATTTGCAAAAGTTATCAAAAATTCTTTAATATATCATTTTAAATGACTGCATAGTATTCAATTGTATACATGTTTCTTAATTTCTTAACCAACTTTTTATTTTTGGTCATTTAAGTTCTTTCCTTACCAACTGAATACGAACTGAGATGTTTCAACAAATGGACACAACTCCGGAAGCACTCACTCTTCCATGCCAAGAAATTTATAAGACAGCTACCTGGCCAACCGACTGGAAGAGATCCACATACCTGCCCATCCCAAAGAAAGGTGATCCAACAGAATGCAAAAATTGTCGAATAATATCATTAATATCACACGCAAGTAAAACTTTACTGAAGATCATTCAAAAATGGTTGTAGCAGTACATCAACAGGGAACTGTCAGAAATTCAAGCCAGATTCAGAAGAGGACATAGAACAAGAGATATCATTGCTGATGTCAGATGTATCCTGGCTGAAAGCAGAGAATACCAGAAATATGTTTACCTGTGTTTTATTGACTACACAAAGGCATTCGAGTGTGTGTATCATAACAAGTAATGGATAATATTGCGAAGACTAGGAATTCCAGAACACTTAATTGTGCTCATGTGGAACTTGTACATAGACCAAGAGGCAGTTGTTCAAACAGAACAAGGGGATACTGCATGGTTTAAGTCAAAAAAACGTGTGTGTCAGGTTTGTATCCTTTCACCATACTTATTCAGTCTGTATGCTGAGCAAATAATCTGAGAACCTGGACTATATGAAGAAGAACATGGCATCAGGATTGGAGGAAGACTCATTAACAACCTGCAATACGCAGATGACACAATCTTGCTTGCTGAAAGCGAAGAGGACTTGAAGCACTTACTGATGAAGATCAAAGACTACAGCCTTCGGTATGGATTACACCTCAACAGAAACAAAAATTGTCACAACTAGACCAGTAAGGAACATCATGATAAGTGGAGAAAATATGGAGTCGTAAAAAGTTTTTCATTTTATTTGGATGTAAAAGATTTTATTTTACTTGGGTCCACAATCAATGCCCCTGGAAGCAGTAGTCAAGAAATCAAATGACACGTTACATTGGGCAAATCTGCTGCAAAAGATCTCTTTAAAGTGTTAAAAAACAAAGTGTCACCTTGGGGACTAAGGTTCACCTGACCCAAGCCATGATTTTTTCAGTTGCCTCATATGTATGCAAAAACTGGACAGTGAATAAGGAAGACCGAAGAAGAATTGTGCCTTTGAATTACAGTGTTGGTGAAGAATATTGAATATACCATGGACTTCCAGAAGAAGGAACAAATCTGTCTTGGAAAAAATCCACCCAGAATGCTCCTTAAAAGCAAGGATGCCAAGACTCGGTCTCACATACTTTGGACAGATTACCAGGAGAGACCAGTCCTTGGAGAAGAACATCATGCTTGATAAAGCAGAAGGTCAGTGAAAAAGAGGAAGACCCTCAAGGAGATGGATTGACACAGTGGCTGCAACAGTGGGCTCAAACATAGAAATGGTTGTGAAGATGGTGCAGGACCAGGCAGTGTTTTGTTTTGTTGTGCATAGTGTTGGTATGAGTTGGAACCAACTCGACGGCACCCAACAACAACAAGTTGTTACTAGTTTATCACTATTGTATATTGCTGAGATGAATTTCTTCACTTATTTCTTCAGGAATAAATCAAATTACCAATCACAGAGTGGGAACATTTTTAAGGTACTTGATATACGGTCTCAAATTGGAGAAGTCTTCTTAAATTCAGAAAATCACACTAGTCTATAAGTTCTCTGAGGACTGAGGCTTTGTTATCTTTTTAACTATTATTTCCTAAAACCTAGAATGTTTTCCTAACCGTGGAACAACCTGGCACATTGTTTCTCAATAAATACTTTTGCCTGACTGATATATGGCTCTACTTGGAGTTCTACGGATTAAATGATTTTCGTACGAGCCTAGAGCCAAGCTATTAACACAACATCAACTTCCTTATTAATTCGTGTGGAAAAAACAGAGCAAAATAAGTCTGTTAGTCATCTTTTTATTATTTTCTATTCTCAGAGAGAAAGCAAGTAGGCTCTGGGTATATCTTCAAAGAGAACTTTTATTTTACTTATTGTAACATTTCAAAGAAACTCTGATTCTCAACTTCATTCAGTAGGTGATGGTGGTGATGGTAGTAGTGGTAGGAGTGTGTGTGCGTGCATGTGTGTGTGTGTATATGTGTGAGATAGAGAGAGAGAATAGGGGCAGAGATTCACCTCCCCCTTACCAGTTTAAATTAAGATCTAATCACCTTGGTCCTTAGGCATTCTTTTGTGATTCTTCAATTACAACTGAATTGAAAGGACGTAACTGCAGTTTGACAAGCAACCTGGACTTTGACTTGGCTAAACATCCACAGCAAATCATAGTGCCTTTATTTTACTATATGCATTTGTTTTACTCAAACTGCCTGTTGAATTGTGAGTTTGAATATGTAAGCATTTCTTGAGTTGCAAACCTTTCTCAAGACATCACAATTCTTAACACTAGATGGCATAGTAGAGTTATCATACTATTCTTGGAAAGTGAAGTCTACTCCAAAGCATGGAAGTTGACAGCTTTGAGAAAAGAAGTTATCTGAAGTAGCAGATTATAGCTGGATAGACTAACAAGTATAACTTATCTTTATGCTTTTAAAAACCATTAACTGAGTATATATTATACACTTTATTTCAATCTTCTTATAAGAGTAATAGTTCTGGTGGAAAAAAAATTCACAGTATAGAAAGGCATAAAGGCATAAAGCACTCATAATTTCACTGCCCATAAATATCTACTGTTAACCTTTGGATAAATCTTCTTGAGACTTTGAGACTTTCTAATGAGTCTATAAACATTTACATATATACACATGGATCCACAATCAACACTCATGGAAGCAGCAGTCAAGAAACCAAACGAAGTGTTGGATTGGGCAAATCTGCTGCAAAAGACCTCTTTAAAGTGTTAAAAAGCAAAGATGTCACCTTGAGGACTAAGGTGCACTTGACCCAAGCCATAGTATTTTCAATCACCTCATATGCATGCAAAAGCTGGACAATGAATAAGGAAGACTGAAGAAGAATTGATGCCTTTGAATTATGGTCTTAGTGAAGAATATTGAATATACCATGGATTACCAGAAGAATGAACATATCTCTCTTGGAAGAGGTACAGCCAGAATCCTTCTTAGAAGCGAGGATGGCGAGACTTCGTCTCACGTACTTTGGACATGTTATCAGGGACCAGTCCCTGGAGAAAGACGTTATGCTTAGTAAAGTAGAGGGTCAGTGAAAAAGAGGAAGACCCTTAACGAGATGGATTGACACAGTGACAGCAACAATGGGCTCAGACATAGAAACTATTGTGAGGATGGAGCAGGACCAGGCAGTATTTCGTTCTGTTGTACATAGGGTCACTATGAGTTGGAACCGACTCAAGGGCACCTAAAAACAACAACATTATATATATATATATATATATATATATATATACACATGCACAATAGTAAATAAAATAGACACTATCCTAACTGACATAAATATTAGAGTGAGGGGAGTGGGCAGACAGTTAAAAATTAATAATCATGAGTTATTAATGAATGTATTTATTCGAAGGACAGAAATATGGACCTATGAGGGTGTATAGCAAAGGATCCTTACCTAAGTGGGGATCAGGAGAAGCTGAGTTCTGAAGGTTAGATAGGGGTTATTTAGATGAAGAGGCAGTATAGAGGTTTCCATGCAAAGGATTGGCTTATAGCAGGAAAGGAGCCTGGCATACTCAAAGGCCTAACAAGAGGTCAATGTGGGTGGAACAAAAGAACATTGTACAAAATGAAGGTGGCAAGGTAGGCAGGGAGTAGGATAGACCATGCAAGGCCACATTAAAAAATCTTTTCTCAATTCTAAGAGTCATAGGAAATTGTTGAAAGTCTTTAAGTAAGGGAGTGACATGACATGTGTTGCATTTTGTAAGGCTTACTGTAACTGTGGTGTGGGGAATGGATTGAAAGGGGCCAGAGTGAATGAGGCAGAGTGACCTTGGTGTTAAGAGGTGTGGAGAAAGTGAGATTGACAGAGCAAGGCAATGGGTAGGAAACGGGTTTGAAGAAGAAGGCTATGTCAAGGATGGCCCCTATGTTTATGGTTTTTGCAACTGAATGGGTGGTGATGTCATTTACCAAAGAGGAATATATTGGAAGAGAGACAAGTTTGAGGAAGAAAAGCATAAATTTAGAACATCTTGCATTTGAGATTCATTAGCCCCCTTTCTTGCTGTTGCATTATCTCATTAAGCATTTGCCTTCTAAATGAGGGTTCGGATTGATTGTAATATTAATTGATGCTTTCTATTTTCTTTATACTAAGGATGGGAGTATTGGACTCTGATCGAAAACCACCCGTGTTTAAGTCCCACCACTGCCACTTAATAACTGTGTGACTTTAAAAACTTACTCAATGGCTTTAATCTTTAGTTTTCTTCCCTATAAGATGGAGAACATAATACTTCCTACCCTGTAAAGTTCTTGTGTGTATTCAATGATAAAGCACGCTACCTAGCACACCAATCCAATGAAACTTAGGAATTATTGTTATTGTGATTGTAAAACAACAAAAGGATACCAAATGTCAGAAGCTACATCATCCTGATTACTCCTGATGATGATTCTTTCAATCATTTAATGTAAATCAATCAGATTTTTAAAATTTTAGATTAGTGTCCATAGTATAGAAAAAAACAGCACAGTGTCTCATCCCATTGATGGGATAAGAAAATTCAGACTCAAAATTTCTGTTTGAAAGTAGAGTTTGTCCTTCTAGGATAAAACAATGAGTCCTTTCAGACATTCAGCTTTTTGGACTTGAGTCGTTTGTAGAGTTAGCCCACTATAGGCAGATGGTTTTATTGTCAGATTGCAGTGATTAAGTAATAAGAGGAGCCTTTTTAAAATAATAATAAAAAAAAAATCAGTCTTAACTTGTATTGCTAGTCAGTCCTCAGAGGCTGTAGTTGTCATAAAATATCTGAATGGAAAAGTTGTATCAGAGGAAAACATGAGCAACTTTCTCATAAAAGCTGACTCCATCCTCTGTCTGCCTTCCTAAACAGCTTTGTTATCTGGCAAAGACTCAACGGACCTGGTATTAGCAGCTATCACTCTTTGTTTGTTTACTAGTAAGAGGGAAAAAGTAAAATGATAAAAAGACGAGGCTATGGCCATGGAAAATCCATAAAATAGCTGAAATTTCAGATAACAATCCTTTTCCTTTTGAAACTCGTAATAATTTATTTGCTCTGTTTCAGTGAAAAACTGTTTCCTACATTAATGTTTAAACCACTTAAAATATGAGTGATTGACTTCAGATAAATGGTTAGAGCTTTTTCCACATTTTTCTCACTCTGGTTATGACATAATTAACATAACTGCTTAATATCACAGATGATGCTGTTTTGAAGACCTCAACATTGAATATAATACAGCATGGCCTGTAAAGTTTGCAGATGACTGATTTATATCTTTGACACGACTTAATTACACCCCTCTTTCACACAACTTGTTGCTAGAGAACTTCGTTTAACAAGTTGTTTCTCAACCACAGCTGGCCGGGAATTCCAGGAATGGGAATGATTGAATGGGAGGAAAGGATGGACCTCTCATCCTTAGGAGTATGGAGGTTACCCCTTTTACTCCTATCTCCGGGCAAAACTCTTTTCTCTCATAGTCTTCATTTTGTCTGTGCACTGTGAAAGTGAGGATAGATAGAAAGATTCATGTGGAAAAACTAAAGTCACAGTGGCATTGATAAAAGTGGAAATTGACTCATATTCAAAATGCTCACCAGAAGTGTCAATGGTGAAGAATGTGGGCTTTGGAATCAGACCTGAGTTTAAAGCCAATTACTTTACAAACTAGATGTGTGGCCTTGGGCAAAACACTTGAAGCTAGTTAGGATTGGAGTTAGTATTAGATGCCGAGTTGAATTACAGCCTTTATCAGATTGAAGAGTTCATATTAAATACGTGCACATGTCCACCCATAGACAGATTAGACACCACAGATGATTTCAAGGGTGTGCTGAAAAGACACCTGTCTTCACTGTCTTTTTAAAAATCATACCGCCTAACATTGCTACCATTTTATTCATTTTTTTGAGTTAAGGTATCACAAACCTTAGTGATGACTATATTTTGTGCACGTGTATGTGTATGTGTATATTGTAATGTCTTAAACTTTTCTCCTTTTCTTGCATTCTAATTCCTGCTGTGATCCATTATAATTTGCCTTTTTCTTTAATCATTCTATTGAAAATGCTGCTACCAAAACAATGATGTCCTAATTGGCCACGTTATATCATTGCCATTTTCCACCTTCATTTTATTTGACTTTTTCACAGTATTTGAGTCTCTGTATCAGTTCTTTCTTGAAACTCTTGTTAGACATTCATAATATTACCCTGATCTGGTTTTCCTCCTCTCTTTCTGCCTTCTCTTTCTGGACTGCTTACAGTGTCTAAATTTCTCTTCCTATTCTTTACAGATTGGCATCCCATATAGTTTTGTCACTCATTCCTCTTTTCTTCTCTCAATTTACATTTTCCCTAGATTCAAATCCATGGCTTCAACTGCCTTCAAACACACTGATGACTCGCAGGTCTCTCTCCAGAACACAACTCTGTCCTAAGATCTAGTCCCACATTTCCCCCCATCTGCTTGGACACGTCCCCCTCAATGTACCACAAGCATTTCAGAGTAAATACATCCAAAGTGAAAATTATTCTCTTTTCCCCCACCCCTAAGTTGCTTATCTTCTAGTATTCTCTATTGTTTATCAAATTTCTAAATCAAGAAAACTCTTTATCTCCATATTTTTCATGGAGGAGTGTGTCAGAAACTGTTTCCTACCCAGAAGCCATTCTTGACTTCTTTCTTGAGAATATCCTGATTTTGTTTGGAGTAGCCATGTGCCTATTTTAAAGGGAAGAGTTATGGATTGATTTAGTTCATCTTGGTGATTTCATTCATCTTTGCTAGATGCTTATTTTCTCATACTCTCTTGCACCTGGAAGTAGCTGTGTGTCTCACTTTTTGGTCAATTAGAAGTAATGGAAAATCAGCTGGGGGCCTCTTAGAGAGTTTTTTCTCCTTGATAAACCTGGGGAAAAGTACACTTTCTCCTTGTCCCCTTTCTTCCTGCTTGGGATACTGTCATGTGACAATAGGATGCTTGGCAATTATGGCAGCAATCTTGTTACTGTAGGAGAAAAGTCTTTGGATGAAAGCCAATATGATGAGGCTGGTGGCACAGAAGAATGCATTGTCATCTATGAATTGAGGTACAGTGCCCAAATGGAGTGCCTAGAAAGTTACTAGTGGAGGACCTGCTGAAGGACCTAGAAAGCTGCGTGAGGGTATCCAAAGAATGGAGAAAAACAAAAAAAGTTTAAGAATTCAAAATTTGCCGGTTTTGGCAGTTGTATTTAATTTTTGCACCAAAATTTAAGAGAAACAGAAAACCAGGCGGAGAGCCATAAAATAATTAAGTGGTTGGAAAGGCAAGTCTATAAAAACAAGGACAAATTTGCAACAATTTATCCAATAATCAAATCTTAAAAGCTTCATTATAATGTAGCTGCAAAAAGGTTTATTATGGATAGCCTAGTGATCAGTTCTTAATATATAATTTTATAATAATGTATTACAAAGCTAAGGCTTTACATTTAAATAGTCAGATCTTTCTAATCTACATCAGTTGTCTTTTTCCTCTAAATACTTTCTTCTTTTGAATTGCTGTATTCAATATACCATTGCTATCAAGCTACTCAGACTGTACACCTCAAAGTCAGGTCTCCTGACTTGGTGTGGTCTCCTCTCGCTGCCCCCTACACTCACACACACACACACACACCACACA
>NW_004443943.1:13335126-13338722 GCF_000243295.1 Trichechus manatus latirostris | reverse complement strand
CACACACACACACACCACACACACCACACACACACGCACACGCACCACACACCACACACACACACACACCACACACCACACACACACCACACACACATACACACACACACACACACCCCGAGCAGTTCCATTACATATATGAAGTTCTCTCCTTTTTAATTTGGCTGTTGACTGCATTCAAGTGGATATCTTTTCTTGACTTAAAATCTCTGGAAAACACGAAAATGGAGAAGTCTATATGGCTTGAATTAGAATGTATCTGGGTTAGCACCTAAGGCAATAATGTGATTTGCTAATTGGCAGATCAACCTCAAAGCAGCCTTTAAGAGTCTCATTAAGCTTCAGGTCACACTGAGATGGGAGGATTAGTGCCTCAGCTGAACCTTGTACCAATTGTTGAGGAATCAGAAGGGAGCGATATCATTGCCTACATCAGCAGATGTGGCAGCCTTACCAGAAGGCTTCAACAGAACAAGGAAAACATAATGAATGGTGTGAACATAATCACTTAATACGGATCAGTGATCTCTCAGGATACAGAAAAACAGGTCAAATTTAATAAAGATATTCTGATGGTATATAGTACATATGTCTGAGGCCACATCTGCCAGTGGAAAAGAATCATCGATGACTCCTCATTGCTGGCGCGGGAACAAAAAAACCTGGCATATGTGTCATTATTTTCCTCGCTTCCCTCTGATCATGATATTCCTGATGTGTCCAAATGTAAACTCAGACTCCTTCTTTACCCAGCTATCCAGGTAGGTACAACCACTAAACTAGAGTTGGTAATCCCTGGTTTACAAGGAGAAATCCTGCCTAATTTGATTCTTACACCTTGCCGCTCCCTTTATTGTAACTTAAAACTCCATCAATAATAAATTACTTGAGATCTCAGCTTCCAAACATTGAGCTCTTTCTTGTGCTTTTACTCAACCTGTCTGTTTTGCCTGAAATGTCCTCCCTACTCTCTCCCTTCTACAACTGCAGAGAGTTTAGTTTCTTTTTTTTTAAAATGAGGATGGAATTTCTAGGATCATATCCTGAAAGCCCCTCTGGTGATACTTTTGAAAAGCTCTTAGAGTATTAAATCAAGGTATAGACTCTCCCTATGATGCCTTATTACCTGGGCCACACAGCAGCTCTGCTTGGTTCCTGCAACTCATAAGTCATTCAATGAATTTATTACAGTGAATTTATTACACAACTACTGTAACTTTCTTTTATCCAAGGAGTCAGACCTAGTCCTGGAGTCTGGGATAGGGAACAGATATCATGCTATTCTCTCCATTGTTCCACTTCTCCCCTCTGCCATAACCCCATCTGCATACAAAATTTTCTCCTATGGGCCCTCTTCCCCTACTTCTCACAAAGGACAACTCACTTGAGTTCCTCACACTCAGTCAGGCTCTGAAGCTCACTTAGACTCAGCTTGTATCCTACAATAGTATTGAAAATGCCTGCTATAAGGAATTGAATTCATTTCCTCCCATTTATAAAGAGTTCCACCCTACCTTTAGGAAGGGGAAAAAGGAGACAAAAAGACATAGAAATAGAGAAAGTGGTTTCTGTGTAGGTTGGGGTGAGGGATGCAGCATGATAGGAACAGACGATTTGATGGAAAAAGAAAGATATTTAAATGCTAAATCAAAGACAGAACCAAGAGCTTTGAAGATTCATTACTGTATGCCACAATTAATTGGTATGTCACAATTAATAATTCTGAATGTGTGTCCAGCACTGTATCCTGGACAGGAAAGACATCATCAGAAGTAGTAGACATAAGTTTCTTAAGGAATGTGATGTTCTTAAAGATCAGCTCAATATAACTGAAACAATTAAAGGGACCCAAAACAACACAGGAACAAGAATTGTTATCTATGACTTTGAGAGAACCTTCGATGTTTTATTGGCTTATTTTTTTCTTTGTTGGAGAGGATGATAAGGAAATAACTATTTCTAGCTCTTCAGGGCAGGCACTGTATCAACTTTTAGCACTAATGAGAACAAAATCCAACCCTTTTTTTTAAGTACCATAAACATAATTAATCTTACTGAAATGTATAATATGACAGGCAGATATGCTTTTCCTCATCATCCTTGAACGGTAAAATTAAAAGCTAGCTTAGTCCCCATTAT
Organism: Trichechus manatus latirostris; assembly: GCF_000243295.1. Classification (NCBI taxonomy): domain Eukaryota; kingdom Metazoa; phylum Chordata; class Mammalia; order Sirenia; family Trichechidae; genus Trichechus; species Trichechus manatus. The sequence goes on along the minus strand of NW_004443943.1, from coordinate 13,336,583 downwards.
TGGAGACAGGCTTTCAAGGACTTCTATCCTACTCTCAGCTTTATAATTTTTTTCCTTTAGACAGAAGAGCGTGCTCTCAGTAGAGCTGATAACTGGCATGAGCTGAAGATAAATTCAAGCTACTGCAGGGAGATAAGTAATTGTCCTGTTTATTCAAATGCTAGTCATCAGCTTTGCACCTTTGTGTGGACAACAAATTAATGTGCAAAGGCTCCAAGTTCCAAACTGGAAATGTCTCCAGGAGGAATACGTCAGTGAATAGAAAAGACACACTTTGCATTTTTTATGAACTGCTTTGAGTTCTTGGAAATGTCAGTTGTATAAATAAAGCGAATTACATCACTCTTCAGCACCATCGCTTGCAGATTTACCCAAAGGAAGGTCACAATTATTCTGAACTATCCCTGATGTAGAATTTTTCCACAGGCAATTAGATTATATTTAATGCTGTAGGATAAGCTGTGCCAATAAGCGCTTTTTCAAAATAAACATTTCTTAGAAAATATTAACAGACTTTGCCTTATACTGAATTTCAATCAATTGCCATATAAATTGTTTTGAATGAATAGGGTTCTAGTTTCAAAAACAGTAGAAGCGATTATAAAAGTGGAAATGTTTTATCCTTCATCAAGCACCTATTAACCTATAAACTTGAGAGTAATTTTTGCCCTTCAAAATGTATGGAAAAGTTAAAACTTTAGATAGAATAAATATATAGTAATTTAATATCGTTTAAAACACATGAGTTTTTCATATACAGTGGCTTTTTTTAACTTCTGGAAAATTCAGGATTGCAGATTGCTTGTCCTATAATAAATGAGAACAGAAAGGGGGAAAGTATTTGTTTCACATTATCTGAATTTTTTTTAAACGATACTTTAAAAATGGCGCTTTATATTTCTCCACAAGATCCTCATTAATTACAAAGGGAAAATTAGTAACTTTATAGTAGAGAAACCTGGCCGTGGCCACCTTGACACATGATCAAAGTTAACATCATTAATGGGACAAACTGGCATCAGGTGCCTCCTGATAGATTGCACTGAGACAAACACAACATCACTTATTCCTGTCAAAAGTGCAAACCTGAATCAAACCATGAAGAAACATCAGATAAGGCCAAATTGTCTGGGCTGTACTCTTCAAAAAATGTCAATGTTATAAAACACAGGAAAGACTGAGGAACTATCCCAGGTTAAAGGAGACCTAACTGAATACAGCTCATGATCTGGGACCTTCTTTTACTCTAAAAGATTTAATTGGGACAATTAGTAAAATCCGAATAACATTTGTACATTAGATGGTATTGCTTCAATATTAATTTCCTGATTGTGACAATTGTATTGTGGTTATCTTAGAGAATGTTCTTGGTATTAGAAAATACACACTAATGTATTTATGGGTAAAGGAACATCATGACCAGACTTCATCTCAAACTGCTTAGGGTAAAAAAAAAA
>NW_004443943.1:13333906-13335026 GCF_000243295.1 Trichechus manatus latirostris | reverse complement strand
GGAGCCCTGGTGGCGCAGTGGTTAATACCTTGGCTGCTAACCAAAAGGTCAGCTGTTCGAATCCCCATACACAGAGAAAGAGGGAGAGAGAAAGGGAGGAGAGAGAAGAGGAAAAAGCAAATATGGTAAAATACTAAGATTTAACTAACCTGGGTAAAAGATTTATGGAATTTTTAAAAATTTTACTCATAGATTTTAAATCAGAAATTATATCAAAATAAAAATTTAAAGGAAAAATAGACTTCTTTTGTTACTATGCTCAACTCTTTTAGAGACATAGTCTCTTTAAATTCATATTTTCCCACCTGCTCCCAATTTGTTTTCTTCCTCAATTTTCTCCTGTCCCTCCATGTTAAAACATGAGCTCTCTTTAGAGGCTAATGAGATTGGTCCTTCCAGCCCAAGCCTCAAGGGAAGGAAGAGTAGACTGTATACATAGTTTTTGTAGGACTGTGTTTATTTTTATACAGTTTAATTTATAATACAAATTGGTCGTATCACGATTTTATTTCTAACTCAATAGAATTACAGAAAACTGGGGCTCCATTTGACTTTCACGTAGAGACTCTCCATTTATTGTTAGCAAAATTTGTGTGTCACTTGACAAGGTAACTATGCCTGCTTTATACAAGGCCTAAGATGGGCCCCGGGGTAGTGCAAGTTATTTGCACGGACTATTAAACTAAAGGTTGGTGGTTCGAACCTGCACAGCGGTGTGCTGAAGGAAGGCCTGTCAATTTGCTTCCATAAAGATTGTTGTTGTGGTGGTTATTAGTTGCCATGGAGTTGGCTGTGAATAGTTAGTCGCTGACTACTAGCTGAAAGATTGACGGTTTGCCTGGAGATCTGTTTCGAAAGTTCATAGCCTTGAAAACCTTATGAAGGGCAGTTCTACTCGGCACACGTGGCATCACCGTAAAGATTACGGCCAATAAAACCCTATGGAACAGTTCTAATCTGTAACACCATGAGGTCTCCATGCATTGGAATCAACTTGACCTCAATGGGTTTGATTTTTGTTGTTGTTTTCAATCTTTTTTTTTTTTAATTGTACTTTAGATGAAGGTTTACAGAGCAAATTAGTATCTCATTAAACAATTAATACACATACTGTTTTGTG
>NW_004443943.1:13299798-13332765 GCF_000243295.1 Trichechus manatus latirostris | reverse complement strand
GGGATTGCTGGATCATATGGTATTTCTATTTCTAGCTTTTTAAGGAACCGCTGTATTGACTTCCGAAATGGTTGTACATTTCACATTCCTACCAGCAGTGCATAAGAGTTCCAAGCTCCCTGCAGCCTCTCCAACATTTGTTATTTTCTGTCTTTTTGATCATGCCAATAATGTTGGGGTAAGATGGTATCTCATTGTAGTTTTGATTTGCATTTCTCTAATGACTAGTGATCTCCAGCATTTCCTCATGTGTCTGTTAGCCACCTGAATGTATTCTCTGGTGAAGTGTCTGTGCGTATCCTTTGTTCATTTTTTAATTGGATTATTTGTCTTTTTGTTGTAGAGGTGTTGGATTTTCCTATAGATTATAGAGATTAGACGTTTGTCAGATTTATCATAGCCAAAATTTTTTTTCCCATTCCGTAGGCTCTCTTTTCACTCTTTTGGTGAAGTCTTTTGATGAGCCTAAGTGTTTAATTTTTAGAAAATCCCAATCATCTAGCTTATCTTCTGGTGTTTGTGTATTGTTAGTTATGGTTTGTGTATTATTTATGCTAAGTATTAGGACCTCTAGCATTGACCCTATTTTTTCTTCTATGATTTTTATAGTTTTGAGTTTTATATTTAGGACTTTGACCCATTTTGGATTAGTTTTTGTGTATGGTTTGAGGAATGGGTCCTGTTTCTTTTTTTTATGGATGGACATCCAGTTTTTCCAGCATCATTTGTTAAAAAAACTGTCTTTTCTCCATTTAATGGACTTTGGGCATTTGTCAAAGATCAAGTGGATAGATTTACATCAGCGTTCTCAATTCTGTTCCATTGGTCAATGTGTCTGTCACTGTACCAGTACCAGGCTGTTTTGACTACTGTAGCTGTATAGTAGGTTCTGAGGTCAGGTAGTGTCAGTCCTCCTACTTTATTCTTCTTCTTTAGTAGTGCTTTGCTTATCCGGGGCCTCTTTCCTTTCCATATAAAGTAAATGATTAGTTTTTCCATCTCTTTAAAGAATGCTGTTGGTATTTGGATCGGGATTGCATTGTATTTGTAAATTGCTTTGGGTAGGATTGACATTTTCACAATGTTGAGTCTACCTATCCATGAGCATGTATATGTATCCATTTATGTAGGTCTCGTTTGATTTCTTGCAGTAGTGTTTTGTAGCTTTCTTTGTATAGGTCTTTTACATCCCTCATTAGATTTATTCCTAAGTATTTTATTTTTTTTTAGGGGTTATTATAAATGCCCTTTTTGTAATTCTCTTTATTGATGTATGGGAATCGAATTTATTATTTTTGTATGTTTATCTTGTATCGTGCTACTCTGCTGAAACTTTCTATTCATTCCAGCAGTTTTCTTGTGGAGTCTTCTGGGTTCTCTACGTATAATATCATATTATCCACGAATAGGGATAGTTTTACTTCTTCCTTACCATTTGAATGCCCTTTATTTCTTTTTCTTGCCTTATTGCTCTAGCTAGGACTTCCAGCACAGTGTTAAATAGGAGTGGTGATGAAGGGCATCCTTGTCTTGTTTCTGTTCTCAGGGGGAATGTTTTCAGCCTCTCTCCATTAAGAATGATGTTGGCTGTTGGTTTTGCATAGATGCTCTTTGTTATGCTGAGAAATTTCCCTTCTATACCTATTTTACTGAGAGTTTTTATCAGGAATGGGTGTTGGACTTTGTCAAATGCCTTTTCTGTGTCAGTTGAGATGATCATGTGATTCTTTTGTTTTATTTATGCAATGGATTACATTGATTAATTTTCTAATGTTGAACCATCCTTGTATACCTGGTATGAATCTTACTTGGTCATGGTGTATTATTTTTTGATACAATGCTGAATTCTATTGACTAGAATTCTGTTGAGAATTTTTACATCTATATTCATGAGAGATATTGGCCTGTAATTTTGTTTTTTTGTGGTGTCTTTGCCTGGTTTTGATATCAGGTTATGCTGGATTCATGGAATGAATTTGGAAGTATCCCTTGCTTTCCTATGTTCTGAAATAGTTTGAGTAGTACTAGTGCAAGCTCTTCTCTGAACGTTTGGTAGAATTCTTGAGTGAAGCCATCTGGGTCAGGGCTTTTTTTTTTGTTGGGAGTTTTTTTTTTTTTTGTTGCCTTTTCAGTCTCTTGTCTTGTTACGGGTCTGTTCAAATTTTTTTACCTCCGTTTGTGTTAGTTTAGGTAGGTAGTGTGTTTCTAGAAATTTGTCCATTTCCTTTAGGTTTTCACATTTGTTGGAGTATAGTTTTTTGTAGTACTCTGTTATGATGCTTTTTATTTCATTTGAGTCTGTTGTAATGTCCCCCATTTTATTTCTTATTTGGGTTATTTGCATCCTCTCCTGTTTTTCTTTTGCCAGTTTGGCCAATGGTTTGTCAATTTTGTTGATCCTTTCAAAGAACTGATTTTTGTTTTTGTTGATTCTATTGTTTTTCTATTCTCTGCTTCATTTATTTTTGCTCTGATCTTTATTATTTCTTTTTTTGGTGGCTGTGGGTTTCTTTGGCTGTTCTCTTTCTATTTGTTTGAGTTGTATAGCTAATGTTTTGATTTTGTCCCTTTGTTCTTTTTTGATGTGTGCATCTATTGCTATAAATTGACTTCTGAGCATTGCCTTTGCTTTGCCCCAAAGGTTTTGGTATGATGTGTTTTCATTCTCATTTGATTCTAGGATTTTTTTTTATTCCATCTTTGATTTCTTCTATTTCTCAGTGGTTTTTGAGCAAGGCGTTATGCAGTTTCAATGTATTTGATTTTTTTCCTTCCTCTTCCTGTTATTAATTTCTACTTATATGGCATTGTGATCAGAGAACATGCCTTGTATTATCTCAGTGTTTTGAATTTTGTTGAGGGTTGCTTTGTGGCCTAAGTTGTGGTTTATTCTGGAGAACGTTCCATGTGCGTTGGAAAAGAAAGTGTACTTTGCTGCGGTTGGGTGGCGTGTTCTATGTATGTCTATGAGGTCAAGTTTGTTGATTGTGGCCCTTAGGTCTTCTGTATCTTTGTTGAGTTTCTTTCTAGATGTTCTGACCTTTACTGAGAGTGGTGTGTTGAACTCTCCTACTATTATTGTGGAACGGTCAATTTGTCTTTTCAGTGCTGTTAGAGTTTGTTTTACGTATTTTGGAGCCCTGTCTTTTGGTGCGTAGATATTTATTAAAGTTATGCCCTCATGGTGGATTGTCCCTTTAATCATTATGTAATGTCCTTCCTTGTCTTTTATGGGTGATTTTGTTTTAAAGTCTATTTTATCTGAGATTAGTATTGCCACACCTTCTCTTTTTTGGTTGCTCTTTGCTTGGTATATTTTTTTCCATCCTTTGAGTTTTAGTGTATTTATGTCTTTGTTTCTAAGATGTATTTCTTGTAGACAGCATATTGATGGGTCCTGTTTTTTTATCCATTCTGTCACTCTCTCTTTATGGGTGCATTTAAGCCATTTACATTCAGTGTGATTATTGATAGGTGTGAGTTTATTGCTGTCATTTTTAGTGCTTTTTTTTTTGTGGTGCTGAAGTTTTCTTTGTTCCTCTTACTCTCCTGTGCTGAATTCCTTTTGCTGGTGGACTTTTTTTCTGTTTCTTTCATTTTTGTAGATTCTGTGTTTACTGAGACTTTTTGGTTTTCTTCATTTTGATGAGTAGGTTTGTGAACTTTCTTTGTGATTACTTTGAAATTTACCCTTATCTTCCTAAGTTTGAACTAGTCTTTTTTACTTGATATTGCCTTGACTTCCTCTCCATTTGAAAGTTCTATACCTACATCGTTTATTCCCTCTTTTATTGTTCTGGTGTTGTTGTCGTTTAAAGATTGACCTCTCTGGTTCCCTGTTGTAAGTCTTTTAGTTTTGCTTTATCCTTGAGATTTCATTACCTGGGTTGGTATCTGGCTGATGCTGTCCTGAGTTCTAGATTCAGGATGTTGTCTGATGTTGTTGGTTCTCTAACTGAAGCACTCCCTTTAATATTTCTTATAAGCTTGGTTTGGCTTTTACATATTCCCTTAATTTCTGTTTATCTGGAAGTGTCCTAATTTCGCCACCATATTTGAGCAAGAATTTTGCAGAATATATTTTTCTTTGTTGTCTATTTTTTTCTTTCAAGGTTTTATATATGTCATCCAATTGCCCTCTTGTCTGTATGGTTTTGGCTGAGTAATCAGAGCTTAGTCTTATTGTTTCCCCTTTGTATGTGACTTTTCATTTTTCTTGAGCTGCTCTCAGGATTCTTTCTTTGTCTTTGGTTTTAGTGAGTGTGATTATGATATGTCTTGGTGATTTTCTTTTGGGATCTATCCTATATGGGGTTCATTGAGCTTCTGGAGTGGTCAGCTTTTCACCTTTCATAATGTTAGGGAAGTTTTCTGTCAGCAAATCTTCAGTGATCCTGTCTGTGTTTTCCATTTTCTCTTCCTGTTCTTGAACTCTGATCAAATGCAAATTTTTGCTTTTGACTCTATTCCACATCGTTCTCAGGTTTCTTCATTCTTTTCTTTGATTTTTCCTTAAACAAAGTGGTATCCAAGGATTTGTCTTCAATTTCACTGATCTCATCTTCCATTGTTTCAAATTTACTCCTAAAACCTTCTATTGCACTGTCCATTTCTGAAATCTTGTTTATCTTTTGGGTTTCTAATTGCTGTTTTTGGTATGATTTTTTAACTTGCTTATTTATTTTGACATTTTGTTCCTATATTATTTTCCTGAATTTTCCCTTTTCTTTGTCTGTGTTTTCCATGATTTTGTCTGTATTTTCCGTGGTTTTGTCTATTTTTTCCTTACTTTTTTCTGCATTTTCCCTCATCTCTTGGAGAACCCTGAATATTAGAGTTTTGAGTTCCCTATCAGGCAGTTCCAATGCCTTTTCTTCTACTGGAAGGTCATCTGGTATTTTATTTTGTTGCTCTCTGGAGCCATCCTGTCCTGGTTTTTTAAAAAGTATGTTTTGATATTGTCTGCTGTCTCTGAGACATTCAGGAATTATTTTCTTCATTTATTGATTGTAGATTTGTTTGTTTCATCCTGATTTTTTGTTTTATTTGGTTATATCTGGGCAGGCAGGCTGGTTATGTTTTGTTACTCGCCTGGGCAGGATACTTCTCACCACTTTGTCCATGTAGGCAGGGCCAGTCACTCAGCTATGGTGCAGGAGGGTGGGTATAGCAGCAGAGCAGGGTGGGGATGGGTAGTTTGCAGCACAAACTGGTGCCGACTGGGTGGGGCCGGGGACAGTGCAAGGCAGAGTCTGGGGGACTGCATCAGTGCATTGTGCTCAGTGTGTAGTGCAGAGAGACAGGAGGGAAGGTAGAGGATGTGATGTTCACAGCTAAGTGGTTGAGTGAAAGAAGAGAAAGAAGAGAGAGAACCAAAAGCAAAAAAAAGGAAAGAAAAAAATGAAAACAAAAGTAAATAAAATGGTGGCTCCATAGCATTCGGCAGGTGGCAGCGGGGCAGACTCAATGAGGCTGTGTGCAAATGGCTGTCTAGTGGTGCAGCTCAGCCTGTCAAGCAGGGATGTGGGGGGGGGGTACTAGATGGGTAGGAGAATTCAAAGGAAAGAGTGGAAAGAGAGAGAAGAAACCAACCAACAAACAGACAAAAAATAAAAACAACAATAACAAAACAAAAAATAAAATATGTTGGTGGGGAAGCCAGCTGCTGGGGGCCGGGTGGAATTGGGATGGTGGTGAGCTGATGTCCTCTTAAAAGGTGGCACATCATGGCCCCTCAGGAAGGGGCAGAGGCAGCATGGGGCCTAGGTGGAATGGAGAAGGGGGAAAGGTGAAGAAAAATAAAAAATACGGCACTAAGGAAGCCGGCCTGTAGGGGCAGCACAGACCCAGGGAGGTCATGTGCCAGAGGCTTTCCAGCTTAGCAGTAGAGCACAGCCCACCAAGAAGGGGGCGGGCAGCTCATAGGTCTAGGTGGGTGGGAGAAAGGAAAAGAAGGAAGGGAGAGAGAAGAAACAGCAAAAAAAGAAAAAGAAAAAATGAACAAACAATAAATAAGTAAGTAAATGGCGCTGAGGGAGCTGATCGGTGACAACAGCGCAGACCCAGCAAGGCCTCATGCCAGCCAAGTAGTGCAGTACAGCCCCTTGAGATGGGGTGGGGGTGGTGCACAGGGCTAGGTGGGCGGGAGAAAGGAAAGGAAAGAAAGGAGAGAGAGAAGAAACAGAAAAAAAGAAAGAAAGAAAAAAAAAAAAAGAACAAACCAGGAAAGGAAGGAAGGAAGAGATAAAGAAGCTAGCTAGGCAGGAGAAAGGAAAGGATGGAAGGGAGAGAGAAGCAACAAAAAAAACTAACAAAAAATAACAAAAAACAAAAATGTCACTGAAGGGGCCGCCTTCTGGGGGTGGGGTGGACCCAGGCAGTAGTGAGCTGGTGTCTCTCTAGCTGAGCGACCATGGTCCGTTGGAAAGTGGGGAGGCCACATAGAGGAAAGAAGGGTGGGAATGGGAAAGCATGTATCCCTGGTTACTGGGTGTTCTGTCTCTTGTTGGGAGCCTGTGAAGTTGCCTTTCCATACTCCCTGTCCTCGGTCCTTGGTGGCTGAGGCCCAAGATGGCCAATCCAGGCAGCAGTAAGCTGGTGACTCTCCGGCAGAGTGACAGTGGTTCATTAGAAAGCGCTGGAGGCCACGTACAGGGAAGAAGGGTGGGGAGTGGGAAAGCGTGTATCACTGGTTACCGGCTGTTCTGTCTCCTGTTGGAGGCTCTGTGAAATTGCCTTCCTGTACTCCCTGTCTGCGTTCCTTGGTGGCTGTAGTCCAAGACGGCGATTCCATGCTGCGTTAGCTGGTAGGGGACCTCCACTCCATGGCTCTCCTCGTTCTCTGTTGTCTATCAGTTTCTTATTCCATTCCATGCTTAATTGAGTTCTTTATTACTTCATTTGATGCTTAGGGTTCCAGGATTGATGTTTGTATCAGTTTTACTTAGTTTTTCAGGTCTTTGCTGCAGAGGGATGGCATGGTACTTCTGTCTGAAGTGCCGTGTTGGCTCCACCCACCTCTTTTTGTTGTTTTGATACAAGTCGTACAGATGTTGGGGAGGGTTGAGTAAGGGTGAGGAAATTAGCTGTCTGTGCCCTTATGTTGTTTATGCCCTTAAATTGTTTACAGGGCAGTTAGGAGAAGATATGACACCCATCAGAAGTTAGATACCAATGTAAGAAAAATAGGTGGGGCAGCCCCCAGGCAGATGACTAATTTACTATTGAATTATAAACCCATTGCTGTTGAGTCGATTCCGACTCATAGCGACTCTATAGGACAGAGTAGAACTGGGTTTCCAATGAGCAGCTTGTGGATTTGAACTGCTGATCTTTTGGTTAACAGCTATTGAATTATAGGCAGTAAGAATTAGAATGTTCAGATTCCAGTAGAGGCTAAGGAGGTTTGTGAAGACCCAAGTTCCCTTGAAAGGCAGAGGGTAGAGGGAAAGAACATGGACTTTTGAGGCCAAACCAAATTGCATTTGAATCTTGACTCTCCTTTTTACTGGCCTGGTGACCCTTGGAATGTGCCTCAGGAATTTCCAGTTCAGTTTCCTCAGTGGTAAAATGAAGAAATTCCTACCTTAAAGGGTAGTATTGTAAAGGGACGATGTTGGCAAATTACCTGATGTAGACAGGACATTTTATTCATTATATAGAATAGACTCAATGCTCACAGCTTACAAGCTCTTCATGGGCTTATTGAAAAAAGAGTATAGTAATTAAAACTAATAAAAATGGTAAAATCCCTTCCAACATTCAACAATAAGATTTAATGAGAATTATGAGTATATTTTAATATTTTCGATATGATGAAGGTTTGAGTTCTCAAACAGAAACTTGTCTACTGCCTACAAATGTCTTAAAATGACTGTCCTTGTGAGTATTAAATGAAGTCTAATGGTTATAATTATTTTTAATTTTTAAATGCTCATTTTTCTTCCTATGTGAAGTTCTCCCAGCCTCAGGCTGATTTTGTTTCAGCATCTGTAGAACAGAAAAAAAAAAAAAAAAAACTAGCCCCAAACCATGGATTATTTGTGTTAAGACACTGAAGGGTAAGGGTTTTTTTTTGTTTTTTGTTTTTTTTTAATTTTAAATAGAAACTCCCTTTCACATGTTCTGCTGTGGCCTCCCTCCAACTTTGAACTTGACCTTCAGTTGTCAGGCTTAAATGTAGTCATTTTATTTGGCTGTTGAACCTAATTATAATGAGTGAAAGTCTCTCAGGCTTATCACAGATGAGGTGGTGAGCCTTTGAAGGCAACCACGTTGCCTTCAAATAGACTTTTGTGGCTTAATATATTTATGGCACTTAACAGCTGTATACTACTCCTAGAAGCTTTAATCTAGTACACTGATTATTGCCACAGAAAATAAGATGTGGGGGAAAAAAACCTTAGATTAAAATTATGTTTGTAAATATTTATGTAAGCATGAAACACTATCAACACATGTACTGATGCTGTATTATTTAGACCTTGCATGAAGAGAATTGAAAGACTTATTTTAACTTTGATGTCATTATTTCCAAGGGGAAAATACTTCCCACACATAAGTTCAAATGTTTTGGATATGGCTATCCTTTAAAGAATGTTTCAGCGACTTTAACAGTTCATTATTCTCCATTTATTGAGCAAATATCAAGGTGCTAAAGAAAACACAGAAAATTGAAAAAAATATGGTTCTATTCCTCAAAGAACAACATACAGTTTTTAAGGGTGAAACAAGACATTCATATGTGAAAACTCAAAATAACAATAGATCTTTTGAGGACAGATGTAGTTTCTTTGGGATATAGATACAGGATTTTAGATGCAGAAGAAGATTTACATAGGAAGAGAGTTAAAAATGATTTTATGGAGGGAGGTGAATCTTGAGATGGAACTTAAAGGAGTGGTAAGATTTATATAGGCAGTGAGCAAGGGTTGATTAAATATTGCTTATTTTTTTGTGTATAAACTTTACATATGTTATATATTGTAATTTACTGTAATTTTAACGGTTTCTAAGTGCCAAGAAATATGCTAGGTGAATATATATTTATTCTTTAGCTATTCAATCAGGAAAGTGAAGCTAGGTAGTTGAATTAGACATTCGTGGTTGAATCCCCAACATGTCTTCTGTACTAGATGATTCTAAGTCATTCATAGTCATTTTTTCCAGGATGGGCTGATGGGCCGGTGACCTTATTCAGGTCAATAAGACAGGAGGGGAAGACGATTACGTGGGCTATTGAAAATCTCAGTGGCAAGGAGAACGACATTGGCACTGTAGCTTGGTGAAGTACATGGCCTTATGGAAGAGAGTGAATTTCTTAAAGGTGGAGTTCTGTCAAACAGAAGAAATGAGGTAGATAAAAAACAACATCTGCTACAAACTACACTGTTATGTACATATGTTTTGTTGCTATTACTTTATTGCCTTTATTGCTAGAGAATATCACACACAAGGAAAATTTTCCTGAAGTTAATTCAAAACGGTTGTGGCAGTACATCAACAGGAAACTGCCAGAAGTTCAAGCTAGATTCAGAAGAGGACATGGAACAAGGGCTATAATTACTGATGTCAGATGGATCTTGGCTGAAAGCAGAGAATACCAGAAAGATGTTTACCTGTGTTTTATTGACTATGAATTATGGATAATATTGCAAAGAATGGGAATTCCAGAACAGTTAATTGTGCTCATGTGGAAACTGTACATAGATCAAGAGGCAGTCAATAGAACAGAACAAGGGGGCACTGCTTGGTTTAAAATCAGTAAAGGTGTGCATCATGTTGGATCCTTTCACCACACTTATTCAATCTGTATGCTGAGCAAATAATCCAAGAAGCTGGACTATATGAAGAAGAACATGGCATCAGGATTGGTGGAAGATTTATTAACAACCTGCGTTACACAGATGACACAACATTGCTGGCTGAAAGCGAAGAGAACTTGAAGGACTTACTAATGAAGATCCAAGACTATAGCCTTCAGTACGGATTACACCTCCACACAAAGAAAATAAAAATCCTCAAGCTGGACCAATAAACCACATCATGATAAATGGAGAAAATATATTGTAGTTGTCAAGGATTTCATGTTACTTGGATACACAATCAACGCCCATGCAAGCAGCTGTCAAGAAATCAAATGATGTATTTCATTGGGCAAATCTGCCGCAAAAGACCTTTTTAAAGTGTTGAAAAGCCAAGATGTCACTTTGAGGACTAAGGTATGCCTGACCCAAGCCATGATATTTTCAATTGCATCATATGTATGTGAAATCTGGACAATGAATAAAGAAGACTGAAGAAGAATTGATGCCTTTCAATTATGGTGTTGGTGAAGAATATTGAATATACATGGGTTGCCAGAAGAATGAACAAATCTGTCTTGGAAGAAGTACAGTCAGAGTGCTCCTTGGAAGAGAGGATAGCTAGACTTCGTCTCACGAACTTTGGATATGTTATCAGGGTGGACCAGTCCCTGGAGAAGGGCATCATGCTTGGTAAGTTAGAGGATCTGCGTAAAAGAGGAAGATCCTTGACAAGATGGATTGATACAGTGGCTGCAAGAACACACTCAAACATAGCAGCAATTGTGAGGATAGTGCAGTACCGGGCTGTGTTTCCTTCTGTTGTACTATGAGTCAGAACTGACTCAACGGCATCTAACAACAGCAACATAATTCAGAAATTTAAGTAATGGCTTTCCAACTGATAATTCTAGTCTTTGACGTAGTAATGATAGTATTTAACTAGAAAGTAGTATTCAAATATTCACGAAACACTTGCACTGCATACTCACTTCTCACAAAAACCCGTCATGTAACTAAAACCACTGTAACTAACATTAGAAGAAATTTGTACTTCTTTCCATAGCTTTTTCTGCTTCAACACCTCATTTACGAATGAAAATTCTTATCTTCTGAGAGACATAAGCTTATCATTTGTGGTGAACATGTGCTCTTTTTTGTTTACCTAGCGTATATTTTCCTTTCTTTTAGTTCATGTTAATCTGATCTTCTTCTGGGGAACCACCCCTTTTGCCTTCTCAGGCCAAGGGCTTCAGGGAGCATTGACTCACTACCTGATTCCAGGGATGGCCATGTGACTTAGACTGACCAATCAAAACTGGCATTTCTCTGACTGTGACCCAATATGGGCCAATGACAGTCAGGTATGGGACTTTGATGGTTTAGGGGGAAAATATACCTAACTCTAGTTGTGGGCAGCCATAACCTTATGGAGCCTAACAAAGAAGTCAACAGAACTGGTACAGAAGACACTTGGATTTGAAGATATCATGTGAGTCCCTGAACACAGTCAATTGGGAAGCCAAATTTACTTGTCGACTTTTCACAAATATCTCCCTTTTACTTAAAATAGTTAGTTGGGCGTTATCAACTACAGTAAAAACTGTGAAAGCCGGAACCCGAATAAGGCAGAAACCTGTCAGAGAAGGAAAACTCAAATAATTTCCACAAAAACAAGCGATAGAAAAGTGATAAGACTTCACCCTGTCAAAAGCAGAAAACTTGTGAGACCCGGAAAAACAAGGTAGTCCTGTCAAGTTCCAGCTCTCACAGGTTTCACTGTATTTGTGAGACAGTGAATTTTACTGTATAATGACAGTTAATTAAATAAGAAATACTAAATATTGGAGAAAAATTATTTCATTTTTAGTGACCTCTGCTTTCAAAGGTTTGAACCAGAAGCTAGAAGGACACTTAGCTAGTCTAGCCTTGGTTGCAGGATCTGCAAATACCCTGCTCAGGATTGTGTGCCCTTCCTCATGAGGGCTGAGTAGTAGGAGCCCGGCACATATAGAAGCTTGTAAAAAGCTTATTGAATATTAAATAAATCTGGGGTAGTATACATTTCCATGGAGCTCCAAACTTGTGTTCATGCCTTATACCTGCAATAATTTATTCATGTTTCTGCAACAGCTCAGGACTTAATATTCAGTAAAATAAACTATTTCCTAAGTTATTTGAAATAATACTTTATGGAGAATAACACCAAAAACTTAATTGTGTGAATGTGTGCTTACATGTGTCTTTGGGAGCGGGGACGAGGGTAAAGAGATCTCTTTAACAGTGAGTGGAATTTTAAAATGCAGCTCATGCGTTGTGTTTGCTTATTCACATTTCTTCATCATTAGGGTCAGTTTATTTAGTATGATTACCAGGTCACGATTAAGGCCTGCAAGTGATCTTCACTGAGTTTGTTATCTCATTTAGTACATATATAGCAATTTACACATCAAAAATTACAGCTGTGCCATTTCTGAGTCCATGACACTTTTGTATTTATAGGCATTAATGAAATTTGGGAAATATAATTTTGTTTATTCAAGAAAAATGAGGCGTTTTTAACACTCTTCATGGCTTAGCTTGCATTGATTCCCTAACTATAGCCCCTAGAAAAAGCAGGTCCTTTTGATTTCTACCTCTACGTGAAGAGCTGGACAGGACGAAGTGAGGGTGGCGATGAAACAGTGTATGAAGAACACTTTATTTACTAGGACGGGGAAGCCAGAGATCCTCTCGCCCATTTGTTCCTGGGTTAGTGGGTTCTCATGCAGAAGTAAGGTCCTTGAGTCCAAGAACTTCGTCCACCTGGTTCCTCCAGTGCTTACAGCCTAACAGGTAGTAAAAACTCAATAAATATTTTCTGAATCATGATTGAAAGAATTGGTGAATAAAGAACTTTTCAGAAATTAAGCAAATAATGCTATGGTATACTTCTTATAAAACTCAGGTTCATTCACCCTTTAGCCTAATTCAATGCTACTCCGTTAGTGCTTACCAGTACAGACTATTTTAGTTATCTTTGTATTAATTTACTGAGTGCTTATAAAATATTAGCCAGGAGTTGTCAACCCCTGCCAGAGGGGCATTTGAAAATGTGTGGGGGCATTTTTGGTTGTTAAGATATCTGCCTATATTGGTATTTTGGCGGATGGGGGCCAAGCATGCTAAATATTCTGTAATTCGTTCTATTATTAATGAACGTTGAAATTTGTTTCTAGTCATTATGAACATTCTGAACTTGTCTCCTGATGACATTTCCTTTATTAGGACATGCATGCAAGAGTTTCTCTAGGGCCATCGATGGCTTTCAAACTCTTTTAATCACGGCCAATAGTAATCAATACTTTTTATGTCACAGTGCTGGAGCACATGTGAGTATATAACTGAAACAAAAATTTTACAAGACAATATTATTCTTTACTATGTGTTAGGCATTCTGATATATTCTACTAAAAATAATGTTGCTTACAACCCACTAAACTGATTTCAAAACTTACTCATTGGTCAAAACTCATAATTGAAAAAGCAAAGCTGTAGGGGGCATGCCTAGCAGCAGAATTATTGACTCAAAGAGTATGTTCATTTTTAACTTTTCTAGGTGATACCAAGGAGCCCTGCTGGTGCAGTGGTTAAAGCAGTTGGCTGCTAACCAGAAGGTCAGTGTTTCAAACCCACTAGCCGCTCTGTGGGAGACATAGGTGGCAGTCTGCTAAGATTTACAGCCTTGGAGGCCCTACTGGGGCAGTTCTACTTTGTCCCTTATGGTTGCTGTGAGTTGGAATTGACTTAATGACAATGGATGTAATACTAAACTACCTTCCAAAATTGGTTTTCTAATGTACAATCTACCAAGAGTGGGTAAGAGTTTCTGTTGCTCCTCGCTCTTACTTTCAGTCTTTTTTTTTTTTTTTTTTGGTTTGTTTTCTACATGAATGACTGCATCATAAAAATGCAATTTTGCATCTTTTTTTTTCATACCTAACATTAATATAAACAGTTTCCAATATCATTAATTGGTTTTAAAACATGAGATTTTTAATGACGACATAATATTCCATCATAAGGATATATTATCGTGTATTTGACTCTTCCCCTGTTGTGTATCATAACTTTGCTTCTGAGGCTTTGAGTAACTCTGTAAAGAAATCAGTGGTTATAATCTTTGACTAATCAAGCTCTGGTTGTAATTTTGGACAAATGCCAAGTCTCAGGATTCCTGAA
This sequence comes from Trichechus manatus latirostris, assembly GCF_000243295.1. NCBI lineage: Eukaryota > Metazoa > Chordata > Mammalia > Sirenia > Trichechidae > Trichechus > Trichechus manatus. The sequence goes on along the minus strand of NW_004443943.1, from coordinate 13,318,741 downwards.
TCCAAAAGTATGACCATGTTTACGGCTTTTGATAGACGTTTTGAAATTTCCCTCTAGAAATGTTGTACTCATTTGCTTTTTGATGAATCCAGGTTTTCCTAATTTTGACTAGGGTAAAATGAAGCTTTACTGAACAAATAACCTTAGACAGTGGAGTTCTGTTTATAAAAAACTGCTCTTAAATAGATTTGGAAATGTGTTTTTCATTCTCCCTATTTAGAACTGTAAATGTAAACAGAAGTAGGGAAAGAGTGTCTAGCCTTAACAAGGTATTACTTCATTTCACTTTAATAGTTGTTTGCCTCCCTGTGGAACGAAAATAACACTGAAATGGGAAGAGTGCTGACACATTGCGGAGATTGCAACCAATGTCACGAACAATTTGTATATAAATTAGATTGGGAAACTAATTTGCTTTGTAAACCTTCATCTAAAACACAATAAAATGTTAAAAAAAAAAAAAAAGAAAGAAAAGAAAAAACACTGAACCAGCTACCAGAAAAGGCCTGACTTTTAAATTTCCACCCTCACCCACCATGTGACCTTTATAAAATCAGTTAACCCCTCTGAATCTGCCCCCACAGAACAGTGATGTTCCACCTTGCCTATTTCACATAGTACACGTGAAGGTTCAATCATCCAGGAGAGGTGAAACCATCAGTATTGAAACTGGTCAAGTAAAAATAAATAAATACATGAAAGCATAAGAAAGTCATTTGGAAATATTTTGAATCTATTCAGTAGATTTACCACCAGGATATTGGTCTCGAACAAGTAAGCAGATTTTCCATTGATTTTACCCATGAGATAAGGCTAGGCTTCACACCTGGTAGACAGTGTCTTCTTGTTTGTTTATGTTTTTAATTAAAAAGATAGCATTAAAAAAGTAAAAAGTAAACTCCCCATAATAATAAAAAAAAACAAAAAAAACAAAAAAAAACAACTCCTGGTTCACAGCAACTTGAAATTCCAATTTAATTGGTTTAGGATAAGGTCTAGACTTTGGTATATATTTTAAAGCTCCTTAGATGATTTTGATATGCAACTGGGGTGAGAATCTCTAGAACTATGCTATCCAATACAGTATCCAGTAGCTAATTTAAATTAAATAATGTTAAAAATTCTGTTCCTCAGTTGCAGTAGGCCCATTGCAAGTGCTCTATAGTCACCACATATGGCTGGTCAGGTGGCTACCATATTGGACAACTCAGAAGAACTTTTCTATCATTGCAGAAGGTTGTGTTAGGCAGTGCTGATCTAGAAGCTTACACAGCTGGTGAAGAAAGGAAAACTTTTGATAAGAGAGTAGTAAGTATTTTATCTCATTTACTCAGTCGGTCATCAAGTATTTACTGCAGGCTTACTGTATGCCAAACCATGGGCTAAATCAGTGTTTCCCACTTACCTTTTACTCTCCTGGTAATTGTTAAGTCTAAGAAACATCTATACTGGTATTTACTTGTGGTTTTCCTTTAAGTCACCTCAGATTTTTTAAACCTAAATAAGTTTATTTCAGAAGTAAATATTTTACCATTACAAAAAAGTGGAAAATCACTATTATTTGCTGTAAATATTAAGGAGTATTTTTTAAAATATAAGGTGATTTCTGGCAACAAAGTTCTATTATGAGGACCTCATTCTACTATATAGAAAATTTCAGATAAAAGGTAACAGTTTTTACAGTTTCAACATATATCTATCTGAACTCAAAACTCCCAAGATAACAAAAAAGACAGAGAAATCAAAGGCAGGGTGATAAGCAGGTGGTGAAGTCCTGGAGGCCCACTGAGATTATTGTCCCAGTTATAGCCATGGAGGTTGGAGTTCTAATAACCAGGCTGGGACAAATGAGGGAATGGGAGAAGCTGGAACTGAGACAGCCCTACCCCCCTCAAAAAAAAAAAAAAAATACACATACATGTGTCCTAGAGACTCAAAGAGCTTCTCTGGGGAAAAAAACAAAACAAAACAAAACAAGAATGCATGAAATCTGTTTGGATCTGAATGGATAGAAAATTTTGACAAGTAACCAAAAAGAAATCAAAACTCCATATTTAAGCTCCCACTCCATGTTTAAGCTGAGGGGAACAGATCAACCTTCTCCCAGCCCCCTGGGCGTATGACTTAAGTTTTATCAATAAAATGTTCCACTGAGACTTGGTGGGATTCTTGAGACAAAAGCAAAGGCCAAAGAGTCAATTTGTGTTGACCTGCAGTGACTGCAGCAGAATTAATTGAGAGTCCAGTAGCATGTGGATGAGTGGCCGGGGGTGGTGGTACCCAGCAGCCAAGCATCCAGCACCCAGGGCTAACAATGCCAACTGTGAAGGCATTTTCAACATAAACTCTGGTGGGATCTTGGCCACAACTTTTCTTCCGTAATCTCCCTAGTTCTCCAGCCTTCATGGCAGTTCTGCTAAAGCTTGTTACAACTGATTTCTGTTTCCCTGCAGGCTATGAGAACTCACTAAATAATTTTAAGATGGAAAATGACAAGATTCATATCATGGGTTTTTGCCCCTGTGTTCATAGAATGTTGGTCACTTCTGAAAACAATTACCTCCCTGTGTTGGGATGCTTTTGCATAGTTCTAAATTTGGATCACATTTTCTCTGCATTTTAGTTCTGGGCCAGCTCTCTGCCTGTGAAGAGTAGGTTCAGCCCAAGGTGTGAATCAAGTGACATGAAAAGATCACTGCTCCAAAATGTCTGTCTTTCTTGCCAACTGGCCACAGACCCACCTTCCTACCTGAAAATTACAACCATTAGTCTTCAGGTGTCAGTGACCACACCCAGTGACATTGGCTCTATCTGCCCAACAGCTGCGAGGCATAGTCAGCTGGACATAGACCTTCATCCCAGCTCCACCATGGATTAGCTGTGTGACCTTCGTCATCTTAGTTACACGTGAAACCTCAGTTTTTCTTCTCTATAAAATGGGAATAACAATAGTATTTAACTCATGGAGGCATTATGAGGTTTAGGTGAGATGATACTTGTAAAGATCTTCTTACAGTACTAGCACAGAAAATGTTTGATAAATAGAATGCATTAGATTAATATATATGTGTGTGGCGAGGGGGAGGTGGGGAGAGAGTGGTTCAGAGGGCAGAAGGTGTGTGGCAGAGAGCTTCAGGTTTCAGGAGGCTGGGCCAAGTTCATTGAAAGAAGCTTATAGGCTATAGGCACTTTTATATTTTTAGGTTTAATCTCACATTTTAAAAAACATGTTACAATAGACCCACACTCCACATTAAATATCTTTTTTTTTTTGCGACAAAATACTGAAAAGAATTTTTATGATGTTGCTTTTGATATGATTTAATGCTAGGAATTCATTTAACTTTTATCGCTTGTGGTATCTTAGAAATCACTGTGCTTATACCAAAATCCTTTTGAATAGTCAAATCTACAGGTTGTTTCCCATGTAATATTTTTATAAATATTAATCTTCTTGGTTAGGCTTCATGTAGCTGGGGAGATTTCCTCCAACTTTTCATTATAAAAAATTTTAACACACAGAGATGCTGATAAAATAGTTGAGTTTACACCTTCCGTCTGGATTCAACAATTGTTTACATTTTGCGTGTTTGTACTGTACCTATCCTGTCTACACACAGAGCCCTGGTGGTGCAGTGGTTAAGCGTTTGGCTGCTAGCCAAGAGGTTGCCAGTGCAAACCCACCAGCCGCTCCTTGCAAACCAGAGGGGACAGTTCTACTCTGTCCTGTAGGTTTGATATGAGTTGGAATTGACGGCTATGGTTTTTTTTTTTTTTTTTAACTACACGTATATATTTTTCATTTATTTTGAATGTAAAATTCGAAAGTAAGTTGCCAGGTATCATAATTACCTTAGCGTGCATCTCCTACATAATTATAATCCCTTTATCCGACTTAAGAAAATTAACAGAAATTCTATAATGTCATCTAATATCTAGTCCATTTTCTAAAGTGTTTTGCAGTTGGCTTTTTTGAGCTAGGGACAATGAAGTTTCTGGCTTGCATTTGATACATCTCTTTTAACACAGAATTTTTTTCCCCCATGACATTGATGTTTTCAAGAGTTTGGGTCAGTGGTCTTTTTTAGAATGGCTCACTTTTGGATTTGTCTATTTCTTCATGGCATTGCTTAACTTGTAACTCTATCTCCTTTACTTCCTATACACTGGTAGTTAAGTCTAACTTCTTGATTAAATTCAGGTTCACCATTTTTGGAAGACGGTGTCACGAGTGATATTGTGAACTTCATTATGCATCCCATGGGGGAGGTTCAGTTCACGTTTTCCCACTGTCAGAGTTCTAAGCTTGATTGCTTGGTAAGTGTGGTGACCCTAGTCTACTGTAAAGGATTTGTGCTTATTAAGTAATGTGCGCTGTGGTACTTCAGCACTTTAAAAATACGCTCTTTCTCAATAACTTTTTACCAAATGATTTTAGCATTCATTTAGCATTCAAGAGCCTGAATTTATTATTACATTGTGGATTACAAAAGATTGATTTTCTATCATCGTTCTCTCTACGTTTATTAGCTGGTATTCTTATTCTCTCCCTTTAGCTTTCTTTTTTTCTCTCTCTCTGTCTGTCACTCCTTCAATCTAGCAATAGATCCACAAATTCCACAATATAAAACCACTAAGTTTAATAATAAATGAAACTGACATTGTGTGATATAATGCTACATTTTATATTTATTTTCCTTTAGTGGGTAAAGTCAACAAATTTTCTTACGCACGTTTAGCTCTTGAAAATTTCGTAGCCCCTGTGGCACTGTAGTGTGTAATAGACAAAACAGCTTGGATTTGAACTGTTTCTAAGGTCAACATTAAGGGTTCTGATTTTGTTGTTCAGCTCTGTGAATGAGTGCATCCGCAAGGTCAGGAAGAAAGCTGTGGTTGGGGAAACTTGCCTGAAATGTAAGGACCCAAGAGGTCAGTGTGAGAGGCTCTGGGGGGTGGGGGTGGGGGTGCAAGATGGGGTTGAAAGTGGGAAGATCACAAATACATCTCTCTGGTATATCCTGTGACCCACTATGATTTAAATAAATTAAGCATTTTATGACTGCTTATTCTGTGTAAAAGACTGTGCTGCTGCTGCTGTTTGCTGTGAAGTCGATTCTGACTCATAACAACACTGTAGGACAGAGTAGAACTGCCCCATAGGATTTCCTAGAAGGAAGGAGCCCTTGTGGCACAGTGGTTAAGCAGCTTGGCTACTAATCCAAAGGTCAGTGGTTTGAATCCACAGTCAGTTGCTCAAACCTACCAGCTGCTGCACAGGAGAGTCTGCTTCCATAAAGATTACAGCCTTGGAAACCCGGTGTGGCAATGGGGTTTAATCCTTACGGGGGCAGATTGTCAAGTCTTTTCTCAATTAGCAGCCAAGCACTTAACCATTGGGCACCAACCAAACCAAACGCATTGCTGTGGAGTCTGATCACAGTGACCCTATAGCAGGGTACAACTGCCCCATAGAGTTTCCAAGGAGTTGCTGTTGGATTCGAACTGTTGACCTTTTGGTTAGCAGCCGTAGCTCTTAACCACTGCACCACCAGGGCTCTCATTAGGCACTAGACCTCCAGAGTTCCTTAAAGACTGCGCTAGGATTCATTTTTGCTACTTCTGTAAACTTCAAGAAGGCATTGCTCATTCACTTATTTATTCCTTTATTTATTTCCTCCTGAAAACGACTGCCCGCCTACTGTGTGCCAGGCCTAAAGGAGGCTCTCTCCCCTCCAGGAGAGGAGAACCATACCTAAACATTCACAGAGGCGTGGAAACCATGCTCACATCAGGTGAGATTTCTCTTTTTGGGTTATAATTCAAGTCAGGCTCTCCCAAATACTGTTATTTGCTTTATTGTGTGAATTTGAGTAGCGTTTTGGTTGTTATTTGCTTTCCTGTGTTTTTCTTAATAGTCTCCAATAACTCAAACTATTTTAAGGGCTATTTTTCTAATTACTTCTAGCACTTAAAAAAAAATTCAGAGTTCATGGTCTCTTTTGAAGCAAGTACTTCAGTAAAAGTTTTTTCCCTGATATATTATTTTTTCAGCAGAATTTTTGGCTCTGTAACACTTAAGAGCACAGCTGAGGTTCAAAACATGACTCCACATGTATGTGAGCCTGAGTCACATCTCTCTTGGATTTGTAGCTTCTTCGTCTGTAAAATGGAAATACAAATATCTAACCAACAGGGCTAGTCCCTGGGTGATGCAAACGGTTAATATGCTCAGCTGCTAACCAAAATGTTGAAGGTTTGAGTCCACCCAGAGGTGCTTCAGAAGAAAGGCCTGGAGATCTACTTCTGAAAAATCAGCCAGTGAAAACTCTGTGGAAGATGGCTCTACTCTGACACACATGGGGTTGCTATAAGCTGGAGTCAACTTAACCGCAACAGTTTTTTTTTTTTAGCCCACAGGGCTATTAAGAATACTATATAAAATAGCATATGTCTTGCTGAGCCCAGGGATCTATAAATGGTAGCTATGAATAAGGAGCCCTGGTGGTGTGTAGTGGTTAAGTGCTCGGCTGCTAACCTAAAGGTCGGCAGTTAGAACCCACCAGCAGCTCTGTGGGAGAAAGATGTGGCAATCTGCTTTGATTACAGCCTTGGAAACACTATGGGGCAGTTCTACTCTGTTCTATAGGGTCACTATGAATTGGAATTGACTTGGCAGCAATGGGTTTATGGGTTATGATTGCAATGTTATTAATGAGAGTATTTGGCACTTCAAAAATAATATCACTTGCAGTTATTTTCTGTTAACAAGTTGTTGAGATACACTTTGAGAGAATACATTGCTTGCTTCATCTTGTTTTGCTTTGATACTATATATTCATCAGGCTCATAGCTCCCTTCCTGTCGTGTTCCACCACAAAAATCTGCAATGATTTTCAGTTGTTTATGGAATAAGCACCACACTTCAGAGACTCATTTTCTAGGACTTCTGCCAGTCAAACCGATCGCTTACTCTTCTCCATCACCCACTCTGCATGATTCCCCTGCACCTTTATTAGACTGCCCCCCACCACTGAGGTTCTTTATCCCCTAGTTTCCACACTGCCTTCCTCTTCGTGTCCAAATTGTATTAGTTCTTTGATGCCCAGCTCCAGCTCCTAGTCAGCTTGATTAAGAAACTTAACCTAATTCCCTCCACTGAAGTTTGTTGCTTCCTTCTTAAGAAAATTTATAGTCTTTATTCACAGTTGTGTTTTAGGGCCAAACCAAAAACCCACACCTTCGAGTCTATTTCAACTCATAGCAACCCTATAGGACAGAGTAGAACTGTCCCACAGGATTTCCAAGGTTGTAAATCTTTATGGAAGCATACTAACACAACTTTCTCCCATGGAGCAGCTGGTGGTTGCAAACTGCTGACTTTTGGGTTAGCAACTGAGCGTTTTATTCACTGGGCCAACGGGGCACCTTTGTTTTAGGGCACTTAGCCCTTTTATACTATATTTATTGTGATTTATATAACCTGAGTTTTATTGGTTCTCTCTCCCAGACTTTTGTAATAATCCTACCTCTCTCAAATATTTCTGGGAGTTCTCCCAAAGTCATCAACAGGAATTCACAAACAAATCTTATCTGTTACCATGTAGCTTTGGCAGTTTTACTCCTCTTATTCTGCTTCAGTTCTGTCTACCTTGATGGGTAGCTTGCAGTCCACCATGGCCATTTCCTTTGCTATTTCCTGCTGGTAGATGTCTCCTCTGCCTCACCATTGTGGCCTGTCCAACACCACCTCTGCCACTGCCGAAACATGGTGAAATATCATTGCAAATGCCCTTTTCTAAGTTACACTTGAGCCTTCAGAACCTATGAGCTGTAAGCTCTTTTTTTCTGTACTGTTTTCCCAGCTTCATCATCATAGGGCTCAGTCCAAAGTCTGTGAGGTCTGGGCCAGGAGATAAATTGTCCTGGCAAACATCATGCTGTACTCCACACCACTTCTTCTTTCTGACAGCTGAGGCTTTGTTCTTGATTAAGTCTTTATGAGCCTGCTACTTTTCCCGTAAGAATGGGTTATCATACGCAAAAACCTGAGATACACTTAAAAAAACAAAACTGCTCTACTATAACATTTTGCCAGACTTTTCCATATATATCTGAGTCCCAACTTTAAACTGGGGGTCCTGCTGAGGACTCGGCTTTATATTTACCTCTTGCATGCATGTCTCGATTATAAGCTTCCTTAGGGTAGAGCTCATATCTCATATATCTTAGTATCCCACACAGTGCCTAAAAGAAACCCCTATAGGACAGAGTATAACTGCCCTATAGGATTTCCAAACAATGGCTGGTGGATTTGAACTGCCAGTCCTTTGGTTAGCAGCTGAGCTCTTAACCACTGCACTACCAGGGCTAGAATATAGTAAAAAACAAAAAAACAGTTGCCATCAATTCAGTTCCAACTCATGGCAAACCCATGTGTGCAGAGTAGAACTGCACTCTGTATGGTTTTCATGGCTGTGATCTTTTGGAAGCAGATCGCCAGGCCTTTCTCCCGAGGTGACTCTGAGTAGATTTGAACCGCCAACTTTTGGTTAGTAGTCTGGTGCTTAAATGTTTGTGCCACCCAGAGACTCCTAGAACACATAGTAAGTTCTCAATAAATGTTTATAGGATAAGTGAATGAATGAGTTAAAATAATAGTAATAGCTACTATTTATTGAATACTGGACATTATTCCTAGTGTCTTACATTCATTAGCTCGTTTAATCATCATTAAAACTCTGTAAGGAAGTACCGTTATTATTCCTATACGTGATCCAATAGTTTTTATTTGTTCCACTTTCCACCCTTCTCCACCTGCTCTCTGCCCCAGAAGGCTGGCCCTTGTGGACTTCCTCAGTGGAGCTCCCTTCCCTTCTAGTTTGTATGGGTTTGGCCATTGGGAGGCATTGGCAAGAGATCAGAGGAAAAGAGTAGAGTGGGCTGGGGCTGATCATTTCCCTGGCTTCTTTCTGTGTGTTGCAAGGGAACAGGCCAAGACCCTGCCCTGAAAGTCACAACTTTTTTTAAGAGGATCTTCTTCTCAAGACTCTTACCTTCCATCTCCTCTTAGGATTCCTCCCCTTTTCCCTTCAGACTTAGGGGTAGTAATAGCCACTAGTACTATGCCTGGGGTCCTTTACTATCTGTGGTGGTGTCCCCTACACATAGCCCTCACCTTTGTAATTAAGCCATTTGTTAAGCCTTCCTTGAATTGTATAATTTTGGGTATGTCATCTCTATCTCTCTGGGACTCTGAGTGTAAACCATGTTACTAACAAGGAAACAAGGCCACAGTGCTCAAGATCACTACTAAAAATGCTGACATGGGGATCTGTGTCCACGTTCATGGCTTTAATGGCACACTGTGCACACACAGGAGCTGCATTTGAATACTGGGAGCCAGTGAGGCACATGGAGAAGTGCATTGCCGTTGCCATCCCGAAGATCAGGGCTCCAAAACTGGCTGTGCAACCTTGTTCCAGTGTAAACTGTGGGCAAACTATTTTACCTCTCTGGGATTCAGTTCCTACATCTGTGAAATGAAGATGCTACTTACCTTAGAATTATTATAAGACTTAAATTACTAAGCTAATTTATGTAAAGTGCTAGTATACTGTCTGGCACCTAATAAACTCTCAGTAACGATCATAAAAACTATTGCTAAGTGTAGTATTAATAACTATGGGAGAACATGAGAAAAATTGCGTACATGGTGCTTTACTCAAGATGCTTATATTCTGATGGGGACACAGTGAACACATGAATGGTAATAGTAATAATAGAGTCATGGTACTAGACAAAAAATAGAATACAGGATGATTGGATAGAATACAGGACGATTGGAATAGACATTGGAATGAAAGGGTTCCAGGGAAGAAGAAGGTACTTGGAGCTCAGAGTAGACAGGAAAGGCTTCATTTTGTGTTTCTTCCATTCTCCCTTGCATTTATTTTCTTGTGTTGGCTCTCGCCATCCTATTGAGTATGTAAACATCCCCACGCAGCGTGGTCTGAGTGAGCAAACAGAAATCAGCAGGCTTCATTATGAACCTTCTTCTTGGCTTAAGGATAACCATTGCTTTCAGTAGCAGCCTGCCTAACTGTTCTAGTGGAATTGGACTGGTGGGGACAGGCGAAGGGAGTGCCATTATGCTTGCTTCGGAACCTCCTTGGCTGCCCTCTTAAAAACAAAGTCTATCTTTTCAGTGAGGACAATTACACAATATTATATTTCCACAGCAGCTTCACAATCTGAGCTAAAACTGTTTCTAAAAAGGCGCTAGTAAGTGAAAATAAGTCTGAACTGTGAGCTCTGCAGAGAAATGGGCAATGCAAAATAGATAACGAATACCCTTTACAGGCCAGAACTTCAAACTGGTTCATTCCTAGAATATGCCGAGAATTTGCATTTCCATCCCAGATATAGTGAATCAGAATCTATCGTTTAACAAGTTCCGCAAGTGATAGTTATGTATGATAAATTTTGAGGACCACTGCTCTACTAGTGATTCTCAGAATTGGTCCCTAACCAGCAGCATTCCTATCACCTGGGAACTTGTTAGAAACCCAAATTCTCAGCAGGGCTTCAAACCAGGTCCAAAGCCCTGTTATGGGCACAGATATTCCAAGTGATACTTCCAAACAACGGTGATCCACCAGAATATGGAAATTATCAAACAATGTCATTAATACCACACACAAGTAAAATTTTGCTGAAGATCCTTCAAAAACAGTTGCAGCAGTACATTGACAGGAAACTGCCGGAAGTTCAAGCCGGATTCAGAAGAGGTCATGGAATAAGGGATATAATTGCTGATGTCAGATGGACCTTGGCTGAAAGCAGGTATACCAGAAAGATCCTTATCTGTGGGTTTTGTTTTTTTTTTTTTTACTATGCAAAGGCATTCAGCTGTGTGGATCATAACAAATTATGGATAGTATAGCAAAGAATGGGAATTCTAGAACGCTTAATTGTGCTCATGAGGAATCTGTACATAGAACAAAAGGCAGTTGTTTGAACAGAACAAGGGGATACTGTGTGGCTTAAAGTCAGGAAAGTATGCGGCAGGGTTATATCCTTTCACCATACTTATTCAATCTGTATGCTGAACAAATCATCAGAGAAGCTGGACTGTATGAGGAAGAATGTGGCATCAGGATTATTTGATTTCCTGACTGCTGCTACCATGAGCGTTGACTGTGGATCCGAGTAAAATGAAATCCTTGACAACTTCAACCTTTTCTCCATTTATCATGATGTTGCTTATTGGTCCAGTTGTGAGGATTTTTGTTTTCTTTATGTTGAGGTGTAATCCATAGAAAAAAGCTGTGGTCTTTGATCTTCATCAGTAAGTGCTTCAAGTCCTCTTCACTTTCTGCAAGCAATGTTGTGTCAACTGGAGCAAATGATGTGTTGCATTGGGCAAATCTGCTGCAAAAGACCCCATTAAAGTGTTGAAAAACAAAGATGTCACTTTGAGCACTAAAGTGCACCTGACCCAAGCCATGGTATTTTCAATTGCCTCATATGCATGGGAAAGCTGGACAATGTATAAGGAAGACTGAAGAAGAATTGATGCCTTTGAATTATGGTGTTGGCATAGAATACTGCGTATACCATGGACCTCCAGAAGAATGAACAAATCTGTCTTGGAAAAAGTACAGCCAGAATGTTCCTTAGAAGCAAGGATGGTGAAACTTCATGTACTTTGCACATGTTTTCAGGAGGGACCAATCTCTAGAGAAGGACATCATGCTTGCTAAAATAGAAGGTCAGCAAAAAAGGGGAAGACCCTCAACCAGATGGATTGACACAGTGGCTGCAACAACGGGCTCAAGCATAACAGCGATTGCAAGGATGATGCAGGACTGGGCAGCATTTCATTCTGTTGTACATAAGGTTGCTGTGAATCAGAGCCGACTAGACACCTAACAACAACACTCCAAGTGTACATCTAATCTATGGAGAAGCTTGCAAATGAATGACATGCGTGTACCTCCCTCCTTCCTCCTCCCCATCAAAACTGGAGATGGCCTCAAAATCTCTAAATACAACACTACGGTGGCCATCATTCACTGGATTGAAGTTGGCACAAAAGACAAAGCCTGTGTATTATTGTTCTATGGAGAGGAGTATCCTACCTTCCCATCTCATACCAATGTTTGCTAAACCCGCTGCCACCAAGTCAATCCAGACTTATGGTGACCCTATCGGACAAAGTAGAACTACCCCATAGGGTTTCCAAGGCTGTGAATATTTACAGAAGTAGACTGCCACATCTTTCTCCCATGGAGTGGCTGGTGGGTTTGAGCTGCCAACGTTTCAGTTAGCAGCCAAGTGCTTTCACCACTGTGCCACTATGGCTCCTGAGTATAAATTCAAGTAGGACTGATTTCAGTTTATTAATTGAGGTATTTAATACTATTGATGATGTTTTATTAGTAAGCCAGTACTTTTATTTAAGAATGCAAATTTTGGATGTTAGCTTTTTAAATCGTTTATGTTGTCTGTGATGACCGTATCAGTTAGCTTTTGTTGTGTAACAAACCACTCCAAAATTGAGTGGCTTAAAACAATCACCATCTCATTTGTTCATAATTCTGTGGGTCAGCAATTTGGGCTCAGCTTTGCTAGGGTTGGTCTTTGTTTCTGGTTGCACTTGGCTGAGCTCACTCATGGGTTTGCAGTCAGCTTGTGGTTAATGATCTCACTCACAAGTCTGGCAGTTTGCTGGCTGTTGGCAGGGACAATGGAGGTAACTGGGTCATGCCCCACTTATCATCCAGTAGGCTAGACCGGGCTCATTCACATAGTGGTGGTCACCAGGTTCCCAAGAGCAGCAAAAGAGAGCAAGGCCCAATGCATGCACACTCTTCAAGTCTCAGTTTGCTTGACATTTGCTGATGTCCCATTGGCCAAAGAAGGCTACATGTTTAAGCTCAAAGTCAAAGTGAGTGGATTACTGAAGAGTGTGACTATGGGAAGGGAATGATTGTGGGCATTTTTGTAAACAATCGCTGCAGGGACCAGTTTCATCTTACAACCACCCATCGAGGCAGGTGCTACTGTTATCCTGATTTTGCACATGAGATTGAGATTTAAAGAAGTTGTAGAACTCGACCAAGGAAACCACAGCTAAGGAAATCCATTTAGGAGGCTGTAAAGATATACTAATTTAACGTATATAAAGGATTTAGATAGTATTCAATAAGTAGGTGAGCACTATTATTAGTACTATGATAATAGTAATTATTGAGCATGAAAAGTGTATTTTATTTTAAAAATCAGGCCATGTCTAACTATAAAAGTAAGAAGTCACTACCATATTAAATTGCCCAGTGCAGACATCTCTAAACTTGGCTCTATATTTTGCTTTAACTGGAACTGATTGCTAATGCAATGTAAACTCTAGTTTTCAGGGAAGTCATATAACTTTGGTCACTACTAAATAATAAAAACTTTTCAAGTACCATCCATTAAGCTAGGTTGTAAAACCTGAAGCTACATTACAAAACATTAAATGATTGGATAATCTCTTCTTATTATTCTCTTCAATGGTTATAAAAGAATGTCTTTATCTAATCTCTATGGATGTCATTTATTATTTATTTTGATTTAAAGTAAAAGGGTTTATTTGAGGGAGGAAGATTAAATTCTCTGCATCAATCATATGTTGAGGAAACAACAGAACTGGAAATCCTGTTTAAAAAAAAAGGGTATCTCAGGGAAACGAGAAACAGGTTTATGGTACACTTGATAACATTCTTCCATTTTCCTGAATGGAGTCCAAGAAAATATTAAATGTTGCATCTAGTCATTCAGTGATAATTTTTATATCTAAGTTCAGTGTAAATACACAATTCTTTGGCTGCTCTAGTCTTTATAATTAACAAGAAATCAAAGAAAGAATAAGGCACAGTATAAGGACTAGAGTTCTCCAAGTCTCTGCTAGGCAAGAATGGCAGGGAAATGGAGAGCCGGCAGCCCTGGCCAGGAGTCAAATTTGCCTTCTCTTTTTAGGACCGGCTTTGGTTTTTGTCTTGGTCATCTAGTGCTGCTATAACAGAAATACCACAAGTGGATGGCTTTAACAAAGATAAATTTATTCTCTCACAGTCTAGTAGGCTAGAAATCCAAATTCAGGGCATCAGCTCCAGGGGAAAGCTTTCTCCCTCTGTCGGCTCTGGAAGAAGGTCCTTGTCATCAATCTTTCCCAGTCTAGGAGTTTCTTAGCACAGGGACCCGTGATTCTACCGGCTATTGTTTCTTGGTGGTATGAGGTCCCTATGTCTCTCTACTCGCTTCTTTCTTTTATATCTCAAAAGAGATTGGCTTAAGACACAACCTAATCTTGTGGATTGAGTCCTGCCTCATTAACATAACTGTCTCTAATCCTGCCTCATTAACATCAGAAGTAGGATTTACAACACACAGGAAAATCACATCAGATGACAAAATGGTGGACAATCACACAATACTGGGAATCATGGACTAGTCAAGTTGATGCACATTTTGGGGGGTTACAATTCAACCCATAACAGCTTTATAACTAAAGCTATCTCCACAGACAGTCCCTCAAGTTAGTGTTGCAATATGGCAAACTATTTCTCTACTCTTCCCATTTGCATATTGGAAGTGGTTGCAGAGTTAGATAAAGAAATATGGAGAAAGATTATTTGAAATGTACTGTTAACAATCAATTTTGATGATGTCAAAAGAAACTGAGTCAATAATAAACTTAATCTATTGAATGAGATTTATTCTTGCAGAAGATTCGGGAATCGGGTAGCACCAAACCTAAAGTGGAGAGGTACTCTGCCAAGTATCAGCAGTGACTGGCTTTCTTTTGACAAAATTCAGAAGAAAGAAGCTTATTTCTGATTGGCTTATAGAATTTACTACTGAAGCACTGTCAGGATTTCATTGATCAACAAGAGTGGCCTGGTTTACAGGAAAGCAAGGCTTAAGTTTTTGGTAAAGACAAATGTTAGACACGTCCACTCGACCGCCAACACCATTTTGTCAGCTACACGACTCCATTTGTATTTCATTTAACAATAATTAACTTTCAGCATCAGTTTATATTGTTGGTTCTCAGTGGGGCAAAATGTCAATAGTGCCGAGGTTGAAAAACCTTGATTTATGCAACTATTGTTTCGCTAGTTCAAATCAAAAACCAAACCTGTTGCCATACAGTGGAGTCGATGCTGACTCATGGCAATTCCTGGGTGGCACTAACCGATGGTTCCAACCCATCCATATTTTATATTGGTATAGATGGCTATCTCTCAGGGATATTTTAGAGGGAAATTTTGTGCAGAAGATCAAATTATTTCTCAAATCCATTGAATTATAGGATACTATGCTTCCTATGTGTTTTTTGGGAGAAAGATGTGGCAGTTTGCTTCTGTAAAGATTACAGCCTTGGAAACCCTGTGGGGCAGTTCTACTCTGTCCTATATAGTCACCATGAGTCGAAATTGACTGGAAGGCAACAGATTGGTTTGGTATGTATTTTTAATCTCCTGAAGGCTGCTGTCCAGAAAAAGGCCAAGGAATGAGAGAAAACTCGCAAATATGAAGACTAAAGCTTTATAGAACACATCTTAGGGTGATACATTCCACCAGTGGGAGGGCTCATGCTGCTGAGCTCCATACAATGTGTAAGCAAAGTTCTGAAGGTAAGGAAAGGACAAAGGGAAGGATTACATTTCAGCTCTTTCTGAATGTGCTGTTTATAAGTAAGACTTAGTCATTTTATTCATGGTATTTATATATTAAAAGAACATAAAAATTCAATTTTTAAAAAAATTATCCACATTTTGATATCTTGATTGTGGCAGTGGTTTCATGGGTGTATACATCTGTCAAAACTCATCAGATTGTGTACTTAAAATATGGCCAGTTTATTGCATAGAAATTATTCCTCAATAACACTGTAAATATTATACATAAAATATGTTAAAACATTCTCATTGTAAAAAGTTCAGATAATATGTATTAAGGAAAATTTGATAATTTTTCACTGTTCCTCACTCCTTCTACTCCCCTCTCCAAAGGTGACAACTCTGAAACATTTTATCTAAAAACTTCCTTTGCATTTAAATGCGCACATATATATTTTACATTTATCTTGTAGAAACACTCATATAAATGCACTTACAATTTTTTTGTTTGCTTTTCTTTAATTTTCTTGGAGATTTTCCTATAAGTCTACTTTATTCTCTTTGATGGCTACATAGCATTTCATAATACGACTGCATCATAAATTATTTAATCACTTATTAATTTAGATTTATATTTTTCTCTTTTACAAACAGCAAAGTAACGTCTATGTAGCTATAAATGAATCATCTCTATAAGCTTAAATTTTAGAATTGGAATTGAGGTGTAAAATGAAACACACACTTAAAATTTGAATAGCTACTGCTAAATTGCTTGCTATGAAAGGCTCTAACAACTTACTCTCCCATCAGTGTTTGGGAGGGCGGTTTTGACGGGAATTTATAAATCTCTTAATTTTTACCAATTTAATGGGTAAAATTGAGTTTTATTAATAAAGAGGAACATTTTTATTTTTGACATTTTGTATTGGAATTTTGGTATTTTTATTGATTTGTAGGCAGTCTTAGTATATTATGGATACCAACTATGTTTTGTATATTTATAAAACATTATCCACATAAGTATATATTATTTAAATAAATAAACATTGCATTTAAATATAAATTACATAAATAGTATTTTTTTCTCCCAGTTCACATACCAGTTCTCTCTTCAGTAGTTTGAAATGCTACTTTTATTATAAACTGTATTTTCATATGGACATGGGTCTATTTCTGAAGTATCTTTTTTTTTATTGATCCATTTATTTATACCACATCACACTGGCTTAATTATTAAAGCATATATAGTATATAGTATAGTAGGTATATTTAATGGTTGGTTAGACAAATGTTAGGACAAGATCAAACTTTTGTTGTTTTTTTCAATAGTTTTAATTATTCTTCTGTGTTATCTGTTTCATATAAATTTTAAAATCAACTGGTACTATTTTAAAAAATACTGTCGGAATTGCATTGAATTTACAGATTAATCTATCTAGGGAGATATATAATAATTACTAGCCAGGAAACTTTGATTAATCACACTACTCTTGGTTTTCTAAGTATAGAATAAACACTTTTTCCTATTATTCTTTTTTTTATTGTGCTTTAAGTGAAAGTTTACAGTTCAAGTCAGTTTCTCATACAAAAATTTATACACGCATTGCTAGGTTACCCTCGTTGCTCTCCCTATAATGTCACAGCACACTCCTCCTTTCGACCCTGGATTTCCCCTGTCCATTCAACCAGCTCCTGTTCCTTTCTGCCTTCTCATCTCGCCTCTGGACAGGAGCTGCCCATTTAGTCTCATGTATCTGCTTGAGCTAAGAAGCACACTCTTCACAAGTATCATTTTATGTCTTATAGTCCAGTCTTTGTCTGAAGAGTTGGCTTTGGGTATGGTTTTAGTTTTGGGCTAACAGAGAGTCCGGGGGCCATGTCTTCCAGGGTCCCTCCAGTCTCAGTCAAACCATTAAGTCTGGTCTTTGTACTAGAATTTGAGTTCTGCACTCCACTTTTCTCCTGCTCCGTCAGGGACTGTCTGTTGTGTTCCCTGTTAGGGTGGTCATTGGTGGTAGCTGGACACCATCTAGTTCTTCTGGTCTCAGGCTCATGGAGTCTCTGGTTTATGTGGCCCTTTCTGTCTCTTGGGCTAATATTTTCCTTGTGTCTTTTGTGTTCTTCATTCTCCTTTGCTCCAGGTGCTTGGGACCAATTGATGCATCTTTGATGGCTGCTCACTAGCTTTTAAGATCCCAGAGGCCACTCACTAAAGTGGGATGCAGAACATTTTCTTAATAAACTTTGTTATGCCAGTTGCCCTAGACGTCCCAGACCCCTGCCGCTGCTACTCTGTCCCTTGAACTGTTTGGTTGTATTCAGGAAACTTCTTAGTTTTTGGTTGAGTCCAGTTGTGCTGACTTTCCCTGTAGTGTGTGTTGTCCTTGCCTTCATCTAATATAATTCTTGTCTACTATCTAGTTAGTGAATACCCCTCTCCCTCCCTTCCCACCCTCGTAACTATCGAATGTTTTCTTCTGTGTTTAAACCTTTTCTTGAGTTCTTATAATAGTGGTCTTATACAATATTTGTCCTTTATCGAATGACTAATGTCACTCAGCAGAATGCCTTCCAGATTCATCCATATTATAAGATGTTTCTCAGATTCATTGTTGTTCTTTATCATTGCGTGGTATTCTGTTGTGTGACTATACCATGATTGGTTTATCCATTTGTCCTTTGATGGGCACCTAGGTTGTTTCTATCTTTTTGCTGTTGTGAACAGTGCTGCAATGAAAATGGATGTGCATATATCTATTCGTGTGACGGCCCTTATTTCTCTAGGATATATTCCAAGGAGTGGGATTACTGGATCTTATGGTACTTCTATTTCTAGCTTTCTAAGGAAATGCCAAATTGATTTCCAAAGGGGGTGTACCATTTTACATTCCCACCAACAGTGTATAAGTGTTGCAGTCTCTCCACAATCTCTCCAATATTTATTATTTTGTTTTTTTTTTTGGATCAATGCTAGCCTCGTTGGGGTGAGATGGCATCTCATTGTAGTTTTAATTTGACAGCTAATGATCGTGAGCATTTCCTCATGTATCTGTTAGCTGCCTGAATGTCTTCTTCGGTGAAGTGTCTGTTCATATCCTTTGCCCATTTTTAATTGTGTTATTTGTCTTTTTGTTGTTGAAGTTTTGCAGTGTCTTGTAGATTTTAGAGATTAGATGCTGATCGGATTTGTTGAAGCCAAAATTTTTTTCCCAGTCTGTAGGTTGTCTTTTTACTCTTTTGGGGAAGTCTTTTTTTTTTTATATATTTTATTGTACTTC
>NW_004443943.1:13252858-13274759 GCF_000243295.1 Trichechus manatus latirostris | reverse complement strand
GGGATCAGAAAGAGAAGGAAGATATAGAGAGATGAGAAACTGAGCAATGAAGAAAGACAAAAAGGGAAAAAGAGGGAAAACAAAACAAATTAAAAAAAAAAAAAGAACAAGAAAGGCCCCCCAAAAAACAGAAAAAAAAAAAAAAACCAATGTAAAAAGAAATGCCCTCAGGGATCCCTCTGCACGTCTGTGGAATCTGAAGGGGAGTCTCCTTGCCACGCAGCTCTGCCTGGCCAGAAAGGGCTCCCAGCTCAAGAAAAGGAAAAGAAAACAAACAAACAATTCAGAACAAATGAACAAAAGCCCCGGGAACCCACCAGCATGGTAGCCCAGACCAGGAAGCAGCTCCACGCTCAAATGGAGCTCCACAGCCCCTCAGGAAGAAGCAAAGATGGCACACGGAGCCAGGCAGTCGAGCAAAAGGAGGGGGAGGTGGCGAGAGGCAAGTAAGAAATCAAAAGAAGCAGAAAAAAAACCAAAACAACACCAGCAGCCAACAAATGGGACTCAGAGAGCCAGCTAGTGCGGGCTGGTGTTTCTGGACAAGAGACTGTGTCCATGGGAAGTGGAGCGGGCCGAGTGTGGGTGAAGAAGGGTAGAGAGTGGGAAAGCGTATATCACAAATTACCGGTGCTCTGCAGCCCCTCAGGAAGAAGCAAAGATGGCTCACGGCGCCAGGCACTCGAGCGAAAGGAGGGGGAAGTGGCGAGAGGCAAGTAAGAAATCAAAAGAAGCAGAAAAAAAAAGGCAACACTAGCAGCCAACAAATGGCACTCAGAGAGCCAGCTAGTGCAGGCTGGTGTTTCTGGATAGGAGACTGTGTCTGCAGGAAGCGGAGGGAGCCGAGTGTGGGTGAAGAAGGGTAGAGAGTGGGAAAGCATATATCACAAAATACTGGCTCTCTGCAGCACCTCAGGAAGAAGCAAAGATGGTGCACAGAGTGAGGCACTCAAGCAAAAGGAGGGGGAGATGGCGAGAGGCAAGGAAGAAATCAAAAGAAGAGGAAAAAAGCAACACCAGCAGCCAACAAATGGCACCCAGAGAGCCACCCGCTCGGGTGTGTGGAATCCAAGCAGCCGGGGCTTCCCGGTCAAGAGACCGTGGCCTCAGGAAGCAGAGGAGGCTGAGCCGGGGTGAAGAGAGGTGGGGGGTGGGAAAGCACACACCGCAAATTACCGGTTGTTTTGTCTCCCGCTGGACGCTCTGTGAGGCTGCTTTCTTGTACCCCATTTGCTGGTCTCCAATAGGAGTCCAAGATGGTGGATCCACGCTGCGTTAGCTGGTAGGGGACCTCTGCATGAATCTCTCCTCGCTCTCCGTTCTCTGTCAGTTTTCTCACTCCATTTGGTGCTTGGCTGAGTTCTTTATCTCTTCATTTGTTGTTTTAGGGTTTCAGGATTGTTGTATTCTCTGTTCAGCTTAGTTTTTCGGATCTTTGCTGTGGAGGGACAGTGTGGTGTTTCTGCCTAGAGCGCCATTTTGCCGGAACTCTCAGTTTGGTTTTAAAGGAGAGCTAGAAAAAAGAGGCTAATTTTAAACAACCATAAAGCTCAGTGAGGAGACTATAGTATCACTTTATTGGTGTCACAGGTGATGTTTGGCTGCTTTGAAATATCACTGTGGCATCTTCCATGTATTATGTTCTATAAAGTCTTTCTGATTATGGTGTTGTATTAAATCCTCAGTGCCACCTAGGATAAAATTCAGAGTCCATAAAGAGGCATTCCAAGGGACCCTTCCTTGTACTTTCTGGCAAGGATGTGGCCTCACCTTACCCCCACAACCCCACCACCTCACTATCCCATTTCTGGAGAACATGTTCATATAGCAATTTATTAAAAGGCATTATACATATATTCAGGAAGAATCTTCCTTAATGAAAGTTTTTGGTAAAGCGTAAATTATAGGAACCCAGCATGTTAGTTATTTGGCAAATTCATTGTTTAGTTTCAATAACTTGGGCATATGTTAAACTGCTTATTTGTTCGTTTTGGCTTTATGTGAATTACTTTTTGGCAAATTAATTTTTAGAGGACTGACCTATGCTATCCCAACACACACACACACACACACACACACACTCCTACTCCTTACTGCTTTTCCATCCCTTTACTCTACATTATTATAGCCCTTTCGGAAAAACCTTTTAGTTTTTTCATTTTCACTTTACCATTTTCCATTTCCCCATCTGTGTTCCCTAACCTCAAGCTGCTCCTCCTGCACTTCCACAAGCTTCTTGAGGGCAGTCACTTTGTCTTACTCATTTTTCTGTATTCTCAGTACCCCGTCAAATGTCTGTGACCTACGGGAGAATAAGCAATAAATATTTGTAGAATGAATGAAACCAACTACAGGTGCTCAGGTAATACAAACATTTATTTTTAATTTCTTTTTCAAGGAAGAATGCCAGATCCATAATACACTTCTAATAAAAGGATTCCTGATGTAAATGTTGCTTCTCCTTTGTCTTTCCTAGAATGCTAATTTGACATTTGAACTAAACGTAAATTGGTTTGTCTGGCTATGGAGGAAAGTTGTCAGTCAAGACTGATAGTGATGCACTAGAGTATAACCCTCACCAACTAGTGGCATTTCTCATCTGTTCTTAATATCGCTACATTTCTGTTCATTAACGTTAAAAATCCTCTTTTCTGAATGGAGACTTTTAAAGGAAGTATTTGTTTTCACTGACGTACTTAAGCTAGAGAAATGATTTACAAGAAAAGTACAGTGAATGAACTATAAACGCAGGTGCGTATACATGCACACACACACACACACACACACGTGTGCACACACCCTCCAGCACCACCTTATGTTACCCTAAGGTATTCCTGGCAGAGTTTCTTGCTGATTATTTTAGCCACAGTCTGAGTAATGTCTGCTTGCCTGTGCCTTGTAAAGTGATCTCCCTTTATTAGATGAAATCTTGAATTAAGGGTGGCGGGTACTGTGTCTTCCCAGTTAAATATCCTCTCTCTTTCTGCTGCTTCTCTGCTCTCTGCAGACTGCAGATTGCTGAAAACAGATGCTGTGGAAAGGTGAGAGAAGTGCTGAGCCAAAGCATTTTTCAACTTGAAGAAAGACTTTGCGTTGTAATCAATACGATTAAAAAAAAATATGGGAAAGTTTTGAGTGTTTCTTCCACTTTCTACTTTTATTAGAGCTGCTAAAATAGAACCATAAATAACACAGATTGGAAAAATATAATCAATATGGCACTGGAAGTGTTACCTGTAAATGTGGGAGTTATAATGTCTTTTGGAGTATTGTAGGTTCAGTGGAACTATTTATTTTTAAAGATATAAAAGCAAATTATTTATTTTTACAATAAATGCCCAGACATTTCTGAGAAAATAATTTTCAAATACGTGTGTCCTTGTTGAATCTAAAATAGTAGATGAACTATTTAACTAACTATGGGGTTTTGATTAGAGCAAAGAAAATTATGATAGGTAAAAAGAGTTGAGAGACTGTCAAAATAGAGAGCTCCTTATGCCTAGTAATGGTTTGTTAGCTTTTTTACTTGGGAACCGTTAATTTGAAATAATCTGAGATAAGCAGAGATGAATGTCTTCATTAGCAAAAAGCAGGTGGTGAGGATTAAGACCAGAAGTTTTTCTAACATATTCTTTAAAAACTTACATATCTAATAATGTTTGGCTTGTTCTATTAAAATACTAGACCACGCTGAAGTTATTAAATATATTTAACTAAACAACACGTGCTAAACTTTTTTTTTAAGGGGAAAAGAAAAGTATAAATAACGTCGTTCTGAAAGAATGGCACGTACTCTAAATTGAGCAGTCTTCCTGCCTTGTTTGAAAAAAAAAAAAGTTGCTACCGAGTTGGTTCTGACTCATGGCAACCCCATGTGTTACAGAGTAGAATTGCTCCATAGGGTTTTCTCAGCTGTAATCTTTACAGAAGCAGATTGCCAGGCCATTCTTCCATGAGTCACTGCCTGGGTTCCACCCACCAACCTTTAGGCTAGTAGGCAAGTGCAAATTGTTTGCACCACCCAAGGAGCTCCTACCTGTTACTGAGCACTTTATCTCAAAGAGGGGACAGTCGTGACATGTTGCATTGGACAAATGGTTCTGAAATCCATGAAATGATACCACAAAGTTAAGCAATTGGCTAACATACAAACCAGCTATTAAATTCTATTTGTGTAAAAATATGTATTTATATACAAATACGCATATATATGAATAAAATACTTCACGGAGGATACAACAAGTCAGTGGTAACAGTGAATAGTTGTAAAAGGTAGTTAGGTAGCTGGGGCAGAGGAATGAGAGGGAGACTTACCTTTCATTGTATTATCTTTTTGTGCTTTTTGAATATACGGTCACTATGAGTTGGAATTCACTCGATGGTGGGTTTTTTTTAGAGGTATATGTATTTTCTATTAAAAACAATTTATAAAACATGTTCCAAGAAGATGAGTCCAGGTCTCCCAATTTAAAAATCAAATAAAAAATAAAATAAAACTTGAATAAAAATTAAACTTGAAAAAGGACTTGTATTGTCTCCCTCCCAACTCTTCTTAAATATTGGAGATTAGTATATGAACATGGAAGGTAATGTGGTATATCCTTTGAAACCCCTTGCCATTGAGTCAGTTCCAACTCCTAGCAACACTATACGACAAAGTAGAGCTCCCCATAGGGTTTCCAAAGCTGTGATCTTTAATCTTTAGAGCTGAACAGAAGATTTCAAAGGGTGGCTCAAGAAGACAAAGCAAATATTATAATGAAATGTGCAAAGACCTGGAGGTAGAAAACCAAAAGGAAAGAACAAATTCGGCATTTCTGAAGCTGAAAGAACTGAAGGAAACATTCAGGCCTCAAGTTGCAATATTGAAGGATTCTATGGGCAAAACATCGAATGACGCAGGAGGCATTAAAAGAAGATAGACGGAATATACAGAGACACTGTACCAAAAAGAATTGGTTGACTTTCAACCATTTCAAGAGGTAGCATATAATCAAGAACCGATGGTACTGAAGAAAGAAATCCAAGCTGTACTGAAGGCATTGGCGAAAAACAAGGCTCCAAGAACTGATGGAATACCAACTGAGATGTTTTCACAAACAGATGCAATGCTGAAAGCGCTCACTCATCTATGCCAAGAAATTTGGAAGACAGCTACTTGGACAACTGACTGGAAGAAATCCATATTTGTTCCCATTCCAAAGAAAGGTGATCCAATAGAATGTGGAAATTATCGAACAATATCATTAATATCACACACAAGTAAAATTTTGCTGAAGAACATTCAAAAGAATTGCAGCAGTACATCGACAGGGAACTGCCAGAAATTCAAAATGGATTCAAAAGAGGATGTGGAATGAGGTATATCATTGCTGATGTCAGATGGATCCTGGCTGAAAGCAGAGACTATCAGAAAGATGTTTACCTGTGTTTTGACTGTGTGGATCATAACAAATTATGGATAACGTTTTGAAGAATGGGAATTCCAGAACACTTAATTGTGCTCATGAGGTACCTGTACATAGACCAAGAGGCAGTTGTTCAAACAGAACAAGGGGATACTGCGTGGTTTAAAATCTGAAGAGGCATGCGTCAGGGTTGTATTCTTTCACCATACTTATTCAATCTGTATGCTGAACAAATAATCTGAGAAGCTGGACTATATGAAGAAGAATGTGGCATAAGATTGGAGGAAGACTCATTAACAACCTGCAACATACAGGTGACACAACCTTGCTTGCTGAAAGTGAAGAGGACTTGAAGCACTTACTGATGAAGATCAAAAACTACAGCCTTCAATATGGATTAAACCTTAACATAGAGAAAACAAAAATCCTCACAACTGGACCAATAAGCAATATCATGATAAACAGAGAAGAGACTGACATTGTCAAGGATTTCATTTTACTTGGATCCATGATCAACTCCCATGGAAGCAGCAGTAAAAAAATCAAACGACATATTGCATTGGGCAAATCTGCTCCAAAAGACCTCTTTAAAGTGTTAGAAAGCAAAGGTGTCACTTTGAGGACTAAGGTGTGCTTGACCCAAGCAGTGGTATTTTCAATCGCCTCATATACGTGTGAAAGCTGGACGGTGAATAAGGAAGAGTGAAAAAGAATTGATGCCTTTGAATTATGGTATTGGTGAAGAATGAACAAATCTGTCTTGGAAGAAGTAGAGCCAGGATGCTCCTTAGGAGGGAGGATGGCGAGACTTCATCTCACGTACTTTGAACATGTTATCAGGAGGGACCAGTCCCTGGAGAAGGACATTATACTTGCTAAAGTAGAGGGTCAGCAAAAAAGAGGAAGACCCTTAACGAGATGGATTGCCACAGTGGCTCCAACGATGGGCTCAAACATAACAATGATTATGAGAATGGTGCAGGATCAGGCAGTGTTTTCATTCTGTTGTACATAGAGTCACTATGAGTCGAACCAACTTGACTCAACAACTGCACCTAACAACAGTGTTTATGGAAGCAGATGTACAGGTCTTTTCTCCCTCAGAGCCACGAGTAGGTTCGAACATAACTGCCGACCTTTCGGTTAGCAGCCAAGTGCTTAACCACTGCGCCACCAGGGCTCCTAATGGGACATAGAAGGCTCATTAACTTGTTTCTGTGGAGTTACTTGCAACTCATAGTGACTCTATAGGACAGAGTAGAAGTGCCCCATAGGGTTTCCTAGGCTGTAATTGTTACGGAAGCAGACTGCCACATATTTCTCCTGCAAGGGGCTAGGGAGTTTGGTTAGCAGCTGAGCGCTTTAACCACTACACCACTAGGGCTCCTTAATGTATTGTAGGGGCACTTAATTTCCACAGATTACTATGGAATCATTTAATTAATAAGAATTTAAGATTATTTAAATGTACTCCCAGAGCCAAACACTTTATTAAAAACAATTAATACTATGAAAGAGAATTATTGACATTTAGCAGATGAGAAAACTAAGGCTCAGCAAATTAAATAATTTGCTCAAGGTCACAGTGTTAGTCCACTACAGAAGCTAAATTTCAGTAATATTTCTGCTTTGTAGTAATTTAAAGAACGGATTCAACCGAGGACCTATAGTTGGGAGGATTTACACTTCAATAATAAAAAGGCACAACTTTAAATATAAACATCATTCATGGAAGACAACTTGGTATACTCAGAAGGTTCTTCATATTGCCATCAGCGTGCTTTAAACGGTTTATAATTTATATAGTATCCTTTAATGTCCCCAAGTATCCATTTGAAATGCATTAGTTTTACTGAAAATGACTCTTGGAAAGACAGGTGTCTTAGTCATCTAGTGCTAACAGAAATACCACAAGTGGATGGTTTTAACGAAGAGAAGTTTATTTCCTCATAGTCAAAGTAGGCTCTAAGTCCAAATTCAGGGCGTCAGCTCCAGGGGAAGGCTTTTTCTCTATGTCGGCCTTCTCTTTGGTGTTCCCCTGGACTAGGAGATTCTCTGCTCAGGGACTCCGGTCCAAAGGACATGCTCTGCTCCCAGCACTGCTTTCTTGATGGTATAAGGTCCCCCACTCTCTGCTTCCCTTCCGTTCCCTTTTATCTCTTGAGAGATAAAAGGTGGTGCGGGCCACACCCCAGGGAAACTCCCTTTACATTTGATCAGGGATGTGACCTGGGTAAAGGTGGTGTTACAATCCCACCCTAATCCTCTTTAACATAAAATTACAATCACAAAATGGAGGACAACCACACAATTGGCCCAGCCAAATTGATACGCACATTTTTTGGGGGACATAATTCAAACCACGACAACAGGCGTCTGAGAATGGTGAAATATTTCTGACATTTTTAATGGGGATTTTTTTTGAAAAGTAGTTGAGTAACGTACTTTTATCTTGTTGCCTAATAAATTACCACAACTTAGAGACTTACATCCATTCATTAGCTCACAGTTCTGAAGTGGGAAGTCTAGGCACAGCATCGCTCGGTCCTCTGCTCAGGGTCTCACAAGTCTGAAATTAAGGTGTCAGCCAGGCTACATTCTCATCTGGAGCTCTGGGTCCTCTTTCAAGCTTCTGTAGTTGTGACAGGATTCAATTCCTTTCAATGATAGACTGAGGTCACTGTGTCCTTGCTGCCTATCAGCAATCTTGCCATATTCTTTGCCACATGATCCCGTCTTTAAAACCAGTAATGGGAGAATCTCCCTCAAGTCCCTCAGGTTGAATCCCTCTTGAATTTTGAATCTCTGTCTCCAAGAAGAGCCCAGTCCCTTTTAAGAGCTCACCTGATTAGGTCAGGCCCACCTGGATAATCTTACCTGAAAGTCAACTGATTTGGGACCTTAATTACATCTGCAAAATCCCTTTCACAGCAGCAACTAGACTGACTAAATAACCGGGACAAAGTATGAGTATACCAGGGTGGGAATCTTGGGGACCACCATAGAATTCTTCCCACCTCAAGAAATGAGTACACTGAATACAGTATAAATATTTCCACCACCACCACCACGCCTGTCCCCACCACCACCCCCCCCTTGTTGGGCTACCCTCCTGCCAAGAATCAAAGTAGATATTCATTACCATTTTATTTTATAATTACTTTAAATGATAAATAACATTTTCTTTCATCTTACTTCATCTGAGTCTTAAAGATCCAGGTGCAGGACAATTTAGTATCCATATCCCCATTTTATAGTTGGGAAAACTGAGGCTCAGGGAGATGAAATTATGTGCCTGAAGTCACAGGGCATCCCTGTCTCCATATTCCAGATCCAATGTTCTTAATATATTGCAGAATTTGATTGCTACAATATTTTCAAGCACCATTATCTCTTAGTTAAGTTTTACTTTTCAGAATTTCTAGGAAGAATTATTTCTGTCAAACCTGGAGACAGGTATCACAGGGAACTGGAAAAGGCAATGGTCTTCTTATTGCATGTAGAATGAGAAATAATTCCATTTGTATCATTAGGACCACATTGTGAAAAGCATTTATGTATGTTTTTCTGTAGGGACATAGTCTTTGAAAATATTGTTATGATTCATTAACTTCAATAAGTAGAAACTAATTTTGAAGCTTATTTAAGCAATATTTCATCTGCTATGTTCATGTTCTGTGTGATGGTTAAAGTAGATGGGGATGTGTTTCAGTACTTCAAACTTTTATCTTGCCCAAGGTGGTGACCACATTAAAAATGGTCCTCAGAATGTGGTTGGGTCCTTTGACAATATTAAAGCCACATCTAGTATGACGCAGGCTTAACGGAAAACTCTCTAAGCTTCTATTAATCAAAAAGTACACTATAATTTTTATAGGGCCAAACAGACTCCATTTTAACTCTTTCCCTCGAAGTTTTAAACTCTAAAGTTCATGAATAGATGTTATTTGTAAGAGCAGATTAATAATTTCAAAATGTGAGTCACAGGGAAAATGGAATTCCATAGAATCATTGAAGGTAGAAAGGTGAAATGGACAGTAGGTAACTCCCACTCCTCATTTTACCAATGAGGCAAGTGAATCCCAGGCAAAAGTTAAATGACTTGCCCAAGAGCACACAGCTTGGGAAGGGACAAAAACATAAATACAGGTCTTTTAGTTCCCAAGTCAAGTACTCATTTGAGTCCACCAATTGTGTCCCTTGATGGAAAGTGTATTGCACACAGTTTTTCACAAGTGCTGTTATTTTTTTATTAGTAATTTTTTTAAATTGTATTTTAAGTGAAGGTTTACAGAACACTTTCTCATTAAACAGTCAGTACACATATTGTTTTATGACATTGGTTAACAACCCCACAACATGTCAACACTCTCCCTTCTCGGCGTTTTTTTTTTTGGTGAAAATATACTAGCCAAAGATACACCATTTCAAAAATTTCTGCATGCACAATTCAGTGACATCGATTACATTCTTCCAGTTGTGCTGCTATTCTCACTTTAGATGAAGGTTTACAGACAAAACAGTTTCTCATTAAACAGTTAGTACACATTGCCCTATGACAATGGTTAACAACCCCGCTACATGTCAACACTGTCCTTACTCAACCTTGGGTTCCCTATCACCAGCTTTCCTGTCCCCTTCTGCCTTCTAGTCCCTGTCCCGGGACTGCTGTGCCTCATTAGTCCCATTTGGTTTTATGGGGCTGTCCACTCCCCGGCTAAATGGTGAACCTCAGAAGTGACTTCACCACTGAACTAAAAGGGTGTCTGGGGGCCGTACTCTCGGGGTTTCTCCAGTCTCTTTCAGGCCAGTAAATCTGGTCTTTTTTGTGAGTTAGAATTCTGTTCTACATCTTTCACCAGCTCTGTCCAGAACCCTCTGTTGTGATCCCGGTCATAGCAGTCAGTGGTGGTAGCCAGGCACCATCTAGCTGTACTGGACTCAGTCTGGTGGAGGCTTTGGTAGCTGTGGTCCATTAGTCCCTTTGACTAATCTTTTCCTTGTATCCTGTTCTCTTCATTCTCTCTTGCTCCCGAAGGGGTGAGACCAGTGGAGTGTCTTAGATGGCTGCTCACAGGCTTTTAAGACCCCAGACGCTACTCACCAAGGTAGAATGTAGAACATTGTCTTTATAAACTGTGTTATGCCAGCTGAGCTAGATGTTCCCCGAGACCACGGTCCCCACAGCCCTCTGCCCAGCAATTCAGTCCCTCAGGGAGTTTGGATCTATCTATGGAACTTCCACGACCTTTCCTTGTACAAGTGGTGCTGGCTTCCCCAGTATTGTGTACTGTCTCACCCTTCATCAAAGACAAGTGCTGTTATTTTTGCAACCAAAAGGAGTTTGGGTGTAGCGGTATTGGAAATAGAGAGATGGTTTGAGTCAATCATTGTTAGTCCCTGCCTATTCCAGAAGCTCCCACCTGTCTCCATTCCCAAAACCTCTCTTCTGCACTCCTCTACTCCATCCATGTGGACCTCACTCAAACTATCTGTGCATGACTATTTTCTCTGCTCTGGATCCCCACAACATGCACCAGGGTCAATGTTGTTCCAAGGGTGGGGCCATGGGAGTGGTACACCCTGCTCAACAGTAAATGCAGCAATTAATTGAATTTAGACCAACAGAGTATTTTTTGGTGAGGAGTATTTTATCACTAACATTGTTTAGCACTTCCGGCGCATGATTGTTATAAAAAGCAGACTGACTTTTGGTCAGTTTTATTACTGTTTTTAAATTTTTTACAGACATTATTCTCCCATTGACCCCTGTAAGACTGACTTGTATTAAACTTTAGGACAGGAATCCCTAAGAGCTATAAGCCTCCAGGTTCTTTAGAAAGTGCTGCGTGTGTGTGTGTGTGTATGGGGGGGCAAAGCACCATCATAACATTTGAAACTACACATAAGTTTTACTATTTGTTACTAGGCTCACAGAGAACTGAATATTTTAATGCATTTCTGGTAGAAGCAGTGCTACATGGGGATTAAGACAGCCTGAGTCAAATCTGAACAGTGTGACCATGAGCAAAATATCTAATCAGCTAAGCATCAGTTTCTCCATCTATAAAATGGAAATCTTAACCTACCTACAGAGTTACCGTGGGGATTAAAAAGTTAGCCCTGTGTTGGCACATATTAAACACTCAAAAAATGTCTGCCATCAGTGTTGTCATCCTCATCCAGTAGAAGATGTCAAATTTAAAAAATGCACTTTTACATATAATTCTGCATAAATTTTCTTTATTTCTATCAAATATAGATCATGAAAACACTTTTACAGCTATTTAAGGGCATAACTTCAACTTCATTGTGATTAAGATTTTTATTTAGCAAATTTTTCTAGGGGCACTAGATGGCGACCTTTTCCTTTAAAAAACATTTAAGATTTCATCAATACATCTGGTTTGACAGCTGAAAGTTACTGCTACAAATTTAGAAGTAGGCAATAAAGAGCAAAGTCACATCTTTGAAAACTGGATTGTCAGAATTGTAGAATTTCTACATTTTCCGGTTTCAAGCCAGGAGGAGTCCTGGATTCCAGCTTCTGCCCTCGGACTTGACTTCTCAAGAACTCACTTTCCTCTTTTATAGTGAGGTGGTTGAGTTAGATCATCTTCAAAGTTCCTTTCAGTTCAAAAATGTTGTGATTTCTAATAATTCAATGCTTATTCTTCTACCAGGCTGTCTTTTCTCAAGCTTTCCTTGTGTTCTCAATTAAATATTTCTTAAGCCAATGGACAAGATTTAATGACACTAGGTATCAACATTATTTAAGTTAAATCTGATTTATGAAAAAACAAGTTTTATTTTTTAAGATAGGGATCAATTTAGGATTTTGAGGTGTGTGTGTGAAATCTTGGTCTAAATGTTTCTTT
Organism: Trichechus manatus latirostris; assembly: GCF_000243295.1. Lineage (NCBI taxonomy): Eukaryota > Metazoa > Chordata > Mammalia > Sirenia > Trichechidae > Trichechus > Trichechus manatus. The sequence goes on along the minus strand of NW_004443943.1, from coordinate 13,262,473 downwards.
TTGTTTAATAACCAGGAAAGTATGAATATATATGAGTAACATATATAAGTAATATCTGCATGTAAGATAATGTAGAAAAAAGCCATTCCCACCGAGTTGATTCCTGCTCATAGTGACCCTATGTGACAGGGTATAACTGCCCCATCAGGTTTCCAAGGCTGTAATCTTTATGGAAGCAGAATGCCACATCTTTCTCCTGAGGATCGGCTGGTGGGTTCAAACCATCGACCTTTTGGTTAGCAGCTGAATGCTTAAGCACTGTGCCACCAGGGCTCCATCAAGATAATGTAAGTTCTGGAAAAAAAAAAAGACTGTCCTTATAAGAGTCTTTTAAAAATATTTCTACCTCTTCCACAAATAAAGTTGAACCCATGCCTAGATTGTTGGATGTGCTAATTTTTTTTCCAATGTATTATTTTTAAATATCATTTATTTTGAGTGTTTCAGAAAGGATTATAGCAGATTAAGTTGTTCATAGATAGAAGCAACACAATAGTAACTAGCAACAAGACAGAGAACCCTTTCTCAAATATGAACAGATTAAGCTAGGCTTCAGCATCTGGAGCAATTAAGAAATTCAGATGTGATTTAAAATGTTTTTAATCTAAAATAATCAGAGTAGAACTAACTGTAAATAATACAGAAATTTCCAGAATAAAATATATTTTTGGGTTTATTTATGAAGCAAAATGGGTGCCTGGTTTTCCTTTACTTAGGTGTTTTCGAAGAGGTAGAAATTATATATTTATATATATTTGGATAAGTAACTGGTAATTATACATTGATTTTTCTTTATAAGGAAAGTTACTATTTCAGAGAGAATCTCTTTTTGTGTCTTAGTTGCATCGGGGATGATTATCACCTGAAGATATATCCCTCTCACAAAACCCGGAAAAACTGTTATGAAAAATACTGATTTATGTTATGACAAATGCTCCCTGTGACATACACATGTAAAAAAACAAAAACAAAGTATAGACGTTAGCAAGTACTGGGCTCAAATAGGCAGAATCAACTCTTTAGTATAGGGTGAGGTGACGGATGCAAAGGTAAGGGAGAAACACAGGATTACAGATGCAAGTTTTCCCTAAGACTGGAACTGGTAGGATTACTAGAAGTTCAGCACTGGCGAAAGCCACTTTAGGGCCATGGGAGACCACGCTGTGATATAATTTGGATGCTCAGTAGACAGATTTCAACTCCAGTAGATAAAATAAAATCTAGACTCTAAGAAGTTTACAATCAACTCATGTCCTTTCTCTTTTCAGTAAACATTTGGCTCATTATCATATGCATGTTCATCCAACTTCTCCACCAGACAATTTTAATTCACTATTTCTAGTAAAGTTTTGTGCTGGAAAGATAAAAACAAAAAGAAAAAACAAACTGAACTGTTATTGCTCTGTCATTCTTATTACTCGGGGTCACAACTACAGGACTTCCCAGTAAAAAATACACACACACAGCACACACCCTTCTGAGTCCATCCTGGCATCCAGAGCACAAAAGTAAAAGGTGAAGGTGCAGATGAATTTATGCAGGTTAGTGTCTAAAGCCAGTTTAATATTTATGAAATGTTCCACATACACACACAATCACACACCACAAAGTCTTTAGGATCCAGTTACAGGCACTGCGTCATCCGCCAGATCACATGGTAATTGTTGCTATTTCAAGGATCAAGTGGCATAAAGCTCCCCCCAACCCCCACCCCACCCCCCTTCTTTGGTACCATATAGCGTGGAAGGGTGATTATTGTGAGATGGGGTGAGCTCTCTGATCCAGCTCTCCCAGCTAGAAAACAGGCTCTTGGTGGGGTAGTGCGCGCGCGCGTGTTCTCACGGAGGGATTGGGAAACGGGGACGGGGGAGGGGGTCTCAGGGGAGGAAGGGCAGCTCTAATTGGTTTCTCAATGAAAGATAATCACCTATTCCCCCGAGAGGCTGGGGATTAGCACTCTGCTTCTCTCCATCGCTTTTAGACTTCTCATCCTTCCCTTGGTGCTTTTAGTCCATTCAGCAGAAGTGGATCGAAGAAAGCGACTCCTCGCGCCGCATTAAGGACAGCACTCTGCCGCGCTCGAGTACTTAGCGCCCCATTCACTCACTCATACCGCGCTCGCCTCTCGCGGCTGTTGTCCCAGCCGCCGCCGCCCGAGAAAAAGTTTCGCGGAGGGGCTCAGGGAAAAAATGAGCGAGCTGGAGGGAGACTTTGCCAAGATTCTCATGCTCAAGGAGGACAGGATCAAAGAGCTCGAGAAACGACTGTCAGAGAAGGAGGAGGAAATCCAGGAGCTGAAAAGGAAGCTTCACAAATGCCAGTCAGTGCTGCCAGTGCCCTCGACTCACATCGGCCCCCGGACCACCCGGGCGCAAGGCATCTCCGCCGAGCCTCAGACGTACAGGTCCTTCCATGACCTGCGACAGGCGTTCCGCAAATTCACCAAATCCGAAAGGTAGGCGCCGGGGCGCGACGCGGGGGAGCCCAGCCCCACGCCGAGCGCGGCGGGGAAGGGCGAAGGCCACTGCTCCGGACGGTGGGCCGGGGTGCCGTTGCAGGCGGCGGCTCAGAGGCTGGGGGCTCAGGACTGCAGCGGCGGAGCTGGGCAGCGCAGGGCGCCCCCTGCTCGCCTCGGCGCGCGGAGTGGGGGTGGCCCCCGCAGCCCGGGAATGGGAAGTGTTTATTTTTATTTCTGCCCATCACGTGCTGTGCTTGTCTCTCTCAGGCTGGGAAAGGCGAGCTCCTTGGGGAGACGCGCCCCTGTGGCGTGGGGGTTGGGAGAAGGACCGCGGAAAGTTTTGTCGCGTCCGCTAACTTGGCTACTCCTCACCCCGCTGCAATCGTGCTTTCTTTCGTGCGCCCCCGGGGCCTGGAGAGCTTCCCTAAGGCGACCCAGGCCACGGGGCATGCTCAGTGGGGCTGCTGGAGCCTCCCCGGGAGGGGCGGGAGGAGGACGCAGCGGGTTGGGTTCAACTTAGAGACTGAACTTGCAGAGAGCCGGAGCTCTGAGGAGAGGGCGCGGGGGCGACGGAGGAGGGGCTGGGGCGCTACTCCGCCCCTAGGTTCCGGTCTCGGGAAGCCCTGGAGGAGGTTTTATTCACAGGGGTCACTTTCAGAGCGCTGTGATGTAAGCAAGAAATCGTAAAGAAACCCCACTTTCTGAAATTTGGTTTGCTCTGTTTGCGTCCCTTCCAGAAAAGCCACACCTTGGGCTGCCCTGGGCTTGGAGGCGGCTCGGTAACCTTGCACCTGATGCAGGTTTGAGGTTATAGTTCAGCCCCGTTTTAGGGTAGATAGTACCCCCCCCCACGCCCTCCCGTTTCTCTTCTTTAAGAATCCCTCTCTGGAAAAGTTGTGATGAAGAGGGAGGGGGGCTCTTTCTTCGGGCGCCTTCAGGCTCTTTCCTTTCATCCTCCCGGACATTTTAAGAGCCTAATCCTGCCAGTTCAAAGTTGTGTGTCGCTTACTTGGGGTGTGCAGAGGAGGCTGGGCGGATTTTGACCACAAGTAGGAAGCTTTGCACTCCACTCGCTGCCTTCACCGGAGAAGGCTGATCGATCGGCTCCAGCATTAAAGCGCCTCTGGACATTAGGGGGAGGAAGTGCAGACTCCAAAGCCCATTACTGGCTTTTAGTCGCTGGAAGTGCATGGCAGAAAGTGCATTTCGCAGGATATTGAATATTCCATTAGGCATGCCTTCATGCCCGCTTACCTCCTACCCCTTGCGTCTTCTTAGGTCACTTGGTGTCTATGAGTTTGGGGCCCTCAGGAGACCCCTAAACTAGTCCGTCGCCCTTAGCGCGCTGACTTTGCGGCCATCCCTTCTGAAAACCGTGACCTCTCGTCCGGTCCCCCATGCAAACCACTTCCAGCACTCTGAATGCCCCCCACTCCTCCACTGCACCTCCAGTTTGTTTCTGGATGGACTCCCTCATGTATATTGCTTACGGGGGTGGTGGTGGGCAAACGAGGCTGGGCAAGGGTTAAGAGCTATTAGAAGCGGGCCAGGAGCTGGGAGTGAGCGGGAGAAAAACAGCAATCAGGCAGAGAAGATTCGCCTTAGGAAATGCGGGCCCCTTTTGAACTGAAGTCTCAGGGGACAGCTTTTAGATTTCCTGAGTGACACTCCACTTATGAAGTAACACTGTCCACATGGCATCTTTTGGCCCATCCTGCTTCGAAAGTCCTCATCGGATGGAACAATGGCATTCTTTCTCTCAGGCGAAGACAGCTAACAGAGCTAATATTTGGCTTTGCCCTTGGTTAGGAAGCTGCTGCTGCGTCTCCCTCAGCCGGGCTGCGCATTCCGCGGCCGCTGCCCTGCCCCGCGCTCAGCAGCTGGAATCAATCTGCCCACCTCCTTAAGAAGCCACTTCATCAGCGGTCACCCGGCAGCTGCTCGCCTCCCAAGGCTGCCTGGCTCGGGCTTTATCGCATTTTTGAAATTTCAGATTTGTGTGTCTAGGTTGTGCCTTTTAGAGAGTAACAGCACCGTTTCCCAGCAGAGAGGAGATTTCACCAGGGTCTGAGACAGGAGAAAACCCTCCCGCCCAGATTCCACTCTTACTTACAAGCGCTCAAAGAGGCATCCCTCACCACCTTTTTTTCCCCCGTTTTTCTGACAAGGCATCTCCCTATGAATGAGGAGTTTTTATATTTACCAGGAGGAAATGGCTGATCTTTCATATGAAGACATCCTCCTCCTTTTTCTATCCCTCTCCTCCATCCTCCCCCCGACCCAAGATTTTCCGTTTTAGGGGTAGGAACTTTCATCTTAAGCGTGGTTCATGCGCAGTAGAGGTCGAGCACATAAATTTGGTCTGTAGCAGTGGCTGGGGTGCCTTCTTGCTTCCTCCCTGCGCTGGTTTACTCTGGGACTGAGGATAAACTTTTTCCTACTCAGTGCTTTGTTTCACACTTTCAAATGGAAGCGTGGAGTTTATTTCCAGCAAGCTGACTCAGAGTTTAAAATTTTTGACAGGTATAATATATGGGCATAGTAACCGCTGAAATTAGGTACTCATCTTAGCACTTAAAGTGACCGTAATAACTTGTTACTTGTGAGAAGCGGCGGCTTGGTCAAGAAAGGAAACAATTTTTTAAAAAAGTATTTCTGCGATGTAACATTTAACAGTAAACAAGATGCTTTTGAAATAAAAGTGTACTTTTTGATTTTCACGTGTTTGGATTTGGAGAGTAGATAGTCCATCACCTCATGTGTCCTTTGTTAAAGGCTGTACCATCCTGATGGGCTTACTAGGGCTGAAAAAGACTGGTTTATTACAAAACTAATGTTCAGTTAACATTTGCTTTAGGGTTTGAGTGATAGCTATTCACACTACAGGTTCATTTTAAAATTGACTAGAATACCTAGTTTTTATACTCAACAGAAAATAAAAGTACAATCGTCGTCCCTTAGTATCTGTAGGGACTGGTTCCAGGACCACCTTCCCCAACCCCTCCCCCCACCCCCGGCACCACACCAAAATCTGCAGAGCTCAATTCCCTTATATAAAATGGCGTAGTACACACATTTCCTGTGTATTTTAAATCATCTCTAGATTATTTATAATACCTCGTACATTGTAAATGCTATGTAAGTAGTTGTTATACTGTATTGTTTAAGGGCTAATAATAAGAAAAAAAGTCTGTACATATTCAGTACAGACACAACCATCGTAGGCCAACGTAACATTTTCCCCTCAAATATTTTCCGTCTTGGTTGGTCGAATCCATCGATGCGGAACCTGCAGACGCAGAATTTCGTGGCCACAATGGTAAAAGAGATTTTGCCTGTTAACACTGCTTTGGAAAATCGTTGCAATCTTAAATATTTACATAATGGGTGACAAAAACATCTTAAGCATTTATTGCAGTGAAAGGAAATGGGAGAATTCACCTACCATTGTAATCAAGTAAACCCAATTAGCCAGATTTCCATGTGTCCACAGAGAATGTAATGCACCATCTCCATTAAGAATGATGTAAGTATCTAAGGAATGCTTAGATGAAAATTATACTAGAGAAAGGGAACATCTGAGCTCTCAGCATAAGTATCAAGTGTACAATATGATGATCATGTTTAAAAAGAAAACATCCGACTTATTGCGGTACTCATTTTCAGACCCCTTAGAAATGCCCAGTAGGGATCAAATGATTATCGGTGAAAACTGCAGGCTGGGTCTTAGATGGTGATGATCATATTGTAAATTTATGTATCACTCTCTGCCAAAGAACTCCAAGGGTTCCACATAGTGTGTGTGTGTATAATTTTTTTTTCGTGAACTCTTTTAAGAATTACCTGTTTCCCTTTTTTAAGGCCTAAATAATCTTTCCCTTAATTCTTTGCACACACTTAAATTCCTTCTTTTGGCTGCCTAGTTAGCCATTGTATTCTCAGGGGGCTGCACACAATTTTTTTTTTTTAATTAGCTTGAGCAAAGGCTAGAATGAATATTATTCTGTTACAGAAATAATAATAGACTATATTCCAAAAGTATTTGAACTATTCTGGTCACTGATCCCTTGATTCTTGATGATGTAAATTGATCATTTGGAACTTTAGCTTCTTTCCACTGGGACATGGATGCCTCGGGATGAATGGCCCAGAAAATCTGTTGTCTTTTGCATCTCTGATCCAATTCAGATCTGTTTTGACCTTGGGACTATAGATATTAGGTCAAATCAAAGGGTTTGGCCTAATTCTGATCTAAGCAACTTCCATGAAGTAAGCTGGTTTAAAAACAAACAAACAAATAAACAAACATGCATTGCCTGTGTCCATTCCAGGACAGAGTAGAACTGCCCCATAGGGTTTCCAAGGCTGCAATCTTTATGGAAGCCGACTGCCTTTCTCCCACAGAGCGGAACCACCAACCTTTTGGTTAGCAGCTGAGCTCTTAACCACAGTACCACTAGGGGTTCTTGAAGTAAGCTGGTACCAGTTGGATTCTAAAATAGCGATGATAACAATGATAAAGATATCTAATTTTAGCAACTTTAGCAAAGTGCTAAGCTTTTTACCTATAATAGCCCATTGTTCTCTCCCAACAATCCTAAATGGCACCGCCATTTTTCAGGTGATAAATCTGAAGCTTAAAGAAATTAAGTCACTTGCATCTTAAGATCTCACAGCTAGGAAGCATCAGAGACAAGTTTCGAACTGAAATTACGCAGTTTCTAGAGCCCTAGTTCTTGACTGCTCTACCATACAGCTTCAGAATAGGGTCCGTTTCATCTTAGAAACTAGTAACTGGAGAATCATCTTAGTAACTAGGAAGAAATGAAACTAAATTAGAAGATGATTTAAGAAAACCTCAGAGCCGGTGCTAAACGTACCTCACGGGCAAGTGACCACAGAACTCTCATACCTGGTGCATACGCCTTGGGTGTGCTGTGCCAGGCTGAAATTTCCTCATGTGGTCCTGTTCTTGAAATTATCATTTACCTACCTTTCCATCTTCTTCCTCTCTCACCAATTTTCTGTAGCTCAGTACAATGTCATAGGCAGGGCTGACAAATAACAGAGTTACAAAAGATGCAGAAATCATCTTGGTTTCCATTCTCCTAGCCTCCTTTGGATTTCATTCATTATACTCTTTGCCTTTTGCCTTATGGGCCCCTCATGCTAATCCCTGCCTTCCTGCTATTCCTACCATCAAAGTGAATTATCACTAACTGATAATATATTAATATGTAAACCTGTTACTTCTGTCTGATTAACATAGCAGTGTTCTAATAGGGACTTGTAGGGAGAGGACATTCATTTAGTTTTCTCAGATGAATAATATTCATGACAGGAGTTTAAGCGGTAACAGGCTGATGGAGGAAGGGGGCATTTTGGGCAGGAGAACTTGTAACATCCTAGTATCTTGCCACGTGTGATTTGCAGAGGACAGACAGCTTCTGAGCATAAGCACTTTACACATACTTTTCAGTCAAAGCTGCACAGGAGGCAGATAATACCTGATTTTAGTGCTGAGAAAACTTAAGCAAATCTTTGTTGAATTGCTTTTTAAAGGATCTCAGAATGAGACCAGAATGAAAATTTAGGTTTTTTGATTTTATATCCAGACCACAGTCGGTGAATTGGTGTCTTCAGCTTATCATCTCTTTATACTTGTTATTTAAAACATGTTTACTTGGCTTTGGGATTGACTCTGGTTTCAGAATCACGTACCTTTTCCATGTACTTTTATGGTACACCAGTTTTTGTTCCATTTGGATAACGGGTATATGTACAGGTTGAAAGTCTTACATCTAATCATGGATTCACTAGAAATTTAACTGACCCTCATGTGACTGTTTCTAACAGTCCTGAAAAAATAAAAGATGTCAGTTCTTTTGCCTCTTTCCTGACTAAGGGCCTGTTCCTGAGTGCCCTCTCTCATCTGTGTTAGAAGAGATGCCGAGAGTGCATTAAAAACTTTTTCTTTTGATAAGATTTTCAGGTGATTTCATAGTTGCTCAGTGTTTGAATAATTATTTTCATTTGCCACTGAGAATTTGCTTATCAGAGTTCAGGACTCTATGATATCTAGGTTCTTGTAGCTCTTGGAAGTTACTGTGAGCTCTGAGATGAACCAGGGATGGTATATCCTGTTTCACAAAAGTGAAAGCTCAGAAGTTTGGGAATTGTCAGAATGGAGTACTGACCTTGAATCTAGCTTTGTTGCTGGGTCGTACCATTTATTTATTCAGTTTATAAATTTACTTCCAAACTTCCACTTGATTCAGTTTATAAATTTACTTTTTCTTATAGTAGTTATTATTCTGAAGCACCTCCAAGTTGACCCGAACCAGTTTCTTGTGGACAGGAAAGTTCACCTCTTTAGTCTGTTATAAAATAGATCACAGCACCTTGCAGTTTGTCAGATGCTTGTGCTTGGTGTTGATACCCATCCCAGTGTTGTTTCCTGGACCAAGGTACTGGAAACAGTATTTGTTGCTCCTGGTTGAAGCACTACCTTCCACTTTTACCCAGTGATGATTTTTCATTCCCTTTTCGTTATTCTTGGATCTGCCCATGTTGTGTGTCTCTCTTTCGAGTCTCTATGTCTTTCTCTTTAGTTTGATATCTGTAACCTTTGCCAGATCTATTTCATTTGCAAAAATTGCATAACAGCACATGTGGAGCAGAGCTCTTACTCAGAATATCGCTCTAGCCTCTCTAAATCTTTCATGTCTCAGATGTTTTAGATTATTGTACAATTTGAGCTTCCTAATGCTTTAAAAATAATTATTAATTAGCTGTTCATATGAAAAATACACTATCTTTAAATATTTGCTCAATGCAGAAGGTTGTTATTTCCAGAAAATATTCTTTAAATAGATTGTTTTGTGATATAAAAGCTGACAATATAAAAACGAATCTCATTGTTTTATTTATTGTTTTTCTTTAACAACAGATTCCTTTTTTAAAATGTCCAGCCTTTCTCCGCACTACTCAATTACATAAACATTATTGATAAATTGCAGACTTTAGACTATACTGTGTTGGTTTTGGTGGAGCCCTGGTGGTGCAGTGGTTAAGAGCTTGGCTGCTAACCAAAAGGTTGGCAGTTCAAATCCACCAGCTGCTCCTTGGAAACCCTATGGGGCAGTTCTACCCTGTCC
>NW_004443943.1:13222398-13252758 GCF_000243295.1 Trichechus manatus latirostris | reverse complement strand
AAGAGCTTGGCTGCTAACCAAAAGGTTGGCAGTTCAAATCCACCAGCTGCTCCTTGGAAACCCTATGGGGCAGTTCTACCCTGTCCTATAGGGTCGCTGTAAGTCGGAATCGACTCCAGCAATGAGTTTTTGTTTTTTTGATGTTGGTTTTATTTTAAACATTCTCGTATTATTTCTTATATGTGACTATAATAGAAACCTGTACTACCTCCTACTGGTTTTAATACAATCAATATAAAACTTATATTGACTAGGGAGTTCAGAATACTATTTGTTATTCTGTCCAGTATGCTAGGTGCATGTTTAATCTTTCTCTAATGCATACTGAGTTGATATATTCTTGGAAATTAGTCCTAAATAGTTAATGTGTGATGCTGAGAGTTGATTATCTGCTATAAAAATACAGTCTTGAAGATAACTTATAAAATTTAAAGTCTATAGTATTTATAAAGTGAAAATGTCTCCATAAATAGTTTCATGTTACGCTTAGAGGAGATTGTGATGTGCTGTGTGTCTGTATGTATATAAAATCTATGTATGTGTTTGTGTATTTGTGTGTGTGTATAATACACAAACATATATACTGGTTTGTGTGTGTGTGTGTGTGTTTGGCTTTATCTCATGATTGGTGTGCTGGAGTCAGGTCCTACTGGCTCTAGAGAACAGATTTTTAGATCTCTTCCCAACTCTGCTTACAGTGTCACTGTGTTTGTAACTTGAAGTCAGTCATGGTGGAGGTATTCACACTGCAGAAATTAGGAAGCAACACAAGTTAGGGCGTTTCTCCCCCTACCCCCTGTGGACTGTTGAACATTTACCAGCACACTATTAGATTTAGAATCTCATCGAATGTTAACTGAATTGGTTAACGGTAGGATTCTATCACTACTTTAAAACATTTTATTTCAGGAAACTTGTGAATTAAGTATACGATAATTTTATGAATATGATATAAATTTTTTCCCTGATATTTCTTTAATAATGTTCAACACTTGAGCTTTAAGTCCCTCTGACTCCTTCCTGAAAAGTTAATTTTCTGTTAATAAATACTTCATTATAAAAAGACTTGAAATTCAGTCCTCCTATAATGAGAATACCCACACACCTAATTAAACCTCTTTATAATTTGATAAATTCCTCTATCAAATTTTTTTCAAATTAAATTTCAATTTTAAAGAGAATCCTAGAATTCGTGAGTCAAGAGTAATCTTAGGCGTCATCCATATTAAAAGCTCCTTGTGGTAGAGAAGAAAACTGCAGTCTGAACTCAAATTTCCTAAACTTCCAGATCCAATGAATGGCAGAGCCCAGCTTGGAACCCTCATCTTCCAGGACAGTGGCTTTTCTCTAGATTAGTGTGTTTCTTAAGCCAGTGCTTCTCAAACTTCGATGCACATTAGAATCAGCTGAAGAGCTTTAAAAACTCTTGAAGCCCAGGCTGAACCTCATACCAAATAATTCAGAATCTCTGGGATGGATCCCAGGCACCAGGATTAAAGAAACAAAAAGAAACAACAACAAAAAACTCAGGTGTTTCTGTTGTGTGACTTCGTTTGAGAACTAGTGTTTTTAAAGCAGTGCTTCTCAAACTTTGATGTGCATGCAGTATACCTGGGTGTCTTGTTACAGTGCGGATTCTGATTCTGTAGTACTGGGTGGCGCCTGAGGTTTTGCATTTCTAACAAGCTCCTAAGTGATGCTGGTGCTACTGATGCTTGGTAATAGGTCTCAAAAGTGTATTTTACAGACCATACCAACTGCATCATAACCAGCTGGGCTACTTGTCAAAAATGCAAATCCCTGTGCATCCCCCGGAAACTGAATCAGAATCTACAGGAGGGCTTCCAGAATCTGCATTTGTAACTGGGTGTCCAGGTGAAACTCCAGCTGGGATGATGTCTACCTTTGACCCAATGTGAGGCTTTAATTGAGAGTAGATGTCATATGATTAGCAATGGGGTATTGCTGCAAAATAAAGGTTTATCTTCTCTTTAGACTTTATTAATGGAAGTATTATCTCAAACGGGGGAAGAGATAGGTCTTACAGTATTCTGGTGAATTATTGAAACAAAGGCATGTGACAGTAGAGGTTAACAGAAGGCCTGATAATTTACTTTAATTGTTTGAATTTTTTGGTATGCAGCCAGAGGAGACTTGATATGAGTGGACCCAGGGCAGGGTTTCTCAGCAGTAGCACTTGACGTTTTGGGGTTGATAATTCCGTTTAATGGGCATCTGTCTTGTGAATTATGTATGATATTTAACTGCATTCCTGGCCTCTACCCACCACATAACATTAGAAATCCCAAGTCTTTGATAACCAAAAATGCCTCCAAAACAAACCAAAAACAAAAAGCAAACCCTTTGCCACTGAGTTGATTCTGACTCATAGCGACCCTATAGAACAGAGTAGAGCTGCCCCATAGAGTTTCCAAGGAGCAGCTGGTGGATTCAAACTGATGACTTTTTGGTTAGCAGCCAAGCTCTTAACCACTGTGCCACCAAGCTTCCAGACATTGCCAAATGTCTTCTGTAAGGTAAAATCACCCCATTTGAGAATCACAGGGGGTGGTGGTGAGATAGAACCTAGACTTATGAATGAAAATAAAGGGGAGATAAAGTTTTGCCTTTGTGCAATTTGTCATAAACCAGGATGGGCTGCCTTGGGGAAGGAGTGGGCTCCTCATCGGTGGGGGTGTGTCAGCCACGATTTGACAGCCACTTGGCTATGCTGGTTCATTGAAGGATGACGAAGGACATCATACGAATAATGACTTTCGATGAAATGACCTTTGGTATTCCTTCCGGAATGCAGATTTCATAAGATATTCCATCACATTCATGCAGAATCTTAGAATTTCAGAGATCAAGGAAATTTGATTCATTTTGTAAATAAGGTGTTGGAGTCTAGAGAAGTTAACTGATTTACTCACTGTCACACAATCAGGTAATGGCAAAACTAATCCTAGGATTTTCATTTCATGTTCTTTCTACTCAAAAGCTATGGTGAGATTTCTGAAGAAAATGGCAAAGAGGGAGGCCCGGGGGTTTGAGAATTCAAGAAGATCTGTAAGAAAAATGATGCTTGATTTGTTGATATGTATGAACACTTTTACAGCACTTTGGTGTGTAAGTGGTAACATCAATATGCTGATTTCATCTGACTATTTATTAAGGCAAGGCCAGTAAGACTTCTGCCTTGTTAGGACTTACTTTGAATTTTTTACTTGTAATAAAGACTATTCAACTACTGTTCTTCCATTATTTAATTATTCTCTTGGTTTAGACTTGTTGCTGATTCAGACTGCCCCTTCCTTCTAGTACGGTTTAGGGAATACCTTAAAATGTGTTTTAAACCCAAAGAATGTGCCTTTATTTGAGCACTCTGACCTCCAATGCTGCAAAAATGCTGCTGGCATACCTTATAAGGATCCTAAAAATAATTGTATGTTTGCCTCTCACAAATATTCGTAAGCTTGTTTATTCAACTATATGATATGGTTATTGTCTAATGAGCAAATCTAAAGCCTTTGGGTAAATGTTAATATTTTTCTTCATTCCTCTTATTGCCCACATAGCATCTATAATGCTAATTTCACATATCACACGGCTGCCAAGGAACTTGGCTATGTCTGCTAAAAATTCTCAAAATAGAAAATTCTGTTATATCTTGGTCTGTGAACCCATGGGTAGAAACCAGGTCTGTTTACAGTAAAAATTCCAACCAAATAAATAAAACCTTCAGCTTACCGTGCTTTTTTTTCTTCCCACATGCTACTTTTAGGAGAAAGGTTAAGAACAGCACATATCTCAAATTTATTAAAAACAAACAAGTGAACCTTCCAGAGAATAAGAGCAGTTCGTATTCAATTCAGTCTCCTGTCGGAGAATAACATCCTCTAAAATATTCAATCCAATATCCTGTGTCTTACTCTGGCAGTTTTCAGCTGTGGTGTCATGATATAAAAGGGCTGTATATTTGATTAGTTGCACAGTTAAACTAGGTAAATAATAGTTTAAAAATCAAAATTCATGAGTTACTTGCTTCTTAAAAAATAAGGTGGAGTGCATTCACAAGCATCTCCCTTAAAGATAACCTTTTACTTTGCAGTCTGGCTTTTTTGACTGGGAGGATTGCAAATATATGACAGGCAGTTGCATGGAATCCACAAACAATCTTGTCTTTTCACAAGAGTGTGTTGCACACAGGAGCATCATCTATCTTGTGAGTCACTGCAGAAAAAATATGTGAGAACCTCTGATCTAAACTGTGATTGTAAAAAATCAGAATCTTGACCCTGTAACACCTGAAGCTACTTATTTATAAAGGTTGTTGGAGTCACTAGACTCTACTTAGCAAATATATTTCAGAACAACATTTCCCAGAGTGTGATATTCATATCATTGGCGCTGCCAGAGATGCTTCTAGGTGTTACACCAGTGAATTTACTTTATGTTAATAGTTAGGACTTTTAGTAAGTGTTGGAAGAAAATATTTAACAATCACATCAAATTCATGCTTTGTGGCTATTGTTTAGAATAAGGCTGAGTTTTTTAAAAAATTTATTTTTACTTTTTTATTGTGCTTTAAGTGAAATTTTACAGCTCAAGTTAGTTTCTCATACAAAAATTTATACACACATTGTTATGTGACCCTAGTTGCTTTCCCTGTAATGTGTCAGCACACTCCTCCTTTCTACCCCGGTTTTCCCGTGCCCATTCAACCAACTCCTGTCCCTTTCTGCTTCTCATCTCACCTCCAGACAGGAGCTGCCCATTTAGTCTCATATGTCTACTAAACTAAGAAGCACACTCTTCATGAGTATAATTTTATGTCCCATAGTCCACTCTAATCTTTGTCTGAAGAGTTGGCTTTGGGAATGGTTTTAGTTCTGGGTTAACAGAGAGTCTGGGGGCCATGTTTTCTCGGGTTTCTTCAGTTTCAGTCAGACCATTAAATCTGGTCTTTGTACTAGAATTTGAGTTCTGCACCCCACTTTTCTCCTGTTCCATCAGGGACTCTCTGTTGTGTTCCCTGTCAGGGCGGTCATTGGTGGTAGCCAGGCACCATCTAGTTCTTCTTAGAATAAGGCTAAGTTTTCAGGGTTCATAGATCTTTAAGAATAAATATAAAAAAGTAGATTGTATATGATATGGATATATGTCTTAGTCATCTAGTGCTGCTATAACAGAAACACCGCAAGTGGATGGCTTTAACAAAGAGAAGTTTATTTCCTTACAGTAAAGTAGGCTAAAAGTGCAAATTTAGGGCGTCAGCTCCAGGGGAAGGCTTTCTCTCTCTCAGCTTCTCATCAGTGTTCCCCAGACTAGGAGCTTCTCGGCGCAGGGACCCTGGTCCAAAGGATGCACTCTGCTCCTGGCACTGCTTTCTCGATGGTATGAGGTCCACCCCTCTGCTTGCTTCTGTCTTTTATATCTCAAGAGATTGCCTCAGGACACAATCCAGTCTTGTAGATCAGGTCCTGCCTTACTAACACAACTGCCACCCATCCTCCCTCATTAACATCATAGAGGCAGGTTTACAACATACAGGAAAATCATACAGTACCAGGAATCATGGCCTAGCCAAATTGATACACACCTTTTGGGGGACATAATTCAAACCATGACAATATACAAAAGAGATTTGGGAAAGATTGTTTTAAAGTCATTTTCAAGAAGGAATGAAACAGATAATTTTTGTGTTTTCTTGCTCACCCATACTCTCTTTGGAGGTTTCTTGCTAATTGAGTTCTCTGTGTCCTTCTGTGGATGACTGCTTTGGATGGCTGTCAGCTTCTCCAAGGGAATTGGAGTGGAGACATAGAGTTAGACGGAAAAGATCACTTTTATAAAATATATTCTTGCTTTGTTGATAAATCAGTCTGGTTAAGAAACATTCACATTAATAGATTGTCAGAAAAAAAATCTGATTTTCCCCAGATTTATGAATTCCCTTGCCATGCAATAGTAGGTTCCATAGCTGAACAGGACTCTGGAAATAAAAAGAGATGCTTGGGGAGTCTATCTCCCTCCAGCCTGGGTTCTCTGGAGAGCCAGCTCTTCTGGATCTCTGCAGTGTGGCTTCTCATCTCCTCCAGGCTCCTTCTTGGTTTTTATGATTAGATGCCTATGACTGTGTGGGACCATTCAGAAGTGTGGCATTTTATACCCAGAAATACATGCTGCCCTTTTTTTTTTTTTTTTTTTGGAAAAAATTATTTGGAAAAAATTTGCGAAGAAAATCTTTGATAAAATACAACTTTAATGGCTCGTCCCTTAATTTGTATTCTCTTTTCTTATAGGAGACTAAATTAACCCAAATGATGACAACAGATTTTAAAAAATTATTAGTGTTAAAAGACAGGGCTTTGTGGATAGATGAGAAAGAAATAAGGAGAAGGGAAGAAATATATTCAGAATGAGGAACTTGAAACAATGCATGCCTCTTTCTAGAACATAATGCAGGTCATCTCCCCACACACTTAAGCGAGCCCTTAAGGTTTAAGTATCAGTACCTTCCTAAAGATAGCAAAAAAGAATCCAGAGAAGGGGAGAGAGAAAGAGAGAAATAAATTTCAACTATTACCACAAGATGGCAGCACGAGTATAATATTTAACAACTAAGCACGCCTAATTGTGTGAAATGGCCTTCAGTGGAATTTTAAAATATATTCTCAAATACATAACTTTCTTATTATCAGGGAGCAAATGTTTGGAAAGATTCATTTTGACTGAGATGGTCTTATATTTTTTCAGTTAATGGTGATTTTGGGGAATGTGTTTAAAAAGCCAAAACAAAGTGTTGTTCTTCAGTGTTTCTCTTAAAGAAAAGAGAAACAAATAGGGCATGTTTGCCCAGAGAATTTTCAGTCTGAGGGAAATTCCTAAAAATCCTGTGAGGAGATCTCTGGACTCTTACTTGGTTGAGAGAAGAAAACTGACAGTAATTAATAGCAGTAAAATAAAAGGAGTAAGTATAATAAAAAGAAGTACTTCCTACTCACCCCCTCCTCCATTAAAAAAAAAAAAAAGATAAAAGAAAATGAGCTTAAATTATTATAAGAAAAATTTAGGTCACCTATTAGATAAAACTTAGCTTCTAAAACAGTAGATTCTAATAGGTTGTTTGACCACTTGGATAATTCTGTAATTCTAGAATATAATTAAGTAAATCTTAATATAGCCTATTGTGGTCTGAAGTCTCTAACAGAAAAAAATAATAATAATCTAGTTAATATGCTTATTTGCATACATCTAAATATTTTGAAGAGAGAATAGAATGCCCTAAATATAAACCAGTGTAAGTCTGGCCTACCACAAAGGGATGAGTTGTGAGTCATAGCTAATGGACTGTAAGTGTTTGAATCAATATTCACTTGGAAAGTGCCATTCAGCCTTCCTGTAAAAGGCTATTTCATTCAGTCTGTGACCTCTCTCATGTGAAACCCCCCAGGGGACTGGAAGTGAAGCAGCCTTGCTGATGGCATTATTTATGATCTAATGCTGAGGAGAAATGTGTTTATTTTGGTCTGTCCCAGCAACCAAGGGTCAACGGAAAAAGGAAGTTGTATTATGGATAAAAGGAAGTCAATTTTGAATTAATGCTACTATTTGGCTTCTTTAATTGATTGGTCTTTTTGCTCAGATACTGTGTTAGATCATACTTAGATAAACAGGCAAGAAGGGAGATAGAAAACATTTAGAACAATGTACGTTTTGATACCCGGTGTGACAATAAATTGCTTTTGCGTAATGTGTTTTGGAACTCTCTGATATATTTATTTGAAGCTGTTGATGAATAAAAATGCCCATTGAGGCAGTGATGATATTTTTCCTAGGCTTAAAAAAAAAGAAGTTACTTAGTCTGACAGACTGCCAGCAAGGATTGCAGGATAGATCAAATATAGGGCATGCTTTCTGTTGTCTGCAGGGCCAAAAAAAAAAAAAAAAAGACAATCTCGTCCCCATTAGACATGGTGAAGCAAGAGATAAGTAGTAATACCTTTTGTTTTCCCTGATCTTTGTGGTTTGTTATCTAGGCAAGACAGAATTCCTAAAGTATAGCTGAAAGGTTTGAAGTATCCTGCTTCAAAATCTTCTGGTTATCTAGTCTTACCACCTGGCTGCAGGGCATCTCCAGGGATGTCCACACAAGATGAGAAAGTCTGTGGACTTACTGGGCTTCTTGATATTAGAGCAATCAGAAAGAAAATTTCTTTTGTGTGGTTCTGCCTCCTGCTCACCATGTTAAAAATATGAACATGCTTTTTGATATTCAAGAACACATACTACATCTTAAAGTGGCTAATTTTAATCTTTTCTTAAGCTGTGTCTACTTCAATGGTTAAGCACTCAGTTGGCTAACTGAAACGTCGGTGGTTCGAACCCACCAGCTGCTTCACAGGAGGAAGATGTGGCAGTGTCCTTCCATAAAGATCAGAGCCTTGGAAACCCTGTGGAGCAGTTTTGGGTCTGCTTCCCTGGTTGTTTTAATTGCAAGAATAATGCATGCTTGTTGTCTGACAGTAAAACCCAAAAAACCCACTGCCGTACAGTCGATTCCAATTCATAGCAACCCCGTTGGACAGAGTAGAACTGCCCCATAGGGTTTCCAGGGCTGTAAATCTTTATAGAAGCAGACTGCCATATCTTAGGCAGAGTGGCTGGTGGGTTCGAACTGCCAGCGTTTTGGTTAGCAGCCCAGCGCTTAACCACTGCACCACGAGGGTCCCTTCCTGACAATAAAGAGATACACAAAATGTAATCATCTTTTCCTCCCAATCTTTCCCACTTGTACTGTAGCAGATAACTAACCAATGTTAACTTTCCTGTATCCTTATGCAAACCTTTACATCTATAGAACTTCCCTGCACACTTGGAGTTTGGTTTTTGTTTTTTTTTTCTTTTTTAACTGAAGTAGAATTATTCCATAATGCTCCTCAGCAGCCTGCTGTTTTTGTTTTTTTGCTTCGTAGTAGCCACTAGGCATCTTTACAGACCCGCTCATGTCGGTCTAACTCAATCTTCTAGTAACCAGTAACCAATTGCCATGGAGTTGATTCTGACTCACGGTGACCCCATGTGTGTCAGAGTAGAACCATGCTCCATAGGGTTTTCAATGGCGAATGTTTTGGAAATAGATCGCCAGGCCTTTCTGTCGAGAAGCCTCTGGGTGGACTTGAACCTCCAACTTTTCGGTTAGTAGCCGAGCACACTAACCATCTGTACCACTCAGGGACTGCAAGTTCCATAGTATTCATGTACCTCAGCTTATTAACATTGATATTTGTTTTTTGCAGGTACAAAAATGCTGCAACTAGATTTTTGTACACATTTCCTTGTATGTCTTATTTATGGAAGATAAATTCCAAAAAGTGAGAGTGTTAGGTCAAAAATATTTGTAATTTTCTGTGTGGCTTTTTTAGTTTATATGTATACTTTCTATGTCAGATAAGTGATCTATAAACCTTTTTATTAAAAAATAAAAGGCATGCAGGAGTATGCTAGTGGCATTATTGAAGTTAATTTTCAACATTGAAGACAGACAGAAATAACATATAACCACGGCAGAAACGTGAAAAATTCTTATTTATTTCTTTTTTATACTTGAGCTGCATTCATGAGAATACTCTTTTGAAGCAATGTTTACATACCCTTTACTTTTCAGATTTATAAAGTCCATGTTGTATTTCTTGGCTTGATTTTTTTTTTTTTTTAAGTTGAATAAAACTCCCAAAGTCCTACAATGTGATTTTGAAAATAAGGATGAAATCGTTTGTATATACTGCTCTTAATAACTAAAGTCCTTCTTTAAGAATCATAGTGTTTTGTTTTTCTTTTCATTCTTCAAAATACATTTTTGATACTTTAAAGATCCTGAGGAACTTGCTCCCACTTGGGAAAATAACAAATTCCAAGTCTCTCAGCTACAGTTTTCTTTTTTTTTTTTAAGGCTTGTGGGAAGATTTGGACATATATGGTATTGGAACCACTCAGTGGAGTTTTCTTTTTATAGGATGGTAGACTTTATTATTTCTTTTCCTTTTTTAAGTTGGTCATTGTTATGATATTATTGAAAGGTAATTTTGCAAACATTTATTTAGATTAGAATTAAATCAGATTAAAGGTAATTATGAGGTTGAAGCCAAAGAGTAAAACCATTTACGGGGACTTGAAAGGGTACCTCAAAAATTTCAGCCCGTCGTTGAAAAAGAGTAATCTGAGAATGTATCCTGATAATTAAACCATGGGCTTGGGAGTCACAGAGCAGAGGCTGAATTGTGGTTCCTTCACCTACAGGCTGTGTGACTTCAGACAAATTACTTCATCTCTCTGAGCTTTAGTTTCCACATCTATAAAACGGGAAATACTAATACTTCCTCCCCATAAAGCTTGGAATATAGGGAGTACTCCATATGTATTGTGGAGTAACAAGGGAGGATGTGTGTGAAGTGCTAAGTAAAAGTACTAGCAAGTATAATAATGGAAGGCTTAAAAAGTTTTGAGTTTTTTTTTTTTTTTTAATAAAATTTAGTTCTGATACTAACTGATTGTAGAACCTTGGGCCTACAAAGGATTAGAAGATATTTTTGTTCACCCCATTTGATTAAAAAAAAAAAAAATCGGCAACAAGGAACAGCCTACCAACCAACCAAACTAAATAAAAATCTGGAGGTTCAGATAGATTGCGATTTGCCAATTATGCAAAGCTCATTAGTGACAGAACTAGGATTAAATCTCAAGTCTCTTGTTTGCCATTCCAGTCCTCTTTAAATCTCCTCCCTAAACATCTTAAGCAATGCATAAAATGAGGAAAACTAGACATTTGTAAATAGTAACAATGGGGCAAGTGGACATGAAGTGGTTAAGTGTTATTTCCATTAAAAACAATTTTTTTTTTTTTAAATAAGTACATGTATGATCTGACTTGGCAGAGCAAAGGGCACAAAATGTGCTGTTTCCCAGGTCAGTGCCCCAACCAACTCTAGAAAACTCTTTCTAAGCATTTCTTACAAGAACTGCTTCTCAAAGGCCCCTGTGGTTCAGTCATTGCCAGGAGTTAAATGAAACTCTTCCATGAATTGCTCCTAACACAAGAACCTTGAGCAGGCCAGCTGTGTCAGGCTTAGGGAAAGACACTGCAGGCCTCCAGCTGCTCAGAGCAGAGGTTCTGCACCTTTGAAGCATCTACATAACCAGTGGTATTGACATTTGTACGTATTCTGCCAGGCTGGGAGCCTTATTTCCCAGGGGGTTCTAACTCCCTCTCTTGTCTATTCGTTGTCTATTCATGGGGTCTGTTTGTAGAGTTCTTACAGTAGACCTCAGTTTCCAAGCCTGAAGGGTGAAAGAGGAAATAGTGTTTTCATTGAACTTTTCATATATATGATCATCTCCCCAAGCAGATGTGAAGCTTCTTGATGACAAAGGAGTATTTTATACTTTTGGATATGCCAGTGCCTCTTTGCAAGTTAGGGACTGGGTTTACTATATTTGAGCTTTTTGATTTTGATTTTGACAAATACTGTTCTAGATTGTATTTTCCAAGGCAGTTTGATCTGTCAGTCAGTCAATTAATATGTGGGAAGCCTTAAAAAGTATTTTGGAGGTCCAAAGCCAGGCTCTGCCCATCCTGTCCTGGTGCTATCATGCAAATGTATCCAAAGCTGCAGTCCCTTCAATTGTTAAAAGTTCACATGGTTTGGAGAGGATTAAATGAGCTTATGAATGTAATAGATTAAGCTTAGTGGCTGGTATGGTCATTCAAAAAGTTAGCTATCATTGTTATTATTTATTGATTCTGACTTCATTCACCAAATATATAATGCCTTTTAACTCTGTGCCAGGAATAGGCCCGTGCATATTCTTCCCGTATTTCTAACTCTATACTCAGTTCAAATTCTGCTTCTTGAAATAGCTCTGACCCTATTTTCGGAGTCCTTTTCCTGTATCACAGATGGCACTCTGACATAGGCCATATTTGGGACCTATTTTCCTGCTTTTATTTTTTTTGTCTATAGTGTTGTCTTGATATTTTGCGGGGGATGATAATTCTTTGGGGGATGTGTGTGTTCTGTCCTGAACTTTGAAGGACATTTAGAAACATTTTGGCCTCTATCCACTAGATGCCAGTAGCATCACCATCCCCTCAAACCTCACCTCTACTTATGACAACCAAAAATGTCTCAAAACGTTGTCAGAGGTCCTCTTGGATGCAAACTCACCCCTAATTGAGAAGCACTGGACTGAACAGCAAGACATTTAATGGAGAATGAATAGAAAAACTTTCCCTTGGAGTCATGAAACAAACTTCATTATTAGGGACTGAGGAGAAGTGACCTCATAGAAGCATCTGTGATAAGATTTAGGAGCTATCTGTAAGTCATCTATGAATCAACCAGATGTGACTGCCAAAAATTATTAATTTATTTATACATAAATACATGAACATATTTAAATGTTACACTGATTTTTATTTATTTTCATCTTGTTTTATTTAATTTGTGGCCACTTTAAAAGAAAATGTGGAATCCTGAGAGAAGATGTCCCTTACTCTGAACTATTGAGACCCACCTAGGGCATTGTGTTCAATCCTGGGTACTTTAAGAAGGACACTTATTTATGAATTGAAGCAAAGGTATTTCATGGATTCTTCATGCTTTCAGGAGCTAGAATGAAACAGGTGGTTGCAAGTGACTGGGTGGCATTTTCCAGCTCAGGGTAAGGAGGATCTTTATAACAGAGTTTTCTGATGGGTCTGGACTGAGCAACTTTGGGAGGAACAAGTAGTGGCAATATTCAAGCAGAGATTTGTTGAGAAAGTAGAATCTGAACATTTTAAGGTTGGAAATTACTCTAAGAGTGATATATGTGTGTTCATCTATTCAGTATTTGTATCCACCTACATCCAGCCATACTAAGTAGTCATTGTGTCTGTAATTGGACACTTGCACTACCAGACAACCCACTACCTCCCTTACAAGACCATCCATTCCAACCTTACAGGACCATCCACTCCAACCATCCACGTGTGCTCAGTGAGTGACTGAGAAGATACCACCATTGTTCATAATCAAAGCATGCGTTTTGAAAAATATTTAAGGACCATTAATTTGTTCATGCATTCATTCAGCAAGTAGTTGTTTATTGAGTGACTACTTTATGTCAGTCATTCTAAACATTGAGGATACAGTGGCCCCAGCCATACTGGACCCTCCATTCTAGCTATGAAGATGAACAATAAATAAGAGAATAAATAAAAATTGTGATTTCAAATTGTTATAAATGCTAGGAAGGTAATAAATAAGGGTGCTATGTCTTGAAAGAAGTACTACCGGCATGCTTCTTAGAAGCAAGGATGGCAAGTCTACATCTCACATACTTTGGACATGTTATCAGGAGGGATCAGTCCCTGAAGAAGGACATCATGCTTGGTAAAGTAGAGGTTAGTGAAAAAGAGGAAGACGCTCGATGAGATGGATTGACACAGTGGTGCAGCAATGGGCTTAAGTCTAACAGTGATTGTGAGGATGGTGCAGGACCAGGCAGAGTTTTGTTCTGTTGTACATAGGGTCACTATGAGTCTGAATTGACTCAATGACACCTAACAATAACATGTCAGAAAGTGAAGGGAAGAGGGAGAAGTCTACTTTAGATAGGATAGTTGGAGGGGGAATCTCATGAGGTACCAGTTAAACGGAGGCCTAAAGGGTGAGAAGTAAATTGTTCGAGTGGGAAGAGCATTTTAGGCAGAAGGAAGAATGTGTGCAAATGACCTGCATAGGGAAAGCCATTGGCATGTTTGAGGCACAGGAAGAAGTGTCATGTGGCTTCAGAACAGTGGGTGACAGGGAGGGTGGCATGGTGAGTTTCTAGAAGTACATAGGGTCCAGTTTATAGAGGGAAGCAGTAAAGGTTAGAGGTTAAGACATTGACTGGAGAGTCTGAGTTCAAGCTGTATCATTTTATTTTTCCTTATTGTGTCATCTGTGACATGGCCTTACTAAAAGTCTGTGTCTCATAGAGTTATTGTGAGGATTAAATGAGTTAATATATGGAAATTGTTTAGAACAGTGCCTGGCAATTGTGGATGTTAGGTGTTGTTACTACTACAGTTGCGGATAGTACTACCACCACCGCCCCATCCTTGTAGACTGTGTTAAGGAATTTGAATTTTATTCTAAGAAGGTAAAGCCGTTAAAGAGTTTCTCAGTTTGGACCCATTTGTAAAAACATTTTAACAAGAATCAATGATGTGAACCTAATAAAAAAACAAGTATAATTCCTTATCTTCAAGTTTTGAATGTAACATCTAAAGCAAAATAGATATAAGGACAACCTTTCTTTTGTAGTTGTTCTCCTTTTAATGATTTTAGTCATTTGTCAATAATGTAGGGAGGCTACTCAACAGCTGAGCAACATTTGTTTTCCTTTTTTTTTTAAATTTTATTGTGCTTTAGGTGAAAGTTTACAGCTCAAGTTAATTTCTCATTCAGAAATTTATACACATATTGTTTTGTGACATTGGTTGCAATCCCCACAATGCGATAGCATACTCCCCCTTTCTACCCCGGGTTCCCTGTATCCATTCATCCAGTTCCTGTCCCTTCTTGCCTTCTCATCCTGCTTTTGGACAGGAGCTGCCCATTTGGTCTCTTGTATTTGACTGAGCAGCATTTGTTTTAAATCATCTTAGTCCATGACTCTAACATGTTTTCTAGGTTTAAAAAAACACAGCTTTAATAATATGTAGGAAGGGATACTTGGATAATTATAAAATCCAAGCTTTAGGAACACAGGTGTCTGGGTGCTTTAGAAACAACAACAAAAAAAAATTGATATTTTTCAAAGCTCTGGAAGAATGAAAAACTGTAATTTCTTTTGATTGTCCACGTGGCTAATGTATGGTAGTTGGGTCTCTGTAAGGCTGTATCTGTAGATGTGCTGCATCTTCTTCACTCCGTATTGCTTTTAGTTCTACTTTTAAATCCTCGATGTGGCTCCCTGATTGAAGTGCACCACGGCTTTAGGCTTATTGATTACTGTCGACAGAAGAGAGTGTTGTTGCCTTATCAGAGCCACTGCTGGGTGTAGGTATTCTTTTCTTTAGTTTTCGAGATGCCCTGAAGGGTACTTGTAGTTTCTCATCATATCAGCCAATGTAAGATGGTGTTGTCTTTATTTTTATGAAACGGAGTATGTCAGCTGTAGCTTGGAAGTGAGGATAATCATTCCTTAAAAGACTAATGATAGCAATCAAATTCCAGCTGTAAGCAATAGGGCTTTTGTAGGGAAAACGTCTCTTGAACCCTTCTTTTTTTCAGACTTGCGGTTTCAGTGGCGCTTGCTGCATGTACAGGTAATGCCAGTCACCTTTTGGTCTTCCTGTACATATTACTGAGAGCAGGGGAGACTGATGAGATGAAAGACTGAGAAAGCTGGTCTTTGACCTCACACGTACTTGTTTAGTTTTGAAATTGTAACTCCTTAATCTGACTTAGATGTGACTCTGGGCTAAAAATAAAGTACAGAGACTGGGTTGAAATATTTGGCTCCTGTTCCTCCTGTTTTTCACATGATATGTGGTAAGGCTGATGTTTTTACTTCTTAGAGCAGACGTGTGTTTGATTATGACAGGTACTTGTAGGAATTTCCCTCCATGTATGTTTAATAGATTTCAAAGTTATTACTAAGCAATCCCGCAAAAACCATACCCATATTGCTATGGAACAGAGTTTTTTTGGTTAAATATAATTTGTTTAATTGAGAAAACACTTTTATTGCAACCTTTGTTAAAAAAGTTCTCTGGACAATAATGTCTGTGCTTAATTGTGAAAGAATTTCCAGATTGCAGTTAAATTGTCTCCCAGGCTCTTGCAAGCATTCCAAGTTACAATTACCAAGCATTGTTTCTCACTATATCTCACCAAGTATTTATTTAATGCTTACTATGTCTAAAATATTACACTGTTTTCTAAGACAGTTGTATATCAAATATTTCATTTTGTTGTTAAATTATCTGGCCCAGTTTTAGGTTTGGAAAATAGGGTCCTCCTTAGCTGTAAAGCCATTCCTGGAACCCAGTCTTAGTTCTCCTTTGGGTCAGTGTAGCTCAGTAAATATTTAAATGAGTGTCTACTGGATTCCAAGCGCTGTGTTAAGTCCTGGGGAAACAAAATTCGTCCAGGTACAGTCATTGAGGAGCTCACTGAAATGGGTGGAGGGAGTCTGCTAAAGAAAGTCTGTTCACAGAGTGTGTTAAGTGCTAGAAAAGGACATCATGCTTGGTAAAGTAGAGGGCCAACTAAAATTTTCAGTCTATAAGATGGATTGACACAATAGCACCAACAATGGACTCAAGCATGCCAACCATCATGAAGATGGTGCAGGACTGGGCAACATTTTGTTCTGTTATATGTAAAGTGGCCGTGAGTCAGAGCCACAGGATAGCAATTAACAACAGCAAGAATTAGTTAAGTGCTGTGATTGAAGCAGGCATGGGGTTGGGGGTGAGGAGGGTGCTAGGAGAGAAGAGAGGCTGGGCATTCACCCTAGCAATGAGGAGAAGTCAGGAAATCTTCCCGGGGTGGGGGAGCAGGGATGGGGCGCAACTGACATCTGGTCATCTCTGTGATACATACTTCCACGTTTGTGTTTGCAGGACATGAAAGTGTCAGAAAATGATTTATTCAATTCAACAAACATTTAATAGACATCTGCAATTGAGCGCATCATATTTGGCAAGGGAACAGAGATACGCGTTTAGAGATAAATGAGTCAGGGTCTCTACTGTTTCATTTTTCAGTTAAGCATTAAAGTATTTATCAAGATGTACTGTATTAAATGCCCTGCCAGCTCTCTGTTTTATCTGCAAGTTTTAAAACTTATGTTCTCTGGCCCTCTTCTCAGCCAGGGGCCCTGTCTGGTTT
Source organism: Trichechus manatus latirostris (assembly GCF_000243295.1). Taxonomy (NCBI): domain Eukaryota; kingdom Metazoa; phylum Chordata; class Mammalia; order Sirenia; family Trichechidae; genus Trichechus; species Trichechus manatus. The sequence continues at coordinate 13,235,827 of NW_004443943.1, read as the reverse complement.
TCTGTGTATGTCACTGTTATTAAATCTTTGTTATTATGATTGAGTAAAATTATTATCTTTTCCTGACAGAAATACAATGCATAGTTCAGGCTAGAATGTTTAACTAAAGCATCATTTCAGGCTTCTGTAATAAATGGAAAATGCTATGCTATTTCTCTGCTTTTTCTGAATATCATTCACTTCCTGTTGGTAGTTGCCATCTAGTCGGCTCTGACTCATAGTGACCTTATGGGTAACAGAGTGAAACGTTGGTTCTGTGCCATCTTCGTGATTGTTGGTGTGATGGTTGAAAATGTTATGGATAGCAACGAAACATTTATTTCCTAAAGCAGTGCAAAAGCCAACGGGCCGTACCTTTTGGCAGTATTTGTACATTATCTCTGTATAGAGTATATAGCATTTTTCTGCTACTTCACTTCATGAATCCTAACCACAGCTCAGTGAAGAAGGTATTATTACCCCCATTTTAGAGTTGAGAAAACTGAGACTCAGATCAAGCTTTTGTAATAAACTGTCTTCATGTAACTCCCCTAGTCTTCCACTAAGGAGCCCAGGGTGGCACAAGTGGTTTGCAGTCAGCTGCTAACCTAAAAGTTGTCAGTTCAAACCTACCCAACAGCTCTGTGGAAGAAAGGCCTGTCAGTCTGCTTCCATAAAGATTACAGCCAAGAAAGCCCTATGGAGCAGTTCTACTCCATCACACATGGGGTCACCAGGAGATGGGCTGACTCAAAGGCAGCTAACAACACAATGACAATCTTCCACTAAGTTTGACTAAATTACCGTTTTTGTTGTTTTGGATACTGCTAATGTCCATCTCTTCTGAGAAGCCTTCTTTGATCCTTGAAAACTGTGGTGACTGTCCCTCCTGTGTGCTCTCATAGCACCCTGCATTTATCCATATTGTAGCACTTGGGATTCGATTTTTTTTACAATCAAATTACAATCAAAATGATTCGGTATTTTTTTGCCTGTTTGTAAGTCTTGTTTCTTGCACTCTGCTTCAAAACAACTTAGGGAGAAGTATGGTGTCTTGGTTCTCACTTAATTCTCAAACATCATAGATTACTTCCCACAGAGAAGATTCTGAATAAACGTTTATTACATGAGAAAACTAAATAAAGCCTTGCTCTAATTTAGGTCTTAAAAAAAAAAAAAAAAAAAAACCCATTGCCTTTAGGTTGATTCTAACACATAGCGACCCTGTAGGTCAGAGTAGAACTATCCCACAGAGTTTCCAAGGCTGTAATCTGTGGAAGCAGACTGCCACATCTCTCTCCCTGGGAGCGGCTGGTGAGTTCTAACCACCAAACTTTCGGTTAGCAGCTGAGTGCTTTAACCACTTTGCCAACAGGGCTTCTTAATTAAAGTCGTAATTATAATCAAAATGATATAATGTTTGTGAAAGTGCTTTATAAAATATACATGAATTGTAAGTATAAGATATTCTCAGTCAAATCATTGAGAACAAAAGCATTACAGTAAGATGCAGTTTCCAACTTTCAAAGAGTTTACCTTCTAGTTCTCTGGACACATTACTGGTATGACCTGATTATAAAACAAATAATTGTGCTGACCTCAATTCTTCCCTTCATTCTGATTAACTCTATTAATTTGTATTTTTTAAATGATATTTTCATTGGGAGAGGTGTCATTTTAAATCACCATTTTTAGACCACCAGATAAAATGAAAGAGTTGAAAATGCCTCAGTTGCTTATTATAGTATTAATTTTATTTTCAGTGCATAACTATAATGCTTATTATCTACCAGGCATTATTTGAAGCATTTTACATATAATACAGAATTTATTAATCCCCATAACAATGCTAGGAGGTAGGCACTATTATTATCCACCTTCTACAGATGAAGAACCTGTCATTATTTCCCCTTCATTGTTGAGGGATATTTTTGCTGGATATAGAATTCTAGGCTGGCACTTTAAAAGTATCATTCCATTGTCTTCTGGCTTGCATTGCTTTTGACAGAAAGTCTGAGATAAGTTTTGTATTTTGTATGCAACTTGTCCTTTTTTCTATCTGCTTTTAAGATTGTTTTCTTATCATGAGTTTTCAGCAATTTGATTATGGTGGCCCATAGTAGATGAAAAAAAATGCTGAATGGATATGTTTGTTGACAGATGTATTTTGCACAATACAAGGCATATATATAAATAGATACATATATGCACACATATGTGGGGTATGTGTATTTTGTGTACATATACCTACACATTCACATACAAATGCACATATATACGTACATATATACACACATATATATAATTTTTGTCTTATATTTATTTTGGTTGTCATGCATATTATTTTTAGTCCCTGGAAAACTTGATGAACAAAGTGTCAACTATAATCCTTTTGAAATGATTGCTAATAAAGAGGGGGAAAGAGCCCAATCCATGAATAAAGTTTAAGACACTTAAATATTTCAAGTATAAAGCACAACTAATTTTAAGTTTACTCTTCCAACTGTAGTTTGGGTGGTTAACTAGAACTATGAGTAAAATGTAGAGAAATCTTACAAGAACAGGACTGTTAAATTTGGCAGGGGGCTCCACTGATCCGACAGAGGACACTTCAATCTGAAGTTGAGTGTTGGGGGTGGGCAGGCAACAGCAGAAGAAAAAGGATATAACAGCCCTAAGATGTGAATCTGGACTATCACTTACATCCTAAATTTGCTCTAGGATGATCTTTCCCAGGGGATTTTTTTACAGGATACCAACTGTTCTGTGTGGAAAAAGAAAAGCAACGGGAGTCTCAAGGGCAGAAATATGAGAAATGCTGATGTTAGTAGAATTTTAAAAGTTTCTCCAAGCAGTATTTCTGAGTCTTTAATATGCTAATGTACATAGTATATCTCCAAGAAGGGGATATGACATGCAGGATTCTCAACTATAATCTCTTTTTGATAACAGGATTATAATCCTGTAGGGCTAGGTCTTCTCAAATTTTGGAAAATGCTACTCTATATCAAAGCTGTCAAGAGTTAATCTTGAAATTATAATCTGAGGAAGTAATAATGATCTCACAGGTTTCACTGATTCTTGGTGAGGTAGTAAATACGGCTGGATCATTGCAGTTAAAAAACACATCTTTCACTGACAGAAGAAGTTGGAAAGTAAGCAATAGTGAATGTGCACCTTTAAGAGTCCATGCATGAGTGCAGACAGAAGATAAAAAGCACACAAATTAAGATAAAAGAAGAAATTGAAGTTACACCATTGAGACACTGTTCTTCAGACTGCATAGCCAGATGAAGAATGAAGAATTTTTTTTGTCATTGTTTTTGTGCAATACCAACCATAATAGGAAATGTCATTATAGGGATAGAAGGGTATCCATTTCTTAATGTACTATGAAGCATCAGATATTAATAATTACATGTTATTCAAATGTGGTCCATAGCTCCAGAAGGCTCCTTGGTATTTCACCAGTTGATTTTTTTTTTTTTTTAAGAAAAAAGCCAGGCCTATCTTTAGTTTAATAGGGAAACAGTATAATTGCATACATGCAGTCTGAAATGATTGAGAATAATTTATTTTTACTGACAGTATTTGAAAATTCGAGTTATCCTTTCCCTGTTACTTACTGATTAGTATACCCTGAATTAACCTTTCTCAACCAGGGTTTCTCAAAGAACACAGAATACAGAAAATGTTAAAGAAGATGGTAAATCAGATGGTAACTATTTCAAATACTGTATAATATAAAGCATAACTCATTGTAAGATATAGTTCATTTTTCCAACTGTAGTTTGGTTGGTCAACTAGAGTTATGAGTGAAATGTAAAAGTGTAGAAGACAGTAAGGGCAGAATGACCTTCTGTCAGGGTTCTGGGACATAAACCAAAGCAGTCTCTTTCAAACAGGAAATTTCTTTGACAGTGTTATTTTGTCAGCTAACGTATACCTCACCCAAAGAATGGTCTTTTCAATAGCCTGTGTATGCACGTTGAAGCTGTACAGTGAAAATGGAAGACAGCAGAATAATTGATGATTTAAGTTTGAGTTGTATCGATGGCCAGGAATACTGAATATAACTTGGGCTGCCAAAAGAACAAGCAAATCAGTCTTAGAAAAAATAGAATGCTCCTTAGAAGCAAGAATGGTGAGATTTCAGCTCGCTTACTTTCGACACGTCATCATGAAAAACGAATCTCATGTTTGGTAAAGTAGAGCATCAGTGAATACAAGGGAAACCCTCATGAGATGGATTGACACAATAGCCAAAATCAGTGGACTCAAATATAAAAATGATTGTGAAGATGGTGCAGGACTGAGCAACATTTTGTTCTGTTATATGTTAGGTCACCATGAGTCGGAACTGACGACGGCAACTGACAGCAACAACAGCAACAGCAACCTTACTTCAAGGCAGTGATTTCCCAGAATTCCCATTGTCCTTAATATAAAAAAAATCTTGCTGTGTCAGAACTACTCAACCTTAGGGACGATAACATCTGTAACATCACCAATTAGTTTTCATTTTCAAACCTAAGTAACCCTAACTTTCTTCTCCCAGTGTCTAGTAGAAGGAACAACTATGCCCAGCTTCACAGTGGTAGCAAATAAATCCGAAGTGGATTTTAAGACAGTTATATGTCATTTTCCAAACCTTCACAAATGTTATTTAGTTTATTCCTTAAATTTAATCTAAAAAGTCTAAACAGCTAAGCAAATTGAACAACTGCTCACATGTTAAGGTTTGAGGGTATTACAGTGATCTATTGCTGCATAAAATACTGCCTCAAAATTTAAAGACTTAAAAGAGTCATATCCTTTATTTTGCTTACAAATCTACATTTTGGGCAGGGTTTTATGGATAGCCCATCTTTGCCTATTTGGTGTTAGCTGAGATCTGGAATCATCTGAGGGCTTGCTTATACACACATCTGGCAATTGATTCTGGCTGTTGGTTGGTTCCTCAGCTGTGACTGTGGCTGAACACCTAGATAAGGCCTTTCCATGTGGCTACTTGGCTTCCTTACAGCATGGTGGCTGTGTCCCAAGGGAGAACATCCCGGTAGGATTAAGCAGAAGCTTTAGATCTCATCCCTCAATGGAGTAGTGTCAATGTGATTTTGTAAGAAGAGCATGAGAGATGAAATATATTAGTGGAACCATCTATGAGATATACCATCTTCCAATGACGGGTTTTATAATGTATTTCCTGTCTCCCAAAACTGTGGCTGTTGAAATTCTCATGTGTATGTGTTAACATTAAAACAAGTGTAGATTCCTATTAAAATGTAAATTTTTATTATGGAGAGGTTAATCTGTCTTGGAAAAAGTACAGCCAGAATTCTCCTTAGAAGTGAATCTGGCGAGACTTTGTCTCATGTACTTTGGACATGTTATCAGGAGGGACCAGTCCCTGGAGAAGGTCATCATACTTGGTAAAGCAGAAGGTCAGCAAAAAAGAGGAAGACTCTCAATGAGATGGATTCACACAGTGGCTGCAATAGGCTCAAACGCAGCAACGATTGTGAGGATGGCGCAGGACCAGGCAGTGTTTTGTTCTGTTGTACGCAGGGTTGCTGTGAGTTGGAACCGACTTGACGGCACCTAAACAACAACAATCAATTAAATCAAACCAGAAGTTGTCAAATACAGTTCATTGTTTGATCAGATTTTTTGCAGGGTCCTGGAAGAAGAGGTGAATTTTGTTACGTAAGCAAGAAAACCAAGGTCTAAAGCAAACTTACAGGGGAAGCTTCACTACTGGGTTAGAGTTTCTGATGGGAAATTAACAGGGTGGAAGAATACCAGAGAGTTATGAATAGATCCAAAGGACTATGTTTCATTCACAGTTTTGCCAGAGACCAGCCCAACTCTTGATTCCCATAACATTTCTCAGCAAATTTAACTTTTGCCAGACTTTCCCACCAAACCTAGGAAACTGCTGTATTTGTTTGCTCGGTGTGTCTCTTCATTACAATTCTGTCTTCAGTTTCCAAAAATGTCAGGACAAGCTCTTGACACCTCAGTCAAGTGCCTTGATTGGAAGTCTTTAATTTTCCCCAGATTTAGCAGACTATGTGGAGTAGGTAAAACACAAAATGGTTTCTTTTTTTCCTTATTTAATTGCCTGCAGATCTATCAACTAGAAATAAAAGCCTGTTTCAAGTAGTGAGTATGAATGTTATTCCACAAATGTAAATGTGCAAGACACACATCATCTATTTTTATTAAATCAATATACATCTGACCCTGAGCCCCTGTTGGGACATTCAATTTTAGTCATTATTGGAATTCTCTTTACCCTGGGGTTTTGCAAAGTCATAGGATCTTGACACATCATCAAAACATTGCAAAGGTCCTTTCTAGTCATCAGTAATTGGACTGCATTGGTCATTGCTGAGATAACCTTTATCCCAGTTTGCACAGAGACCTCAGGTCTGGAGGCTCTGCTGTTTCTGTGGCACTCTTGGGGCTACGGGATCTTTGGTGAGGCTGGACCCCCTGTGTCTGGGTGTAGCTTCCCTAGGAGCACCTCATGTCTAGACATCTCTGAAGACTTCTCTCCTCTCCTGGACGTTGCTGCCCAGCCTGTTGCAAGTCCTTCTCACCTTGGGGACACACTAATTTCTCTTCTATCTAGATCTGAGAATGTCTCCTTTCCCTTTGCTGCTTCTCCAAGGTCCTCACCCCTCTCTTCCTTTTAGACACCTAGTATGATGGGCTTTCACCAGACATAGGAAGGATGTGTCTGGCAGATAACCTGTTTTCTCAGCTTTTTAACATAAACCTCCTCTAAGGCCAGATGAGCTGCTTGATATGCGCTAAGTGAAAACAACATAGGAAGAACAAACACACCTTGATATTTGAATTAATTTACTTGCCCCAAATGTACATCCATTAGAAAAAAGAAAAAAAGATAATTGTCCACTCTTTCTCTGAATATCAAATATAGACCAAACCAAGCCTGCTGCTGCGAGTAGATTCTGACTTATAGTGACCCTACAGGACAGAGTAGAACTGCCCCATAGGGTTTTAAGACTGTAACGTTTATGAAAGCACACTACCACATCTTTCTTCCATGGAGTGGCTGGTGGGTTTGAGCTGCCAACCTTTTTGTTAGCAGCTGGCTGCTTAACCAACTGCACCACCAGGGCTCCCCGAATATCAAATAGAGGAGCGTAAACTTGATTAAGTGACCCAAAGTAGACCATAGAATTTTAGCATATATGGTAAAATGCAGATAAATTGAGACTTAAAAAATGAGTATCCACAAACATGCAGTCAGTTAACTAGTAAGGCAGCCTGACTAAGTAGACATTTGACAGAAGATAAATGATCTAGATTCTAATATTGGCTCTGTTATTAAGCTCTGTGGAACCCAGAGGGGTGGAGGGAGAACATGAATTTTCTGGGCCTCTACTTCCATTTTATCCAACTATGGAGAAGCCAAGATAATCTCTAATGCCCTAATAGTTCAAATGCTTTATGATTTTTAGCAACCTTTCTGCCAGTACATAACATTGTATGTTAAATAAAGGGCACTTGTCTCAATTGGTGATGTGAAAAATCAGCCTGAACACTGTGTCTTTCATATGGGCTACACAACCCTTATGGAAGGACATATGGAAACTGTACCCTCCCCACAGTGTCCTTTCCAATGGGATTTATCTATAAGGCATTGAAAAGTTTGCTGTCATAATTGTGTCAAAGGTCAGGCTTATAGAAGCAGGGGTGAAATCCAGTAAGCTAGAAGAAATTGTGACTTGTTGACCAATGTCATCCTTCATTGACTTTTCTGTTGTTATTAGGTGAACTCACAGATGGTTTCCAGTAAATAAAATAATAAGGAAATCAGATTATAAATAAAAATAACGCATAACCTGGGCATTTTCTTTGGATTCTCAACATTCACTGCTCTTCATAGTTCAATTCCAGTTTGAATTTAAGCCAGAGATTTCCTCTGATTTTTACCAAACTATCTTTATAGTTTAGATAACGCTCGTTGTACTCTGAAGAAAACAAACAAAGTCAGATAGCACAAAACAGTCTTCACTTTAAAATTTAGCCAAGAACATTGAGAACTGGCAGAGATTCTGATATTCCAAAGATTCCCAGGCAAGTACTACATGCTTTTAAGCGTTATATTTTGAATGGTAAAACATTTATGCCATTTTAATTTACACTGTCGTTTTCAACATACTGGATAATAGATGATATTAAAATCTTCCACATCTCCATTGCTCAGACACAACCTCCATATCAGAACTCCAGACGTCCAAGCAGCCATAACTGCTGATGTGTGTTGGGTAACACTTGGTGCTAATTTTCATTTATATGTAAGGGAGATGCTTCTAAATCTCAGTCAGGATCTTCTTCAGTATTGTTCAGAACTCAGTAAGTATAATAAGAATTTTTACTTTTTCAGTGAATCCGTAACTATATAAATGTCAGTATATTTTTTATTGAATTCAAACTTAACAACCAATGATGTATGGTTAATTATGTTGGTGTGCATTGTTAAATGGACCAGACTTTTATTTTTTCTCTCTTGCCTGCATCACAGGCAGGATCTGTACCTTCTGCATATATTGTAATGAAACTGTTCATATTTTCCCCATGTATGTAATGAAACCGTTCACATTTATTAAACTTGTGGTGAATTCTATATACTTTATATTTTGTTATTTAATTTAATTTTTACAATCTTGTGAATTAGATACTTTTTAGATAATGAAATTGGGGGTGAATGATGAAGTAGTTTGAATACACACACCCCCCCCCCCAGGGCATTAGCTGTTCAGTGGTAGAATTCTCGCCTTCCATTTGTGGGACCCGAGCTTGATTCCCGGCCAGTGCACCTCATGCTCAACCACCACCCATCTGTCAGTGGAGGGTTGTTATTGCTTATGATGCTGTACAGGTTTCAGTGGAGCTTCCAGACTAAAATGAACTAGGTGATCTACTCCTGAAAATCAGTCAATGTAAACCCTATGGAGCATGATGGTCAGATCTACAGCTGATCTTGGGGAAGGTGCAGGACTGGGCAGCATTTTGTTCCATTGTGCACGGAGTCACCATGAGTTGGAGGCTGACTCAATGGCAGCTAACCTCTCTCTCTCTACATATGTATATATATAAAACCATAAACACTGAGTTCCTACCTACCATGCTGTTCCACCCTGGACACTCTAAAGCCCAAGTAACCAGTTGATTGAACCAGCTGGACTGACAGCATGTAGGAAGAAAAGCTACTTTTTTCTTTTTCACCACTCACTTCTAAACTTGTTCCACAGACCTGTCCTTCCACTCTCCTAAATGAAATCTTGAGCAGGTACCATGCCTTTCTAGTCCATTTCAATCATAAGAACAGTCCCATTTTAGCAGCTTAAAACTTCCCATCTAGTGAAATATCAAAATTCCAGACTCACTTAAATTTTAATTTTTTTTCTTCCCCAGCTTCATCCTCTATCAGGATTGAAAGTTGCACTGAGAAAGGATAAAACGTGTGACTTCCTTTCTCTTGCTTGCTCACCTGACCAGTGGAAAGGGCCTGGTTCTGATGTCGTGGGATATTGGTGCCCTCTGACTAAGATTGATACCGAAGCTGACTCTCCTTATCTTGGGCACTTGTTTAGATTCCTCAGAGATGCTTTGGATAGGAACTTCCTTGAGTAAGCCCTCTCCTGGGGCCAGTACCTCTCCCCTGGCTGGCTGCTCAGCTTTGTCCTGTTTAGACCCTTTGGTGACATCTCTAGTCCCACCAGGGAATCTCCTTGGGCTGGCTCCAGGTGTGGTCCGCTTAAAACACCCACCTTTGTCCCACTGTCAGCAGAAGAACAGTTAGCTCCCAATGTAACCAGCAATGAGTTTTTTAAGGGAGGAGACATTCATCTTGTTTGCCCATAGACCATCAGGCAGTTTTCTGAATAAGATCATTGCATAAGCGAGTTTGGTATTTATTGTTATTTACACCACTTTTCCAGACTTTTAGTGATTTTATTAACAGAGCTAACTTATTTTTTTTCAGCTCTATCTGCAATTTAATATGCAGCTAAATTGTCTAAAAAAGGTTGAAACGATCACATCAAGAGCATTAATTTAAATCTTGGTATTTTTAAATTTCCTCAAGATGAAAACAAAAAGAGCTTTAAAAATTGAAAGAATACTATTTTTTTTTTTTTTTTTTACTAAATATTGTCAGGGTTACCATAGGACAGGAAAATAATCCCGAAATTTTCAGAGATCACTAAATCAACCAGACTACAGTGGCACTGCTCCAAGTGGAAAGCAATTATTTATCACCAGTGTGTTTTGCTTTTTAAGTCTCTTAGGTTCTCGTATGAAACCCAGTAACTAAACTTCTTAATTGTGCTTACTGTCAGCTCATTTGGGCAGCCATTCATTCTTTAAAATATCAAACAGAAAAGAAAAGATTCTCTGGTTATGTTAATTATATGCAGTTGATTTCTGTCTGGTAGATAATGCTAGACAAAGACAAGGTATTTATCATAGGTAAACACACTAAGACAGGGCTCAGACAAAGTGAAAGATCTTTTTTTTCTTGTGAAGCAACTCTATTCCAATGACCTTATTTCTGTTATTCAAAACCCCTAAGAGGAACCTAATGAATATTTGAAAAAAGACAAAACAACTCTGGTGCTCCATGTTATGTCTAAAAAAAAAGTCCTGATACAAAAATCAGATATACTAATTTATTAAAATTCAGGAGTCCCAGATTAGAAATATTTTTGAGGACTTCCTCCTGGCATTCAAAATGAAATCAAACAATTAGCTGTCAGAGAGCATAAAGGACTTTTTCTTAGTTTTGAATCCAGTAATTTATCAGGTCAAAAGCCGGGGCCATAGTGAGGTTGAGAGGTACTGTTTTGATATATGCCTACATGTAAGTCAGCCAGTAAATAAATATCTGTTGATTTGACCATATTCACAGTGAAAGCAGAGATCTTAAGGAAAGAATGAGTTTGGCAGGACAACAGGAAAACCAAAAAGAATAACAATAATCTGCTTAATTTATTGCTGGGAGAAGAGAAGAAAGAGAAGCCGGAGGGGGGTGGGGAGGACAAGAATAATTCAGGTAACAGAAGGAAGAGGTGGAGTGGAAAGACAAGGAAGAAATAAGGGGAAATGTAGAAAATTGTCAGGGAAAGAAAATGAATAGAATACCAGGGATCAAACTAAGGATGGAAAGTGAAGGAAAAAAAAATCACAGGTATTCACTCTCTTCTGTATTCCTAATTCCTCAAACCGCTGAGAAGCTCTTCCCTGGATGATGGGCAAAATCAGGCATGGTAATTTTCATATAGAAATAATAACTGAGTTTTTGTTTTGTTATTTTTGCAACTATCTTTGGTCAGATGTTAGCTCATTCCAGAATATAAACTCGTAGTTTAAATAGCCCACCTAAACTAACTTGACTTACTAAATTTAATTCTGTGATTCAAAGCCCTATAAATAGGATCCTGTCTGTGCTTATTTGTGATCAAAGTTTTATTTAAAAAATCAATATATTATTAATACCTCTTCTCTCAGAGAACTCAAGATAACTTCCCTTCTTCGTAGTCTTTCCATCCACAGACAACTCTGTACGAATGGAAGGATACCAAATCAAGTCATTTTGTTATTTCAGCCTTGGTGTCAAATATTAGATTTACAGTGTAAGGTTGCACAAAGCACAAGCTGCCATTTCACTTTGGGGGAATGTGCTTCAAAATAATGGCTAGGAAAATGAAGGCTCAACCTTTATGGCAACAATTCAATAACAGGGAGGTGATCAAGGTCACTGAGCTGCACCCACATCCATCACCCAGCACGATCACACAGGTATTATTCATTTGGCATCACAGAAATGAAGTCATTATAACCAAGGGCTGTGTCACCAGATCAGCGTCTGCTGCTCTGGAAAGAAGCTCCTCATCTTTGCCTAATGGCCTGTATTTGAGAAAGGTCTCAGCACAGAGTTAACAGTCCATATCATTAGCCTGTAACTATTTTTAAAAGAAGCCAGCTCCTCAATTTCTTTTATTGCTATATTTCTTATGCCAGAATGTCAGAAGTAATAAAACTTGTGAGATTTTACTTGATGTGTTATAAGAGATGTGTCAGAATGTGCTCATTGGATTCCACTGTGGGTGAGCAAGCCTTGGTGAAACAATGTTGTTGTTGTCAGGTACTGTCCAGTAGGTTCCAAGTCACAGCTACCCTGTGTACAACAGAATGAAACGCTGCCTGATCCCGTGCCATCCTACAATGGCTGAAACAAAAATAGACCAGAAATCCGCACTGTGACATGAACAAGTTGTGACCTTGGATGAGTCATTGAAACTTGTTTAGGTTTATTTGTTAGAAAACAAACTACTTTACCATTTCATAAAATTTTCATGAAGATCAAATGAAATCATGGCTTTGATGGAAATGTAAAACACGCAAATGTGAGTTCTAGAGTTAAACTGTCTAGGTTGAAACCAGGGCTTTGCTCTTTGCTGGCAGTGTAACCTGAGGCAAGTCATTTAACTTCTTAGGTGTACAGTGGGGATGATGAAGAAGAAGATGACAATGATCAAATGTCTGTCTCCTTGAAGATTAATTACGATAATGCCTTTCAAATACTCAACACGCTCCTGACATAGAGAAAGCAGCCAACAAATATTGTGGTGGCGGTGGTGGTTAGAAAAAGAGAAATACAAGTATTCAGTGTATTTCGTGCATTTTCCTGCTATGGTGCTTTTCTCATTGTTCACCATCACCAGTTGCTGTCGAGTCCATTCTTATAGTAGATGTTTAATAATTCATTGCTGGGTAAATAATAAGTTGAACACACTGTTTATCTTTGGGTTTAGATTAACACCAGTGACAATATTTACCATTTTCTGTAGGACGCCTAGGGATGATTTATTCATAAATTACATCTTTCACTCAAAGATTTTTCTCTTTCATAGAATGATAGCACTTTATGCTATTTAAAATCATTGTGAAGATCTAAACATGAGAACCCTTGTCACATATTCTTGCTCACCTGCTGTTGTGAGGGACTGCATGATTTATGACATTACAAAATCAGAGAAGAAATTGATTCAAAGGATTAGATTTTTCCCCCCAAAAGACTACTTGTCCTTTAAAATTTGCTTAAATTTTTTATGATAGAAAGTACTTTCTGAAGCAACTCACCCTCCATAACCAAAGAAATATATGTGCAATTTTTTCAGATTTTACTACTCTTCAGTTTCAGACGGTCCCATTTGATCCCCCAGTGTTAACCTGTTTACCAATTAGAGACCCAATAAGAAGTCATCTAGACCCTAGACTGCCTCCCCACCTTCAAGGATTGTGTTCTCTGAGAAAGATCAATCTTGACTCTATTTCCATTTTCAAAAGTATTCACTGATTAATCTTTTTTTTTTTTTTTTTTAATATTTTATTGTACTCCAGGTGAAGG
>NW_004443943.1:13196091-13214294 GCF_000243295.1 Trichechus manatus latirostris | reverse complement strand
TTTGGTGTTCAGCTGAGTTCTTTATCTCTTCATTTGATGTTCTAGGGTTTCAGGATTGTTGATTCTCTGTTTGGCTTAGTTTTTCTGATCTTTGTTGTGGAGGGACGGCGTGGTGCTTCTGCCTAGAGCGCCATCTTGCCGGAGTCGTGATTAATCTTTTGAAGTTGCCCTTCAGAATCTGTCGAAGTTTCCCTTTAGAATTCAGTCTATATCTAACAGATTTCTAGCTGGTGTATTGGAATTCACAGGGATGAATAAAAAGTTACTAGAATCAATCCCCTAGGCTATTCTTATCTGGAGGCATATTTATTTTGTTTGTAAATTATGTCAGTTGTAGCTCTTTCATTTGTGTGACTCAAATCTAAAGCTTCTTGAGGACTAGATCCTTTTCATAGACCCTGGCAAAAGACTCTAGCATAGACTCTAGTGGAGAGATGAAGAGATGGCTGATTTTTAATAAATGCTTTAGAATGTTTACATAAGCCATTATAAGCCAGGAGCCTCTAAATGGATAATATTTATTTTCTAGGTGCAAAGATTGAAGTGGAAGGCAGAGGGTGAATGGGAAAGAATAGGGAAGATACACTCAGTATCTCATTTTTTCATCAGCCCTCCGAAGTAGACACTGTGACCAAATTTTAAAGTGTAACTAAAGCCCAGAGAGGTTACGTGACTTATCCAAGATCACACAGCCAGTATGTAGCAAAGTCATCTGGCTAATGCCTACCCATGTTCTTTTCTTGTTCAAACAGGTTTATAACACATCTTGTCATAGGAATATAATATTCTAGGTGACGTTAAGCAGGAAAATATTCACTCTCAGGTCTTGAAGTAGAAGACTAATTAACCATGTGATGTTAGGTGTTCTGTCAGTTGTAAGCCTAAAGAAATGCTGAGGGCTCACTATAATAAATGGGTTAGAAAGCAATACAGAGTATTACTTATATGAAACTTAAGTTTATTTCAAAGCTGTTTGGATGCTCTGCATGGGAGATACATTAAAGCAATGGCCTTCACTCTAGGAAAGTTGAGTGGTAGAACTAGAGGTTTTGTTGGGAAATCTCTCCACTGCTCAATCTCTGCAGAAAAGAACCTTCCGTTCTCCTGCGTAGGTGGCTGAAGCAGGTGCCCGTATTGTTGGAGCTGATCAGGAGGCAGTAGATTGGAGGGGACCTTATGAACCTCCTGTTCAATTCCTGTCTTTCTATTCTTCAACTCTCTGCTCATTGGCAACCGCCCCGCCCTTGCAGGTATTTGGTGTTGGCATTCTCAGCTCTGTTCCTTCTCCATATTTTACTCCCCAAACAACTCTCATCTGCTGTTATTTCCTCATTTTCTTTGCTTTTGTTGATTTTAAAAACACTACTGTATTTTCAGCTTAATAAATTTATTTTGAGGCGACAGTAGAGAGAAATGCATGTATTTAAAGTAATACACAGACATATGCAGTGCTTTTTTGGAGATTGTGTGTGTAATCTTGTTGAGGTTTCATCTCCATCACAGTTTCTAATTGCCTACCTAATTACTCTGTTTTTTTTTCTCATCTTCCTGTTCCCTAACTTTCATGCCTTTCTATATTACCTGCCTTAGAATGCTCATGTAGTCTCAAAACTTTCTTATCTCTCCAAACTTAACTCCATTTCTGATCATTGAATCTCAGACTTCTATGTCCAACTACTCATAGAACATCTCTATTTTGATACACTTCTCTTGCTTCATATTTCTAATACTCACTCCATCATACCCTCAAAAAATGGCACCCCTTTTGCATTTCTGACACTGGCACCCCCATTAATAGTAATAACAGCAAACATTTGTTAAAAGCCATTATTCTTTTTCTAAGGAAATGTGGGTTTGAAGAACATATGTAACAACCTGTAAGTCTCACAGCTGGTAAGTGGTAAGTGATGGAGCCAGAATTCAGTTAGTCTGACCACATATAATGTGTCCCTACCCTCAATGTTTTTCTTTATCCTTGTTGAATGAGAGAAGAAACAAACCTGAGAAATTAGTCCCATTCTTCAGTATCAGGGTGAAAGGCATGTAAGTTGGCTAATTTAGACATTGCTTTGCACATGGGAGGTATTCAATAAATATGTGTTGTTGGATCCTCTTCATAGTCCTCAACATACCATTCAGAGTGAAGAATTGTCTTAAACCGCGTATCTCGTGCAGGTATAGTTTTCAAACATTAACAATGAAACTAACTGCAGAAAATATCTGTCAAACAGGGAGCTATATTTGCAAAGTAAAGGCCATTTTTAGACTAATTGAATACTATAGGGTTGCTGTGAGTTGGAATTGACTCTACAGCAATGACTTTGGTTTTTTTGTTTGTTTTGAGCACAGAGAGAAAGGAAAGATGGCAGATTCCCCGAACTCATTGTATTTAAGCATTCTATCCCACTATACCTTTTAATGTTTGCTCTTTTTTTTCAAATGTGTTCATTTATTTTTATGACTCTGCCAACCCTGTTGTCCCTTTTAAGGTTTAAATCTTATGAGAGTAACTCTTTCCTTTAACTCACTTTGAATGTTATATAGGGCACAGCATTGCCTCACACCAGAGATAATGAAATGCTTCTAGACAATGATTAGAATTCAAATAGAGGAAAAGAGATGCAATTATTAATAAGTGAAAGTTGTAAGATATCACGTTTGGAAATTAAAAGTTTTAATTTACTTGAAATATTTCTATTTCATGGCAAGCATTTTTTATGGACCTGGGGATTAAGACCCATAATATATTTCCCTATACTTTGATTACTTTTTAATCTGGGTTTGAAAATGTGATCCTTTCTCTCTCAGTGTCTGAGCAGTGGTTAAGTTGAAGAATGCATCAGGACAGGAACTAATGGAAGTGAGTTGATATCTTTATATCACAGGCAATGAATAATGAGTAGTTTGTGGGTGATTTGTGTTAATCTAAATATGAGACAGATAGAAAATTATCATGTACTTCACAGTCTGTGCCAGCAATTCTGCCATTTCTAGAAACATACAATTATCCATATGTCTTTTTTATAAAACCTCAATTTGTAAAGCCATTCGATGGCAATTTAATTTTGTCCGCAATTCAGAAAATTGATTTGTCATAATGTTCCAGTAAAATGTAGCTCCAACTGAAAAAAGTCTAAGAGATGTGTGCGCTAAATAGAGGAATTTATACTTAGAGTTCACAATTCGTTTTGCCTTAAACAAATAAGAAAAATTGTATCTGTTCTATATGTGTATTAAATATATATAATAATTACTATAAAATTCAGAAAAGTATAGATTGAAACCCTTAGTTTAACAGACATTTCTCCATCCTGCGTCAGCTTTTTAGAAGAAAGAGGAAAACTAAATAAGCTGATACAGAGCTGCAAAAATAAACCTTCTTTTTGGGTCATTCATTCATCAGATTATTTATTGAGCCCCCAATCGTCCCACATTTGTGGGCTGGGTGCTGAGGATACTAATCCTGTTCCCAGGCTATTTTCCCCAACCTTCTCTCTCTAACATAAGCTCTTTGTGATGGTTTATTCTTATTTGGAATTCTGAAAACAGGTATGTGGTTCGTAGGCACCAACTGCTCCATAGGATTTCAAGATTGTGACCTTTCAGAAGAGATCGCCAGGCCTGTCTTCTGAGGCACCTCTGGGTGGGTTCAACCACCAACCTTTTGGCTAGTAGTTGAGTACTTAACCATTTGAGCCTCCCCCGAAAAAACCAAACCCCCTTTCTGTGGTCATTTCCAACTCATAACGAGTGACCCTGTAGGACAGAGTAGACCTGCCCTGTAGAGTTTCCAAGGCTGTAATCTTTATGGAAGCAGACTGCCACATTTTTCTTCCGTGGAGCGGCTGGTGGGTTTGAACTGCTGACATTTTGATTAGCATCCGAGTGCTTTAACCACTGCACCACCAGGGCTTCTTTTGAGCCACTCAAGGACCCAGAAATGGTGCTAGTGGTGATAAACAGGAAACAGGAAAGACTAACGGCCAGGCAGTTGGGCTCTGGATTTAGACTGCCTGGGTTTGAATCATAACTTTCTCATAAATTAGCAGTACAAGCTTAAACACATTACTTGACCTCTCTGTGACTGAGTTCCGCAATCTATAAAGTACCTGTAACCCATTGTGGTTGAGTTGATCCTGACTCATAGGGACCCTATAGGACACAGTAGAACTGCCCCATAGTGTTTCCAAGGCTTTGAATCTTTATGGAAGCAGACTGCCACATCTTTCTTCCACAGAGCAGCTGGTGGGTTTGAACCCCCAACCCTTTGTGTAGCATGAGCTGTTAACCAGTATGCCACCAGGGCTCTGTATCTGTAACACAGGAATAGTTAATTCATATTGTTGTTGTTGTTGTTAGCTGCCGTTGAGTTGATTTCAACTCATGGCAACCCCATGTGTGCAGAGTAGAATTGCTCCACAGAATTTTTAAGCCCGTGACCTTTTGGAAACAGATCTCCAGGCTTGTCTTTCAAGGCACCTTCGGGTGGGTTCAAACTGCCAACCTTTTGACTAGTAGTTGAGCACTTAACTGTCTGTGCCACCCAGGGACACCAGTTAATTTCATATGGTTGTTTAATGATTTTCTGAAGTAAGTACTCAATAAATTTTGGTTGTAACATTGTAATTAACAATGTTAACTGTTTTCTCCCCTGATAATAATAGATCATAGAGCAGGAGACGGCAGAAGAGTATTCTCAACATTCTGTTGTTTCATGATTTGTTAGTCACAAAAGACAAAAGCATTGTTAAGTCTTCCTATTGTTTCACTTATAGTGGTGGGCAAAAATCAGGTCTGGATTAATAATGTGACTTTATTAATAAAATACCTGGGAAGTTTCTTACTTGTGGGTATTTAGTGCATGTCTGCTCACACAGTGCTGTGTGTTGTTCAAGGGCATGGAGTATTTTCTTATTTAATTCCATAGCCCCAGCACCTAGCATAGTACTTTGTACATACAAGGCACTTGATAAATGTGAGTTGTTCAGTTAAATTCTTTTAAAATATTTTTCATTAAAAATATAACCGCATTAAATTACAAAAGTGCTACGAACTCTTTGTGGATCCTTTAGGAACTACAGGGAAATTAAAAAAAAGTGAAATCACCTATAACCATCTACCCAGGGAGAACTATTACCATTTTGCTGTTTATTTTTCTATGCATATACACTTCTGATTTTCACAAAAATGGAATGATAGAGTGAAAACTTTCTGGTAGCTTGTTCCTTCATGAAATAATATATATCCATGTAATTAAATAGTCTTCTGAAACATCATTTTAAATTAATGTCATACAAGTTACTTAATCTTTATCCTTGAACATTTACATTATATTGCATTTTGTGATTTTATATTCAATTTATTGTTAAATATTGCCAGACATGTTCCTTCCTGCCCCCTCCCCCAGCACCTGCTACTGTGCTTCCATAATACCGTGTACTTTGTTTGCGATAGTCCCTATTACACTCTGTTAGAGAACCTGCCTGAATAATTATGTTTATCAATTTTTTTCCCACCAGGCTATATACTGTATGAGAGCAGAGGCACTATCTATTTTCACCATTGCCACTTTAGTTTCTAGTACACTGATTGGCTCCTAAAGGGTGCTGAGTATTTATTTATTGAATACATGAATGAAAGTTATTATCCTCATAGGATAATGCCAAGAAAAAAAAATTCTGAAAGTTTTTTGTTTGCAGCTGGATATGTCTGGTGTGGGAACCCTGGTAATGTAGTGGTTAAGAGCTATGGCTGCTAACCAAAAGGTCGGCAGTTCAAATCCACCAGGTGCTCCTTGGAAACCGTATGGGGCAGTTCTACTCTGTCCTATAGGGTCGCTATGAGTCGGAATTGACTTGTCGGCAAACAAGGTTGGTGTTTTTTTTTTTTTTTTTGGTACGTCTGGGGCATGAACCTGGAGGAGTAGGGTATAAAGCTTAGGGTTGTGTGCCATTGAATCCATTCTGACTTGTAGTAACCCTGTATGACATAGTAGAGCTGCCCCATAGGGTTTCCTAGGCTAAAACCTTTATAGAAGCAGATCGCCAGATCTTTTCTCCTGCGGAGCAGTTGAGTGGGTTTGAACCATTGACCGTCTAGTTAGAAGCCATGTGCTTACCATTGCGCCACCAGGGCTCCTTAAAGCCTGGGGAGGCAGGGCAAATTGAGGAGCGGCCTGAGGCTGGGGGCTGGAGCACAGGGGAGAAGAGTCTGGGAAGAGGAGTGAGAAAATTTTGCTTGGCTCATCTTTTTTCTCAAACTTTCCATCAGGAGCTTCAGTTCTTCTCACTGACCTTTTGAATAAAAACCTTGGAAGCAATGGGAAGGAAAACAGGACCTTTATTTATTAGGGGATTAAGAGTGTATACTTGGGGTATGTATATTCCTACCTAGGACTGCCTGAATTATGTTCAAAGAATCGAGTTAGAAGACTGTGACATGATTTAAAAAAAAAAAAAATCCAACTCTATGTCTGGCATATCTTAGGAGGGAAGGGCAGGAATGGATGTTTATGGAGTGCCTGTTATATCCTCGGGTAGCGCAAATGTTTTGCTATCAGCTACTAACTTAAAGATTGGCTGTTCAAACCTATCCAGCAGCACCACAAAAGAAAGGCCTGGTGATCTTCCATTAGATTTTAACCAAAAAACCTTATGGAGCAGTTCTGTGACACATGGGATCCCCATGAGTCAGAATTGAGCCTATGGCAACAGGTTTATTATACAGTAGAGACTTTTTTACATCATTGCATTTAGTCTGTTTACCAGAGTCCAACATGATAGGTAAAACTTATTTAAGAGGGACCTGAATTCAACGCTGTGTGACTCATGAGCCCACTTCTTCAGGTTTAAATATTAGAGAGAATGAACTCTGATTAAATGAGAAAATGACTTACAGCTAGTGTAAATAAAGCTAAATTCTGTTTAACAATGAGGTGATTTGTAGTTTGTTTAGGTGTGTGTTGGATGATTCTGCCTTATGAATTCGTTTAGAAAGTAGAAAATAAAAACACTAGTAAATAGAAATCAGACCATGTAAAAACCCGTGTCAAAAAGACAGGGCATTTTGTAAAATTGTATTTACAAGGAGTACATTCAAGGCAATTAATTAAATAGCCTCATGTTGTTGTCAATTCAGCTGTGACTCACAACAACTCCAAGTAAAATAGAACTAAACGTTGCCCGATCCTGCACCATCTCATCAATCCTTGGTATGCTTGGGTCTATTGTTGTGGCCACTATGTATTTTGAGTGCCTTCCAATCTAGGTAGCTCATCTTCCAGCACCATATCAGACAATATTCTGTTGTGTTCTGAAGGGTTTTCCTTGCCTAATTTTTGGAAGTAGCTTTCCAGGCCTTCTTTATAGTGTCTTAATCTGGAATCTCCACTGAAACGTGTCCACCATGGGTGACCCTGCAGTATTTGAAATACTGGTGGCATAGCTTCCAGCATCAGAGCAACACATAAGCTGCCACAGTGCGATAAACTGACAGTGGTGGAAATTGCCTCACATTTTGTTTTTTAAATTTAGCGAATGTGCCTTTTAAAATACTATTTTAATCAGAAGTTTGTGAACTTCACAGGAGTTTTTGACATTTTACTTTATTGTTTTTCAATTCAATGAGTGCTTTTCTTTTTTAGTTACTAAATTTCAGGCCAGAACCAAGTTTATCTTTTTTTTTGCTTTAATAGGAAGTTGCCAGCTGACAACTGAAGACATTTAGGCCTGTTTCTGCTTATAGGCTTTGCAAAAATACATTTTTCCTCTTGTTGGGATTTTTATTCTACATATTGTGCTCAACTGAGGGATGTGGTTGCTGATACACAGTGATAAACTCTCGTAATTCTCAAATCACAAGTCTGCGTCTATTTGCTACTATCCTGTATAGCATGGAAGAAGGTGTTCAGGCTTTTTTCCGCATAGACCTTACTGGCAGCTTAATGTCAACCTACACCTATCTATGGATCGCTGGTGGCACAGTGGTTAAGAGCTTGGCTGCTAACCAAAAGGTTGGCAGGCAGTTTGAATCCACCAGCCTCTCCTTGGAAACCCTATGGGGCGAGCAGTTCTACTCTGTCCTACAGAGTTGCTATGAGTTGGAATGGACTTGAAGGAAACTGGTTTGGTTTTTTTGTTTGTTTGTTTACTCCTAAACCCTGGTGGTATAGTGGTTAAGAGCTACAGCTGCTAACCAAAAGGTCAGCAGTTCGAATCCACCAGGTACTCCTTGGAAACTCTATGGGGTAGTTCTACTCTGTCTTATAGGGTCACTATGAGTTGGAATTGACTCGACGGCAACGGGTTTGGGTTTTTTTTTTATAGCATCTTTTTTGGGAACTAGAAATGTAAATCATTAATAGCTTCATAAGAGTGTTACTTTTAGCTAAGGGGCTTCAATGATTTTTACACAAGGGATTGTAAAAATCACGTGTCAAATTAAATAAATTATTCCTTATTTTGAAAATGATCCTAGTGTTTTTCAACCATTTTAGTCCCAACCTATTTTAAAAAATATTTTTGGGTTCATTCTAAGTATAAGATAATTTCAAAAATCACTTTATAAGCTTATAAATAGGCTAAAAATAGACATAAGCACTGACCTAAATTTTGTAATCTTTTAAAGTATTATCCCAGCACCCTGTTGTGTGCCGTTGAGTTGCTTTCGACTCATAGCAACCCTATATGATGGAGTAGACCTGCCCCATAGGGTTTCCTAGATGAGCGCTTAACTATTGCACCAACAGGACTCCTTCCCAGAACCCTAGGCAGTTGGAAAAAAGTATGGGAAGCATATAAAACATGCTGTACTCACATTGGAGTTCGTTTTTGCTACATTAGCAGTATAGCATACTTTTTTTTAATTGTTGTAATTAAATGAGGTTTACATTTCAAGTTAGTCTCCCATACAGAATTTTTTTTTTAAACATACATTGTTATGAGACCCCAACCGCTCACCCGATTCTGCGACAGCACACTCCTCCCCTCCGCCCCTGATTCCCCATGAACATTCTAGCATGCATTTTTTTGTTTTGTTTTGTTTTCTTCACAGTTTATTGTTGTTTTTATTTTCAGCTAAGGACTCGGATAATGTGTGTGTTTTCTGAGATTCGTGCTTGGAGGACTCATCTTTCATGTTGGTTCCAGCAAAGCATATAGTAGGAGATCAATGAGTATTTTCTGTGCAAACAATTAATAAATCCTATTAGCTGGTTCTTAACATTGGCTGTCTTAGTCTGTCTTAGTCTGGAAGCTCTGCTAAAACCTTCCCACCATGGGTGACCCTGCTGGTATTTGAAATATCGGTGGCATAGCTTCCAGCATGATCACAACAAGCTAGCTAACACAGTAGAACAAACTGATGGATGGTGGAGAAATACCCTTACAGTACTCT
The DNA here is from genome assembly GCF_000243295.1 of Trichechus manatus latirostris. Classification (NCBI taxonomy): domain Eukaryota; kingdom Metazoa; phylum Chordata; class Mammalia; order Sirenia; family Trichechidae; genus Trichechus; species Trichechus manatus. The sequence goes on along the minus strand of NW_004443943.1, from coordinate 13,204,901 downwards.
AATTTGTCGTGCCCAAGCACTAACAAGGAGTGATTATCTCATTCCTGCTTAATACTTCCAGTGTTTCCTACTGCCTCAGGGTAAAGCTCTAATTTCTTATTATGACTTATTATGTTCTTCAGAACGTGGTCTATCTTTAGCCTCTTCTACTTTCACATTCTGGACTTTGGCCAAACTGAGCTACTTTCACTTCTCTGAATGAGCCAGGCTGTCTCATCCTGGACGAGTTACTTAACCTTCTTTTCTTTTTTATTGTACTTCAGGTGAAGGCTTACAGAATAGTTTCTCATGAAATAGTAGTAGACATGTTGTTTTATGACATTGGTTAACAACCCCACAACACGTCAACCCTCTCGCTTCTCGACCTTTTTTTTTTTTTTTGGTGAAAACATACATAGCCAAAGATACACCATTTCAGAAATTTCTACATGCACAGTTCAGTGACATCGACTGTGCTCTTCCAATTGTGCTGCTATTCTCACTTTAGATGAAGGTTTACAGAACAAAATAGTTTCTCATTTAACAGTACACATGTTGCCCTATGACAATGGTTAACAAATCTCACAACACATCAACACTATCCTTACTCAACCTTGGGTTCCCTATCACCAGCTTTCCTGTCCCCTTCTACGTTCTGGCCCTTGTCCCTGGACTGCTGTGCCTCATTAGTCCCATTTGGTTTTATGGGGCTGTCCACTCCCCGGCTGAGCGGTGAACCTCGGAAATGACTTCGCCACTGAGCTAAAAGGGTGTCTGCAGGCCATACTCTCGGGGTTTCTCCAGTCTCCTTTACGCCAGTAAATCTGGTCTTTTTTTTGTGAGTTAGAATTTTGTTCTACATCCTTCTCTAGCTCTGTCCAGAACCCTCTGCTTAACCTTTTAAAGCTCGATTTTCTCATCTGTAAAAAGGAGGTGTTGTCCCAGATTCGCATGCAAGGGCTTTATTGGAGAGTGCTGTCAGGATCAACACCTGTAGAAGAGAGAAGAAAGCAGGCTTTGATAGAGCAAAATGATGAACTGTCTGGCAATCACAATGAAGGACACAGCTGATCTACAAGGAACTCTAGACCTGGGATGGCCCTTCAGAGTGGCCTGAGCGGGGGAAGCCAGAGCGATCTTGGGTAAGGTGGTTCTCTTCAGCTGAGGGCAACTCATGAAGATCTGTCATCCACCACACCTCCAGCTGCTGGACACTTTGTGTTTTGGAGTGGGAGGGTGGGGTGGGGACTGGAGGTTTCACCACTGCAGATGTATATACCTACCTCATAGGATAATTGTGATACATTTAGTTCTGCCTCACCTCTCCAAAATCACACATATATACACTTGACCTAAATTCCACTCATTCCTCAGGTTTCAGCTTGTATGTCACCTGTGGAAAACTTTCCCTGATGTTCTCCCCTGGGGAAGGGGTGATGAAGGCAATGGCATGGAGATAGAGGAGGATATCCAGAGAGCCCCCAACTCTTGATATCACTCACTCTCCAGTACTCAAAACTCCTGAAGTAAGACCAGTGATTTACTTGAAGTGCAGAGTAATACTAGTAATATTTACCCTGTGCCACCTGTTTGTCTAAGCACTTTACACTTAAGAACTCATTTAATCCTTGTAACAACCCAAGAAGAAGATACTATTAACTATCACTATTTTATAGATATTGAGATATAGAGAAGTTAAATAACTTGCCCAGTGTCACACAGTTGATGTGAATGTGACAGACCTTGATTCTCCGCTTTTTTATCCTTCTAAATGATAAGACCAACACTCTCATGTCTTGCACCTTCCTTTCTGTAGGTGTTCTGAATCTCATGGACTTCATTAATACCCCTGGGTCCTTACACTTGCTAGATTGTGTGGATAAATGTATGTATCCTGGGCTGTGAGTAGGTCATGTGGATGAGGCAACTGAAGACCGGATCTTACAGGAGAGTTTTGGCAAATATATTCCTATGGATACAGGCCGTGCCAAAAACCTTGCTCCCTGATTAAACTTAGACAGGAGAGGCAGTGAGACCAACTCACACACACAGAGGACCTTCCTTTTGCCTTCTGGTGACTAGTCCTTAGAAGAGTTATTCCAAATTCTGACAGCCAAAACTTAACCTTAAATCTTATAAATGCTTACAAAGATTAGAGATCAGTAGGCAGACGGAAAGTTTTTTTTTTATCGGAGATGGGAGTGGAAAACGGACAGAGAGCCAGTTGCCATGGAGTCAGTTCTGACTCTTGGTGACCCCATGTGTGTCAGAGTAGAACTGTGCTCCATAGGGTTTTCAGTGGCTGAAGTTTTGAAAGTAGCTGGCCAGTCCTTTCTTCCAAGGTACTTCTGGGTGGACTTGAACCTCCAACCTTTCAGTTAGCAGTTGTGCACGTTAGCCGTTTTCACCACCCGGGGACTCCAAGCAGAGAGCCAAAAAACCAAACCCGTTGCTGTTGAGTCAATTCTGGCTCATAGTGACCTTTTGGTTTTTAAGCAGAGAGAAGGAGGGTTTTATTCTTCACACCAGATAGCTTATAGAATCCTCTTCTTGGGTAAGGCTGGCTGCAGTGCCTTGGTCAGTTGCTGACAGATGTCAAATAGTCACTGCTCCGAGATGTATTGGGCTGAGTGGGGAGGGTGGTAGGAGGCCGTCACCTATGGCTGTTTCTACGCATCCCACTCTCCTCCAGAATGATAACCCTTAAGGAAATCTTAGATTGTCTCATTTCAGGGAAGGACTTTGAAAACTGGATTGAGTTTGTGTGCCTGATTATTACACCATTTCTTTTAAAGAAGTCCTGGAAGCTGAATGTCTGGGGATGCATTTAGCTGACTTGCTTCCAAAGAAACACTTGAGAAGATTATTAGGCTGTGCTATGATATTTTAGTACATTTATTTGGTAGCTCTTTCTGTGGCAAGGGTAGTATGTTGTTTTAAAAAATAGACATTTTTATTCCTGGAAGAAAATTGTATCTTAAAATGCTTTTAATATGTTTACTTTTACTTATTTTTATTGCTTGGTGAAATAAACAGTAAAATTCACAGTGGTGATCAAAAAATCCTTCTGGGTAACACTTTGAAACTGCTAGAAATCTGAATCCGAACACTTGGATTGGATACTATTAGGCAATCTTTTGTTTCAATTGTATTTTTAAAAATCCTTTTTTTTCCCTCAGAACTATTATAGAGGGTGTATTTTAAAGTTAGAAACTTCACAACCGTAAAGGAATTGCTTTTATCCTCCATTTTCTTCCTGTTCTTGTCTGTATGCTTATGTATATTTCATAGCTGTGCTCATTGTCTCTACAAAGCTTAGTTTTTAGCCTTTTAAAACTAAACATCGTGTTATAAAGTATTTCCTACATTATTATAGTCCCATAATTAATGTTTTAAAGGAGTCATCATTCCCATTAAATCCATATGCCATAAATGACTTAATCATTCCTTCATGGACTAATTTATTTATAATTTAAATACATAATTTTAAATCACTAAACTTCATAGTTAGTTTTTTCACATTTAAGACTTGAAAGAATATTTCTAGTGTTCAGAAGTTGTAAAACACCATATGGCCACATAAGCACTAAAGCTGCTCTTTCACTAAGCAATATATTGAGTGGCAGGCTCTAAGCTTTCCTGCTGCTTAGTGTAGCACCAGGAACATCAGCCCAGCCTGAGATATGCAATCACCAAACTCACCAAGTCTGCAGAATAGACAAGCATGTGAAAATACCTTCCTTTATGTACTAATTGTTTAAAATGGAACCTTAGTTGAATTTATCTCTAAAGATCTTGCTCAGTCTTCACCAGCAGTGTGTAATAATTTTAACAAGCCAAATAAGTGCGTTCCAGATATTTGACCAAGTTGTTTTCAGGGTCCTGTCTACACAACCTCAAATACAGGGACTACTCATTAGAAGTGTGGTATCTGATACTGGACATTTCATATCTGAAATACCAGACTCTCCTGCAGTGTTTCATTTGGTACAGAGAGAAATTCTGAAAAGAATCTAAGAGGGAAGGAAGGCAGTGTTGGCATGTTGTTAGGGCATTTTTCTGATAAATGATGTCAAACATAAATCTTCGTTTGACTCTGAAGGAAACCGAGGGTAGTTTTGGGATGGAAATCGGGTTATCATCAAAGAATTGGGGATAAATCTTTCCTAGGGATGAAAAATGATTTTTTTTTTTTTTTTTTTTACTTTGACAGCACATCATCAGTTTTGCAGAGGCTTGAGCTGTTGCTTTTGCAGAAAGACCACAGGTCTTATGCAGATGCCCACTGCAAGGTTCAGTACACACTATGAGCCTGTCAGACGAAAGGAGACGGAAAAGGTTTCAATATTCTACCTGTGGGATTTTGGGCACTCAAAACCCACGGGTAGAATACACGTGTCAGTGCTGCTAGACAGCACAAACTGCGATTAGGCATGCTGAGGTCTTGGTAGAAGGCGAGGAAGAAGGTTTTGGAAATATTAAATGCTCTTATTTCTGTCAGACGATTCATGCCTCCAGTTGGCAGCTCTCGTCCTGGAGTACGCTAGGAATGTGCTTTCATGGGAAATGTCAGGCTGCTTGGATGCGGCAGATGCTGATGGGATGAGTTGGGTGCCCAGAAACCAACCAGAGTATCCATGTTCCTTTTTTAGACTTTTTTGATAAAATGCAATAACAATGTAATACTAGTTCTGGAAAACCAGACCACAATATTTAAGAAAGCAGTGAGAGAAAAAATTATTTTTCTCACATGAAATATAAGGTGCTTCCTTCTTGTTTGTAAATTACCAGTCTTTTACCTGTTACTGTCTGAAGATGACAGCCTCAGATCCTGTGGTCTAGCATATATGTTGAAACATTGTGAGAAGGGCAATGGAACATAGTGGGTTAGGGTCTGGGCTTTTAAAGTCCAATACAACTGGTATTGAATCTCAGCTCTGCTACTTAAACTCTGTAAGCCTCAGTCTCCTAGTTTGTACCCATCTAATGGCATTCTAGTGAAGAGCAAATGAGATAATTTATGGAAAACACTTACATATTTACTGGAATATCGTGAAAAATTCGTCTTGTTAATTGATTAGACTTGATTTGTAGATGGTAGCCTGGAACAGTTTTCTAGAGAGGTGGCTAAGAGAGATGGAGTGTCTGGTTTATGAGCTGAATCCAGTTTGTATATTTATTTTGTTTGTTCTAGACATTTTTCAAAACGTGAGTAACATTTTAAAGTTGACAAATTTTACATATATCCTTAACTATTGTCTTTTCCTGAAAAAAAAAAAAAAAAATGAAGATGATTTGCCCCCAGAGTGTTCAAGTAAGACTTCTGATTCTGGGGAAACGTCCTCCCTTCCATTTGTGTCACTTTTTTTTCTTCTGTTCCTCTGAGAAGGAGCCCTGGTGGCACAGTGGTTAAGCACTTGGCTGCTAACTGAAAGGTTGGTAATTCAAACCCACCAGCTACTCCACTGGTGAAAGATGTGGCAGTCTGCTTCTGTAAAGATTACAGCCTTGAAAACCCTGCGGGGCAGTTCTACTCTGTCCTGTAAGGTTGCTGTGATTCAGAATCGATTTGATGGCGATGGGTTTGGTCCCTCTGAAAATGATGCTTATTTGTTTACATTTTGGCTCCTGAATATTTTACTTAATGTAAGTACTAAGTTTTTCTAGATGTTCAGAGTTATCTTTTACAATTATTCCTTACTTATCCACTATCTTGTTAATCTGACATTCCGCATTTACGACAGTAGTAAAAAATCTACTATTTGACTATTTTGTGCATTAACGATGTACGTCTGGTAGTAACAAACGCCGAGATACGAGGGGAGAGCAATGCTGGCTGTGATGCTTAAGGTTATGTGTCAACTTGTCTGGGCCATGATTCTTAGTGGTTTGGCAGTTATGTAATGATTTAATTTGGCAGTTATGTAATGATGTAGTCATTCTCCATCTTTTAATCTCGTGTTCATCCTCCATTTTCACATAATGCCAATTGTTGTATAATGACCTGGCCTTTGGAACCTAACCATGTTGATAAGTGAGGAGTGGTCGTGGTATGATTTTACTTCCAAGCTCTAAACTATTATATAGTAAGATATATAAATATCCATTTTTTCTGCTACCACTGCTGATAATAATGAAAAGTTTTGTCTTCTCTGTTATGTATTTTACCAGTCCATGGCACCTTTCACAGTGTTTTATGCCAGTAAAGAAGATAATTACTGATTGTAATCGATAGAAATTTTTGTGTATGGTCCATTTAAAAATATTTAAAATTTTATTTTTGTTATAATCTAATTCTTGCTTTATGGACATTAAAATAAAATTCAATAGTATCCATATATGTGACATGGGTATTCTAGGTTGGACACATGGTGATACTAGGTCTCAGTTAAGCATATCACTTTCATTTATAGACGCATATGGAAACTCATTAAATTCAAGCAATGAGAGATCCTCTGTCAGTTGGTTCCCAGCTGAAATGCTCTCATTCTTTTTATATTTCATTTTGTTTTCCATCTCAAAAGTGTAAAATTGTTTATAGCCTCCTACATGTTCTCTTCTGAAAACAGTAACATATTCCATTACTTAATTTAATATGTACTCCCCACCTTCCTACTTGCCAATCATATTTGTTTTCATCATTCAAAAATCTCTTCCCTCTCCAAAGTAAGTCCAGCTTCATCCCATGGATCCAAATCTCTGTTGCACATATGTGTATTCTTGTTTAGCTATAACTGATCTTTACTATATGTATATATTTTTAAAACACTGTTAAAGTTTTGTGGGGTTTTTGGTTCATTCTCTGGAACCCTCTGTTCTAAATAAACTAAGAATCTACTTCTTTAATAATTTCTCAGAATACATTCACCTGTTCTCACCCCTTGGCATCTTATATGAAGAACAAGCATCACTTAACTCACACTGCAAAGTTAAACTTTTCAAGGCTTCTATATATAAGCCTTGGCAAATTAGCACCTTCCAAGGCTAAGAGAAATCAGTCTAAGATAATAATGCCATAAATTAGGAATAACCCTAATCAACCCATGTGAGTAAGTGAAGTAATGTGAAATTTACTTTGGTCAATAACAATCAATACTTAAAATGCAAGTTACTGTTATTAGTAGTGAAAACAAGATACAGGATTTATTGAATTATGTTTATTTGAAGAGTATTCTGAGAATGGTTTATAATGAAATAAATATGGATTTTGTAGTATGATAAAATTAAAAAGCCATCAGTACGTTTTATAAAGCTTTATTGTTTCTCAAAACAATTTCAGTGAATAGATTTCTAATTCTGTCACCAGAGTTCAGGCAAATTCCAATGCTAGTATTAGACTCTGGATCTTTTCTTTCTTTTATGCACCGAAAGGAGTAAATCAAATGTAAAATATGGTCAAAGATAATTTTTAGAAAAGAAAACATTTCTTGGCTAGAATCTAACCTGGAATTTTCTTGTTAATAAATGAACAGTGTGTTTGGTGGGCTGGATTATGTTGTAGAAGCTTTCCCATGGACCGATGCCCAGTTTAATATTCTTTTCTTGAATACATAAACAGATGTGCACACTTTTTTTTTCTTTTTGCCATTTTCTTTACTCAGAAGCTCTCAGGAGAAATTTCCCAAAATAAAACATTGAATGTAGAAAAAATTATTTAGAATGTAAAATGTATCAGTTTGCCTTCACCTGGCCCTAGTCTCTACTCTGCACTCCACTTGGGTTTCCGTTTGGTAAACGTACAGCTGTGTTTAGAGTAAAGAATTCTTAGCAAGAAAAATGGTAGAGAATAAGTAGCTGCTAGAGATTGTTTATTACTCTGAAATCAGTTCTCTTATTCAATGCTTAATCAATACTTCTATTTCAATTTAGAGGTTTTGCCACGTGAGAAGAGATTTACCAAAACAATTAATTTTCCACACTTTTTTAATCATTTTGTCTGGCATTGGTTAGATAAAAGATTTGGGCCATAAGATTGACAAGCCTTTCATGATGTATTTGAATAACTAGTAGATGATATTTTTACCGTGTAAGCAATTTTTTCATCTTAATCATTTTCCACACGTCTCCCCGCCTCATAATTCAAGCAATAATTACTTGGTAGGTATGTGCTGGGGTACTCTCCAAATTAAAAATGGAAGACACATAATGTGGCAACAAAATAGACTTTTTGAAATTGGAATTGCTCTGGCAAATTCAGGCACATGGTATCTGTATGTTTTGTCCTTTTTAACAATCTTCATCACTGGGAACATCATTTCTGTGGTGTCTTGGACCACTGTTACTCACAGAGGTACACATGGTTAACCTCCCGCAGTATACTCCCCTTCTAATAATTGCCAATATGTTACTGCATGGGCTTTTTTTAAATTTAGTAACATAGCAACTAGATTTTAATCTTCATATATGCACACACACATACACACACACACACACACGCGCGCACACAAAAAACCCAAACCTGTTGCCGTGGAGTTGATTCTGACTCATAGTGGCCCTATAGGACAGAGTAGAACTGCCCAACAGAGTTTCCAAGGCTGCAGTCTTTATGGAAGCAGCTGCCACATCTTTCTCCCATAGAGTGGCTGGTGGGTTTGAACTGCTGACCTTTAGGTTAGCAGTCAAGTGCTTAACTACTGTGCCACCAGGGCTCCTAATCTTCACAAGTAACATGAAAAAGAATCTTTCTTTTAAAAAAAGGAAAAAAAATGAAGATTTTGGTTTAAGACCTGAGTAATTTATAGAAATGATTAAACATTAAATTTTGTTTGGAGGATAACACAACATAGTAGTGTTCAGTAGTTCATGTCTGTTTTTTTTTTTTTTTTTTTTTT
>NW_004443943.1:13154061-13195991 GCF_000243295.1 Trichechus manatus latirostris | reverse complement strand
TTTTGCTTTTGAATACATTGAGACATCGTGGAACTGAAGTTTGGAAAAGCTGGTGGTTTGTGTATTGGCAGCTGAGTCTTCTCAACCTCTTGGTGAAATGAAGTTATTTATAACTACTTCTCTAGTATACTCTGTTTTATGTTGAGTCCAACTTACAGTTTCCGAAGCTAAGTACAGTAAAAATGATGTAACTAAGTATAAATACTTTTTAGCAGAATATACACAGAACAGGCATTTATTTTAAAACATTCGTTTTCTTAGTTGGAAATATTTTGCCCCTTTGAGCTGTAATTTTTAGATTTTTTTGTAAGAAGTCCTAGTTCTAAGACGTTTCACATCGTGAACTAAGCTTCCTCTTGAACTAAAACACACATATTCAAACACATTAATTTCCCCACTAGATTTTCATTGGGGAAAAAAAGCAGACCATGGAGAATTCTAGCTTGAGGAGTGTGTTCTTTTTCTGTTTTTAAAAATAAATTCCATATTAGGCATCAAGAGAGTGACAAAAGTTGCAGGAAGAGAAACAAAGTATAAAATATGTAAAATGATTTATTATTCCAACTTACTTTTGATGTTCAGTACTAAAAATTAAATGTTACCAGAGGGCTTGGTTCTATTTAGTTATGTAATTAGCTTAATTAGTTGATGTGGGTCATGAAGTAGATGCCCTACTCCAAGAAAATTGTCTCCAGAATGAAGTTAAGTCTACATTATGGCGATTGTTATTACAACTTTGAATGCTGGTCAGATCATAAGAAGAGATGGTATGACATAGTGCCCAAACACGGATTTTAGTGATGCACGTATTTAGGTCTGCACAGAGTAGATAGTAATAAAAATTTCATTATTATTATCATTGCAATTTTCAGAACATAATAGTATACTTATAAATGCTCTGGCTGTTTAGTCCAAGAATTCTTGATTTTAAAGCTCAACTCTTGTACTCACTAGCTGTTTGGCCTTGGGCAAGTCACTTAAATGTTAATCCTTCTCGCTTTTCTCACCTTTCAAATGAGGATAATAACAGAAGTACCAACCTCATAAATTTCTGAGGCTTAAGATCATCTAGGTGTTTGGCATAGTACTTGGCACTCATAAATACCAGATATTATAATAATAAGCACTTAATGTCAGATACTTTAACAATAGTAGGAAAAATAGTGGTTATTATTAATATTATTATTCATGATCCCTCTCCTCCAATTTCCTGTTGTATCCCTGGCCATCACCTGGGTTCGAGGAGTGTAATGCACACACTGGCAAGAGCTGCAACGAATGGAATGCTGTGCTGAGATTTAGGACAATCGCAGCAGTGACGTTCCGTGCCCTAAGAGGTGTGCGGTTGCGTGAAGCTTCATTAGTGTTCAGTGTTGTGGTTTGGTTTGCTCTACCTAGAGTCCTTGACTTCTATAGCAAACCAAAACCCGTTGCTGTCAAGTCAATTCTGACTCGTAGTGACCCTGTAGAACAGAGTAGAACTGCCCCATAAGGTTTCCAAGGAGTGGCTGTTGGATTCAAACTGCCGACCTTTTGGTTAGCAGCCGTAGCACTTAACCACTGTGCTACCAGGGCTCAAACTGTGCTCCATAGAGTTTTCAAGGCTGTGACCTTTTGGAAGCAGATCACCAGGCCTTTCTTTCAAGGCACCTTTGGGTGGGTTTGAATCGCCAACATTTTGGCTAGTATTCAAGTGCTTCACTGACTTCTATAGTTCCTGTGAAATTTCAGTTCAGAATTAGGATTGGAGAAGTTGGAGATGCTGACTCCTTTTATGGATTGATTTGAAATGCAACCAAAGAGTCCTCCTCTCTCTCTATTAAAAAATATATAATTACTTTCATGTACCATTGTAATTCCTTTAGATTATTGTATTAACTTTAATCTTATAAAGCCAGAATCCACATGGTCCAATCTCAGTGCAGGGCTAACTGAACACAAGTCAACAACCGAAGGTTATTTAAAAGAACTTCACTTCCGTTTTTTTTTTTTTAAGGTTTCTGAAAGGGGATACTTAAAAAGTCCCATTTTCTTTTTCCAGCCCCTTGGTTTGCGTACTACATCTGCTACTCCACCCTCCCCTCACTTCATATCTCCCTGAAAATTCTACCCTTGTCCCAAGCCCCTGTGTCTCCTGTCCTCATCTTCTCCTTTCATTTCCTCTTGATTCTGCATCCCATAAGGGCAAACACTTGGTCCAGTAAGAGTCCTCTCCTCAAAAAGTGGTGGGATGGGAGGAGAATAGCCAACTAAGTCATGCATCAAAAAATTAGTTTAAGGTATTTAAGTTTTTAAGTTTAATAGTTAATTAAAGGACACGTCTGGAGCTTTGGCCACTGAAAGAGGCCTTGGTGGCTGTGAAGGAGCAGCAGTTGTACTGAAGGCACTCTGAAGATGGGATGAAGAAGTTTTATAAATAAAGTGCCCACTCAATAGCTCTTTAAAGATTTTCATTTATTCTCTAGCCAGTACTAGGCATGGTGTTTGTGTTTAGTAGTCAAGGCACTTTAGGAAAACTGAATATTCCTAGTCAGAAAAGGTGTGCATCAGGGTTGTGTCCTTTCACCATGCCTATTCAATCTGTATGCTGAGCAGATATTCCAAGAAGCTGGATTATATGAAGAACAGGGCATCAGGATTGGAGGAAGACTCATTAACAACCTGCATTATGCCAATGACACAACCTTGCTTCCTGAAAGTGAAGAGAACTTGAAGTACTTACTGATGAAGATCATAGACCACAGCCTTCAGTTTGGATTACACCTCAACAAAAAGAAAACAAAAATCCTCACAACTGGACCAATAAACAACATCATGATAAACGGAGAAAAGATTGAAGTTAACAAGGATTTCATTTTACTTGGATCCACAATCAACACCCATGGAAGCAGCAATTAGGAAATCAAAAGACACATTGTATTGGGCAAATTTGCTGCAAAAGTACTCTTTAAAGTGTTAAAAAGCAAAGATATCACCTTGAAGACTAAGGTGCGCCTGACCCAAGCCATGGTGTTTTCAGTCGCCTCATATTCATGCGAAAGCTGGAATAAGGAAGACCGAAGAAGAATTAGACGCCTTTGAATTGTGGTGTTGGCAAAGAATATTGAATATACCATGGGCTGCTTAAAAAGTGAACAAGTCTGTCTTGGAAGAAGTGCAACCAGAATGCTCCTTAGAAGCAAGGATAGTTAGACTACATCTCACATACTTTGGACATGTTATCAGGAGGGATCAGTCCCTGGAGAAGGACATCATGCTTAGTAAAGTAGAGGGTCAGTAAAAAAGAGGAGGATCCTCAACAAGATGGTTTGATACAGTGACTGCAACAATGGGCTCAAGCATAACAATGATTATAAAGATGGCACAGGACCCGGCAGTGTTTCGTTCTGTAGTACATAGGGTTGCTATGAGTCTGAACTGACTTGATGGCACCTAACAACAACAACACCCCCTTGCTCTGTAAAGGTTAGATAGGCTTAGAAATGATTCTCAATAAGAATTAACTTTCTTAATTATGTTGCACCTGGTTACACGGGTGCTTGATTTCTGTTTACAGTTCACCCATACAACAGTTTACAAAATGATTATTTGGAAATACTTGTATAGGAATATAGGAGTAATTAATGCTGATATTGAGGAGTGAATGATGTTTTTTAACAGTTATCGGTGGCCATGTCTTCTCTCTTCCATCCCCAACCCCATAATATTGATTAGGTTTTTGGTACTGCAGCAGCTTCTTATCCAGTCTTCTTAACCCCAGTCTTGTTTCATTCTTCAATCCATTTAACACCGTGCTGCCAGATTAATTTTTCTAAAATACCCTTCTGATCATGTCATTTTTCTGCTTGAGATTGTAACTACTTTTTCATTACCAAGTGCCCATAGTCTACATTCATCAGTTTGGCATTTCAAGATCCTTCTTAATCTGGCCCTCATCTCAGTGGGTATCACTAGGGTTGGTGTCACCCAGTGTGGTAACTCACAGTGTCACCCCCCGATGCTAATTACCACAATATGGTAGCTAAAACACCAGAAAATTTGACAAAATCAGAGACTATAAAAACACCAGCAGCAAGGAAAACAATAGCCTGTACTTGTAGCACGTGCAGACAAAACCACGTGATTCGAAGCACAATTGTAATTGAGTAATAATGACAGCTCTGACCTGAGAGCATTAGAAGGTTCAAAAAGTAAATTAGCATAGAGTTTTAGCCTTGTAGGTATATTGATACATGTGAGCTGGGCTTACAAAAAAATGTTTTGTTGTTATAACTAAGTACAGGAATATTTTTATAAAAAATAATAAATTTCTGCTGAAACACTGCACAAAAATTTTATAGACAGTCATTTTGTTATCACCCCCTCCGCACCATCCGCACCACCCTAGTGACAAAGCTGCCTCATCTACTTCCCCAGCTGTTCACCCATTCACTTCTCTGCTCTCCAGAGTCTTTTTCTCCAACCAAAATGAATCCTGGATCTCATGTCTGCTTTCCACACGTTATTTATGCTCTTCCCATCCTCCCTGGAAACATCTTCCTTCTCCTCCTCCACTTACTCAGATCCTACTTCAGCCTTCTGAGTTGAGCTTAAATGGAGCCTTTTCCTATTTCACTCTAGTTCTAAAGACACATTTCTAACAAAGATTTTCTGATTTGTTGACTATACATAAACATGAAACTTATACTTGAGTTATATATATGTATAGATATTTTTATTAAAACATTTAAGATTATATTAAATGAAGATTTTTTAAAATGAAATCTGGAATGTATATATGTGTACATATGTGTATATGTATTCATCATGGTGCATATCAATTTACCTAGATAACTCTATCTATCATTTTGGGAGTTGAATGTATGTCTACTTCATCTTTTATTTTTCAAAAGTCTAACAGTTGACTGTACATTATAAACAATTGAAGAAGAAAAGAACTTGGAGTCTTTGATCATCTAAGACAGTTCCTTGCACCTTGTGCATATTTAAAATAAAACTCAGTAATTCTTTTCCAATTATTGATCTTAATAAAAAGGCTTTTAGTTTAAGTTTTCTTAATATAATAGTCATACAGCAAATTGCATATATCACCAGTGTATGTAGTTCAATGAATTATCTGAACACACACCAGTATAACCACCACTCAGATCAAGAAACAGAACTTACCAGCAAACCTCTTTATTCCATCTCCCAGTCACCAGCCCTGCTCTCTTCTCCGTAGCCATTATCTTCATTGTAAATTTATTTTGCCTGTATTTGAATTTCATAAAAATAATTTTATAAGCAATACAGTGTGTATTCTTTTATGTATGGTAAGTTTTGCTGAGTATTGTTTGTGAGTTTTATCTGTGTTGTAGCATATAGCAATGTTTATTTATATTTATTCTGTATTCTGTTGTTTGAGTTTACACTACATGTATCTATCCTGCTGTTGGGGTCCTGGTGGTGCAGGGTTTAAGAGCTTGACTGCTAACCAAAGTGTCGGCAGTTTGAATCCACCAACCACTCCTTGGAAACCCTATGGGGCAGTTCTACTCATAGGGGCACTGTGAGTTGTAATTGTCTTGACGGCAACGAGTACGGTTTCCTACTGTTGATGGACCTTTGTGTTGTTGGCAGTTTGGGACATTATGAATAAAGCTGCTATGAGTATTCTTGTACACATCTTTTGGTGATAATATGTATGTATTTATCTTGGGTGTATGCCTGTTGTTGTTGTTCTTAGTCACTGCAAAGTCGGCTCTGACTCAGGACAACCTTATGTATGTCATTTGCACTTAATGTTACCTGGTCCTGCACCGTCTTCATGATCGTTATTACGTTTAAGTCTATTATTTTGGCTGTTGTGTCAGTCTGCCTCATTGATGATTTCATTCATTTTGGATGACCCTCTACCAACCATGAAATCCTTTTCCAGTGATTAGTTTTTCTTGACGATGTGTTCAAAGTAAGGGAGCTGAAGTCTTACCATCTGTCTTCGAAGGAGCATTCTGGTTGTATTACCTAGGTGTATACCTAGAAGTGGAATTTATAGGTAATGTGGTATTCATGTGTTCAGTTTAGGTAGGTATAAAATGACACAGTTTTCCAAAGTGGCTGTACAAGTTTACACTCCCACTAGTAGTACATGAGAGTTTCAGTATTTGTCATTGTGATTAAAAAAATCTTTTAAACTACTTCAGTATGGTGTATGGGTATCTTATTGTGGTTTTATCTTTTGAGGATGGGCGGCAGTTATGTTAGTCAGGCAGGACTGTCTACAAGATTGGATTGTATCCTGAGGCAATGTCTTGAGATATAAAAAACAGAAGTGAGCAGTGAGACAGGGGGACCTCATACCATCAAGAAAGCAGTGCCAGGAGCAGAGCGCGTCCTTTGGACCGGGGTCCCTGCCCAGAGAAGCTCCTAGTCTGGGGGAACACTGAAGCGAAGAAGGCCGACAGAGAGAAAAAGCCTTCCCCTGGAGCTGATGCCCTGAATTTGGACTTTTAGCCTACTTTGACTGTGAGGAGGTAAACTTCTCTTCATTAAAACCATCCACTTGTGGTATTTCTGTTACAGCAGCACTAGGTGACTAAGACACCATCTGTCTTCGAAGGAGCATTCTGGTTGTATTACCTAGGTGTATGCCAAGAAGTAGAATTTATAGGTAATATGGTATTCATGTATTCAGTTTAGGTAGGTATAAAATGACACAGTTTTCCAAAGTGGCTGTACCAATTTACACTCCCACTAGTAGTACATGAGAGTTTCAGTATTTGTCACTGTGATTAAAAAAATCTTTTAAACTATTTCAGTATGGTGTATGGGTATCTTATTGTGGTTTTAACTTACATTTTCCTGTTGATTAATCAGATTGAGCAATCTTTCACATGCTTCGTGGCCATTTGGATGTCCTCTTTTTGAAATTCCTGTTCAAATATTTTGCGTATTTTTCTAGTGGGTTGTCTGTCTTTACTTCTGAGTTTTAGAAATTCCAGATATAGTCTGAATATGTCTTTTACTGATTATATATATATATTACAAGTATCTTTTCTTACTGTATGGTTTGCCTTTTGACTTTTTTTTTTATGGTGTGTTTTGATTAAATAAATTCCTAATTTCAATGTGGTTCATTTTATCAATCTTTTCCTTTCTGGTTAGTGCTTTTTGTGTCCTGATGAAGAAAGTTTTAACTACTCCGAGTTAGTAAATACACTCTCTGATGTTACCTTTTAGCTTTTGCATTTTACTCTACAGTTGACCTGAAATTGAATTCTTGTCTATGGTATAAGGAAGGGCACAAGATTCATTTTACTTCCATATGGATGTTTAGTTGATGCAGCACTATTTATTGAAAAGATCAGCGTTTCTGTCATGCCACATTTGTTGTTACTATTGTTTCATGAATTAATAAGTCATATAGATTCACTCTCATATTTATCCTTCCTATGGTGCTTTTTTCCTTTGTGCTTCTACTTAGTTTCATTTTCTTTCTACCCAAAGAAGATTCTTTAGTATTTTCTTTAGTGTGGATCTGCTGGTGACAAATTTTGTAGTTTTTGTTTATCTAAAATACGTTTTTTATCTTCATTTTTGAAAGATATTTTTTGCCAAGTATATACTTCTAGGTTGGCAATTTTATTCTCCTTCAGCCTTTTGAAGCTATCATTTTATTATTCTATGGCTTTCACAGTTTCAATTAAAAAATCGACTGGGATCACTTATTTGAACATCCCTTTTCTCGGGGATATTGGCCTCTCAATTGCTCACTGCTTCGGCATTTTCCAGTGCCTTAAAATATTTTCCTTCTGGTGCAATTCTCTAGTTATTCTTAGCATGAGGGTTGGTCAGCAACAAGCTAATCCTCCATCACCAGAAGTAGAAATTAATAAGGAAATCCTTTGAATACGTATCAAACAAATATCCTCCAATAAAAACAAGAGAGAGGTGTAAAAGAATACATGTGTTTATGTAACCTATTACCTTTTCACTCGTAGTGGAGCTTTGAATTTTAACAATGACAGAAGGAACTAAAATCTATTTTTTTTTAATTTCAAAATGCAGTTTTATAGAACCATTAATGTTTATTCTAATTTCCGATTTAAACAAACTTGGGTAAAGTTTGTACACTACTAGAAAAGTCTGCCAGTTGTTGGCTTGAGTGACTTGATATTTTTCCTTGTTAGATCCGGTGTTAAAAATGTGATCAACATTGCCATTTATTGTCAGTAAGTTAATGAATACTTAATGATTCAAGTGCTGTGCTAAGTGTCATTTTCTAAATTAGTTTAGTCCAAGTAACTATGTAAATGTCAAATTTCCATGATATTTCTAAAGACATCATACCAATTAGAGTTTAATTTTTTGAGGATCTGGCAATTAATGTCAAAAGGAAGCCAATGTGATTTATCTATTATTTTTATAATTAATAAGTGTTAAAACAGGCATACAGTTCTCTGCTCAATATGGAATAGAAAATTTGAACAGTAGAGGGTGCAATTGTACCTCTGGTTACGTATTTTAGCCTTTTAGGAATTAGTATTTAATGACAGGGAGAAATTTGAATAATGTACTCTTTGCTGAAGCCCTACACTATTTATGGGAGAGTATTTAAAATAAAATGAGCCAGGTAAAGCAGAAGTATAAATTTCAGATTCATAGAACAATTCATTTAACCTTATACTTTTAAAAAGTGACCAATTTAAATCGCAACTAGAAACCATTCTCTATTTTGTAGAAAAATATTTTTAACTGAAGAAAAAAATATATGTATGTATGTGTATATATATCAACAAGATATTTCTCTTTTATGGAGCTTAATTACTATTTGGTATATACACTTTTCCTCTTGGGAAAAGCAGTTTCTAAAAGGATTGTGTACAAACAACTGCATCATGACGCTCTCATTTCTTAGGAGAAAATGTAAATAATAAGCACTAGTGATAAATGGTGCCATAAGAAGAGAGCTCTTACAGTCAAATGATTGTTAACACTCAAGTTCTGTTGACGATCCAGAAGTTGCAGGCAATTGCAAATCACAAACTCAGACTTCCATGTAGATCTCGAGGCAGCATTACACTACTGCTGTTAAAAGCTTCTTTCATGGGAGTTTGTGAAGTATGTGTGTGCAAAGCTTTGAATCTCTGTCCCCGTATTTGACTCTCTTCCATAGATAGGGGTCACCTTTTATTTTTGCATGGGAAACTTTAGGCTGACTTTTTATAGTCTTTTCATAAATCCTGTATTCAAGTGCAGTGCATATGAAGATCTTAGGAAGCCTTGTTGCCAACTTTTTGAAATTACAGGACACATTTCCCTGAGAAGTATTTCTTTTTTGCTTTAACAAACTATATACTACTGCCTTTTACTTAATTGAACATAATATTGTGACTTAATATTATTTCTAAAACCCAAATATTAGCACTTTAGTGTTCAGTTGATTGTGGAATTAAGTATACAATTTTGTTTGAAGGGCTTACTCTGACATTTTATAGAAAGAGCAAAAGAACGAATGAGAAGAGAGGTAGATATACCTTTACTTTAGGAATTAATTTAGTGAATTTTAAAAGTATCCTTGGACATAAAGTTGCTTCTTGTGTATAAATTTGCTTCTTGGACTTTGTTCCAATCTGAACTTCCAAAGCTCTTGTAAATGAGGTGGCCAGGGTAGGGCACAATTGTTGATTAATCATCGCTGAAGAAACTTTTTTAGATTCCTTAATTGGAAGCATCTGCTTTCAAATAATGTCAAACAATATAGGTAGTTTTCTATACGATGGAAGTAGTATGAGTGACTAGTAAAAAAATATCAACCCCAAATAAAGCAGTTAGCTTTTTAAAGGAGTAGCCAGAACTTGTGAAGAAACAAAAAAGAAAGAAATTGCAGAATGGCTGATGCTGTGGATACTGAAAGTTCTATATAAAAAAGCACTGGACCTTGAAGACAATATATTATAAGCCTAAAAGTAAGAAAGACTCTGAGATTATGGTGATTTACAAGTGCATTAAGAGAGTTCATCATCTCGCAGTAATTTGAAAAAGTGGTTGGGAATCACGAAACGTTATTTCTTAGAAAAAATCCAAGGTGACAGGAAGAAAACATGGTTATCATGGGGTCTTAAGCAGCAAATACATTGTTCAATGAGTGATATATATATTTTTCTGCAGAATAAAAATGAAATTTTAAACTAAATGCATTTGATTTATTATATACAGAAAGATCAAGTAGAATTATAGAGTTAAGGCATCGGTTTTTGGAAAAATCACCATTTCTTATTTTTCATACTACCTTTTGCTATCATGTTATAGATATTTATTACCTGTATTCACTTCTAAACTATATTTACTAAATTGATGTTGGTTTTCACTTCAAATATATATGTATGTGCGTGTATATATATATACACACACACACATATACATACATGAATATACGTGTATAGAGACATATACATATATGTGTATACATACATACATTTTTTGGGGGGGCCAAGTGTGATTATAACATTTTAGCTTCAAAATTTTATCTAAGGTCACTCTTTACGTGGTTATGCCCCCATTTGAACTACCTCTCCAGGGACAATAGATAGTACAGATCTTTCCAGGATGAACATAGAAAATTGGGGCTATTTAAAACCAAGACAAACAAGTGACTTGAAGACTTGCTGATTGGATCATAGAATATAAGTCATTTGCCTATCGAGAGTAATCATTCTGAGGTTTCTGAGGCTTATGATGTGTGTATTTCTGAATGATACCCAGATGAGAGACATGGACTCTGAAACCTATCTCCGTATTACATCAAGGAATATTTAATTCAGCTTGTTGGTTTGATTTCTTGATGAAGAAGGGAGAGAAAGAGATATATTTTATGTCTATTTATTGATGGTGGTACATTGTAAGTACTAAATATTTTTTGAATTAATTCATTTATTCAATGCGTTCACCAAATATGTAGTGAGTGCCTACTTGTGTTAGGTGTTCATGGACAAGATAGACATAGTTCCTTGCTTTCTTGGAGCTTATAGTCTCTTGGGGGAAGATAGACATTTAACAAATGTGCCTGAAGATAAATATAAAATTATAAATCATGATAAGGGATTTAAAATGGGAAGGAGTCAGAAGGCCTGTCACAGGAAGTGATATTTAAAGGGAGAACTGAAGAATGAGTTCATTGGGTCAGTAACTCAAAAGATGGGGCAGAGATGGGGTGGGGTTTGTGGTAGAGAAAGGGGTTAGAAGTGCTTCACAGACAGAAAGAGAATCACCAGTGGAAAAGCTTTGAAATATTAAAATTACTTGGTACCTGGGGATTTTAAAGAAATAAAAGGTCAGTATAATACTTATATAATTAATTATCAATCAGTTGCTCTCCTGGTTTTGTTTCCATTGTAATTTTCCCTTGAACGTTTTCCCAACCTGAGAAATAATCCTGTAAGTCAACCTAATTTTAAAGAAAGGAAATGTGATTATGGGACAAATGGCAATGCTCGTCCTTCCTGTAGACACCAAATTTGTCATGTGTTTGTGGTTTTCTGTCATGTCATTGGCTGTGGTCAAAGACTGAGTAAATTGTGGTTTTAAGGGGGAGAGACTGGTGGTTGGCAGTACTGATGGTGAGACCAGGCCTGTGTGTTCTTGTTCCTGACACTGCTACGTGTTTATGTAGATACTGATAAGGCATTTCACACATAGGGAAGATGATTATAGTTTTTAGTGTATTGTCTAATATGCTTCTAAACAACGAAATGGCATGAACACTCAGTTTCAATGCCCAAAATAATAGATTAAAGAAAGTCCAGTTTTTAAGTCACTTGTATGTATTTACTATATATTTATTTTGGAGATTCATAATACAGATTGGAAAATGAAAACTGAGAAATATTTATTTTGGAGAGTCATAATACATATTGGAAAATGAAAACTTCTGAGAAATAATACAGAAGGAAATCTGTTTTATTGAATTTTACTCATTGTTCCCCAAAGACTCTTGACTATGGATCCCTCTGTAGTTTCACCAATGACCATTTTAATGAACAAGTGTTCTTTAGTTCACTTTTTAAGAAAACACTGTGCCATCGTATATACTTTGATGGTTGAGAGGTCTGAATCAGAATCATTGAATTGCTGGCAAAGTTGTTCTTTGACTATTGCATTCAACTATTGCAGCATTTGCTTTTTCTTGATTATTAGTGTTTTCTTCATCAGTTTTTCCATTTTCTAACCATGGTATATTTCCTGTGGTTCTTGAATCTGAAAATGAGGTAATGTGTTAATAATTTTCTTTGTAGATGGATCAGTGATTAAATGAACATATACTTTGAATATTAAAATAAAAAAATTAGATAAAAATTAGATAAATGCTGTTTTTCAATGTATTTTGAAATACATCTTTACTTCCTTCTTATATTTTGTTTTTTTGTTACAAAAATTTTATAAAGTACCTATGTAGAAAATACTAACTTAATAAAAATCACCCTTTGTCATCTTGTATCTATTACGCCTTAAAAATGTCAAGTGGTCTACGACCAGTTCCATGACTTTGGGAATCAGAGTCACCAGTTGAAGAACAGGAGTTTTATGTGAGGTTTTAGGGTGTTATCTTTTGTTTGAGTTGGAGAGAAATTTTATCTTTCTTTATAATAATTGTCTTTTGTATTTCAAGGGCTTTAAAAAGCCTGTAATGTGAGAATGCCTGAGCTGCTGTGTCTAAAGAGAGAGAAAGCAAGATGGTTTACCCTACCTCCTCACTTAAATCTATGTCAAAGAAGGTGGAATACAAAAGATTTGGGATGCATCCAACGCATGTACCCTCCTTTCCTTTGACATAAATGAGGGTTGATCAAGAGGGCATGGTTTAGATTTCATACCTATGGTATATGCATGCCTTTGAGGTACATGCAAGTCCCTGGGTGGTACAAATGGTTAAGGCACTTGGCTGCTAACTGAAAGGCTGAAAGTTTGGGTCCACTCAGAGGTGCTTCAGAAGAAAGGCCTGGCAATCTACTGGTGAAAAATCAGCCACTGAGAACCCTACAGAGCACAGTTCTACCCTGACACACATGGGGTTGCCATGAGTTGGAATTGACTTGATGGCAACTGTTTTTTAGAAGTACATGTGTGCACGCGCGTGTGCGCACACACACACACACACACACACGATCCTTTATCTTCATGGGGATCCCCACAGTAGCAACAAAAGTTCTACATGATTTGAGTATAGGGAGAAACATAATATAACTAATTAGATATTTCAGAGACCTTTTAATATGTTTTCTTCTCTTTAGCAAATTAAAGTATTCTGAATTCACTTTAACAAACAGTCAGGCTAGTGTAAAGAAATATGAGGTAGGATTTTCATGTTCAACAAGTCAGGCTTCTATGTGCAGTAATCATAAAAATGCTTAGTCAAAGAATCATATAACTTTAAGAATACTGTGCTGAGAATTGAGAGACCTGGCTTCTGAACTTTCCCCTGCTGTGGGCAAGTTATCTTGGCCTTTAGGTTTCCTTCACTCTGAAATTAAGATGTTGAATTAATCTCTACCGTTCACTGCAACTCAAAATTCAGTGATTATCTGTTATGAGTAAAATAATAAGACAACTTTGCTTTTTTGCGGGGGTGGGGCAGGGAGGAAAGGTGGACTGTCAAACCATGGCAAATGTTGTTGTCAGTCCTTTAGGGTGTTACCTTTTAGTCCTTTAGTTCTCTGTATTTGCATGTGTGTGCGCCCAAGTATGTGTGCACGTGGCTTAAAGTAACTAAATAGTACAGTACATGTGGAAATGCTTTAGTTAAGTGTTAGTTCTGTGACTGCTGAGAGAATGCTACTTGGTGTGTACTGATGGAAGGTCTGACCAGTGGAAACTGGAGGTGAAAATAAACAATTGTCACTTACTTTTCCATGTATCTAACAGCAGCAGATTGCTTAATGTTCTGGAAATAAACATTTTGAAGATTTCTCTGTCACTCTTTTCACTTAAAGTTGGTAATCACCACAGATGTTTTTCTAAGAAGCTAGGTGGTTAGAATTTCGGCTGTATTACATCCTATGGAAAAACTTAGATGCATTGTCCATAATAACTTCCAAAATTAACTCTGATCTTGGAGTAAACACGTTCTTATATAACATAGTGACTCAAGACAGACACTGAATATTCTGTACTGATACCAATAAATGTAAAAGCCTCTATTTAATATTTGTTTACATGGGGGTATTGAAATGATATGATACTTCACATATTGCCATTTTTGGTAACTATGTTATCATAAGTATAGTTTACATATTTGTCTTTTAGGTTTAAATCTTGACCATTAATATTTAAAGCATTCTTACCTACCAGATTCAATGTCTGTTTTGAATAATACATTTAAAAATCCAGTCTATTTTTAGCTTCCATCATAGAAAATCTAGACCAAGAAGTAAGTACTGAATCTTTTCTAAAAATATACATTAGGCAAGGTGACTGATAATTTTACAGTTGGCTACAAATGCATTGCAAATATATGCTTCTCATGGTCCCCAGCCAAGGGCTCATACTGCCTGTTCCACAGGTAATGCTTTCATAAACATCAGACATCATATTGATTTACCAGCCTATAGCTTCATTAACCTGTCATTGGAAAGGTAGATTTCTGGATTTTCATCTCATGATTATAGTATAAAACTCACAATATCAAGAGTTCTCTTAATTTGAAGTTAGGCAATATTTACTTATCCACTAAATCCATGAGAGTGGGAATCTTCATGTGAGTGGGGAGCTTCATGTATTTCCCTGTTCAGATTTTTGGTTTGTAATCCCCTTTCTCTCCCTCCTCCCCAAATTCCTGACATTCTCACAATATAAACAAAATATTCTGGCATCTTTCTTATGGCAAATTTAGTCACTTTACCTACTGATAAAAATTAAATTTACCCAAACTTCTAAGTACATCTTTAGTACTTTCCCACTTGACTAATTTAGTGACTTCACTATCAACATTTAAGTTTTCTTTACTTTAAATCTTGGTTAGAAAACATACAAGAGGAAAATGGCCAAATTATATTAGCTGTTAAATGCTACTTAAAAACAACAACAAAAGAAGAAAAACAATGCATTGACTCCAGAGATGTTTTTTAATAAGCTATGTGATATCAAAAACCATTTTCAAAAGCAAAATTATTTCTACACATGTTTTGTGGAAAATACTGATGCATTAGCTTAGGAAATGATGTGTATTTAATATACTAGAAGAATAACTGAAATGGAACTGAGAAACTGTAACTTATTAATAAGATATGGGAGATATTACTATGTTGCATGTTCATGAATATATTTACATGGCTTAAAACACAATAAATAATATTTTTTTGTGAATAAAGGATTTTCAATTCCATTTTATGCACTTAAAAGTTTTCCATGCATGAAAAAAATAGTACAGAACACCTAATAGTTTTTTCTTTTTAAAAGCCATTTATTTCTTCTGATCATTGGATATGGGCAGCTCATTCAAGAATATAAAGAAATGTTTTATTTATTTTTGTATAGAGTGCATGGATTTTCATGAACACTATTTTAGGCTGAGGCCCAGTAATAAGTTACCATCATTTTAAGCTGTGGAATATAAGAATTCATTTCAAGTAATATTAGGCATGACACTAATTCGGTTTTAAACTCTAAGCACATTAGCAGTTATGGTACAGTGCACTCTTACTTTCCAAGTCTCTGCAGTAAGCTTGTCATCATTAATGATTTATGTTTTTTTTTCTTTTCCATGCAGACCTTATCACTCATAGTAGTATGACTTAAAACAGTCCAGCCATTAGAATTTTTACTTACATCCATTTAAATATGCATTCCTGATAGCTGAATCCATCCACCAAAAACAATCACAAGGAATGATCTAATTCTAGAAATTACTGAAATAGCAGATGCTCAAATCACTGTGTTCAGTCCATAGGAAGTCAACCTAAGTTTCAGGTTTCCATAAAAACAATAAACCAAAAAAAGAGCTTAGAATCCTTACCTGGTTTATCAAAGTGTCATGAAAATTCTGTTGTCTGACTCATCCCACTTTACAGTCCCAAGACAATTCCTGTGGTGTATTATTATGCATTGAAATTGGATGATTGCTTTCTTAAAACATATTTACACGAACTAAAGTGTAAGTGGGTTTATAATGTACCTAAAATACTAGGTATTATCATTACAGATTTTCCTTGGCTTTACTTTGAGAGCAAAATTAGAAAACGTAAGTTAGAGAGGCTTAGCAATGCTGAATTAAACAGGTGATCAATTGTTCTGGTTTGCCCGGAACTGAGGGGTACTTAGGACTTTTAGTTTTAGAACTAGAACAGTCCAGGCAAATGGGTACAAGTTAGTCACCCTAAAGCAAGATGAAATGGTGTTGGAGTGAAGATAATTTTGGGAAGAGGAACTTTAAAAAAAAATTTGTTCCCTGCTCTTTCAGGATTTTCCAAATTTTCTCCTCTTTCTACCTCCCAAAACCCAAAAGTCCAGCTAATTAACACTGCAAACATTCCAATTTCCCTGGACCCAGGACTAAGACATAGCAGCAACACTTGGAAGTCCTGCAGGAGGCAACAAGGGGCAGTGGTAGGGGCTTGAGCTCTGCGCCAAATGGTCTGGATTTGAATCCAGGCTCCATCATTCATTCGGTGGGTGCTTTTGTGCTACAGTTTTCTCAGCTGTAAATGGAAATCATAATACCCACCTTGTAGGGTTACATGAACAGTGCCTGTCATGCATTTTGAGTTCAAGAAAGTTATTTTTTATTATTGTGATTTTGATTATGATTAGCAACTTTAGAGCAAGTTGGTATATCTGAAAGTAATAGTAACCTTCATATCTAGATTCTTAGGAGTACATGTTACTTTCAGAAATCATCTGCAAGGGGTAGCTTCCATCACCTAAAAAGCTCAGCCCCCTCCCTCGTCCTCAACATATACACATGAAATGGCAGAAGATTTCAAAGTTGGGACTCTTCCAAGGAATGTAGCATCAGTGGAATGAAAAAGTAGAGGATAAAATTATGATAGTTCTTTTGAGGCTAATTATGTTTTTAGTGAAGGATGCTAGATTCTACAGTCTTTACTATTTTTTTAATAGCCAGTATTATAGTAAAGCCAAAAAACATTATTGAATGTTTCATTAAATGAGTCTCAGATTCCATTAAGGAATATGGTAGTAATACTCATTCTCAATCAGAAGGGTTGGGTACAAAATTGAAGAGCATATTCGAGTTCAGTAAGCCACAGTTTGATCTGGCTACTGGCAGAATGTTGCTTCTCTTAAAGCTGTGATGAAGAGAAACTACTAAAAAGCAGGTTGTAGGTTGACTATGGAATTCTAGAGTGGGAACTCAGCTCCTTCAAAATTGCATTGTTTTGTGAGCATCACACCCCATCCCAGATGAGCAGTGGATGAGAGCTCTTCCATGCTGCTCCACTTCATTCCATTGTATTCCATTCCAGATTTGTGGTAGCTACTTCCTAATGAGCAGTGGATGAGAGCTTAGTCCTTGCCGCTCCACTTCACTCCATTCCATTGTATTCCATTCCAGATTTGTGGTAGCTACTTCCTAATGAGCAGAAAGTAGCATTGATCTTGTAATTTTACCAATTAAGATTACTTTGGGACACATAGTAAAGATTTTATGGTAAAATCTGTCTTTGTTGAAATATAATTGCAGGATCTTGATTAATCTAGCAGTTACCAAGTACAGTGCCAAAGATATTTAATATAGGAATCAGGCAAAATTCTCAGATGGAAATCAGGTCCCTCAAGCTCTAAACAATCAGCTAAGAATATCATTGAAAAACTTACTTAAAATATTTATTTTGACTTTAAGGATGAAAGAGAAAATTCTGAATTTTGCATATATAATTATAAAGTAAGGAAATATTTTATATTCTGAATTTTCCATATATAAAGTATTTAAGGAAAAATTAAATTATTTCTTCATAACTAATTATCACTGAATATATCCTATACCTTGGACACCTTTTAAATGGTAAAACAGTTGTAATAGTTTTATACCTTCTCAGCCATTACTATGATTGTTATAACAGATTTCTGACTCTCAGTATTGGATTCATTGTGGAGAATGTATTTTGTTAACACAAGAATTCCATTTAAAATGAAAATGTAATGTGTGTATGTAAAGTGTGTCCTTTAGTTGTGTGTCGATATGCTAGCTTAAATAGTGAAAAACTACACAATTCAGTTTTAAAAACTCTTCTGATCAAAATACCTGAATATTTTAGGTTGAAGTGGTATTTTTTATATTTTGGGAAGAATAGATTCTATTTTCCTTTGTATATGTAGAGAGACTGTCTACAAATTAGAAATAATCTTCTCTATGTGGCTCAAAAACCAAAAAACCAAACCCCCATTGCCATCAAGTTGATTCTGACTCATAGGGAACTTATGGGATAGAGTAGAACTACCCTGTAGGGTTTCCAAGGAGCAGCTGGTAGATTCAAACTGCTGACCTTTTGGTTAGCAGCCATGCTCTTTAACCACTTTGCCACCAGGGCTCCTTTTGCTGCTCAGAGACATTAAAAAAACAGTTGCCATCAAGTCAACTCCAACTCATGGCGACCCCATATGTGGCAAAGTAGAACTGGGCTCCATGGGGTTTTCAGGGGCTGAATTTTTGGAAGTAAATGGCCAGGTCATTCTCCTTAGGTGTCTCTGGGTAGACTCAAACTTCCAACCACTTAACTGTTTACACCATCCAGGAACTCCACTCAGTAGAGATATTAAACCAAAACCAAACAAACCCATTGCTGTTGAGTCAATTCCAGCTCATGGCAACCCTATAGGACAGAGGAGAATTGCCCCATAGGGTTTCCAAGGAGCACCTAGTAGATTCAAACTACCAGCCTTTCGGTTAGCAGCCATAGCTCTTAACCACTACGCCACCAGGGTTTCCTCAGATATTAGGTAACCCTTATTTAAGCCTCAAACTTTAAAATCAAAAGCCTGTTTAGCAATTGTCTAATGATGTCCCCTATACATTGCTTTCTGACGTATTTTTAGACATAAACTCTTGGCCTCGTTGACTCCTGTAATAGATCTATAGGAAAAAGTCATTTAGTTTTAAAAATCTTCCCCATGGAATTAAAGAATTTCCATAAGTTAAGTAATTTGGCCTTCTGCCTGGGAGAAGGAAGTATCACTAAAGCTCTTTCAAAACAGTCCGTTATACAAAGTCACAGTACTTCTGCTTGTCTTAATTAAAACAACAATAATTCAGTGCTATTATTTATTGCTGTCAGTATTTGTAAACTATTCATGTTTTGTTCATTACAGATGAAAATGTCTCGGGAATTATCCACTTTAGATGTTGCATTCCGAAATAAATGTACTTCTCACAATGTCTGTGTCAGAAAGCAGAAAAATTGCCTTCTATCATTTGTACTAAAGTGAGTTAGATCATAATCTGTGTGGAAGAATGTTTAGGACTGTATACTCTTTGTCATTTACACCTCTAATTACAAACAAGTACATTTTAAATGAAAAGCTTGTTAACATACCATTGGCTAGCTGTTTCTTCCTTTTTTTCCTCCTTTTTTTCCCTAAACTCAGACAGAAAAAGTTGTACATTCAAAAGCAAAAGCGAGCAAATTTTTGAGACTGGTATTTGTGTCCTTGGCTGAGTTTAGATTCCAGTGAATAGCTCTGAATTGTAATTCCATTTTAACCTATTTTCTATTTTCTTTGTTTTAGTGTTAAGGGCTGGCCAAATAAAGCATTGAGGATTGTAATATTGGGTGTTCCAAGAATAGTAATTAGGGGGCTAATAAAGATTCTAAAAAAAAGTGGATGAATTGGAGAAGATTTAGGTAAATATTAGGAATTTAGGTAAGGATTAGGTACATATTTGGAGATTTTTAACATGTGTTCCCCACGATGGGAGAATTACCCTTGGACACCAAGTTGCTACCTAATTGTCATCAAATTAGGAAATACTGAGTGAGCAGGGATGGTTGTTGGTACAATTTATTGTAACCCTTTTAGTTTTCGTTTCCTTTTTTCTCCGATGTTTGCGTCAGTTTCTTCCTTACCGTTTAAGTGGAAAGATAGCGTCCTAACAGCTTGGTTGTCAGAGAAGTAATATTTTAATATTTTCAAAGGTGTGGTTCAATTTCAGGATGAACTTTTTGGAGTTCGGTAATGATTTTTTACCCCCAAACTCAGCAAACGGAAGAAGCAAGGTCCTTCAATTAATTTACGCACACTAGCTCAAGTGGGCGGGATAATGGAAAAGCTCAACTGCCTCCTAGGGCCCAAATCCCTTTTAGCCTTTGCTCTAGAACGATTTCATTAATCTTAATTTGGAAGGGGCGCCAAGGGGCTTAACTAGCAGGAATAGGCAGAGTGGCAACGCTCAGGGGAAAAAAATTAGGCACCCTCATCCATCCTCAAAGGCACCTGAATGTACGGGGGGAATCCCTCCCAGGCACGGACTCGCTGTCATCTCATGAGACGCCAAGTTTCTTTTAAGCCTTAGCCACTTGTGTGAGGCGCTCCCCGTGGGAAAGCCGGCGTGGGAGAAGCGAGTGCTCAGCCACACATCTCCGGATCCTTTCTCTGTGAAACTGGCAGTTAAAATACCTCCAGAACTCAGAGCTTTTAGAATGCAGAGTCCGCTCTTCCTTTGTACGTCGCCAGGATCTTAGCCCAGTGTCCTCAAGACTGGCACACTCCGGAGCCGGCTGACGCCTCCTCAGTTTGCTTGGGGTCCTCCCAGCCCTCTCCCTTCCACCTCCCCACCCTCAAAGAGTGCTCCCGCCTCGCTCCGCCGGCACATCCCCCCAGCGTGCCCCAGAGGTTTATCAAGCTCCCCGCACGCACCGCCGGCTTCCTTTGGCGCCCGGCGCTAGTGACCCGAGCAGACCAACCGCTGCGGCGGAGACCCATTCAAGTCCCCTTCTCCCGCTTCCTTGCCACCGCGCCTCCTGGCTCTTCTCCTCGGCGCCGCGGCGCCCACCCGGTTTCAGGTTGGATCTGCTGTTTTGCTCATCCACGCACTCAGCCTCTCAGTAAAGCCAGAGAAGTGGAATCTGCACATTGAAACTCTCGGTGGCTGGAGCCGGTGGACTGGGCATGCTCAGAAGCCAGGGCTGGCTTTGGGCTCAAGTAGGAAGCTTTTGCACTCGGGAGGCAGCGGCGACTTTGGGGAAAGTTGATCGGAGAAGGGAGGAAGCCCCAAGACGCGGAGCAGCGGCAGGAAGGAGCCCCCGGCAGCCCGGAGGAGCATGGGCACCCTGCGGGATTTACAATACGCGCTCCAGGAGAAGATCGAGGAGCTGAGGCAGCGGGATGCTCTCATCGACGAGCTGGAGTTGGAGTTGGATCAGAAGGACGAACTGATCCAGAAGCTGCAGAACGAGCTGGACAAGTACCGCTCGGTGATCCGGCCGGCCACCCAGCAGGCGCAGAAGCAGAGCGCCAGCACCTTGCAGGGTGAGCCGCGCACCAAGCGGCAGGCGATCTCCGCTGAGCCCACAGCCTTCGACATCCAGGATCTCAGCCATGTGACCCTGCCTTTCTACCCTAAGAGCACACAGTAAGCAGGGGTTACGCGCCGGGTCCATGTGGAACCCAGTCGGTGGGGAGCTGCGGGTCTCTGTATTGTCTGTCGGCCCCCGCCCCTCCGCTTGCCATGTCTGTCCTCCTCATCCTCAGAATGTTTCATTTTAACGGGCACTGCTTGCGGGGCTCTGCACGTTTCTCAGACCCAGACTCACTGCACGTATGTTGCCTTCGTGTCTTTGTCAGATCTCAAGGTATTTAAAAAAAAAAATTCCTATATGGCACCTACTGTATAGTTTGAACGCGCCCTAGGTGTGTGTCTGTACGTCCGTCTCTCTCTCTCTCTCTCTCTCTCTGTGTGTGTGTGTGTGTGTGTGTGAGTAGAGGAATAAAAAGCTCCCTCTCACAAATGCCTTGGCAAACCTGTCCATCCGGAAAATCCTAAATGTAGGCTCATCAGACTTGAATTGAAATGCGTCTGATATCACCCTTACTTTCTATGATTTTGTGGCTGTCTCAGATTTCTCTACATGTTGGCGATTCACGCTGGCACCCTTCAAACCTGATGTTCTGTCATCATCAAAGTGTAAAAAATAAGCAAATACGCATATGAAAGGGAAGATTTTTTGATTTCCTGAATTGGATGACATTTACAATCCAGAAATGGAAGCCTAGTCTGTTGATTCTTAAAAGAAAAATGTATTTTTTTCATAAACATCTGAGGACAAATATTGCTTATCTTCCTTAAGGAATTTGTATAATATTACTAATGGAGCGGGTGACTCCATCTCTCAGAAGCGTTGCATGTTTTTCAGGGTCAAACACAGATAAGTGCATTTTACTTAAACGAGGACCCACTGTTTGCCTTAGTCCTGGCTTGTAATGCAACCATTCTGGTATTGTTCTAGCATTTTAGAGAACTAGGTAGTTCTGATGTCAGTGGGCTTCATAACTTGGATGGGAAAATTGAATGAAACTTGTTATACAACACTCAACTCAGAGTGCATATAGAGAGTAAAGCAGCAGGAACATGAAGTTAACATAAAATGAGGGAAAGCACCCAAATGAATGGTATTGTTAATTAACAGATAATGACATAACTGAAAAAAATGATGGATTTTGCTACTCTATTCCTAACTACATCACATTGGCTGCATGACACATGTTAAACCTAATAATACAAGGTCTTTTGTGACTCTTTACTTAATAAATGCAAGTAATTAATATAAAGAGAGGGGGATAAATATTTGAGTGGTTAAGAGCTACGGCTGCTAACCAAAAGGTTGCAGTTCGAATCCACCAGCTGCTCCTTGGAAACCGTATGGGTCAGTTCTACTCTGTCCTGTAGGGTTGCTATGAGTCGGAATCGACTTGACGGCAACAGTGTTTTTTTTTTTTTTTTTCCCTCCGTTTGGATTATTGGATTTTTGAGGGGGTCATGAGTATGTACCCATTACACCTGAAAACTTAGAGTTGTACCCATAAATAGTGGTTCCCATGGAACATTTTCCATTCCTTGTGCATATTCAGTTTAAGGAGAAGTTTGTATTCTGTGAGAGATTGGGGAAGAGACAATAAGGATAAACATTTCTGAGATTCTGACCTGAGCAAGTTGCTGTAACAGTTTAGCAGACTTAGATCTGCCTTGGAAACCTGAGTGATCTGAATCCACTTCAACTTTCTCTGGTAGATTAATTTGCAGTCCTGTCATGCTTGCTTGCTTTAGCTAATGAGGTACATGGGCATCTCTCCTGGGCCAAGTTTTGCATAATGAAAAAAATAACTCAAAGACAGCTCTCTTCATCTTTAAGCTTTCCATAGGCTCTCATTTCAGTATCTGCGGGACTTTTGGAGTAACGCAGAGCAAACTCCACTTTTATAAAAAGATCGTTTTAATAGGTTTTATAATGAAGTGTGATTAAGCCAGCTGATAACTCCAGTTAAACATTTTATCGTAGAAAATAAAAGGGAATCTAGGCAGTGGGGAATGAACTGTAGAATGTGGTTAAGTTTTAGAAGCTTCTTAGCGCTTGACATGTGGAACAACAGATTAAAAAAAAAGTCCATGTTGGACAGTGAAATTAGTGTGGCAAGTAATTCACAACATTTCATTACAATAAACATTTTATCTGCTAAACAATGTTATAAATATCCTTGTTATTTATTTCATAATGCTTATTTTAAAGAAATCAGCTATTAAGATATCACCATGACGGCTTTGGTGATTCTGAAGGATTATATTGAAGAAAATGATAGAATGTCTTCCAAGCTTAAGTAATTTTGGAAAAACATCTGTTCTTTTTTCACACTTATGTGAAGAAAACTAGAATAAAATTGGTTTAAGTGGTAGAGTGTACCTTTCTTAGGGGAAAGAAAAGTATATTGTATGTAAAATGATTATAGCTCATGTTATTTGAATAGTTGTGCAAGATTGCTCCACAAAGAACTAAGAAAACTTGTCAAACTGAGGACCTACCTGTTTGCATTTCAATTTATTTCACTATGAATAATTTGAATATATAGATTTACTGGCAACAAGTGTTTATGTTTTTATATTTCATCTTTAATGAAACTTAAGTTTGGTCATCTTTCTTAAAGTTACACAAGTATTAATTTAAATTCAAGTTAAAATGAAACCATCTAAAAAGCCTAAAATTGGTTTCAAGTTCACAGTCATGTTAATTTTCTATTCTCTTTCTATTAAATGTAAGTAAGTGCCCAGCAAATGTACTGCTTAATATCTAATGTATGCAAATACATTTGTCAAGTTTTTGCCTACTGAGGTTGCGTTCTTAGGATTACAGTAAAAAAATTATGGTTTTTGGTGACTTTTGGACACCTAAAAATAGTGCAAATGTAAATGAACTTATTAAGTCATCCTGATATTTTTGGTCTGAATTTTTCCCACTTAAGCTGGGAATTGGAGTGAAGGCTCTGTCAGATTCCAGCACAGAGCCAGGGCACTCCTGCTGTACCTCTGAGGTTCAGGGCAGTGTTTTGGTTTGTCTCGTTTATAACCTGTATAGAGAATACCTTTAAGCCCTTCTTATGTTGTGGATGTCAAGCAAAGAACTGGTGTAGCCAACTGGCAATCTGTATTCCACTGCTACCAAATAACTATTTGAGAATATAAAGTACTAGACTGTATGTTTTGAAATAAATTGAACAAATAAACTCTTAAAAATGGAAAAAAGAAACAAACCCATCCATTAGAATGAGATCAGATAACCTGTTGGTTATGTACTAGGATGGTTCTTATGGACTATAGTAAGTAATTTTACCTCAAGTCATGTCAGTTTTGAAAATTGCATCTATAATTGGTAACAACGGTCATCCTCTGGTGTTTTGATCTAAACTCTTTACGTGCTGTAAATATTCCCAAATCCTTTCTATTTTGCCATCTCAGGGTTCCATGTCATTTCAGCTAGACTGTATAGTCTTGAGTTCCTATCAAAAGTTGTTGTTTCTGTATTTTGTTAAGCTATTGCTTTTCACCCCAGAGGTAGCTGTATTTCAGAGAACGGTAACATGTTATGTTCCACTTTTTGATTGTGAAGTACTTGGAAGAGCTATGGATAAAAGAAGTATATTTTCTTATTTTTAAGGAGGCATTAATTTTAAAAAGATCAAGACATTAATTTTAAAAAGATAATATATGATCTTTTAAACCTCAACACTTTATACATCTCGATAGAAAATAGAATCTTCCCAAAGACTATACTTTTAAATTCTGTGGAAAGTTGAGAAAATTCTAGAATTCTAGTGTAAAGGTAGATGGTATAAATACTAAAAGATAAGTTTATTCAAAGGCAGTAATTAAATTCCTAATGTGCCTTTTAGTTCAGTACTTTTATGGGATGTCTGCCATGTGCAAGCTATCGTAATGCATTAGAGATGAGTGATACGTAGTTCCTATCATCAAGAGTTAACAAGGAGATAATACTGTACAGATAAATATTCTAGAAATTAGAGTAAGGTAAGTCACAGAGGAGATATATAGAACAATTGACAAAATATAATCAAGCCCATTTAATGTTATCAGAAACTTGTGGAAGTGGATGTGTTGAGAGTAAGTATTTGAAAGATGGCCATGATTTAGGTGAGTTGTGCTGGGGTTTGAGGGGGTGGTATGGGAATGGGGGGAGACATTTTAACCCTTCAGCAAAGAGACAGGACAACAAAGGAAAGCAGAAGCTGCATTTGGGGGATGGCAGCTACTAGTGACTGTAGTGAAGTCCCTGGGTGGTACAAACAGTTAACTCACTCGGCTGCTAACCAAAACGTTGCAGGTTTGAGTTCACCCAGAGGCACCTTGAAAGAAAGACTTGGCAATCTACTCCTGAAAAATCAGCCACTGAAAACCCTATGGTGCAGAGTTTGACTGTAACACACATGGGGTTGCCATGAGTCAGAGTTGACTCAACTGCAACTGGTTTTAGTGGCTATACTAGAAAATGGTAATAGAAATTGAGGAAAAGCAAGTTAAGGCCAGAGAAAATGAGAATCTCAGTTTTTATGATTTTATAAAGTAGATGAGAAGGCATTTCAGCTTCTTAGAATCAAGAATTATTTAACTTTTTTTTTTACACCAAGGACTAATTGTTACTCATAAATAAAGCCCCGAATATCAGAATGCTGGTCCAACCCTTCACTTCTCACCAACATAGTCCTGCTAAAAGTCAGCTATCCTAAAAAGGTATGAGCATTTAATTTAAGCAAGTAGTAGATGATTATAACTCTTAAAGGAACTGAGTTCTACTCTTTAACCAGGTTCCATTTTCCACTCTTTTCAAAATGTTCGCTTTGAAAATAATCTAATTTTATACCAGAGACTAGCACAGCAGATTCCTTGCATACCTAGGCAAACTGGACCTGAAGTTGGGTTTTGAAATCCATCTTTTCTGTTTTTGTGGAGGAGTTAAATTCCAACCTAATGTTATTCTAATAGAGTTTCCAACTTAAGTTTGTTTGTTAATTTGACATGACAGTCTATGCAGTAAAATTGAAGTCGTGAAAGCCTTTACAAAAATACATTAGACCAGGTTGCTAAAACCCTGTTAGGATTTTTAAAGCACAGTCAAGTTGTGTGCCCTTAAAATGGAGCTTATAATGAAAATACTGACAGACCCTTAAATAGAGTAGCATTAGAGATTGCCTGAGACTATAAATGAAAAGGTTCCTTGCTCTACTGGGCCACGTTTCCAAGCTTCCACTACTTGTGATTTCACTGAAGAGTTGGGTTTGGATTTCCAATAGGAAAGGTTAGATGTAGGCAGACAGTGTTTCTGTTGTTGCTGTTTGCAGGTTATAAGGCATATGGACTTTTTTTTCTGTCTGCCTAGCAATGGAGGGTCTCCATGGTATCCTAGCAACCAGATTCGAACACCAGGCTGCTGCTCTTTCTGCCATCCCTCCCATAGGTGCTGCTGCCCATCCCAGGGAAGTGGGCCTGTTGCTAGCATTCCAGCCCCTCTGACTTGAACCTTCTGAGCTCAGAGAATGCAAGACAATGCGATAAATAAGCACATGCTGAAAGCAGCATTTACCAGTATGCTCAGCAGCTTATTATGCAGTCACATCTGTGGCATTTTGAATCCTAATCTGAATTGTTGAGCTGGCGCTGTTTGCCACCCCTTCCTAACAGCCCTTCCCTACTTCCTCACACCCAGCCTTCTGACATCAGTTCTGCTTTCCTCTCACCATCTTCTGTAATGATTGCATTTCTCAGCATCACCTTAGAATTTATTTTCTGAGAAGTTAAATATGTGCAGCCTGTTTGAAGTCCCTAAGTATAATTTTGTTTTTAAGAGTGGAGAAATGCTCTCCCTCCAAAAACTGTCTTGTAAATATAAAACAATAGCCGAAAAACTCTAGCTCCACAAAACAGATGTTTAACCAAAGGTAGGATTAATAGTACACTCTCAGAAGTGTCTTGTTTCTCAGTGGCTTTTATAATCATAGTTATTAATATGAAAAGAGCAGAAGAGTGGGAAGAAGATATGTGCGTCATGGGGACAGGAAAGGGCAAAAAAGATAAGTATTGTTAAAGCTGTGCCATATTTGCAAGCAAGTTGGAAAGGAGTGATGGGCTTTGTGGGTGACTAAATAGTCAAAGGGTCTGGAACAGAGTTTGCAAGTGAGTCAGAAGTTTGTAGATGGAGACAGCTATAGAGAGGAGACACTGAAATTGGAGAATATGGAAGGCTTGCCTCTTCTGGGAGCCATACCAGGATTTCGGCAGAAAACCATTAAGATGTTTCCCTTCTGACCAGTGCTTGTTCTGAATATATTGCATTGTCCCTTAGAAACATCTCTTAATCGGCCATCAGCGAAGGCTTGGTGGCTTTTGTGCAGTCCACGAGGCAGAGGAAAGGAACAAGGAAAGCAAGCTGGGACAGCACCATTTCTGAATTAACAGGTTAGAATGGCACTGCCTATCATAATGGCTAACATATATTCACTGCTTATTCTATGTCAGGCACTGCTCGGAGTGCTTTACATAGATTGTCTCTTAATACTTCCAACAACTCTGAGGAAGATTTCAAATCATCCTAATTTCACTGCACTGAGGCACAAGACACTGGGGTTCAGAGAGGCTAAGCAACTTGCCCAAGGTCATGCACTTAATAAAAGCTTGAGCCTGAATTTGATCTCCAGAGCCTGTCCCCTTAGCCAGTAGGCTCTCCTGCCTTCCAAAGAGGTGTGAGAGTTAGGCAATTGCAGGAAAACATAATGAATAAGCATATAGGTTATTCTCAGGGGAGTATCTGTTCACTAGTAATTGAATAGGAAACAGAAGTACTTTGGGAGAAGTGGAAGAAATAACTGGGATAGAGATTCCCAAACTCTACTGCCCATTAGAATCACCTGGGGAGCTTAAAAAAAAAAAAATCCAATGCCCAGGTTTTACCCCAAATCAATTAATCCGAATGCTTGGGGGTGGAAGCTAGGCACCAGTATTTTTTTGGAGATACCCCAAGTATCTCCAATGCACAGCAAAGTTTGGGAACCACTGTGATAAGAGGCCAGGGTGTGCGTGTGTGTGCGCGTGCGTGTGTGATATTAAATGGTTGAGTGGCTCTATTGGCTAAAACCAGTAAGCACTGGTGGCTTGCAAAAGCGGCAGTAGATTTTTTGCCAAATTATAGGTGTATACTAGCTAGTGTCTTATTATTTTATTTCCCCAAATAGGTGATCATTACCATACCTACTCCATTGGTTTTCAACCCTGGTGTCATTAGAATAACCTGGGGAACTTGAAAATATACTACTGCTGGGGTACCAACTCCAGAGTTTCTGATTTAATTGCTCTGGGGTGGATCCGAGCCATAGGTATATTTTTTCAAGCTCCTGAGGGGATTCTAATGTACAGGTAGGGCTGAGAACCTCTCCGCCAGCGCCTTCAACTTTGCTTGTTAAAGCTTACTTGAATTCCCATTTTTAGGGAAGCACCTTCTTTGGATCCTTTTGATCAGCCCCCATCCCCTGCTTGCAGTGTAGTCAGGCATCTACAGCTCTCCCATCCCCACTGCACACGGAACCGTCGGTTTCACATTGGTCTCTGGGGTTACCTGCTGTAGACTTGGGGCACACAAAAGTAACAGCTGCTCCATTCAGTGTCTAAGTATGTTTCTCTTTTCCTGCCAGCCATGAGTCCTGGCCACTGTTCAGATATGACACGCATTAGGATCAGCCATCATTCAAAGTTTGTTTTCCACTCACTGGGGGCTGCTGCCTCATTAGCCAGTAGGACTGTTTCCTTGAGTCCTAGACGCTTAGATGAAATGTAAAGTTGATAAAGGTGGAACAATGAGGAACCCTTCCTGGAAGAGCAGTACTGGGCTTGTAGCGAGCGCCTTTCACTCTGGTATGTGATGTCTCTGCAGCCAGTTTTTTTTCTACAGATATTTTATCCTTTTAAGGCAAACAGCCTGAGCTCAGACTGAGGAGTACTTTCCAAGGAGGCTTCAGAGAAAGGCAGAGTAAGCACATCAATCTCTCAGCCCCTTTTCCAGAGAGTTTGGCTCAAGTAAGCAGATCTGGGCATTGCTGTCAGAGGAGAGGTCTGAGACGGCACCTGCGTTAAGACAATCTTGGTGTATGCCTCAGGAAGTCTCCTGGAAGAGATGGGAATTCCTAAACCCTGTGCTCATGGCCTCACTGGTGCTTCCTGCATCTTTCTTGCCCTCCTTCCCCTTATATTGGTGTTAAAAATCCTCAGGATGTTCCTAATTGTCTCTAATGGGAGCCTATTTATGTTTGTAATTCAATCGTTATCTTCTCAGGTGAGGATCAGCCAATACAGCACTTTATATAAGCGATGAAAATAGCTAATGTAATTGCAGATACTTTTTGATAAAAATAATCTTCTTAGAATTGGAGTCAGTGAGGAGCTTTCTTGTCTCATTCCCCACCTTGTAAAATATTAAAATGTATTCAGATGACAGCATGTTAAAGGAGAGTAGATATAATAAGGCCCCCCGGGGATTGGGGACATTAATTACACAGGGAAGTTAATCATAAGGAAAGTAAACACTTTCATTATTAATCCAGTTTCACATCTTACACTTGGTTATTGGCCCTAAATGGGAGGGATAAGAGGAATTAACAACAATAAAGAGACACGACCAGAAGCATGTGTTTGCTTATTATGGTTTGGCAGATAGAAACCAAAGGACAGGGTCATGGTCACTGGGACAAGAGTTGGTGGTAGGACATGGGAAAAATATCTGCATCTCTGATGTCTTATATTCCAAGGGATGAAAGGATGAACGTTAGTACAAAAAAAAAATAGTGACTGTTTAATGTTAACATATACAACTCTCACCTGCATAAAAAATAATTACCCATGACCATCTAAAGATCATAAATGTTAATTAAACCTCATGAAAATTGCTTTACAATAGATACAGCTGCATTAACTTC
Organism: Trichechus manatus latirostris; assembly: GCF_000243295.1. NCBI lineage: Eukaryota > Metazoa > Chordata > Mammalia > Sirenia > Trichechidae > Trichechus > Trichechus manatus. The sequence goes on along the minus strand of NW_004443943.1, from coordinate 13,165,541 downwards.
TATATGACGCTGGAATACCTTAGGCTTAGCAATGCATAATAGCCTAAATTATTTTTCTGGGGTTATATGTGTCAAAGCATATCTTCGAACATTATTGACCTTCTCATACTCAAGTTCATTTTCTCACTTCTAGACTATACCTGCTCTTTGAAAATCATATTATACTTCTTATTTGAACGTGAAATAATTATAGTATCAGCCAGTCAGTTTAATTTGGTTAATCATATTGAGTGTCAGTGATGACAAGTACACCTTAGTTAAGCAAAATACCTTTGCTGTTTTTTGAAACAATTGTATTATGGTAATATCAACCTTTCACCAGGTCTGGGCCAAGGGATAATGAGATAATATGAGAAAAAAACTTCTTTTCTGGATATATTGTACGTCATCTTAATTGTCCAGCTCTATCAATAAATTATGGTTTTGACAGTGCTTCTAAGTCTGAACTGAGAATACAAGGATTGTCATGGCAAGAAAGAAAAATGGGAGTTTTGAATTTTGCCTCTCTGGAGTTATTGTTACTGATGGACTAGAGGGTGGATTGGTCATACGCTAATGAGTGCAAAGGTGGCTGGCCAACATGCTGTAAAAGGAAGCACAACTTCACACCTCCATCATTGTAAGACACACTTAGCCTAAGTTATTGGTGACTGAGGAGCACATTTTGTATTACGGCGAGACAGAGAGAAGATATCCTTAGATTAGACTTGTGCTGGTTGGACAGGGTGTCACCATATCCTTTACAGAGGAATATTAAGCATCTGAAAGTGACAGGTACCATTTTGCTAAAATAAGCTTGTGATGGGGGCTCATTATGTCAGTGGGAAGAGAGAAATAAGAAAACAGCAGTGGAATAAACCCAGGAATGTACACTGCATGCACTACTGAGCATGGAACTCTACGTGAATCCTGGTCTTCATTTTAGGTAATTGCTACCCTCTTATTTTGGAACTGTCTGAGAATAACAAAGTTTAGAAAAGTGAGCTCAAAGACACTTGAATAAGTAAGAGTAGTTTTTTGACTGTAAGATCTATTAAGTGAGTCCCTTTTTATTTTGAGCAAATGGATGTTTACTTAATAGAACTTTTTCCATTCTGAATTTTAGAGGGAAAAAAAAGTCCCCTAGTGTATGGTACAGTGCAAAATGAAAGGTTGCTGAGAGTTTCTAGTTATTCATGTAATACTTAACTTCATAGGAATGTAATGCTGAATTCTACCATACATTTGTATGAGCAAAGTTTCTTGTTAATACATCTGAAAACTTCAGAAAGTTTGTGGAAAAAACTGAAAATACGACTTTTGTTTTTAACAGTTCTAGCCTAGATCAGAAAATAGTAATTTTTCTTTTTTCAAAAATCACACTTCATATTTTTTTGTTCTTTATAAAAGGAAAATGTGACATGGAAAATTATAATTTGTCTGGTTCTGCCTTCCAGAAGTTTTAGCATTATGTAGTATGGTGGCCTCTACTCTCTTGTTGGGGAAAAAAACAAACAAACAAGAACTAAAGATTCCTTATCCATGTAGCACTGAATGGTATCAAACTAAATACACACTACTTTGAAACAATCCTCATGGAAAGGAATAACCAATAAATATAATAACAAGCCTATTGTAAACAGACCAACTTTTATTAACTTCTTGCCATCTCTTTCTTTAAAAACTTCTTAAATTCCTCCCGCCTTTGTCTTTTTGTTGTTTTGTTTAAGGCATTAATATATTTATTCCCTTCCCTCCTATATTTTACTTTTGGTGGGAAAATAGCCTTAAAAAAGTGTTTTCTTTTTGATTGGCAACTGCTGAAAAATATAGCATGTGCCCTTTGAAATAATAATCATTGAAGAAAAAACTTCTAGAAATGGAACATTTAGGTACTTAGAAGCAGTACATATGTGAGTTTGGGTATTTGTTTTCATGTTTATAAATAATTATAAGAAATCATTTCAGAAAATTCTGATATTTGAGTACTATCCTATATTTCTATTGAAAGTTATATACCGTGTATAATATATACTCATGATTATTTTAAGCAACCCAGAGTTACATTTCTGTAGCCTCAGAAATGAAGAGATCCAAAGAACCAGTATAAGGAATAGGAGGAGGAAATGGAATGTGTAGCTAATTGACTCCATGAACCACTGCCCCCTTTGCCCTGAAACCAGGACTGACTGGTGCCCAGCTACCGTTACTAAACATTTTGATCAAAGACTCTATAGACGAATCCTGATCAAAAAGTGGAAAATACAAAACGGAGTTTCAAATTCTCATGGGCTCCAGAGGCTGGATGAACCCCTGAAACTATTGCTCTGAGATAATCTTTAAACTTAAACCAAAAATATCCCCTGAAGTCTCCTTACAGTCAAACAAATGTTTAGCTTAACTAGTAAAGAATGTCTGCCTTGAGCATTGTGCTGTTTCAAGATCTGTTTATATGGGAGCAAAATGACAACAGCAACTCGAAAGATTAGATAGGAAACTTAGGGGACAGTGAGTTTATGTTAATGGGGGAAGAACGACTCAGAAAGGGAGGGTGAGAATGGTTGCACAACTTGAAGAGTGTAATCAATGTCACTGAATTGTAGAAATTGTTGAATTGATGTATAATCGGCTGTGTGTATTCTCAACAGCAAGAACAACAAAAATAAAGTATATATAAAAAAAAAGCCAATATTGAAATATTTTAGTGAAGGTACTTACCACCACAAGGTGTACATAGAGGTGAATAATGTTGAACTTTTATCCTGTTAGAAAGCAAAGATGCTGCGCAACACAGGGGATGGTGCTCTTTTCACATGATCCATTCTCCTCTGTGGTTTGAGTTTACTCTGGGTAGCACCACTGCAGTTCTGAGCCATGTAAATCCTCTATCATAATGGAACAGCGCTCTATCTTCTAGATTCCTAAGGGCTCTTGTCACTGCGACGGATGGAAAATGACTGAAGTATACATTTATTTGTCTTAGCAAGAGTGGGGTTCTTTGCTAGATGGATTTAAAAAAAAGACCAAACCCGTTGCCGATGAATCAATTCCAACTCATAGAGACCCTATAGGACAGAGTAGAACTGCCCTATAGGGTTTCCAAAGAGTGGCTCATAGATTCGAACTGCCAGCCTTTTGGTTAGCAGCTAAGTGCTTGATCACTGTGCCACCAGGGCTCTGAGGAGTTATTAAATAATATCTAGGTGAAACTTTACTACCGAGTTTTTAAAACATCCATGAAAATTTCTTTTTCTCCTTCATGACTCCCATTGATATATTTCAAAACTTCTTTTTGTAGTTCAATAAACTGTTTTATCATCATGAAGGGTCATAAGGTTAAAAACATCTCTTGCTCAAACTGTTGTTGTTGTTAGGTGCTATCAGGTTGGTTCCAACTCATAGCAACCCCATGTACAACAGAACAAAACAGTACCCAGTCTGTTTGAGCCCACTGTCGTAGCCACTATGTCAGTCCATCTAGCTGTGGGTCTTCCTCTTTTTCACTGACACTTTAATTTAGCAAACATGATGTCCTTCTCCAGGGGCTGGTCCCTCCTGGTAACATGTTCAGTGTACGTGAGGCAAAGTCTAACCCTCCTCACTTATATAGAGCATTCTGGCTGTATTTCTTCCAAGACAGATTTGTTTGGTCTTTTGGCAGTCCATGGCATATTCAGTATTCTTCACCAGCACCATAATTCAAACGCACTGATTCTTTGTTCTTCATTATTCATTGTCCAGCTTTCACATGCATATGAGGCGATTAAAAATACCATGGCTTGAGTCAGGCACACCTGAGTCCTCAAGGTGACTGACATCTTTGGTTTTTAGTACTTTAAAGAGATCTTTTACAGCAGATTTGCCAAGTGCAATACATTGTTTGATTTCTTGACTGCTACTTCCAGGGGCATTGGTTGTGGATCCAAGTAAAATGATGTCACGTTCTTTTTCATATAGTCAAGGTTCTCAGATTATTTGCTCAGCATACACATTGAATAAGTATGGTGGAAGGATACAACTCCGTCGCACTCCCTTCCTAACTTTAAACCACGCAGTATCCCCTTGTTCTGTTCAAATGACTGCCTCTGGGTCTATGTACAGGTTCCTCATGGGCACAATTAAGTTGTCTGGAATTCCCATTCTGTGCAGTGTTATCCATAATTTGTTATGATCCACAAAGTTGAATGCCTTTGCATAGTCAGTAAAACATGAGTAAACATCTTTCTGCTATTCTCTGCTTTCAACCAAGATCCATCTGACATCAGCAGTGATATCCCTTGTTCCACATCCTCGCCTGAATCCAGCTTGAATTTCTGGCAGTTCCCTGCTGATGTACTGCTACAACCATTTTTTAATTATCTTCAGCAAAATTTTACTTGTGTGTGATATTAATGATATTGTTTGATAATTTCCACGTTCTACATTCTGTTGGATCACCTTTCTTTGGCATGAACACAAATATGGATCTCTTTCAGTCGGTTGGCCAGGTAGCTGTCTTCCAGATTTCTTGGCATAGGTGAGTGGGCGCTTCCAGCATTGCATCCATTTGTTGAAACATTACAATTGGTGTTCTGTCAATTCCTAGAGCCTTTGTTTTTTGCCAGCGCCTTCAGTGCAGCTTGGACTTCTTCCTTCAGTACTGTTGGTTCTTGATTATATGCTACCTCCTGAAATGGTGGAATGTCGACCAATTCTTTTTGGTACAGTGACTTTGTTTATTTCTTCCATCTTCTTGATGCTTTATGCATCCTTTGATACTTGGCCCACAGAATCCTTCAGTGTCACAACTCGAGGCTTGAATTTTTTCTTCAGTTCTTTCATCTTGATAAATGCGTAGCGTGTTCTTCCCTTTTGTTTTTTAAACTCCAGGTCTTCGCACATTTCATTGTAACACTTTACTTTATGTTCTTGAGTCACCCTTTGGAATCTTCTGTTCAACTCTTTTACTTCATCATTTCTTCCATTCTCTTTGGTTTTTCTGCATTCAAGAGCAAGTTTCAGTCTCTGCTGACTTCCATTTTGGTCTTTTCTTTCTTTCCTGTCTTTTTAACGACCTTTTGCTTTCTTCATGTATAACATTCTTGATGTCATCCCACAACTTTTCTGGTCTTTAGTCATTAGTGTTCAGTGCATCAAATCTATTCTTGAGATGGTCTGTAAATTAAGGTAGGATATGCTCAAGGTTGTACTTTGGCTCTCATGGGCTTGTTTTAATTTTCTTCAATTTCAGCTTGAATTTGCATATGAGCAGTTGATGGTATGTTCTACAGTTGGTCCCTGGCCTTGTTATGACTGATGATATTGAGCTTTTCCGTCGTCTCTTTCCACAGATGTAGTCAATTTGATTACTGTGTATTCCATCTGGCAACATCCATGTTTATAGTCACTGTTTATGTTGTTGAAGAAAGGTATTTGCAATGAATAAGTCATTAGTCTTGCAAAATTCTATCATGGGATCTCCTGCGTTGTTTCTGTCGCCAAGGCTGTATTTTCCAACTTCTGATCCTTTTTATTTTTTTCCAACTTTCCCATTTCAATCACCAGTAATTATCAATGCATCTTAATTGCATGTTTCATCAGTTTCAGACTGTACACGTTTTTAAAAATTTTCAATTTCTTCATCTTTGGCATCAGTGGTTGGTGTGTAAGTTTGACCAATAGTTCTGTTAACTAGTCTTATAGACGTGTTGATATTATCCTATCCCTGATAGCGTCGTGCTTCAGGATGGAACTTGAAATGTTCTTTTTGACAATGAACGCAATGCCATTCCTCCTCAATTTGTCATTACCTGCATAGTAAACCATATGATTGTCTGATTCAAAATGGTCAATACCAGTTCATTTCAGCTCACTAATGCCTAAAGATACCTATCCTTAAGCATTCCATTTCATTTTTGACAACTTCCAATTTTCCCAGATTCACACTTTGTACATTCCACGTTCTGATTGTTAATGGATGTTTGCACCTGTTTCTTCTCATTTTCAGTCGTGCCACATCAGTAAAGGAAGGTCTTGAAAGCTTTACTCCAACCACGTCATTAAGGTCAACTCTACTTTGAAGAGGCAGCTCTTCCCCAGTCGTATGTTGAGTAACTTCTAACCTGAGGGTCTCAAACTAGGCCCTTCTAGCTTGCTCAAACTAAGCTCACTTTATTTTCTTTCTTTCTTTTTTTTTCCCCTGGACATAGTGAATAGTTTCTCTGTTTTTTTCTTTGTAAAGTAAAGGCAGAAATTATTACTTTATAGTCTTTTCTTCACCAGTGAATTAATGATGATGATGATAAACCAGAAAACCAAATCCATTGCCATTGAGTTGATTCCGACTCATAGCAATTACTAAAAATATATTTTTAGCTCTTATTATGTGCCATGCATGTTGTTGGTTTTAGGTTCTGTTGAGTCGATTTTTGACTCATAGTGCCCCCATGTGACAGAAGGCATTTCTCAAGCTGACAGAACTGAAGAAAAATTCAAGCCTCGAGGTGCAATTTAGAAGAATTCTAAGGGCAAAATACTGAATGAAGCAAGAAGCATCAAAAGAAGATGGAAGGAATATATACAGAATCACTGCACCGAAAAGAATTGGTCAGCATTCACCCCTTTTAGGACGCAGCATATGATCAAGAACTGATGGTACTGAAGAAAGAAGTCCAAGCTGCACTGAAGGCATTGGTGAAAAACAAGGCTTCAGGAGTTGACAGAATACCACTTGAAATGTTTCAACAAACAGATGCAGTGCTGGAGGTGCATACTCATCTATGCCAAGAAATTTGGAAGACAGCTACCTGGCCAACCAACTGGAAGAGATCCATATTTGTGCCCATTCCAAAGAAAAATGATCAAATGGAATGGGAATATTATCAAGCCATATCATTAATAACACACGCAAGTAAAATTTTTCTGAAGATCATTCAAAAGTGCTTGCAGCAGTACATCTACAGGGAATTGTCAGAAATTCAAGCCGGATTCAGAAGAGGACATGAAATGAGGGATGTCATCGCTGATATCAGATGGATCTTTACTGAAAGCAGAGAGTACCAGAAAGATGTTTACCTGCGTTTTATTAACTATGCAAATGCATTCACTGTATGGATCATAACAAATTATGGATAACGTTGTGAAGAATGGAGCTTTCAGAACACTTAATTGTGCTCATTAGGAACCTGTACATAGACCAAGAGACAGTTGTTTGAACAAAACAAGGGGATACTGCATGGTTTAAAATCAGGAAAGGTGTGTAGCAGAGTTGTATCCTTCCACCATGCTTATTCAATGTGTATGCTGAGCAAATAATCTGAGAATCTGGACTATATGAAGAAGAATGTGACATCAGGATTGGTGGAAGACTCATTAACAACCTGCGATATGCAGCTGACACAACCTTGCTTGCTGAAAGCGAAGAGGACTTGAAGTACTTACTGATGAAGATCAAAGACCACAGCCTTCAGTATGGATTACAGCTCAACATAAAGAAAACAAAAATCCTCACAACTAGACCAATAAGCAGCAGCATGATAAACAGAGAAAAGATGGAAGTTGTCAAGGATTTCATTTGACTTGGATCCACAGTCATTGCCCCTGGAAGCAGTAGTGAAGACATCAAAGGGGAGGCCAAGATGGCGGAGTAGTCAGATGCTTCAGGTGGACCCTCTTACAACAAAGACCTGAAAAAACAAGTAATTCAATTATATATGGGAAATCTGAGAGCCCTGAACATCAAAGGCAGAGGTGAGGAACTGGACTGAGTGGCAGTGGGAGGAAGAGACGGTTCGGAAGCAGCAAGGAGTTGCTAGACTGGACCCGGCGAGAGCCTGAGCCCTTCAGGCCTGATCAGCTCAGGGGGTGAGTGGTGAGGCAGGCAAGCAGCCATGCTCAGGAGCCGCACTTTCCACACTGGGCGAGACCCAGCACCAGAGACTACACGGCCACCCAGAACCAGTGAGAAGCAGCCCTCCACAAAAGATAAGTACTTGTGTACGGCTTACCATGTGGATCAGAAACACCACCCTTAGGGTTAACCTCTCTCCCATTTACCTCCCTGCTCCCTGCTCTGCACTGGGTCCCGGACCGGCTTTAGCAATTGCTGAGTTCCCTGGGCCAGAGGTAGGATCTGTCACATGCCTGGAGCTGTTCTCCCTGCCTTGGAGAGTGAGCAAATCAACAAACAGGAAAAAATAAACTGCTGGCTCCCCTAAGCAAGGAACCCAGGGTAGGCACAGCTGCTTTGTCTAGGCACAGGCATAAGGGATCCACGGACCTTGAGTGCCTTTTCCCCTGCACAGATTTGTGTGGGCCCATGGAAACAGTGTAGGCCCACATTACCACCGTACAACAGGATATATACCGGAAGTCTAAGTTAAACTGTTTCAGCTGTGAAGTGGCAGGTTCTTGACATTTGACACTGCTTTGCCCATTAAGCAAGGTCTTCACCTACCCACATCAGGGGCCTGAGGACTGGTGGCTCCACCCACGCCACCTAGCCCCCTGCCAGAAGGGCTCTTGAATAAGAGGTGCCCCCCAATCCTGACAGCTAACACCATTAGGTGCTGATAGTCTGGCTGCAAAACTCACCCACCTACTCTCTGTAGGGAACAGGGACACGCCTTCCTCCTGGACACTTAGGGGCAGCCGTCACTCCCCTGCCTTGCTCAGAGTGGGTCCCCCTGCTGCAACCAGATGCCTGTGCCTACACCAATCACCCATGTCTGTCTAGGACTGTAGGTGAGAGCGTACACCACACACTTGGTGGCTATCTACCTGGGCACCTGGGCTGAATCCATATAGGAGGAGTGGGTGGACTCCTGAGCTCACATACCTAGTAACAGATCTAACCACCTGGTGACAGGACATTAAAGCTTCAAAGGTGCCAATAATCAAACTAGCTCATATGAGCAGCCTATTAGGGCATATCAAAACAAAATAAGAAGCTAGGACACAGTAAACAAACATAAAACAAATAAATATAATAACTTATTGATGGCTTGGAGACAACAGTTAATATCAAATCACATAAAGAGGCAATCCATGATGGCTTCAGTAAGCTCCCAAAATAAAGAATATAGAAATTTTCCAGAGGAGGAAAATTTCTTGGAATTACCAGAGGGAGAAGACAAAAGATTAATTTACAGAACTCTTCAAGAAATTAGGAAGGAAATTAAGCAAAACGCAGAACACGCAATAGAGGAAATTAAAAAGACTAGAGAAGAGCATAATGACAAATATAACAGGCTGCAAGAATCCATAGACAGACAGCAATCAGAAATCCAGAAGATTATCAATAAAATTTCAGAATTAGACAACTCAATAGAAAGTCATAGGAGCAGAATTAAGGCAATGGAAGTCAGAATTAGTGAGACTTAAGATAAAGCACTTAAAACCAACTTATTTGAGGACGAATCAGATAAAAGGATTTAAAAAAGATGAAGAAACCCTAAGAATTATGTGGGACTCTATCAAAAGGAATAACCTACAAGTGATTGGAGTACCAGAACAGGGGGGGTAACAGAAAATGCAGAGAGAATTGTTGAAGATTTGTTGGCAGAAAACTTCCTGGATATCATGAAAGATGAGAAGATATCTATCCAAGATGCTCATCGAACCCCATATAAGGTAGATCCCGAAAGAAAGTCATGGAGACATAATCAGACTTGCCAAAACCAAAGGTAAAGAGAGAATTTTAAGAGTGGCTAGGGATAAACAAAAAGTCATCTACAAAGGAGAGTCAATAAGAATAAGCTCAGACTAGTCAGCAGAAACCATGCAGGCAAGAAGGAAATAGGATGACATATATAAAGGCTTGAAGGAAAAAAATTGCCAGCCAAGAATTATATATCCAGCAAAACTGTCTCTCAAATATAATGGTGAAAGTAGGGCATTTCCTGATAAACAGATGTTTAGGGAATTTGCAAAAACCAAACCAAAATTACAAGAAATACTATAGGGAGTCCTCTGGTTAGAAGATCAATAACATCGGATGACAACCCAAGACTAGAACACAGGACAGAGCAACCAGATATCAACCCAGATAGGGAAGTCACAAAAATCAAAGCTAAAACACTGAAAATAGGGAAACATGTCAATATGTAAAAGATGACAACATTAAAACAGAAAAGAGGGACTTAAAAAATGTAGACATAGACTTTACATATGGAGAGGAAGTCAAGGCAATATAAAGAAATAAAAGACTGGTATAAACTTTAAAAAATAGGAGTAAATATTTAGGTAGCCACAAAGGAAACTAACAATCCTACAAGTCAAAATAAAAAACTAGAAAAATATAAAGATTCAGCAAACACAAAATCAACAGCAATGAAAAAGAAGAAAAGAAAATACATAAAGAAAAACGACTCAGCAGAGAAAATTAAGGAGAACAAAGAAACTGAACAACACACAAAAAAGACATCAAAATGACAGCACTAAACTCATACCTGTCAATAATTTTGCTGAATGTAAATGGACTAAATGCACCAATAAAGAGACAGAGAGTGACAGATTGGATTAAAAAACACGATCCATCTATATGTTGCCTACGAGAGACATACCTTAGACTTAAAGACACAAACAAACTAAAACTCAAATGATGGAAAAAAGTATATCAAGCAAACAACACTCAAAAAAGAGCAGGAATGGCAATATTAATCTCTGACAAAATAGACTTTCAAGTAAAATCCACCACAAAGGGTAAGGAAGGACACTATATAATGATTAAAGGGTCAGTACATCAGGAGGACGCAACTATAATAAATATTTACACACCCAATGACAGGGCTCCAAAATACATAAACTCTGACAGCACTGAAAAGAGAGAGAGACAGCTCCACAATAGTAGTAGGAGACTTCAACACACCATTTTTGGTGAAGGATAGAACATCCAGAAAGAAGCTCAACAGAGACACAGAGGAGCTAAATGCTACAGTCAACCAATTTGATCTCATAGACATAAACCGCACACTCCACCCAACAGCAGCCAAGTATAGTTTCTTTTCCAATGCACATGGAACATTCTCCAGAACAGACCACATATTAGGCCATAAAGCAAGCCTTAACTAAATCCAAAGCATCGAAATATTATAGAGCATCTTTTCTGACCATAAAGCCATTAAAGTAGAACTGAACAAGAGAAAAAGGAAGGAAAAAAAATCAAACACATGGAAACTGAACAACACCTTGCCCAAAAACTGCTTGGTTATAGAAGCAATTAAGGATGGAATAAAGAAATTCATAGAATCAAATGAGAATGAAAACACATCCTACCAGAACCTTCGGGACACAGCAAAAGCAGTGCTCAGCGGTCAATTTTTAGCAATAAGGACATCCAAAAAGAAGAAAGGGCCATAATCAAAACATTAACCCTACAACTGGAACAAGTAGAAAGAGGGCAGCAAAAGAAGCCCTCAGGCACCAAAAGAAAGGAAATAATAAGAATTAGAGCAGAATTAAATGAAATAGAGAATAGAAAAACAATTGAAAGAGTTAACGACCAAAACCTGGTTCTTTGAAAA
>NW_004443943.1:13151171-13153666 GCF_000243295.1 Trichechus manatus latirostris | reverse complement strand
TCATTCTGTGGAAGCCAGCATAACCCTGATACCAAAACCAGGTTAAGACATCACAAAAAAAGAAAATTACAGACCAATATCCCCACGAATATTGACGTAAAAATCCTCAACAAAATTCTAGCCAATAGAATTCAGCAACATATCAAAAAAATAATTCACCATGATCAAGTGGGATTTATGGCATGTATGCAGGGATAGTTCCACATTAGGAAAACAATCAATGTAATCCATCACATAAATAAAACAAAAGACAAGAACCACATGATCTTATCAGTCGATGCACAAAGGCATTTGATGAAGTCCAGCACCCATTCATGATAAAAACTCTCAACAAAATAGGAATAGCAGGTAAATTCCTCAGTATAATTAACGGCATTTATACAAAGCCAACAGCCAACATCATCTTAAATGGAGAGACTTTGAAAGTATTCCCCTTGATAACGGGAACCAGACAAGGATGCCCTTTATCACCACTCTTATTCAACATTGTTCTGGAGTTTCTAGCCAGAGCATTTAGGCTAGAAAAAGAAATAAAGGGCATCCAAATTGGTAGGGAAGAACTCAGAGTATCTCTATTTGCAGATGATATGCTCTTATACACAGAAGACCCCAAAGAATCCACAAGAAAACTACTGGAACTAATAGATTTCAGCAAAGTTTCAGCATACAAGATAAACATACAAAAATCAGTTGGATTCCTTTACACCAACAAAGAGAACCTCGAAGAGGAAATCACCAAATCAGTACCATTTACAATAGCCCCCAAGAGGATAAAATACTTAGGAATAAATCTAACCAGAGACGTAAAAGATCTATACAATGAAAACTACAAGACTCTAGTGCAGGAAACCAAAAGAGACCTGCATTAGTGGAAAAGATACCTTGCTCATGGATAGGTAGACTCAACATTGTGAAAATGTCCGTTCTACCCAAAGCGATTTATACATGCAGTGCAATCCCGATCTAAATTCCAACAGCATTTTTTAATGAGATGGAGAAACAAATCACTAACTTCATATGGAAAGGTAAGAGGCCCCAAATAAGTAAAGCATTACTCAAGAGGAAGAACAAAGTGGGAGGCCTCACTACCTGATTTTAGAATCTATTTTACTGCCACGGTAGTCAGAACAGCCGGGTACTGGTACAACAACAGATACATAGACCAATGGAACAGAATTGAGAATCCAGACATAAATTCATCCACTTATGAGCAGCTGATATTTGACAAATGCCCAAAGTCCATTAATTGGGGAAAAGACAGTCTCTTTAACAAATGGTGCTGGCATAACTGGATATCCATCTGCAAAAAACTGAAACAAGACCCATTCCTCACACTATGCGCAAAAATTAACTCAAAATGGATCAAAGACCTGAATATAAAATTGAAAATGATAAAGATCATGTAAGAAAAAATAGGGACAATGCTAGGAGCCCTAATACATGGCATAAACACAATACGAACCTTAAGAACTATGTACAAGCACCAGAAGAGAGACCAGATAAATCGGAGCTCCTAAAAAGCAAAAATTTATGCTCATCAAAAGACTTCACCAAAGGAGTTCAAACACAACCTACAAACTGGGGAAAAATTTTTGGCTACGACAAATCCGATCAGTGTCTAATCTCTAAAATCTACAAGATACTGCAAAACTTCAGCAACAAAGAGACAAATAACCCAATTAAAAAATGGGCAAAGTATATGAATAGGCACTTCCCCAAAGAAGATATTCAGGTGGCTAAAAGACACATGAAGAAATGCTCACAATCATTAGCTGTTATAGAAATGCAGATCAAAACTACAATGAGATATCATCTCACCTCAACAAGGCTAGCATTAATCCAGAAAACACAAAATAATACATGCTGGAGAGGTTGTGGAGAGACTGGAACACTTATACACTGTTGGTGGGAATGTAAAATGGTAGAACCACTTTGGAAATCGGTTTGGTGCTTCCTTAAAAGAGGTAGCATATGATCCAGCTATACCGCTCCTTGGAATATATCCTAGAGAAATAAGAACCATCACATGAATAGATATATGCACACCTATGTTCATTGCAGCACTGTTCACCATAGCAAAAAGATGGAAACAACCTAGATGCCCATCAACGGACGAATGGGTAAACAAATTTTGGTATATCCACATACTGGAATACTACACAATGATAAAGAACAACGATGAAAGTGTGAAACATCTTGTAACATGGAGGAATCTGGAGGGCATTATGCTGAGTGAATTTAGTCAATCACAGAAGGACAAATATCATATAATACCACTATTGTAAGAACTCAAGAAAAGGTTAAACACAGAAAATATTCTTTGATGGTTACGAGGGTGGGGAGGGAGGTGGAGGATTATTTACTAACTAGATAGTAGATAAGAATTAACTTAGGTGAAGGGAAGGACAGCACACATTACAGGGAAGTCAGCACAACTGGACTAAACCAAAGCTAAGAAGTTTCCTGAATACAATCAAACACTTTGAGGGACAGAG
>NW_004443943.1:13145333-13150606 GCF_000243295.1 Trichechus manatus latirostris | reverse complement strand
GAAGGCAGAGAGGGTTAGGAGCTGGTTGAATGGACATGGGGAATCAGGGGTGGAAAGGAAGAGTGTGCTGTCACAGTATGGGGAGAGCAATTAGAGTCAGATAATAGTGCATGTATAAATTTTTGTATGGGAAAAAGTAAAAAAAAAAAAAAGACTGAAAAAAAGACATCAGTGGACATACTTTTTTGGGCACATCTGCTGCAGAGGACCTATTTACATTGTTTTAAAAGCAAAGATGTTGTTTGAGTAATAAGGTGCACCTGATACAAGCCATGATATTTTCAATCACCTCATATGCATGCAAAAGCGGGGCAATGAATAAGGAAGACCTAGGAAGAATTGATGCCTTTTAATTATGATGTTGGCGAAAAATATTGAATATACCATAGACTGCCAGAAGAACGAACAAATCTGTCTCGGAATAAATATAGCAAGAATGCTCCTCAGGTGCAAGGATTATGAGACTTCATCTCCTTTACTTTTGACATTTTATTAGGAGGCTGCAGTACGTGGGGGAGAACATCATTCTTGGTATGGTAGAGGGTCAGTCAAAAAATGGAAGACACTTGATGAGATGGATTGACACAATGGATGCAACAATGGACTCAAACACTGCAACAATTGTGAGGATGGCGTAGGTCTCGCCAGTGTTTTGTTCTGTCGTACGTAGGGTCACTATGAGTCGGAACTGACTTTATAGTACCTAACAACAGCAACAACGAGAACAAATCCAACAGCTCTTAAGTGACAGTAGTGTAAATCCTGCAAATCATCAGACTTTCAAGTCCCTTTTCACACTGTACAGCATCAGTGGATTCATGAATTGCCTTGAGAATCCACTGAGTCTTTTGGTTCAACAATGCACTCTTGGAAAGTATGAGCAGATGGCTCAGATCACAGCATATACATGGATAAGAGCATAGATTCTGATTAAACTGCTACTTTATCATTTGCTAATTATGTAACATTGAATTTGTATACACTCCCATTTCCTCATTATAAATGAGGTTTAGAACACATACCATAATTAAAGATAATGTTTGTGAGACACCTAGCACAGTGTCCAAAACATAGTATGAGTTCAGTAAACAGTTGCTCTTGTGATTGTGATTATTATTGTTACCTAAAAGAAAATTTTTTTAAACCAAGCTCTATTATTAAAGTGCTAAAACCGACTAAGACGAAATGGCTGGCAATCTACTTCTGAAAAATCAGCCAATGAAAACCCTATGGGTCACAGTCCCTTTGTGCATGGGGTACCCTGAGTCGGGGGCCTACTTGATGGTAGCTAGTGACAACAGCAAACATCTGTGAATGAAACTGAAGAGTGTGAGGTAGAAAGATAGGTTCACTAATGGAAAGGCCTTAGAGTAGATCTTAATATGACCCAACTTGGCTTTGCTGGGTCTGATTCAGAGGAAGAGTGAGTGACATCAGGAATCCTCCATGACTTCTTTGTGGGCTAACTATAGGAAAGAAAGCGTGAGCATAGGTAAGCTAGAAGTTTCACGATAATGGTATGTCTTTCTTTCATTACAGGCCTATAGAGATGTCAAGAGTGAATTGGCAAAGTTTGCACTGAGCACCATGTGTTTAAATTGCATTAAAACATTATAGTGAAAACAGATGTAGCTTTATCTGAAGGAAAGATATCTGTGGTTTAAAGACAGGAAGGATATTTTCTGGTCATTCTTTGCAGATGCATTTATGTGAAATTGTAAGTAATATTGCTTTTCACATTTATCTTAACACAGAGGGCCATTGTAAGTATACACTATGGCATTAAGGCTCTGGGGTACAGTGCATATTTAAAGACCTGCTGCTTTAATGATTTCATTTTAATCCACCACAAGTATTTATAGTAAAGTGCCTTTTCTGTTTTCTGAAATGTTGGCACAGAAGAACTTATTCACTGATAATGGATTTCTATTTGAAAACCATTCATTCCAACTTGAATATTTGCTGTCCAGGCTGAGAAGCCATCAGATGCAGAACATTAGCTTAGCCTGTAAATGCTTTCTGTTAATGACTTTGATACTGTATCTCAAGATGTCTTTTCAAGAACGATATGATTGTGGGTGAAAGCAGTAATATCAGCCCTGTTAGCCTGTGGAAGAATACATTAATGATCTCAACAAATACTTGACATTCATGTTGATGAGCTGATAATGGAAAACTTTAATAAAAATGCTAGTTTATTTTGAAATGCATCTTCCAGTACAAGAAAGATGGATTATTTTTTTAACAGCTTTATTGAGGTATAATTTACATACCATAAAATTCACCCACTGTATCTATATAGTAGAATAATTTCAGTGAATTTGTAGAGTTGTGCAACTATCACCACAGTCCACTTTTAGAACATTTCCATTACCCCCCAAAATTACTTGGGGGCTTCTTGCAGTCAGTTCCTGCCCCGCCCCCACCACAGGCAACCACTGATCTGCTTTCTGTCTGTAAATTTGTCTTTTCTAAGCATTTCATATAAATAAGCATCTTATTTTGCAAATGATATCAATTTACTTGAATGACTGTGATATCTGCTTTCTGTCTATAAATTTGTCTTTTGTGAGCATTTCATAGAAATAAGCAGCTTATTTTGTCAATGATATAAATTTAGTTGAATAACTATGTGATATCAACTGATGGTTTATTCAATGAAATGTAGACTGTTAAGGTTGTGTTTGGACCTAGAACATTTGTTGTTACATTAAACATTAAATCTCATTAGTGTGAGAAAATTTCAGCTGGCCTAACTACTTTTTTATTTGTTGTTTTTTGAGTAATGCAGAGACTGGGGAATTTAGTTTTGTTCCTAGATCTGATACATTAGTGTGATAATGAACTCATAAACAGTAACAACAATAATAGTAGCAGGTTGCCATTGATGGAATACTTCAAGTATGTTGGAGTCCCTGGATGGTGCAAATGGTTAACACGCTTGACTGCTAACCGAAATGTTGGAGGTTCGAATCCACCCAGAGGAATCTTGGAGAAAAGGCTTGGCAAGCTACCTCTGAAAAACCAGCCATTGAAAGCCCTATGGAACACAATTCTGCTCTGATACACATGGGGTCGCCCATGAGTTGTAATCAAGTCAACGTACTTGGTAGAGTGTGCCAGGCATTCTACTGGGGGCTTAATGTGCATTTTCCTCCAATCATCATAATAGTTCTGAAGAGTATTTGCTCCTTTTTTGAGACAACGACATTGAAGCAAACTAAGAGACCAAAACCGAAAACTAAACCCAGTGCTGTTCAGTGGATTCTAACTCATAGCTCATACCAAACCAAACCAAACCCATTGCCATCTAGTTGATTCTGACTCATAACGACCCTATAGGACAGAGTAGAGCTGTCCCAAAGGGTTTCGAAAGAGCGCCTGGTGGATTCAAAATGCCGACCTTTTGGTTAGCAGCTGTAGCTCTTAACCACTGTGCCACCAGGGTTTCTGTAGCTCATAGCAACCCTATAGGATGGAGTAGAACTGCCCCCATAGGGTTTCCAAGTCTGTAAATCTATATGGACGCAGACTGCTACATCTTTCTCCCGCAGAGTGGTTGGTGGATTCAAACCACTGACCTTTCACTTAGCAGCTGAACACTTAACTACTGCACCACCAGGGCTCCTTAAGCTCAGAGAAGTGAAGTAATTTGCCTAACGTGACAGAATGCTGAGTCCAAAGTCTACTCTTTAGGCTGCTATGATAAGAGTTATTTATCCTGAGGTCGTGTGGTCGGCTAACTCTGTGGGTTTTACCTTTCTTCAACTTCCCAACTCTTTCCATTTTCTTCAGCACCAAGAGAAATCCTTGAAGTTGCCCTCCCACTTGCCTTTTTAGGTTCCCATGCAGATCCTGCCAAGGAGTAGTAAAGAAAGAGAGCGTCAGGAAGTTAAAGCTAACCACCAGTCCCTGAAGTGAATATAGAATTGATCAGAGAGCTGTTTGTGAATGAGAGAGGAAAGGACAAAGGAGAGATTTGAATTAGGAAATGAAAGAATGGACCAGCATACCTGAGAGAAATGTTAAGACAAAAAAAAAAAAAAAAATCTTTACAAATTTTGAGAGGAAGGGAGAAATTTCAGTTCTTTAGATGTACCTAAGGTGGTGATTTCATGAAGAATGTTGAGTTTCAAAAAAAATTCTCTTTAGGGTAAAAACTACTTTAAAGGAAGAATCCTAATGGGTTCTTGTGCCAGTGGGGCTGAAAACAGATTAATGAGAATAGATGAACTCTAATGTAGGTGATCCCTACCTTAGTGGGACATAACCCTGATTTAGGTGGCTGCAGCTGACTCCACTTTGTTTCACTAAAGATTCTGGCTTGCTACATGGCTGGCTGTATTCCCCAGAAGCCTTTGCTCTGGTGCCAGTCAGTCCTGCCTGGTGCAAAGGCTTCTGGGTTATGAGCCAACTGGGGACCCTGCCAGATCTGTTGCTTATTCAGCAGTGGAAGGAGGTGGCACTGTTAGCTTTCTTTTTATTGTACGGGCACCAAGAATGAAGTTTCAGTTTGAGAAAATAAAGAATAATATTACTTTGAGGATTCACTGGGAATTGATAAAAACGATTTCAGAGATGATAGACTAATATGCTTGCAGTAAGCTGCAGATTCAAGCTTAATGTACACAAGTGTTTAGAATTCTTAAATTCCATCTACCTAATTTAGATACCCTTTTAGAAATAAGTAATAGTGAGCAATAGTGAGTGATGTTTGTGTGTAGGAAGCAGTTTGATAAATACATAGACCTAAGGGAATTAAGAATTAGAAATATTAGAGGTACACATACATCTACACATAAACAAAGGATTTGAGCAGTTTCATAAAAATGCATGCGATGCATCAAGATTTTCAAAAACACACCATAAATCATTGAGCAGGTTGAGATTGCTTTTGTGTGTTTTGCATTTATTTGCAGAGTCCAGAAAGAGAGAACACAATGGATACAGAGACCACAGAGGTTCTCAAAGTGTGGGCCCTGAACCAGTAGCATCAGTATCACCTGGAAACTTGTCAGAAATGCAGATTCTTAGTTCCTACCCCAAATTCACTGAATCAGAAACTCTTGGCTGGGGCCCAGCAATTTTATTATTTTTTGGGGGGACGAGGTTCCTAATTTTTTTTTAAAATTTTTTGCCATATAAAAATTTATACATGCATTGTTATGTGACTCTGATTGCTCTCCCCACACTGTGACAGCACACTCTTCCTTTCCACCCCTGATTCCCCATGTCCATTCAACCAGCTCCTAACCCTCTCTGCCTTCCCATCT
>NW_004443943.1:13043511-13144386 GCF_000243295.1 Trichechus manatus latirostris | reverse complement strand
CCAAAGTGGTTGTACCATTTTACATTCCCACCAACAGTGTATAAGTGTTCCAGTCTCTCCACAACCTCTCCAACATTTATTATTTTGTGTTTTTTTGATTAATGCTAGCCTTGTTGAGGTGAGATGATATCTCATTGTAGTTTTATTCTGCATTTCTCTAATGGCTAATGATAGTGAGCATTTCTTAGGGGCCCAGCTATTTATGTTTTAACAAGTCCTCTATGTGATCCTAATGTGTTCTAAACTTTGAGAATCCCTGATCTAAGAGGATGAGAACTTAAAACTAAGTGTGGCAGACTGTACCTGCCCTTATAAACACTGTTGAATGCTATTCATCCCAGTGGTCCAGAACAATGGAGCAGGAGTTTATAATTAGAAACAGTTTCTGCTTGCGTTCTTCTATGGTTTGGAAGTCCCCTCCTATTCAGGTTCCACCAGCCTTCCTCTTCCAGGAAACCTCTTCCCACATCAGTCTAAATAATTGTCTTTTGGGGATACCTATAGGTTTGAATGCCTACGGATCTAACATTCTTTTGATACTTAATATTAAGTCTTGTTTTGTTTATTATTATTTCATATACATTTGTATGTTTATATGTGTGTCTCACACACATGCTCTTAGGTGCTACCTCTTCAAAGAGGCTTTCCCGGAACTGACTCCAGAGTCACATTTACCCTAAATAGCCTGTATTACATTACCTTACCTTAGTTTCTTCATAGCACTTCATTATCTGAAATTATTTGTTTCCTTGTTATTGTCTGTTCAGAGAGCTCCATGCAAGCTCCCCTCTGTTTATCCAGGCCCCAAGCCCCAAAACAGTATATGGCACATGGTGGGGGCATAATGAACAGAGTAGTATGTCTATCCTGATCTAGATTATAAGCTACTAGAGAACAGAGTTTGTATTTCAGTGTTAAATTAGAAATATATATGTAAAGGGACGAGCATAGTACATGGGACAAAGCAAGCACTTATTTAGTATTTTTGTTTTTTCTGCTCTCTTGCTCTCTGATTATTCTTGTAGCTCTCAGCTTGTAATAATTCTTTGCATAGAGCCTGTGATTAGGGAGAGAGGAACATAAAAATTAATACAGAGTATTAAAGCTTACTATTAGCAATTAGAAACCAAAATGGAATATGTCAGTGTCCTCGATATTTTGGTTTTGTGTGAACTATTTATTGAATGATTGGTGTTTGATTTTGAACTACAATTAATAGAAATTCTAAAAGTTAAATGCTAAACATTTAGTTAGTACTAAAAGTTCTAAATGCTAAACAATTTAAGTCTGTAACATAATATAGGTTTACAATTTTTACCTGAAGCTTTTGGCTGCCAATGTACTTAGGAATTCAGTTTTTTTTTCCCCTAGATTTTTCAAAGGCATCATGAATAGTACATACAGAATGGATTCTGTAACACCCTCTGGGCAGCACTCCATAAACATAACTGCATTTATGCAGCAAAATGGACCAAGGTTTACCTAAGGGGGGAAAATAAAAGCTACAGAAAACCTTGTGGTCAGTTCAGGTTGGGTATTGTGACCAAGTTTTTTTTATTTTTAATTTGCATATAAGGAACTATGGATCAGTGTAGTCTGTAAGAGAAACTAGCATTTGTATTTCAGATTTTTTCATTTTCAAAAGCTATATTAGTCCACAGTTAACAGTTGAGGCAGTTGAGGCTCAGAGAGTTTAAACAACTTGATCAAAGTCACAGAGCTATATACTAATAAAAGCAGAAATTTGAACACGGGTCCAGCTAACTCTAAAAAACCAGCTGCCATGGAGGCTGTCTCATGGAGACCTCATGTGTTTCAGAGTAGAACCACTTCATAGGTTTTCAATGGCTGTGATCTTTCGGAAGTAGATTGCCAGGCTTTTCTTCCAAAGTACTCTGGGTGGAGGATTCGAACTGCCAGTCTTTCGATTAGTAACCTAATGCTTAACCATTTGCACTGTCTCTTAGAATCACATTTAAGAGTGAAAAAAAAGGCCATAATGATTGTTTAATGCAGCCCTTTCAATTATACAATTAATGACAAAGAGGCCCAGAGAGTTGTGGTCTAACTCTGTGTTCTCTCATTTCCCATAATGACATCTAGTTTCTAGATGTTTCTAAATTATTGTTCTTGGAAATCATGGGTGTCACAGATGAAAAGGCAGCTTTCTAATAGTTTCTGTTTCCTATATCAGTTCTCAAAATGTTTTGATCAAATGGTTTGTCTCTTTGTGTTTTTGTAAGCAATTACCTAAGTTCTGGTAATGCTCTCTTTCCCAGGTTCAAGCTGGGGGCCTTATTTACTTGGGCACAGCTAGAGTGTATCGTAGTTCCCTGGTTCCTTAGCTGCCTTCAAGAGTAAAATAAGCAATTTCATTTAAAATTAATAGCCCAATCTTGTTTCTGCCTTATTCACTGAGGGAAACTTTATAGTTAACTGCAGTTTCAGTTATTTTCAGCATGACTTCAAGGGAATTCTTTGAAAAAAGAATTTTGTCTAAAGCTTTGCTGCTTTAGACAAACTCATGTGTTGGAGCGGTCCTATGTTCAGGGAACCACAGTCTGAGTCAAAGCAAATTACCTCGCTGTCTGCCTGAGCACTTTATAGATTTACACACCTTCCTGACAAGATGTGTAGGCATCAGAACTTTGTAAATCAAGGGTTTCAAACATACTAGAGAAATTCGCTACTTAAAGTACAACAGGATTTTACATTGTATTGAAGGCAACTGATTCAGGGAAGAATAGATTGAGGGCTTTTGGTAGACTAAAAGGATCTGAAGAAGTTTAGATGTGTTGTTTTTGCTTTTTTTTTTCTGAAAGAGAAAGAGAAATGTAGTGTTTTAAATTATGGGGCTTTTATGCTTTGTTTGTGCCTGGATTTATATGTTATCTACTTCCATAAAGGATATGTGTTTGCTGTTATCGTATGTTGTTGTTAGGTGTTGTCGAATTGTTGTGACTCATAGCGACCCTATGTACAACAGAACAAAACGCTGCCTGGTCCTGCACCATCTTCACAATTGTTGCTATGCTTGAGCCCATCATTGCAGCCACTGTGTCAGTCTATCTCATTGAGGATCTTCTTCTCTTTTAATAACCCTCTACTTTACCAAACGTGATGTCCTTCTCCAGGGACTGGTCTCTCCTGATAACATGACCAAAGTACGTGAGGGGATGTCTTGCCATTCTTGCTTCTAAGGAGCATTCTGACTGTACTTCTTCCAAGACAGATTTGTTCGTTCTCCTGGCAGTCCACGGTATATTCAACATTCCTCACCTATTATTGTTTAAGAATTAGAATAGGCAATACATTATTTTATTTAAAAGTTTAATAAAATATTTTTTAAAAGATTAATAAAATCAAGGAAGAGCAGCATGAAAGAGAAAATTGGAGGGAAAGGGAAAGAGGAGAAAGATGAAAGAAGGAAAGACGGGATTTTAAATAAATCAGGGCTCTGCATAATGATCTCTTGACCCCCATCCCTCTCATCACTGAAGCTACAGAAATTAACCCTTAACATTGAATTTGCCCATGGACTTGAGGACTAAGTCTGTGCTTAGATGCTGTGGATAGAATTCTTGGTGAATAACCCAGTTAACATTCCTTCTGGTCCCACACTGACAGAAACTAGAGAGTCAGTATTGCACAGAGGTTTAGTGCTTGGGCTCTGGAGTCAGAGAAACCTGAGTTCAAATTCAGGTTTGGATACTTACTGTGTCCTTAACTTTTCTGTACCTTGGATTTCTCATCTATAATATGGGAGGCAGCCTATTGTATTGGTAAACCCCCCAAAAACCAAACGCATTGCCATCAAGTCGATTCCGACTCATAGAAACCCTACAGGACAGAGTAGAACTACCTCATAGGGTTTCCAAGGAGCAGCTGGTGGATTTGAACACCCGACCTTTCGGTTAGCAGCCAAGCTCTTAGCCACTGCACCACCAGGGCTCCTCTGATAAGAGCATAGTCTCTGGAAATAGACCTCCCAGTTGGAATTCCAGATCTGCCCATTATTCACTGTTATTTTAGCAAGTTGCTTAACCTCTCTGTGTTGTCATTGGTCCCCCCATCTGTAAAACAGGGATAATAATAGTGCTCATTTTATATCCGTGTTTGAACAAGATGACATTTATAAAGCACTGAGAACTGTGGCTGGCACATAGAAAGCATTCTGCAGATGCTAGGTGTTTTCACCATTCTATTAGCCCGTGGGTGGTTTCAACCATGGGTGCCCCCCTCAGGGTGACATTTTGTCTGGAGGTATTTTCTGTTGTCACAACTGGAGGTGGTTGCTATTAGCATCTAGCGAGTAGTGGCCAGGGATGTTGCTAAACACCCTTCAGTACACAAGACAGCTACTCAGAACAATTATCTAGCCCCAAATGTCAATACCATGTTACCTTTTGTGGCAACATAGGATTCTGCTCCTTGCCTACTTCCTCCACCCCAGATTCCGTAACTGTCCCTCTGGTACCTATAGTGGTTCTTCGCCTGATGCCCATTCTCAGTCAAACTGGATCTTCAACTTTTGCTAAGTGCAAGTGGTCTATTCCCTGGGATCACACTGGCTGGCCTACATCCTGCCATGGGTACACACAATGCCGTGGGTACACACATCTCAATTCTGATTTTCCTTGGGCCAAAACCCATGCTGGAGGAAACCATCTGGGCTGCTGCATGAACATTTTTCCCTGCATCTTAGGGCCGATGGTCATAGAGGGTTGGTGACTATGTGGCAGACATCTGGGTTCTCTAGGGGAGCAAAACCAGTGAAGAGATTTACTTCAAGGAAATGGCTCACACAATTGTAGGGGATGGCAAGTTCCAAATCTGTGGGTGAGGAGGCAGGGTGAAGACCTTTGCTGGCTCATGTGATTGCAGGGAGTGATGAACCCAAAATCTGCAAGTCAGGTGACAGGCTGGAGGTCTCTGCTCACTCACAGGATTGCAGGGGCTGGCAGATCCAAAGTCTGCAGGCCAGGTGGCAGGCCGGAGATTTCTGCATATTTAAGCACCAAGAGCTGGAGGTCAGGCAACAAGAAGAGTGCAGGGTTGAGAGAGAGAGTGAGCTTTGCCAGAAGATCCGTTTATATACCGGAAGCAGGCCAAACGTCCCTTTTGATTGCTTGACTGCTCATATCAGATAATGAAGTGGAAGGTAATTACATTATGGAAGAGTACATGCCAAACCACTGAGAATCATAACATAACCAAGTTGACACATAACATTAACCATCACATTCTCCATCCTACTTCCTTTGCCTCTCCACCGTATCTCCATCCTGTGTGCCTTTCCTCTCGGCCTAAAGTTCTCTTTCTTCCCCTAAACACTAGAGTTGCCCACCTCCTTCAAAGCAGCTCACCTCCCAGAAACTCTTGATCCAGTTCATCCTCCTGGTTGGCATAGAATTTGGGTTGAGTTCTGCACTAATCCTCTGGAAGGTCCACAGACAGGAATGGACAGAAGCCATTCTCTTCTTTCTTTTTCTCCCTTAACTCTGAATACTTTCTCTCCTGAAATCTGGGTGGAGTCCTGAGAAATGAGCCTTAAGCTGACTTCTTTGGATCCCCTCTAACCCAAGGTAGCTGGGAAAAATCCAACTTCCTTTTTATGGGAAGTACCATAGAAAGACAGTCTCTGGGTCATGCAAACAGTTAATGTACTTGTCTGCTAAGCGAAAGGTTGTGGGTATGCGTATACTCAGAGGTGCGTCAGAAGTTCTGGCAATCCAGCTCTGAAAAATCAGCCATTGAAATCCTATGGAACACAGTTCTACTTTGACACGCACGGGGTCGCCATGAGTCAGAGTTGACTCAATGGCATGCAGTGTTTCATTCTGTTGTGCATGGGGTTGCCATGAGTTAGGGGCCTACTAGGTGACGCCTAACAACAACAAAGTGCAGAACATGAGCTTTTGGAGCCTCTGATCTGAGTTTAAATTCTGATGGTGCCCTTACTGGTTTTATGAATGTGGGTAAGGATTATCAATCTCTATGAAATTAATTTCTTCTTTTGCAAAATATCAATAATGATACTTATCTCAGAGATGTTGGGAGAGAAAGTGTAGCTATGTTTGAATTTAGGCTCTACAACTTTCTAGTTGTATGTTCTTGGGCAAGTTACTTACATTTTCTGCCTGGGTTTCAACATGTATAAAATGTGTGTAGCAACAGGACTGACTTATAGAATAGTTAGGAAGATTAAATGAGTTAATGTATCTAACTTACTTAGAAAAGGAACTGTATATCCCAAACCCAAACCAAACCCACTGCCATCAAGTTGATTCTGGCTCATGGTGACCCTATAGGACATAGTAGAACTGCCCCATAAGGTTTCCAAGGCTATAAATCTTTACGGAAGCAGACTGCTACATCTTTCTCCTGAGGAACAGTATACAGATTGACTATATAGTGTTAACTATAATGATAATAAATTAAAAGTGTCGGTAACATAGATAGTACTCTAAAAATATTGTTTTATCCCTCCATTTACCATATTCCCCATTCCTTCATCTTTCTTTTGTCACTGAGATCAGGAATGGGAGATACCTTGCAATGTGGGGTGAGTGGTGTAGTGCATAAGCCAAGCCTAGCATGGGTGGGCCAAGGTGGACTGGAATGGGAAGCGAAATGGTTTGGAGAAGGTACTAGTGGGGATGCTGGTCAGTGAACATGGTGGAACAGAAAGGGAAAATGGGAGCTCTGCCAGCCTTCTTTCAGAAGCAGGGGTGCTTTGGCAAAGGACGGTGCCCTTATATGCTTAGACAGTGTATGTAACTTTTGAGATAATCTAGAAAACACTTCAACTTTTGGTTGTTTGAATTCATCAAGTTGTACACGAAGAGATCTTTACAGGGCTTGTAGAGGGCACCACCAACCTAGATCCTCTCGGTTTCTTTTACAATCTCTCCATGCCCGTTTCCCCTTTAAGTCCACTTTTGCCAGGGGTCTGCATCTGCTACTTTTTTGGAAGCACTTTCCTGGGCTCAGTACTTGTGGCGCAGTGGTTAAAGCACTCATCTGCTAACCAGAAAGTCAGCAGTTCAAACCCACCAGCCGCTCTGTGGGAGAAAGATGTGGCAGCAGGCTTCCGTATAGATTTACAGCCTTGGAAACTCTATGGGGCAGCTCTGCTCTGTCCTATAGGGTCACTGTGAGTTGGAATCGATTCAACTGCTGTAGGTTTGGTTTTGTTGGTCCTTTGGGCTACTGATGCATGGGCACCACTTAAGAGCTAGAGTTTCCATTTGGGGAGGGGGCCTGAAACTTGCCGGTGACTGACAGGTATGTGAGCACAACAGGCCTGCTGTTTGCCTCAGAGAGATGTAGTTTTTCCTCCAGAGTTTTCTTGCTGAATCAAGCCAGAACATGCCCTGTGGAACTTTGGCTGAAATCTCCCTCTTGCTTGGTGTATTAGTTTCTTTGTTGTTAATTGCCGTGGAGTCTGTTCCAACTCGTGGAGGCCCCACGTGTGCAGGGTAGAACCAAACTCTAGGGTTTTCAAGGCTGTGATCTTTAGGAAGCAGATCGCCAGGACTGTCTTCTGAGGCCCTGTTGGGTGGGTTCGAACTGCCAGTCTTTTGGCTAGTCGTGGTGTGCTTAACTGTTTGTGCCACCCAGGGACTCCTATTTCCTAGGTTGCCATAACAAAGTACCACAAAATGAGTGGCTTAAAACAGCAGAAAGTTATTTTCTCACAGTTCTGAAGGCTGGAAGTCCAAATTCAGAGAGTCAGCAGGGCTATGCTCCTTCTGAAGGCTCTACATCCTTCTAGTTTCTGGTAGTGCCAGGTGTTCCTCGGCATGTGGCAGCATAACTCTAGTCTCTTCCTCTGTCTTCTCATAGCCATCATCCCTTTATGTCTGTCTGTCTCTCTTCTTATAAGGACGTGAGTCACACTGGATTAGGGTGCATCCTACTTCAGTATGACCTCATGTTAACTTAACTGATAACATTTCCAAAGACCCTATTTTTAAGTGAGGCCACATTCATAGGTACTAGAGGTTAGAGCTTCAACACATCTTTTTGGGGTACACAATTCAACCCATAAAAATTGGCTTCTTTTCCTGGGAGCATTTGCTTAATAAATTGCTTGTACAGAAATCCTCAACTCCAGGTCTGCTTCTGGGGACCCCAACCTAAGGCAGCACTTCTCAGAGGTTCACCCCATCCCTGCTGAGCCTCATATCAACATGAATCCCCACTGCTAAGGAAAGTCACGAATGGGCTGAGGGTCAGAGATGGAGAAAGAATTCAAGAAGTCATTTTTACAAATTATTTGGTTAGAGAAAAACACCATTTTATAATCTGGCATGGTTTTATTAAATTAGCTTTACATTATATTATATATGTGTAAGTATATATTTATATATTGTCATGTATATATGTTGTTATATTGTTGTTAGGTGCTGTTGGATTTGTTCTGATTCGTGGTGACAACTATGTACAACAGAACAAAACACTGCCAAGTCCTGTGCCATCCTCACAATCATTGCTATGTTTGAGCCCATTGTTGCAGCCACTGTGTCAATCCGTCTCATTGAGGGTCTTCCTCTTTTTCGCTGACCCTCTACTTTATCAAACATGATGTCCTTCTCCAGGGACTGGTCCCTCTTGATAGCATGTCCAAGATACATGAGACGAAGTCTTGCCATCCTCACTTCTAAGAAGCATTCTGGCTGTACTTCTTCCAAGACAGATATGTTTGTTCTTCTGGGAGTCCGTGGTATATTCAGTATTCTTTACCAACACCGTAATTCAAAGGCATTAATTCTTCTTCAGTCTTCCTTGTTCATTGTTCAGCTTTTGCATGCATAGGAGGCGATTGAAAATACCATGGCTTGAAGCAGGTG
Organism: Trichechus manatus latirostris; assembly: GCF_000243295.1. Classification (NCBI taxonomy): domain Eukaryota; kingdom Metazoa; phylum Chordata; class Mammalia; order Sirenia; family Trichechidae; genus Trichechus; species Trichechus manatus. The sequence goes on along the minus strand of NW_004443943.1, from coordinate 13,135,531 downwards.
CACCTTAGTCCTCAAAGTGACATCTTTGCTTTTTAACACTTTAAAGTGGTCTTTTATAGCAGATTTGCCCAATGCAATACGTAATTTGATTGCTTGACTACTGCTTCCATGGGCGTTGATTGTGGACACAAGTAAAATGAAACCCTTGACAACTTCAGTATATATATATATGTATGTATATTTACATCCATCTTAATAAGAAGCATTTCAACAATGTTGGTTTTTTCCCCTCTAGTTCTTAATACATAATGCTTCAGTTACATAAATGTTGAGGAGATGTCTGTGGACTGTCTTTGGAATCTACAGCATATGCTCCACATCCTCTGGGAAAATGTGCTCCTATCTCTAAATGACCTTAGGGAAATGGTTAGTAATATAGTAGACAGAGATGACCTCTATTGAGGTATTTTTGACCTAGCACTATGTGGAATAAAGTCGGTAAGGGATTCATTAGTATCACAAATGTTTATTTTTGCCCACTATGTGGTAGACTCTGCTAGATACTGCTCATAAAGAGACTGTCATTAGAATATGTTCTTCTCTCTGGAAACTTAAAGGATATTTTCTTCATCCCCAGCGTATTAAATTTTATGATGATATGCCTTGTGGTGGGTATAATTCCACTCATTCTGTTAGGCTCGCTGGGCCCTTTCAGTGAGAACACATGTCTCTTTCAGTTATGGGTATTTTTAAAAACTTACTGTGATTGGATAAGAAAACAGGGAGCCATTAAGAAGCTTCAAATAGAAAATGTCCAGTTTAGCCTTGAAATGGATGCCATAGATCCTTGAAATTTGTAAGGGAATATTTCTGAAAACTTCTTGAATGTCTAAAGTTTTGAATATGGCAGTGATTTAAGAAACCACGACTAAGCTAAGCCACTCAAATGTAAGTTCCATGGGATTTTAGTTCCCTGTTTTGTTCACTGCTGAGTCCTCTGCAGTTTTTGTTCCAAATCCTAATATTACAGTGAAATACAAATACCTTGTTGGTTGATAAAATATCGAGATTGTTCTAAGTGTTACAGCTTTTGACTGTCAGTAAGTGCAGCTCTTACTTAATATGTATGTTCCTATCAAACACAATGCATTCCTTAAAATAACCACACTTCACTCAGTAGTAGCAGGTAAGAAGCCTTTCAAATCTTGGGGATTAGGAACAAAGTAACTGATGGATATGGGAGCATAGGTTAGATTTGTTACCCAGATTGTGGGAGACAAGAAAGAAATTTAGAATCCTGAAGGAGGATGCAGACAAAACAATAACTAGGAATTCTACAGGAGAAGTGACAAATGTTTCAAGCAAGAAAATTATACCCTTGGGAGATTAGCCCAATGCTAAGGCGTGGCTTAAATAAGTCCCTGGGACTGTGTTCAAAGGATGATTCTGAGTCCTTTTGGTCTTCTTTCTGTGACCCTAGTCTCAAACTGCCTTTGACGTAACATAAGGGTGAAGAGGCTTTGGCCAAGGGAATAGCTCTTGGCTCGGTTTTGTAACGTGACCTAACTCCCTAAACACTAGGGAAAGATAGAAAACCACTTCCTGAAGACAGAATCTAGTTTTCCATGGTTCAATGAGTTCATATTCTGCTTTCAGAACTTGAAATCCTATCATTTTACTATACTAAATGATTTCTAGTTAAAGACAAAAGATGAAACAGATACATATATTTAGATTTCCTCTCAAAACTTCATTAAAACAACAGTAAGAGTAAATTTAAAAATCCCTAATTCCACAAAGACGAAGAGAAAAAGGAAGGAGAACACAGTGAGAACATTTTGGAAGCTGAAAAGGGATGGAAATGAGATGCCTGATTCAGCATACCAAAGAAAGCTGAAAGTGGGGGAAGCTGAGAAGCAACTGGATTTTCACTGTAAAGCTTCAAAAGGTGTAGGAACTGGAGAAACTAATTACCTACAGATGTTGGGTAACATGGGATTAAAAAGAGGAAGACTGGTAAAACTGTGTTTAAGAGGTACTAAGACCCTCAATTCCTTCCTTGATCTTGAAATGTTGGGCATCTGCTCAGTGGTGTGCTGGCAAATGTTTAACAACCAGCTCTCAAGAGAAAAAACAAAACAAAAAACGGAAAAAATTGTGATTTATAACATTTGCCAATTTCTGTGGTGTAAATACTCCTACCATGGCTAATTTCAAGCTACCAATTAGACATCACTCAGTGCAATTTACTTGCAGTTTTTTTCCAAATCTTACAATTTACTAAATTATTTGGTAAGAGAAAAACCCCCGTTTTATAATTTGACGTGGTTTCAGATGGTTGTATTATATTGACTGTACATTATATCTTGAGATAAGAAATGCAAGTCACACATCTTTATGTAGTGTCCCCCTCCCATACAGATACAATAGATGTAAATAATCCCAACAGCATACATAATAAAATAACTAGGAAGTGATGAGTTTTGAGTATTTATTACCTTTGCTTTAAATATAATTTATTTAATCACATATTTATATAAGTTAATTTTTAATAATGACTTAAACAGCCTGCACACACAATTTCTGAAAATTTATCAATTGTCTTTTGTAAGCTGGGAAAAGTTTGCTGTTGTATACCACTGCAGCTGTCTCTTCTCCATCCTGGCAGAGGACTGAACGCTTATTATCTGCAAAGTTTAAAATAAGGAGTCTCTAGATTTGCAAGGACCAGGTAGAGATGAGGTCAGGGACACTGAACCTGAAACAGGTGGATTAAATGAAATCTACAACTGAATTTAGAAACAGACTAGTTTTATTCCTCATCCAATTTCCAGTATATTGGTAGCTAGATGTATGCCCTCCAGATATTGTTGTTCTTGTGTGCTGTCAAGTCAATTCTCATTCATGGTGACCGTATAGGACAGAGTAGAACTGCCTGATAGGGTTTCCTAGGCTGAAATCTTTATGTAGTAGATCACCAGGTCTTTTTTTCCCCTGTGAGACTGGCTGGTGGGTTCGAACCACTGTCCTTTCAGTTAGCAGTTTAGCGCCTATCATTTGCACTACCAGGGCTCCTTCCCTCCAGACAGGAGACTGGAAATATCTTCTATAGGAAATCTGACCAGCTGAAGGGGGAGGGGGTGGGACCTAGGGATATAGACATTAAGATTCCTCAAGGAAACAAACTAGTTAGATCATCCTGTGGTTAGGATCATAGTTAACAAGCCCCATCCAGATGTACAGAGCCTCTAATCAGCATTTTTAACACCCCAGACTTAAACTTTATCAACTAAGTTCGCAAGATATCTAATTAAAGCATATAATATGGAAGAGAAACACACATATCATAAGCTTACACCACAGAACATAGCTACTTAGAAATAAAAACTATATAGGGAGATGAAATCTCTTAAAACAATCATCAATCATAAATAATTTCAGAGATAAGGGAAGATATTACATGCATGAAGCAAGAAGAAGATACTGCTAAAAGAGAAAGAAAAGTTGACAGGGTACAGAGTAATCTCTTGGAAATGAAGAAAAAATAGAGAAGAATGAAAACCTAAATAAAAGAGTTAGAAATTGAGAAAATATTCTAGAGGATTGAATAAATTGCAAGGGATTGGAAACTAGGGGAAAAAAAATGAAAGGATCCATTCAAGAGGTCCACTACAAAGAGATGATGAGTAGGAGGGAATTATTAAAGAAAAACTCAAGAAAATTTCCTAGAACTGAAGGACATGAGTTTCCAGACTGTAAAAGCCTACTAACAGCCCAACACAGCGGTGAATTAGACCCACACAAAGGCATATGAACATGAAATTTTAGAACACTGTGCAAGCCTCAAGCTTCTGTTTATGTTAGTTGCTGTCGAGTTGATTCTGACTCATGGTGACCCCATGTGTGCAGAGTAGAACTGCTCCATAGTATTTTCAAGGCTGTGACCTTTCAGAAGCAGATCGCCAGGCCTGTCTCGGGGTGGGCTTGTACCACCAACTTTTTGTCTAGTGGTTGAGTGCTTGACAGCTTCTAGGCGGAGGTGTGGGGGTAAGGGGATAGATTTCTATTCAAAGGGTCAGGAATCAAAATGGCTTTCAATTTCTTTACAGCTAAAAGAAGTTGAGTAATGCTTTCAAAATTCAAATGAAAAATGATTCCCTAACCTAGAATTCTGTACCCAGCAAAATCATCACTGTGAGAATACAGCAAAGACATTTCAGATAGTCAAGATCTCAAAAATTTTACCTCCTATACACCCCTTTCTCAGGAAGGTACCAAAGAATGTGTTCCACCAAAAAAGAAGGAGTAGTTGAAGAAAGTGAGGTCTAGGAGGCAGGGGAGCCAATACAAGGGCAAGGTGAGAAATCCCAGGTTGATGGGGCAGAGAGTTCTCATGACTAAAATTGCTCATCAAGCTTATAGAGTTACTAATGCTAGCTGATGTAGAGCCAACATCTCCAGGAGTTATTTCATGTAGATGTGCTTGAAAACATACCTAATATATATGAATGTATTGAGAGGAAATTACATAACAGGGTGGGAGTCTAGGGTGAGTACATAAAAAAATTAATTGCCTAAAAAAGAAATGAACATGCACAACAACAGCTGTTAACAGCTGGAAAACAAAATGCTTTTCAGAAAGGGAAAAATACTCATGATGTACTACATGGGTCAGCTCTGAAGAGCATTTATATAGTCATCACAGTGTAAGCATTGAGTAATGATCTGGCCAAACATACTATTTTATAATAGTGGGAGGAAGAGGTAGATGGAAAGTGTGTGTGTGTGTGTGTGTATGTATGTATGTGTGTGTGTATATGTGTGTGTGTACTGGGGATGGCAGGAAGAAGCAATAGGGCAAATCATTTTCTTCAATAGTAGGAAGTCAATAGATAATTCCTAAAACTGAAAACAAAAAGTAGCAATATACATATGTTATTTAGATATGTGGAAGGAAAAAACAAAAACCGATCATCTAAAAATCCTTAAAAGTGGTTGATTCTAGGAACCAGATATTGGAGTCTAGTGTGTTAAACTGTTATTGTAACAAGCCTTGTATATGATTTGATTCTTTAAATCATGCTCATGTATAGCTTTGATAAAAAATTTTTAAAATATATACTTCTAATTTATTTTATTATTTTATGGCTATATCACGATACTTAGAAGCATTATTGGCAAAATAATGAATGCCAAGACATAGTTGCATAAGAAAGGTAAGACCCTGAGAAGCAGAAAGTGTTTGGAACATAGTTTTAATGTTTCTGAATAAGACTAGACACTTTTCTTTCTTTTTTTCCCTCTCCTCTCTCTTTTTTTTTTTTTTAAATGTTCTGTTTTATTTAATTAAAATTTACTCAGTGATAATTTATGGATAAATGTGAAAAACATTTTGGTGTGAATAAAGATTTTGCAAAAGGATGTAGACAATCTGATACCCTTTATGCAAAACCTCCGAACACAAACTGATGCTGTTTCTCGATTATGGATGTTTATTAATGCAGTGTAGTTGTAAAAATCTCCATCAGAATGGGAGCCAATCTCAGATACCTCAGTGAAGAAGGAAAGAGAAAAGGTATGGGAAGTAAATCTTAAGCTGTGTCAAATTCTTTTTGATTCTAAGAGAGTTAGAGTGAGAGAGCGAGCTCTGAATCAAATATTACAAAGTGGTAACATCTACTAAAATTGAGTAGCAGGTACATGGGTGTCTCTTATTTTATATAATTTCCCATATTTTTGAAAAGTTTTATAATTTAAAAAAATGAATGAGCACTGGTGATCAACAGTCATTGTAAGTCTGGAAGTTAGGGACAAATAGACATTTTAAATTTCTTTTCGTATAGAAAATAATTTTGATAATAGGTAGGATCTGACAGCACATCGTTACTAAGTCAGTCAGTTTTTTTGAAAATGTTACTTAGTTTTGTCTTCTTGTTTTTGGAAGATGCTGCCCTAAACATTAACTAAACTATGAGTAGGGAATGTGTCCTATGGCTTCTGAAAAATAGGGCCCCGTGGCTTCTGAAAGATAAACTGAAGTAAAACTTGTCAATATATGATGTAGTGTAATCGCCAATTCAATTCAATAAATATTTACTGATTTCTCCTTTATAGGAGACATGACAGAAGAACAGTAATGAGCAAGTCAGGGTTCTGTCCCCTAAAATATTTCCATGCTGGGGAAAGATGCAGTATAAAGTAATGGTTATGTGAGGGTACTGGATTCAGATAACTGAGTTTGAGTCCCAACTCTTCCAAGGTTAAATACTGATTTAATTTTGGACAAGTTATTAAACCTCTCCGAGCCTCAGTTTCCTAAATTGTAAAATGGCAATAATAAATACCACCTCACAAAATTGTTGTGATTAAATTAGCTAATCTAGGTTACAACATATGATGCTATGTCTGGCATTTCAGGTAAATACTCAGTAAATTTTAACATGACTATAAACTGTAAAGATATTAGAATTTCAACTCTTGGGAAAACAGTCGTTCAAGACAGGATGGTTCAGCTATAGAAACAGATGTATACAGCTTTACATGAGTGAGCATTTTTTGCTGACTGAGAAATTCTAGGAATTTCCTCCAAAATTTCCACCTAGAATTACATTTTAACCAAGTCTTCATGGACTAGAAATTTCTTAAGAAGTCGGCATGTTTCCCAGAAGGGGAGAAGTCTCTGGCAGTTGTACTTAGATTCATTCAGGTCTTTGCCTTTCTTCAACAGCAGAGACAGATAAATAAAGCTGCACTATGGGGCCAGCCATAAAACAAGCTTTCACCACAGGTAAGGGCCATTTGCTACCATTGGAGAACCCGTAGACTGAAGCTAGGAAATGGAGAAGAAGAATTTAAGTGGTAGTTTGATTATGTCACTGAAATGTTACTGGGATAACAAACCTTAATGGTAGAGACCCGGGAGAGATTGATTTCATAATGTCTGGACATTCATTCATTTGCTAAGTGTTTGTTGAGTATGTACTATCACAATGGTATCAGTGCTGAGGACACATCAGAGCATTGTCAAAAGTGTCCTAGCTTTCAATAAGGTGACAGAAGACAGGGAGACAGAAAACAAGACAAAACAAACAAAACAAAAAAACAAGTAAATAAATCCAGATATTAAGGAATGCTTTGAAGGGAATAACGGAGTACTGTATTATTGATTGAGGGTAGGGGGATGAATGGGTTAGTTTAAATTGGAAAGTCTGGGAAGGCGTCTTTAAAAAATGTTTCATTTGATCTGACATTGGATTGATGGAAAGGGGGCAGCCATGCAAAACTCGAGAGAATAGTTCCAGAGAGAAGAAAGAGCAAGTGTAAAGGCCCTAAAGCAGGAACAAGCTGGGGTATATGGGAGCCAGTAGGGCTGGAGCACAGTGGGTGAGTGGGAGATGGTGGGAGATGAGGACGAAGAGGTAAGTGGGCATCAGATTCTATGAGGCCAGGTGAGGATGCTGAATGTTATGTCAGTGCAATGGCAAACACTAGGAGGATTTTATAGTGAGGAGTGACACTATCTGTTTACACGTTTAAAAAGAATTCCCTTCCATCTCGAGAAACTAGAAAAAATAAGAGCAAGTTAAACCCAAAGTAATAGTAGGAACTGGAAATAATCCAAATATCCATCAGCAGGTGAATGGATAAACAGACGTGGTATATCCATACAATGGAGTATTGTTGTTTTATTAGGTGCTGTCGAGTCAACTTCGACTTTTGGCGGCCACATGTGACAGGGTAGATCTGCCCTATAGGGTTTTCTAGGATGTAGTCTTTATGGGAGTAGATCACTAGATCTTCCTGCAGAGCTGCTGGTTGGATTCGAACTGCCAACCCTTTCGTTAGCAGCTGAGCACTTAACCTTGTGCCACCAGGGCTCCTTAACGGAGTACAGCATTGCCCAGCAATAAAAAGGAATAGACTGTTGACACATACTACTATGTGACTAGATCTCAAATTATGCTGATGAAAGAAGTCAGACAAAGGAGAGTATAAACTAAACCAAACCCGTTGCCATCAAGCCTATTCCAACTCATAGCAACCCTATAGGACAGGGTAGAACTGCCCCATAGAGTTTCCAAGACCATGATCTTTAGGGCGGCAGACTGCCATATCTTTCTTCCAGGGCTCCTTAAAAGAAAGTATAGTCTGTATGATTCTTTTTATATAAAATTCTAGAAAATGCAAACTAATTTCTAGTGACAGTAAATCATTGGTTGCCTCGGGGGTGTGTGGGGATGGGTGGAAGAGATTAAAAAGCGTCATGAGGGAACCCTTGGGGGTGATGAATATGTTCATTATTTTTATTGTGGTGATGCTTTACCTGTGTCAAAACTTAGCATATTCTTATATATTTAAAAAATGTAAAATTTATTACATATCAGGTATAACTAAATAAAGCTGCTAAAAAAAGAAATAGATCATTCTGGAGGCTAAATGGGAAGTGAACTATGGGGGAGAGGTTGAGTCTGGAAGCTAGGATTATAGCTGGATGCACCTAAGAGATGAGAGTAGCTTTGACTTGGGTGGTGGCAGGTCAATGAGAAGAAGTGGACTGCCATAGTTATTAAATGTTGAATTAAAAGGACAAAGCCTTTGTCGCCATAGTGGACCATTTAACTCTATTTGGAAGAGCGTATGGAAAAAATAGGGAGCATTTTTGTCATCACTGAGTTGGATTTGTAAGTACATTTCAACTCCAAGGAAAGTTCAGAGGCATGAAGCCGTATAGTGGGGGTGCTTTGGGGAATCTTAAATAGTTCCATTCTGCTGAAGTATGGAGGTGATGAAGTGAGGACTCTGCAAGGACTGGGGAGGTTGGAAGTGTAGAACTGAGCTCGATTGTGGAGAGCCTTGCACATCACTAAAGGATTTATGTCTTTGTTCAGCAGGCAGGCAGTGAAGAACCATTAAATAATTTTGAATACGGACATTACCCAGTAGATGTTTGAGGGGATTAATCTGTAGCTATTTGTAGGGTAGTCTGAAGTTTGGGGAGATTTTTGGTAGTGAGACTAGGTAGAGAAAGCTAATAAAGTCTTAAATTGGAACTGATGCAGTAGAGATAGAAAGATGATGGATGCAAAAGGGACCGTCTGCAGGGCTTGTCAGCTGATCCTCATTAATATGGGGGAGGCAAAGAGGGAGAGCTTCTTCAAGGTTGGGCAAATGGCAGGATGCTTGTAAAATTAACTGAAATCCAATAATATCTTAAATTTCTAAGGGACTTGATTGTCCACAAAATTCTTTCACATATGTTTTTTAAGGGATATTTGCAGAGACCTCTGATACACGCAGAGCATGAGGAAACTGAAGTTCAGGAAGGTTACACAGTTCACCCGAAGGCATAAAATTGCAGAGCCAAGGGCAGAGTCCTGGTCTTTTTTCTCCTAATCTGGAGCTATTTCTTGTAAAGCCACAGTTTATGCCAAGAGTGAGAGGTAAGGGTGTTAAAGTATTTTCTATTGCCATGCTGCTATGTGCCACCTACGGAGCCCAACTGAATTGTTGTGGTTTTCTTTATTTTGTATTGAAAGCATTGCATTATGGATGGAATGTAAGGCAGGAAGTAGGTTAAGTATAGTTGTATATTTGTTTTATGTGTGAAACAGTAAAGAACCTTACCCACATAGTAATTGATCACATCTTATTTACTTTTCTGAGTTAAAGTCTTCTGGCACTGGAGGCCCCGAATCATCACTGTATCACAGTGGTAAGCACTAGACTTCTTACATTTGATACTTTAAAAACATTTGCTGGTTTCCTAGGAAACCAGTGCTTTAGTACTGTGTAACCAAACTTTACCATAGATACTAGTTATGCAATATCTCAGCAGAAAAAAGCTTTCGGATTTTAAAACAGAAATAAAAATGTAGGCTGTTGGAATAGTATATGCTGCTTTTTCTAGTCAACAAAGGAAAAGAAAAAGCCACAACCTCAAAATAGATGCTTTCCACTAAAAAAAAGGTAATAAAGATCTTGCCAGATTTTATCATCCTGCTGAATTTCTGAAGCAGGATTTCCTTTTTGCTTTTCATTAGATTCATAAGCATATTTGCCAGAGACCTTGCTAGTTAAAATTTACAAAATTGTTGTGGCATAGGAGGCTTGCACTAGATCTGTATATATTATGGAAATAGATTTGATGATTAAAGTGCCAGATCAGCTTGTTTTGTTCAGATATTAATTTTTATTGTGTATTAGGAAAATTGAGATGCAGTGGAATTAGAGAAATAAATGCAATATTTCAGATTTGCAATCTCCTTTAGTTCACGCTTAAACATATTTATGCCTACAGTAATATGAGTTGAGTGTCGACGGGGTTAAGTAATTTCCATTTTTCCAAATTCATATGAATGATATACTAGCTTAACATAGTACATGGATTGATTTTTAAAACTACTGTCAGCATATTGTGGTGTTATTCCATATATATCAGGTTGTATTCAGCAGAAACTAGAATAAAAGATTGCAAAAGCTCTATGGGCATCAACTTGGCAGCCAGCAGACCTTAATTTTGATTCAATAGCTACCAAAATCCCTTATTAATTGGCAACATGGGACAATGATTTTAGACCTCTGTGCCTACTTCCCGTTTTTCTTATAAACTACCAGACACCCATAGGCTTTGCTTTTCATAATTTACACTATGATATACAGAGGAGAGCATTTGGCTTTGCAGTGAACCGGGCATGGATTTTTGTGCTGATGGAGCTAACAAATGAGGTTCAGAGAGAGTAAGTGACTAACTCAAAGATGCACAGCTGGTCAGTGGCACAGCTCAGAAAAGGAGCTAGTTTTCCTGACACTTTAGGCTCGTACAGTTCTTATTATATCTTTATGCCTTCCTCTTCCTTCAGATCTTTTCAATTGATCATAAAGGCGGCAATGTGATATGCATGGATTTAGCTCTCAATAACTATTACCCAATTATAAAATCCAACCAGAGCTATTGTTTGCGTATCTCCCATTCCCACTTCCTAACTGCTCCTCTCAACATGTTTTGTTCCTCACGGGGGAAAAAAAACCCTTAAAATCTTAAGTAAAAACTCTTTTTTAAATGAAAAAAAATTTAATCCTTATTCTTAAAATACGTAGCTACAATGAGTTTTTACATGTCTGTCAGTTTGTCCTACCGTGGTGGGTTCTGTGTTGCTGTGATGCTGGAAGCTATGCCACTGGTATTTCACACACCAGCAGGATCACACATGGTGGACAGGTTTCAGCAGAGCTTCCAGACTAAGACAGATCAGGAAGGACGTTCTGGTAGTCTACTTCTGAAAAAATTGGCCAGTGAAACCCTATGATTAGCAGCGGAACATTGTCTGATATAGTGCCGGAAGATGAGCCCCTCAAGCTGAAAGTCATTCAAAATACGAGTCAGGGGAAGAGATGCCTCCTCAAAGTAGAGTTAGCCTTAATGACGTGCATGGGGTAGAGCTTTCAGGACCTTCATTTGCTGATATGGCACGACTCAAAATGAGAAGAAACAGCTGCAAACATCCACTAATAATCAAAACGTGTAATGTACACAGTATGAATCTAGGAAAATTGGAAGTTGTCAAAAATAAAATGGAATGCAGCAGGATCAATATCCTGGGCATTAGTGAATGAGCTGAAATGGACTGGTATTGGCCATTTTGAATATGACAGTCATATGGTCTACCATACCAGGAATGACAAATTGAAGAGCAATGGCTTTGCATTCATTGTCAAAAAGAACATTTCAAGATCTGTCCTGAAGTACAATGCTGTCAGTAATAGGATAATATCCATACGTCTGCAAGGAAGACCAGTTAATACGACTATTGTTCAAATTTACGCGTCAACCACTAATACCAAAGATGAAAAAACTGAAGATTTTTACCAACTTCTACAGTCTGAAATTGATAGAACATGCAATCAAGATGCATTGATCACTCTGGTGATTGGGATGTGAAAATTGGAAACAAAGAAGGATCAGTAGTTGGAAAATACGGCCTTGGTGATAGAAACAATGCTGTATATTGCATGATGAAATTTTTCAAGACCAATGACTTATTCATTGCAAGTATCCTTTTTCAACAACATAAACAGCAACTAAACACATTGACCTCATCAGATGAAATACACAGCAATCAAATCGCCTACATCTGTGGAAAGAGACAATGAAGAAGCTCAATATTATCAGTCAGAACAAGGCCAGGGGCCAATTGCAGAACACACCATCAATTGCTCATGTACAAATTCAAGTTGAAGCTGAAGAAAATTAAAACAAGCCCACAAGAGCCAAAGTAAGACCTTGAGTATATTCCACCTTAATATAAAGACCATCTTAAGAATAGATTTGATGCATTGAATACTAATAACCAAAGACCAGATGAGTTGTGGGAAGATGTCAAGGACATCATACATGAAGAAAGCAAACGGTCATTAAAAAGATAGGAAAAAAAGAAAAGACCAAAATAGATGTCAGAAGAGACTCTGAAACTTGCTCTTAAATGTAGAGCAGCTAACGTGAATGGAAGAGAAGATGAAGCAAAAGAGCTGAACAGAAGATTTCAAAGGGAAGCTCAGGAAGACAAAGTAAAGTATTATAATGAAATGTGCAAGGTCCTGGAGTTAGAAAACCAAAAGGGAAGAACATGCTAGGCATTTCTCAAGCTGAAAGAGCTGAAGAAAAAATTTAAACCTCAAGTTGCAAAATTGAAGGATTCTACGGACAAAATATTGAACAAAGCAGGAAGCGCTGAAGGAAAATGGAAGGAACACACAGAGCCACAGTACCAAAAAGAATAGGTCCAAGTTCAGCCGTTTCAGGAGGTAGCATATGATCAAGAAATGATGGCAATAAAGAAGAAATCCAAGCTGCACTGAAGGCATTGGTGAAAAACAAGCCTCTAGGAATTGACAGAATACCAATTGAGATGTTTCAACAAATGATGCAGTGCTGGGAGTGCTCACTCATCTATGCTAGGAAATTTGGAAGACAGCTACCTGGCCAACCGACTGGAAGAGATCCATATTTGTGACCATTCCAAAAAAAGATGATCTAACAAAGTGCGCAAATGATTGAACAATATCATTAATATCATATGCAAGAAAAAATTTTGCTAAAGATAATTCAGAAACATTTGCAGCAGTACATTGACAAGGAACTGCCATAAATTCAAGCTGGATTCAGAAGAGGATGTAGAAAGAGAATATCATTGCTGATGTCAGATCAATCTTGGCTGTAAGCAGAGAATACCAGAAAGATGTTTACCTGTGTTTTATTGACTATACAAAGACATTTAACTGTATGGATCATAACAAATCATGGATAACATTGCAAAGAATAGGAATTCCAGAACACTTAATTGTGCTCATGTGGAACCTGTAGGTTGACCAAGAGGCAGCCTTTGAACAGAACAAGAGGATACTGCATGATTTAAAGTCGGGAAAGGTGTGCGTCAGTGTAACATCCTTTCACTGTACTTATTCATTCTGTATGCTGAACAAATAATCTAAGAAGCTGGACTATATGATGAACAATGGGGCATCAGGATTGAAGGAAGACTCATTAACAACCTGTGATATGCAGATGACACAACCTTGCTTGCTGAAAGTGAAGAGGACTTGAGGCACTTACTGATGAAGATCGAAGACCACAGCCTTTAGTATGGATTACACCTCAACTTAAAGAAAACAAAAATCCTCACAACTGGACCAATAAACAACATCATGATAAACGGAGAAAAGATTGAAGTTGTCAAGGTTTCATTTTACTTGGATCCATAATCATCACCCATGTAAGCAGCAGATAAGAAATCAAATGACTTATTGCATTAGGCAAATGTGTTGCAAAAGACCTCTTTAAAGTGTTTTAAAAGCAAAGATGTCACTTTGAGGACTAAGGTGTATCTGACTCAAGACATGGTATTTTCAGTTGCCTCATATGCATGCAAAAAGCTGGGCAGGGAGTTAGGAAGATCGAAGAAGAATTGATGCCTTTGAATTATGGTGTTGGCGAACAATATTGAAAATACCATGTACTGCCAGAAGAATGAACAAATCTGTCTTGGAAGAAATACAGCCAGAATGCTCCTAAGAAGCGAGGACGGTGAGACTTCACCTCATGTACTTTGGACATGTTATCAGGAGGTACCAGTCCCTGTAGAAGGATAGCATGATTGGTAAAGTAGAGGGTCAGCGAAAGAGAGGAAGACCCTGAATGAGATGGATTGACACAGTGGCTGCAATGATGCCCTTAGCAAAGACTGTCAGGATGATGCAGGACTGGGCAGTGCTTTGTTCTGTTGTACATAAGGTCATTATGAGTCAGAACCAACTGGATGGCACCTAACTACAACAAGAACATATAAAATACGAAACAGAGTTTTCAATTTGCATAGTCAAACTACATTAGTGTATTATAAGTAGAAAGAAACTGGTTTTAGCATAAACCATCCACAGCAGTAGGAATATTTTGAATATTCTATTTCAGAAAACTAAAAAAAAAGGAAAAAAACCCCGAAAGCTTGAATAAAAATTGTCATTTTAGCCAAACATAACTTTATTCCATTGAAAGTAACTATTTATGTAGTAGCAGTTGGCTTGCACCTATGAGCTTCACACTCAGAACAGAGATACATTTAGGGAAGGGGAATTTCCAGAGGAGCACTTCAGAAAAAGTCTACTTAGAAGTATATATACACAGGCTGCTTTGATCATTTTAACTAAAACTATGTCCCTCTTCCATACCAGTTGCACTGGAGTCAACTCCGACTCATGGCAACCCCACGTGTGTCAGAGTGTAACTGTTCTGTAGGGGTTTGATTTTGAAAGTAGATCTCCAGGACTTTTTCTCTGAGGTACCCCTAGGGGGAGTTGAACCTCCAACCTTTCAGATAGCAGCCGAGAGCATTAACCATTTGTACCACCCGGGGAATCCCCCATATCTACCTAAAGTTTAATTAATTTTCAACCACCAGTAGTCTGTAATTTAACATCCTCCAGTATTTAGCTCCATCTCATTCCTTATATCTTTCGACATGACGGTTGTATCTAGTCAAATTTGTTTTAATACTATATTGTTCCTATATAATATGGTTTAGGTTAGATATGTGAAAGAACATACTGACATGAAACCTTGAGAGATTGTGGAAACTCTTTGTCATTTTTTATGATGTAGAAAGATAACTTTTTTCTTTGCAGTAAAGAATAGAGGTAGCCTGATTGACTTTTTTTAGTTTTATGCTTCCCAATTCTATGATGTCCTGAGGAGTTCAGTCAACAATTCATCTGTTGTATTGATTGACTGGCTACTCCCCATGAGTGTGTAGTGTTTGGAAAGGGGGACAAGAGCAATGTAAATAACTCCTTTCCCATTTCAAATATTCCTTACTGGTCCAAAAACATTTTGAAAAAGGAATAGAAGCAATCAAACAGCTAATGCCAACTAAGTAGTTGGAACTGGTGTTACAGGTGATCATTAAAACACAAAATGTTTTGATTTTCCTGAGAGGAGGAGGCAGCTTTAAATGGTTTATGTTGTTTATTTTTTCGGTCTGATCTAGTCTTTCTGATTGGATAGTAACTGAAGCTGGTTGAAAGGTTAGATAAAGCTCACACTCAAACATTTTATTGGTTTCCACAAATGACTTAGAGCCATGTAGGTGGGGAATTAAATTCAGTGTTTCAGGGATTTACTGATACAATGTTAATTTCTTCTGAAGTTTTGTTTATTACTGCTGGGTTAATGGAAACTAAAACTTATTAGAATATTTGTTTTGACTTTTTCGTTCAGAGAGTATTTGCTGAAGTACTATGTGCTGAGTTCAGAGAGGCAGAAATATAAAGAATGAAAGGTGTTATAATAAACCTTAATGTAAAAATGGCGTGGGGCAGTGTCTGACCTCCTCCAACCCCACAAGAAGAAGGAGAACCAAGATCAACAGCGGAAGGCTGACTCCCGTGAGGTAGAAGCCAGACGAACCTGCTCTCTCCACTGTCTTTACTAATTCTGACACCAACTGTCCCTCACACAGCACTCTCTACTTCTCTGCTGGGTTCAATAATTTGTTAAAGTGGCCACACGGAACTC
Source organism: Trichechus manatus latirostris (assembly GCF_000243295.1). NCBI lineage: Eukaryota > Metazoa > Chordata > Mammalia > Sirenia > Trichechidae > Trichechus > Trichechus manatus. The sequence continues at coordinate 13,119,528 of NW_004443943.1, read as the reverse complement.
ACAGACCATATTCACCATTAGGAGGTTTATTAGGGAAGTAACAGTTACAATTCAGTCTCAGGAACACACAGGATACAGTTCTGCCATCAGCACAGCCTCTTCCTAACCCTGCTCGCAGGCACACCTCTCCCTGGTCCTAGGCCTCTTCCCAAAGGCACTCAGCTTTCTCTTTCTGTGGGCTGGGAAGCCCACTGCGCCATCTCCTGCTGCCAGGTCTCTCCTGCCACCACTTCTCACCATCTTCAGGATTACAGCTTGTACTCTTTCTCTGTCAGTCTCTTGCTTCTGGGAGCTTCTCAGTGCAGGGATCCTGGGTCCAAAGGATGCAGTTTCTGCTCCTGGCTGTTCTTCCTTGGTGGTGGTAGGGTCCTTCTCTCTGCTCTGGAATTGGCTCTCTTTTAAGGCAAAACTGACCAAGCTCCTTGATGGGGCACAGCTACCCTATCACACAGTTCCGCCCAATCACCTGGGTGGGAGTTCTAAGTCCATGGCTAGAAAGACCACAGAAAAGTTATCAATCACATTGCACTTAGTTTAAAAAAAACAAACAAACAAACAAAAAAAAAACCAGAGAGGGATCTCATTGGTGACTTTGAGCCATTTTTTCCATTTGGTGACTTTGAGCCATTTTTTCCATGCAGAGTTTTGGAGAGCAGGGCATAGATGCTAGATCCCAATAAATTACAGTGTGGGGTTAACTCGTAAGAAAAATAAAGAACAGCTGCCAAAATTCTCAAAATTCTTTTTTAAGAATTATGATAGTACAGGCACACAGAGGAATTCTGGGGAAAGAGTTAGCAAAAGAAAGTCAAGGCAAGGTTGTTGGGGGCAGAGAAGACTGAGTATGTTTATTGGGTAAGGAAAAGGAGAGAATGGAGGCAGAGAGCTTCAGTGTAAGAGGCAGCTTTAGTGTAATGGGGGAAAACACTGGACTTTTACTCAAGAGATCTGGACTTCTTTCCCACTTCTGCCAATTGACAGCTGATTGGGAGATGTGGGCAATTTTCTTAATTTATTTGAGACTTATATGCAATAATAAATGTAAGATCAATTTGTGAATGGTAAAATGCTATATCAACATGAGGTGTTATCCTGCAATAGATTGGCAAGTCATGTAAGCAGTCTGTCCCTCTGAATTGTCTCAGCCCATGTATTGTTCCCTGCCTTCTGCAGAAAAGAAACAGAACAGAGGGCACTGGGGTGCTTTTTACCTTGTTCAGAAAGAGTATAATGTAATTAAAAAACACTCCAAAGAACAGAAATTTTCAGTCCCTCAAGTCACAGTTTGCTGGTATTGTGTGTGAAATGAAGGTCATGGACTACTCCTAAAAGGACAATTCCATTGAGTTTGAGATAAACAATATTTATGCATCAAAAGGATTAAAGCCACTTGAAAGCAACATGCAAGGAAGGGAATGTTAGTACAATGCAAATAGAAGACAGAAGAGCTGAAGATGGATGGATGGAGATGGATCAGTATGGGTCAGAGAGTGGTCAATATAAGGTTTATGCAGGAATTCTTACAGGAATTGAATTCTGTGCTAGACTTGGAAGAAGAAAAGCAGGAACTAGTGGATTGGTGATAGGGAGTAATCCAGTAGGTAGAGCAGTGGGCGATGATAGCAGAGAAGCTGGAAAGCCAGACCAGAGAGTGAGATCTAATAAGATGAGCAGTGTGGACCTACAGGGAGTTTCTGAGCAAGGCAATAGCATGATGGGGTCGATATTTGAGGAAGATTGTTTTACCACCTGGTATCCTGTGTAGAATGAACAGACTGGAGGCTGGAGAATCAGGGTTGATGGTGGCTGTGGAATCATGAAAGAAAGGGAATGAGTAGATCTGAGAGATAGTATAGAAGCATACTGGATACATTATTTCTCTTTAATTAACCTGTTTGTGACCATTTGTTTTAACTAATTGCTGTTGAATCGACTCCAAGTCATGGTGACCCCATGTGTGTCAGAGTAGAACTGTGCTCCATAGAGTTTTCAGCGGCTGATTTTTCAGAAGTAAATCACAAGGCCTTTCTTCTGAGACACCTCTTGATAGACTCCAGTCTCCAACCTTTCTATTAACAGTTGAGCATGTTAACCATTTGCACCACCCAGGGATTTCCCATTTGTTCTATTTCCTATTATTATGGGGCTAATTTTAAAGAAATAATGTTTCTGTGTCGTAATGGACGAAGAAATAATTCTTGGAAATTTCCCAATTTCAGTTGCCCTGTGTCCTGATTATAGACAACTTGGACTGCTCAAACACAGCATGCTTTTAACTCTGTTATAAAGTGATCATAAATTTGGTTTTGTCATGTGTGCCATCACGCTTCTGGCATAATGAAATTCCCTTCTTATTGGCAAAGTCTGTAATGGTGTTGTATTCTTGTCAACATTTTAGGTAATTTTCTTGCTCTTAATGTGTTAGCAGTTATCGAGCTATATTTTTTGGAAGGCAATAATTGAGGTCTTGGATAATGAAACAAATGGCCTGATGACTAATAATTACAGTTTTGGAATGTGTACTGTATGCCAAACATGATAACAAGCACTCCATCAACATTATTTCTAGTCCCACCACCATTTGTTGAATGCTTACTATGTGCCTGGAACTTTACATGGATAATCTCATATAAATTTCCCAGTGATTAGGAAGTAGCTAGTAATATTATTTCCATTCTACAGATGGAGACAAGAGCAAGTTCTAATGGAGACATTACTTTACTGCAGCAAAACCAATTCTTGATATTTTTCTAATATGACTATGCTCATGTAGTATATTTTATTAATTCCTTAAATGCAGTATATTATATAACAGTTCTCAATGGATTCAAGATGCAGTATAGCTGAGCTTTTATATTTTTTTCTGTAGGCAACTCCAGTTCTACGTTCAAAAGAGACAAGACATCTGTTTCTTTCTCTGCAGTTATTTGGTGGCTTCTTAACAACTGCTGTAACTTTTGTCACTGTCCAAAAGTAGGCTGCCTCTTGAAGTAGTGATATCTTTGTCACTGGGGGATTTTCACTACAACCTGTCTGCCTACTTGTTGCAGATGTCGCAAATGTTGGATGAGGGGAAGGGAAGTTGTATTAAATGGCATTTGCGATCCCTCCCAACCCTGACATTCTTGGAGACGCTTAAGTTCCATTAAAACTATTTCAGGACATAGTTAAGAGTAGAGCAGCAATTTTTAGGTCAGTGTTTTATAGCTTTTGGCCAAAGGCCATTCAAAGGTTGACAGAGCAAAGAGAAGTGGATATAATGGGATCTAGTTCAAAAAACATAAATAAAAAAACAGGAAAAAAAAAATGGAGTAACTTTCTGTGCAAAAGTAGGCAACTTTTAAGGCTGAATGTTAGAAGAGAAATCTTCAGGTCAATGTATTATCATGCCATTTTAATTATAGAGTATAAAATAAGTAAATGTCTGATTTTGATAAGTGCCAATTAAAAAAAAAGGTTCTGAAAGTGATGTTTGTGTTCAGTGACTTTCTAAAGTAGCTTAAGTTCTCAAAGAAGGATTAAAAATGATAATAATAACTCTGTTATTATTATTATGAATCATTTTTACTGAGTACTTTTATTTGTGCCAAACACTGTCCTAAATGTTCTACATGGATTTTTCTCTGTAATTTTTACACTAGCCCTGTGAGATGTATACTGTTGTTAGCATCAGTTTTCAAATGAGGACTTCAAGGCTCTTCAAGGCTCAGGAAAGTAAAGAAACTTTGCTTAAAGGCAGTAGCTGGATTAGAACACAGATCTGACTCCTGACTCTGCCCTCTGCAACCCATGGTTCTTATTGCTTCTGCAGAATATTCTGCTTCATCTATAGTAAATGACTAGATCTGTTGTGCTTATTTATGGATTAGCTTGCCATGGAGTTAAAGCATCTTTGCTTGGATAAGATAGGTTTGTTGTAGGGAGAAGCAGCAGCATACCAGTTCTGAATGTTAAGCTTCAACTTATTTTGGAACCTGGTCTCTTAGTAACTCAATGTGTGGCTGTGACATTTTAGATAAAATAAAAAGAATATCATGAGAAATTCTAAGCCATGTCTTAGACTTGAGTGTAGAATGCCTTGGTCAATGAATAGTTGCCCTTAGAAGAATTCATTTCTTTCTCAGCTTCTAAAACATAAAAAGCATATTGTCTTAGTAGTTTGAAAATGTGGTCTGTCTGATGTCTTTGAAAAATCTATGTTATTTTTACCATAGAGATTGCCATCCCTATTTATCAGCATGGCTCAATTGTACCAAATTGTGTCTTAGTGATATTAAATCAAATTTTTGGAGAGTGATAGAAAATGAAAGAAAATATTCACAAACTTTAGCCTCATGGTAACAGACATGGGCACTGTTAAGTAAGCTTATCAAGGAAAGTGAATCATGCTTTAGTCTCAGAAAGATCATATTTTGATAGAAAATTTTTAGCAAAATAAAAATACATAAAACCACTTTCCACTCTAATTAAGTGACCCTGTTCATTTCCTGTTTTGATTTTGGACACTGTTCCAAGGCTGTCTCTCTAGAGAGTGTTAAAATTCATGGCCTAAAAATATAGTCACAATTTTAACTTTACCACAAGTCAAATCTTTCCATTTGACAGTAAGATCATGTTGGTATATTTTAAAATAAATAATACTTAGAATTAAGTTTAGAAATCTTTGAATTTTTCATTAAGAATTCAAGATTTACTTTAACAGAATTTTTTTTTACAATTAATTTTTTTTTTCTCATGAAACAGTAGTACACATATTGTTTTATGACATTGGTTAACAACCCCACAACATGTCAACCCTCTCCCTTCTTGACCTTTTTGTTTTTGGTGAAAATATACATAGCTGAAGATACACCACCTCAAAAATTTCTACGCGCACAGTTCAGTGACATTGACCATGCTCTTCAGAATTATTTTTTTTAATCAACAATCTAGGAAAGCTATAATTTTATGCCCATCAATGGGGAAATATGTATTTCATTTGCAAGTAGGAAACTAGCCTCTCCTTTAATGAGAAGAAGTAGTCATCATGAACTTGGATATGGAAGTCTACAAATGAACACAGTTCCAAATGTCAGCAGATTCCCAATGTATCAATGTCAATAAGGCCTTACTTTAAAAATTGCACTTTTACATTTGTAGTCTTTGGAAGGTTTTTTTTTTTTTTTTCATTTTTTATGAAAAAGTTTTATATTTTAATTTTGGGGAATTTTTTAATTTTGTGAAATGTTAGTTACAAAACAGAGTACTGGAACTTGCTCCTAGAATTGAGAATCTCTTATTTATTTCTCAATATTGATAATAAAGAGGTCACTGTGCTCACTTCTCCTAAGATTACTTCCATTTTAATAGAGAAAATTACCTTAAGCTAAATAATGATGAACTATAGTCATTTGTAGGTACTGGGAGGGATGAGGTTGTTTGGGCAAAGGAATGGAGATTTTTCTGGTACTGCTAAAATCACAACAGACTTTGAGACTTACTGTGAAGAGGATAAGGATGTATGAAGGAAAGTTTGAGATGCTAAAATCATCTTTACATGTACCACTATTTCCTGTAGGCCAAATAAACAATTTTTTCTTGCAGCCCCCCTTCTAAATACATTCAAATTATTTTCCAACTGCATTTTCTAATCCCTATTTGTTTAATTCAAGGACTTTCCTAAGCACATATAGAGGAGTTTGCAGTACCTATCCAGATATAACATTTAATGATTTGACTTTCCATGATGAACTTGGTACACTTAACTTAGATATATAATATACCAGGCAGAATCTCAAGTAAGCTGATGTCATTCTTTTTAATTACCATGTGTGCTACACATGTCCTCGATGTCCCTCACTCATTCTGCAAAGATGATTTAATAAAGGCAAGAGGCATTGTATCAGTTTTCTATTGCTGCTGTAACAAATTACCACAAATTAAAACAACACAAATTTGTTATCTTAATAGTTCTGTAGGTCAAAATCTGATGTGGGTCTCATTGGGCTAAAATGAAGGTGTCAGACAGGCTGCATTATTTTCTAGAGGCTCTAGGGGAGAATGCATTTCCTTGCCTTTCCATTTTCTAGAGGCTGTGCACATTCCTTGGCTTTTGGCCCCTTTCCTTCTCCAAAGCCAGAAGTTACCAGTCCAGTCTCTCTGCATCACTTTGACTAGCTTTCCTGCCTCACTTACAAGGACGCTTTGCGATTACCTCGGGATCACCTGTATAATCCAGGGTAATCTCTTCATGTCAAGGTCCATACTCTTAGTTACATCTGCAAAGTTCCTTTTGCCATGTAAGGTAATGTATTCACAGGTTCCAGGGATTAGTACATGGATATCTTTGGGTGGGTCATTACTCTGCCTTCCACAGGCATGCAAGGTTTTTGTTTAGTGGTTCAAAAAGGTCTTTGATGGAGGAAATCATTATGTATCATTTTGCTGATAGATTTAATCATAACTTTGGGCCCAGGCATTTTTCTTTCTCTATATTCTACATTTTTAGGAGTATAGTCAAAATGTCTCTAATTAAATAACTACAGTAAGTGAAGAAAGTGTATTATAAATAACAATAGGTAAATATCATTGAATACTTAGCTAAGAACTTTTCAGGCCTTATTTCACTGAATCCTCACAACAACCTTCTGCAGAAGGTTGTTTTTTTTCCCCCTATTTTTTAAATGATGAAACTGAGGATTTGAAATTTTAAGTAGTTTTCCCAAGACTACCTAGCTAAGCAAATGACAGACCATGATGAAAACACAGATAGTGTGACACCAAGACTGGTGCTCTAAATTACATTCAGCACTCCTTGAAGATTAAAAAAAAAACCCAAACTCATTGCCGTCGAGTCGATTCCGACTCATAGCAACCGTATAGGACAGAGTAGAACTGCCGCATAGAGTTTCCAAGGAGCGCCTGGTGGATTCCAACTGCCAACCTTTTGGTTAGCAGCTGTAGCACTTAACCACTTTGCCACCTTGAGGATAGGGATATTTATTTGCATATCCCATCACTTGTTAGTGCATCATCCACAGTGAGCACCCAGTAAACGTTCATTGAAGCCATGAATTGGCTTTCACAGTGATATACTCCATTAATTTTCTGATTTAACCGGTGAGATAAATGTGGACCTAATGGCAGAGTATTAATGGACACTGCTACAGTTATTGTTCTTAATATTCTCCATGATAGTGATTAGTCTCAAGAGTTGGTCCTCATCATTCCCAGCCCTCTACTCCCGGTATTGTATGTACACCTGCCACACCTTCTGCTGCAACTCTAGTATCATCTTCCCACTAAGCATTTTGGAGGAAACTTTAGAAACATCTGTTGCCCTAGCCTAAGAACAAACTAGCTACTCCCCGTCAAATGAGCATGAGCATGGCACTTGGCAGTTCATTCCTTCATCTTCCTCAGGAGTCTCTTTGGTCTAAAGCTGTAGGACTAAATCCTTAGAGTTTTATCATCCCAGATTTGTTACAAAGGGCACAGCCCCATGTAAAAGGCATATGGTAGAACACATTGAAATTATGCAGCATGACCTTCTCCAAAAACCCTAGCGAGGCATCCATCTTACTGGGAAGCCACTGTAGAAAATTTCAGCATAGTACCTAGAGGCTGTGGTTCAAGCATCAGTTCTAATCCTGCCTCTGCCAGGTAACAGCTGGGTGACATTAAGCAGGTTCCTTAATCTGTTTGGGGAGACTCAAACCTGAGCTGTCTGGGTTGACTCTTGTGGGAATACAAATATGACTGAGATTCAGTCTGATCTCTAAGGAAACTATAATTTCCTGATCACGTGGAATAACTTAATTGATGTAAATAAAATTACAAGCTATGGATAATTATTACTATACATATCCTTCTTGGTTTTCTTTTAAGAAGGAAAAAAAGCAGCCCCTGACATCCAGGAACTGAATTGACACTCACAGCTAGACTTCAAAGTTATTACAAACGGATCTGGCCCTTACTACTAAACCATGTTGATTTCCTGTTAGGCAGAAACAATCTCATAGACCAGCCACTTCACACCAAGTCACTGTGCAAGCCACAAAATACACGACACCCCCCTCTCTTGCTAAATAAATCACACTGCTGCTTCTTTACCAATTATAGCTTTAGGCTTGCTCTAGTCAGCCCTCCCTATAGAAAGGACTTGTTATATACTCAATCACATAATTGTCTTTGCTTTCGGACAACGACCGATCTAGAATGAAACTTCACTTCCTTAAACTCTCCCTAAAAGTATCCAAGCACGGCCCATATCCTATAACAGATCTTTCTAACACCCTTTTACTGGGACACCTCACAGTTTTCCATGGTGTGTATTCTCCCTCCCTGCAACAGATGATAAACCCAACTTGTTCAACTACAGGTGTGTTCCTAGTGATTTTTAGCTGAAGGACATTGACACTTCCAAAAACTAATTATATCAATTAGTTTTTGATATAATTGTAGTCAGAGAATTGTATAAAATACTACAAAATTCTTAGTTAACTTTGTTCTTTAAAAGTAAATTTTATTATTTTTATCTGTCTGTGTGTCTGTCTGTCTGTCTATATGATTTAAAAAATCAATAAGAATGGTAGGGCTACATTATCTTCTTGCATGCTCTTTCCATCCCCAACCTCAACAGAAAACATAATATGGGGTGTCAGTCCATTAATTTTAATTAGAAGCTTGACAACTATGTTTAATTTCCAAGGACATCACTTCTACTCTGATTATACTTTCTGCATTGTATTCGCTTAGACTTTTGTCAATGCCACATCCTCCTGACTTTCTCCTCCATGGATACAAATTTGCTGTCATATGATTCTTCTCATTAATTTTATTTTACGTCGTTTTCCTGTCTCTGAAATACCCTGTGTGTGTGTGTGTATTTCTTCTTTATTTAATTTCATGTTTTATAAGTAATTCTTGATTGCCTATTCATCTTGATGAGGAGGATTTAGGAAAGCTGACCCATGTTTGTTGGGGTGGGGCTTGCTACCTGGCAGATTTTGCTTTAGGAAGCATGGGGAAAGAGATAACCCTCATACTTTTGATCCCTAAATGCCAGATTGCTAAAGGTTTTGTTTTTATTTGCCAGTTTGTAATTCTGTCCTCTTTGGGAGCAGTCACAAATGAAGATTTTATGTACAAAAGGATAGATGATGATTTGCTTTTCGATCAATGACAATATAGTGTTAACTGATAAAGATGGTGTAGCTTTAACCCTGATTGTCCTACGAACTCTTCTTTTGCTTAAAGAAAAAGTAAAGAGAACTCCAAAAATCCTCAATTGATTATTTTAGTTGCTATTTATTGACCAATCTAGTTTGCGTATCATTGGTCTCTTGGGCAAAACTACTCGAAATTAGCCTATTATCTATGGTGCTCATGGTAATTCTATCACAAAGATAAGTGCTTCATTAAGTTTACATCTGACCCACAATGTTCTAAGCACTTTACATGTATTAATCCTGAGTCAACTTACACATTCTACATACAGTTTAAAAATAGTGACATTTAAAATTTTTGCTTAAAAAAAAGAAAAGATTTTTACGATACTTAAAAAAAGAACACTTGTTAGAATTGTAAGCGTGAATATCAATACCCTAAAATATAATTTTAGTTGAACCCAGAGTTGCACATATGCCCAACTGCTTTCACATATAAATTTAAACTCTAAGGGTCACTCTGTTTGCATGGAAATTAAAAGCCAGACAAATATTATAAAAATAGGTTAGTAATTTTTGTCAGTATCTTTGTGTAGGACATTAAAATTATCTGAATTTAAATTTACCCTCTTTGGTCATAAATCATTCCATCTATTTTGTATCTGTGGCTTTTGCCTTGGGAGACTAATGGTGTTTAAGCTTTTAACTCCTAACTTGCAAAGTAAAAGGAAAAGATAAACGATAAGAGAAAATTTATGTCACCTATATGATCCCTAGGCTGAACAGAGCCGAAGCTGAAATGCCTAATGTTTGTCAACACTTACAGTAGGGAACACAGAATTTCCAATCAAATGCAACTAGTTTTCTAGAGTCTGATAAATAGTCTTTTATAAAATCTTACTTTTAATTGCCATGGGAATATATTATACATTCATAGTAACTAAAATTAAATACTTGAAAATTAGAAGTAGATTTTATTTGCTTATTTAATAAGAAGGAATAAGACAGAGTTCTTAGAACAGTAAAAATTCAATATTCATGCCCCAAGCTTAGTGCTGATAGGCATTGATTTAGCAGCAAAGAGTTTAGTTTGATGAAAACTTAGGTCAATATAATGCAAATAAGTATACTTTAGTGAGAGTCATTGTTAGTTACTAGTAATAATGGACTACAGCACACCGTCTTGTCTTCCAAGTTTTGATAAGACTCTTGTTCTTGCCTCTTTGCTATCTGGAGTAGAGCCTTGGTGAATTTTTTAGATGTCATGATGATGACAGTAATGTTGACGCTTCTCATTTGCAAACACTCTGTGGCTTTTGACATGCTTTTATATGCATTATCTCATTATGTTTACCACCACCTCCATGTTTATATTTTAGATTGTGTTTGAAAGCATGAAACACAGTATAAATTATAAACGGAAATATGCCCACACATCTGCCTGCAAAAGCCTGGAAGTCTGATTGGGTGATAATTAGACTTTTGCTTGTGATTACAATATAAGAAGGTAGAGTCAAGTGAGAAAGTCAGGCAGATCCTCAAGGAGAGAGCCCCATAAGATCTTCAGGAATTTATAGTTGCAAAGGGCACAAACTAGAGGCCTGCAAGCCAGATTAGAACCATTCGTATATTTTATTTTGCCAGCAAGGCATTTTGAAAATTTTGAATTTAATACTGTTTGATAGTCAAGTTGCCCCAATCCTCACCAATCCCTATTCTCTGTCACTTGGCTTGTGTTTGCTCATCTGTGATGCTTCTCTATTCCTGAGGCAAGCACTTGTTCCCTTTTTCCCTAACTCTGGGAGACTTCAGTTACATCATGTTTTGTGTGAATAGGGCTACTTGGAGCATCACAGTGTAGGCTTTTCGAAAACATTGGAGTTTTCTGCCCCTGGCGTGGATAATAGAGAGATCCCATCTGGTTGAATGCAAGCAGGAAAGACTTCAAGGAGGAGCCTTGACTTCTGAGATGGACTTTGGAGAATGGACCTCATTCTAACACTTTTGCTCAGATGATCTGACTCAGGAAACAACTGGAAAATTGGGAATTTTGTTTGTTTAAAACTCATGTAAATCATGGTTTGAATTTATTCCACTTAGTCACCATTCAACTGTCCAAGTCAAAAACCTATGAGTCATTTTAAACCTCTTCTCCCTGCTCCCCCACCTTCATCCATTTGGCAGTGAGAGAGTTCAATGGCTTCGCTTTTCTAAATATTTTTCATGTCTCCCTGAGAGTTTCCATTCTCATGACTCTGTTGTGGTCCAGGCCTTAATCATTTCGTGCAAGTGATCTGTCTCTCTGACCATGAGACTCCACCGCCTCAAAGCATTCCATGTCCTTCCAGAACCTTCATCATAAAGAAGTTTCTTTGCATGAAATAAAAGGTCCGGTATGGCTTAACTCCTGCATCTCTCACTATCATTATCACTTAATACACACTTCCACTATCAAACTGTAGTTCCCTGAATATATCATTCTGTTTTTAAGTTTTATGCTTTTGGTCATCTTAATCCCTTTGCCTAAGTCATGTTTTCCCCTTTTGTCTGTCTATGTATTACTTCCATTTAAGACGTATATATCCGGCATCATGTCCTCTAAAAAGTTTCCCCTGCTTCTCCTACACTGGTGTTTTTCAATTTGGTGTACAGTGGGGGAACAAAAAGATTTTCCAAGAGAATATCAGACATCTCTTGGGTCCCTTTTTACATGCTCTTAGCCCCCATTTTTACTTTAGCCATTGCTGCAACAACCAACTGCACCCAGGTGTAACCTGGTAGCACCATGCCTCAGGTGCACCTCCCTCTCTGCTTTACCCTACTTCTGTGGTTTGCCTACATGCAAACCTGAAAGGGGACAGGAGTTAGCACCTCAAGAGAAATCCTAGAACAATGGAGGATGAGTTATTGTTGTTAGGTGCCATCAAGTCATAGCGACCATATATATTCAACAGAATGAAAAACTGGCTGGTCCTGCACCATTGTCACAGTCGTTGCTATATTTGAGCCCATTGTTGCATCCACTGTGTCAGTCCATCTCATTGAGAGTCTTCCTCTTTTTTATTGATCCTCAACTTTAGCAAGCATGATATCCTTTTCCAGGGACTGGTCCCTCCTGGTAACATGTTCCAAGTACATGAGATGAGGTCTTGCCATCCTCGCTTCTAAGGAGCACTCTAGGTTTACTTCTTCCAAGACAGACTTGTTCGTTCTTCTGGCAGTCCAAAGTATATTCAGTATTCTTTGCCAACACTGTAATTCAAAGACATCAATTCTTCTTCAGTCTTTCTTATTCGTTGTCCAGCTTTCACACGCGTGTGAGGCGATTAAAAATACCATGGCTTGGGTCAGGTGCACCTTAGTCCTCAAGGTGACATCTTTGCTTTTTTAACACTTTAAAGGGGACTTTTACAGCGTATTTGCAATGTAATACGTTGTTTGATTTTTTTTTTTTTATTGCTGCGTATGTGGGCATTGATTGTGGTTCCAAGAAAAATGAAATCCTTGACAACTTCAATATTTTATTTGTTTATCATGATGTAGCTTATTGGTCCAGTTGTGAGGATTTTTGTTTTCTTTATGTTTCGGTGTAATCCCTACTGAAGGCTGTAGTCTTTGATCTTCATCCGTAGGTGCTTGAAGTCCTCTTCACTTTCAGCAAGCGAGGTTGTGTCATCTGTGTATCGCAAGTTGTTAACGAGTCTTCCTCCGATCCTTATGCTGTGTTCTTTTTCATATAGTTCAGTTTCTCGGATTATTTGCTCAGCGTACAGATTGAAGAAGTATGGTGAAGGGATACAACCCTGATATGCATACATTTTCTGATTTTAAATCATGCAGTATCCCCTTATTCTGTTTGAACAACTGCCTCTTGGTCTATATACAGGTTCCACATGAACACAATTAAGTGTTCTGGAATTTCCATTCTTCACAATGTTATCCATAATTTGTTGTGATCTACCCAGTTGAAATGCCTTTGCATAGTCAATAAAACACAGGTAAACATCTTTCTGGTATTCTTTGCTTTCAGTCAAGATCCATAAAGCAATGATAGTCCTTGTTCCATGTCCTCTTCTGAATCCAGCCTGAATTTCTGGCAGTTCCCTGTCGATGTACTGCTGCAACCATTTTTTTATTATCTTCAGCATAATTTTACTTGCATGTGATATTAATGATATTGTTCAACAATTTCTGCATTCTGTTGGATCACCCTTCTTTGGAATCGGCACAAATATGAATCTCTTCTAGTCGGTTGGCCAGGTGGCTGTCTTCCAAATTTCTTGGCACAGATAAGTGAGCACTTCCAACATTGTATCCATTTGTTGAAACATCTCAATCGCTATTCCTTCAATTCCTGGGGCCTCATTTTTTGCCAGTGCCTTCAGTGTAGCTTGGACTTTTTCCTTCAGTACCATTGGTTCTTGATCATATGCTACCTCCTGAAGTGGTTGAACATAGACCAGCGTGTAAATACTGTACAGTTCAGTGTCTTCCACAGACAATTCTGAGGCACATTTTATAAGACACCATCAATGGTGCCTAGTAACATTGAGCCCCAGTTGCCCACAGGGGTCACTAGCTCAGCAAATACTTGGATTGGCTTTCCCTCCTTCCCTTTTTCTGTTACTTAAGGCTACTTCCTTATATAAGCATGCAACCTCTTTTCTCAGACTTGGGCTTCTGGGGCCTCAGGCTAGGACAAAGGATACAAGAGCATGGATATATGTGAAAAAATCAATTTTAAGATCTTCAATTTTCATATTTTTTTCTAAAATTGACATGTCTGAGAATGTATGTGAAAAGTGTGAGCAATAAAAGACATTCAAGCATAAAAAATACTTTATAGGGGAAGTAGAATAGAAATATAGTTTCATCCAGGAGAAAAAGGAATGATTGTAAATTTCTGAGGTTTAAGAAGAATTTACTCATACTTTTGAAAATGGATGATAGTGGGCGAGAGAAAGAGTGATCGATAACAGTTTTATTTTAAAATGTCAATATTTACTACATGCCAGAAATTACATCCTTTGCAACTATTTAAACCTGTGATGAAAAATTTGGGATGCAAGTTTGAAAATATTCATAAGGGTACATGGTTTAAAAAATTCTTTAAGTGAATATTTGAGTAAAAATCTAAAGAGACTTGCCCTAGACTAGGGGTTTTCAACCATAGCTCATATTGGAACTACCTAGGGAACTGAAAATACTAATGCCTGAGTCCCACTGTAGAGGTTCTTATTTGGTGGTCTGGTCTTTTTCGAAAGCTCACCAAGTGAATATAATATGTAGCCAAGGGTGAGATCTGCTGTCCCAGACTGCTCTCGCCCCATTAGTATGGCAGGCATAGCACTTAACCATATTGTACTGAAATGTAGTTAAACTCACATACCTGCAGGAGTCAAGTAGGAGCCATACATGAATCAAGTGGACCAGGCAGGGGCCTGGTATGAACTACAGGACACATGCATGCTGATATTTCAAGAGAAACAGGAAATTCAACTTCCTTTTTTCTTTTTAAATGTGTAAATACCTGATTTTTAAGTATTTCCTACAGTTCTTCTGCCTGTGTTATTTCATTCTTTTAAAATGCAGTTGTAAGCCTAATATAATTGAGTCAAATGGGATTTAGGGACCTACAGTTTTGCAATTATGGGAAACATTACAAGACAGTCTTTCCCCCTAACCTGTAGGGTCTCCAGTGTAGGGACAAGATGCCCCTCCACTCTTTACTGTACTGACACATGGGATATGAGGGATAAGTTGTGTACTTGTAAAAATGACATTCTTTAAGCTTTTGTATAGTAGTCTCGAAGAAAACTAGATAGATGAGGCTGCCCACCATTTCCTTTGATAGCTTGTTTATACTTATTTACTCTAAAACTATACAAATTTCTCGCTTCTTTTTTCCTTAGTGGGAGAGAAAATTACCTTTTTATTCTAGGGAAGGTCAGGGGCTGACCGTTTAGTAGAATAAAAACAATCTGAACCTTCCTTAGGCTATTAAAATAGAATGAACTGTACAAGAAGAAGAAACTTTCTTTGTTTGAAAGATTAAGTCAGATGTAAAATAATTCTGGATACGTCTTTGGTAGTGAGGATGATGAGACTTTGTCTTACATACTTTGGACATGTTATCAGGTGGGACCAGTCCCAGGAGAAGGATATCATGCTTGGTAAAGTAGAGGGTCAGCGAAAAAGAGGAGGACCTTGAACTAGATGGATTGACACAGTGGCTGCAGCAACGGACTCAAGCATAATGATTGTGAGGATGGCGTAGGGTTGCTATGAGTCGGTACAGACTCAGTGGCACCTAACAACAGCAACAACTTCCAGTTGTACTTAAAGCCATCATTTAATACTTGACAGTCCAGAAGTGGAAAGGAGGCTAACAGTTCGAAGGAAGGAAGTTGAATAAAAGCATATTACATAGGTACTTAAGATGCTAGAAAAATCTACTAGGAACATTAATGGTCACCAAAAGGGATAAATGCTTTCTTTGAACATGTATTGTTTAAAATGGTAGAAGGTAAATATTTGTGACTTAATCAAACTCATTTGTATCCTGTGTAGCTTTACTTCCTCAAGAAGAATATCAGTATGTCCAATTAATCACTATTTAACCCTTTATATTTTAGTGTCTAACCAGGAGTATGTTATGTATGGTAAAAAAAATGATGGTCGATTGAGTTTTTGTTCTGAGATGTGTTCGAGAACTATTTCTTGAATTTTTTTTCTTTTTCTTTCTTTAAAGTCTGATTATCTTACCACATGTAAAAAGCTCCACAGGACAGTACTACAAGTGACTTCACCATTTTAGTTAGAATTGACATATAAACCATGGTTCATGTAACTTTTGCTTTGTTTAACCCCTTAAATTGGAAAATGAATGTGGAAGGATAAGGTATGGTTTGTTTTAGAATACATATTATACTATCAAATTAATAGTATCTTAGTGCCTGTTCACAGTAAATGTTTCTCCACTCCTTTTTCATTCAAACAACTTTTACTGTGCACCTGCTGTGTGGAATAAGAAAGGCTCTCATAAGTATTTAGAAACTCTCCCATTCTGTGTGGGCCTCTTAAAAGTCCTGATAGACTTAGAAATTCTTTTGTGTGTGTGTTTGGGTGGGTGAGGGATGGACAACTCTGGTAGAATATTTATGTCAAAAAATTACACTAAGTAAATGATGCCTGAATAAGTTTTCCCAAGAAATGATTGCATGATCAAATATGTAATAAATGGCTTTTTATCTTAGCTTAAAAGGACCCAATTTTCCCCCCTCCTTGGTCTAAGAAATAGACAAAAATAGAAATTCCCTGTATACTTCTGCATGCATGGATTTGAAGTAAAAAAAAATTGAATGGAACCTGTCTTGTATAGGGTGATATTAGAAATACGTTTTTCAAGGGCAGAAACCCTCTTTTTCTTCTGATTTCTGCTGTTGGTTCTTCTGGGTTTGGATCTGATCTGCTGGAGAGGTAGTTAGTTGGCTGCTGTCTGCCTGAGGCTGTTGCCCTAAGGCAGAGAGATTCTTGTTTTGAGAGTCAGTGGCAGAATGACTTAACATATTTTTTAAATTTATTACTTATATCCCATTGACTTTCTAATAAAAATGTTAAGGCAATTCATACTAAAACACATCTATTTAATAAAAGTAATAAAAGAGACATTGAAAAACACAACGGTTAACGTCTTACGTATTGCAAAAGTTGTCCTCATAGGGCTCTTATGTCAACCCTCCCTGAAAACTCAAGGTTCATATTAAAATGCAGTTTTTTGAAGGCGGTTCATTAGGGAAGCTGGAGGAATTCTGTAAGAACTCTGCTGGTCTGGTTTAATACACAACTTAGACAATTTAGGAAAGTGTTTCTCAAAGTGTGGCCTGTACGTAACTGTAATTTAAAGTGCTCTTTGAAAAGGCAGGTTGCCAGGCACCAACCCAGATCTACTGAATTAAAATCTCTAGAGTGGAGCCTAGGTGTCTGCATTTTAACCTGTCCAGGTGAACATTACAATAAAATGTGAGCGTAAATGAATGGATGGTTAGAAGTCCCATAGTTATCACTCTCATGTTGATAATCCTTTCCCAAGAGAAACTAAAATGATGAGACCAAGAGTGCATATTTTCTCAGTTGTCTGAAAGGGGATCTACAAGTGGGTGACAAAACCAACGTTCTGCTATCAGGCATCTTACAGGCTTGTTTGCTTCCTGCGGTTCAGCCACCCATACAAACTGCAGCCCCTGGGCCTCCTAGGAGCCTTGATTTACAACACAGCTGTGCCTCTCTTGCAAAATAGGGCACCTTTCCTCTCCTTAAGGAGCCCTGGTGGTGCAATGTTTAAGCACTCAGCTGCTAACCGAAAGGTCGGTGGTTCAAACTCATCAGCCACTCTGCGGGAGAAAGATATGGCAGTCTGCTTCTGTAAAGATTACAGCCTTGGAAAAACCCTATGGGACAGCTCTACTCTGTCCTGTAGGGTCACTATGAGTCGGAATCGGCTGGATGGAACCCAACAACAATTTCGCACTTAACCACTTCCAGGTGTCTAAAATATTGTCCTATTTAATCCATTTGTCATGGATTGAATTATGGTCCCCTAGAAATGTGTGTATCAATTTGGCTGGGCCATGATTCCCAGTACTGTGTGGTTGGCCTCGATTTTGTGATTGTAATTTTATATTAAAGAGGATTAGGGTGGGATTGTAACACTCTTACTAAGGTCACATCCCTGATCTAATGTAGAGGGGGTTTCCCTGAGATGTGGCCTGTACCACCTTTTATCTTACAAGAGATAAAAGGAAAGGGAAGCAAGCTGAGAGTTGAGCACCTTATACCACCAAGAAATCAGTGCCAGGAGCAGAGTGCATCCTTTGGACCCAAGGTTCCTGCGCAGAGAAGCTCCTAGTCTGAGGGAAGATTGATGGTGAGGAGGACCTTCCTCCAGAGCCGAAAGAGAGAGAACGCCTTCCCTTGGAGCTAATGCCCTGAATTTGGACTTCTAGCCTACTAGACTGTGAGAAAATAAATTTCTCTTTGTTAAAGCAATCAGCTTGTGGTATTTCTGTTACAGCAGCACTAGATGACTAAGACACCATTTAAAAGAAAAAAACAAACCCATTGCCATTGAGTTGATTCTGACTCATAGTCAGACCCTGTAGGACAGGGTAGAACTGCCCTATAGGGTTTCCAAGGAGTAGCCAGTGGATTTGAACTGGTGACCTTTTGGTTAGCAGTCAAGCTCTTTAACCACTGTGCCACCAGGGCTCCAATGTCCCATTTACTGTAGTGCAGTCTTTCCACCAGCCCCAGAGATAGGTGTTATTTTCATGCTCGTTTCACAGATGAGAAGACTTAGGCTTAGATAGGTTATGGAAACATGGCCAAACAGTATGGAAGTGGCACAAAAAAGACTCAAACCCAGGTATTCCTGCAGCCATGCTGCTCTTTTCTATACTGCTGTCGTGCAAACGTTTGCTGCCTGGGTGGGTTCTCTTGAAATGGTGCCTGAATGGACACAAACTGTAGGAAATCTGCAGAGGTGGAGAAAGAAGAAAACACATGAAAAAGATGATCTCAAATAAAGCTGTTGTCATTTGTGTGTGTGTATTGTTTTCCTTTTTGTAGTACTAGATCAATCCAAAAGTTATTTCTGTCATAAATGTGTGTCAGAAATATGCACCAGAGTGTGGGGAGCTTTGATTTCCAAAACCTTAGCACTGCTAATATGAAAAAGGTATGCCTCGTTCTTTATTTACTTATCCCCTACAAGCTTTTAAATATGATTTTAATATCAAAGGGAGGATATTAAATCTCACTCATGTGAATTATGATGGACACTAATTTAGAGACTAAAAAATATCGGCTGCCTAAAAAGGTAGATGAGGATTGTACGTCTTTTGTGCAAAAAAGAAAGATTATCATTAAAAAGATACATGGTACAGGTGCCACTGAGAGAAACAGTATATTGTTAGAGAATTAATTTGAACAACAACTACAATAAAAACAACATTAGAGCTCTTTTTCTAATGAATTTATTCCTGGATCTTGACATAAAGTTTTACGACTTTTATTTCTGTACTCTTTTATTTAGAACCTGATTTAAATGAACTCAGAAGAAAGCAAAACTTAAGAAAATCAAATCCTTGAAAAGTTTTAAAGGTCTGAAGAATGAATTCAATATTTGAATGTCACTCAGTTGATTCTCACAATTACCATCATCTCAAATCAGAATTGTATTCTCTTTGCTTCCAAATTTAGAGGTTCAACAATGATTTGTAGTTTTAAAGACTTGAATAAAAAGGAGCTAAAGGTTTAATTTGCCATATGGAAATATTTGCAAATTGATACTCTTACTTAAATTACTGAAATGTATGTGCACATGTGAACAGAGATTTGTCACCTAGACTGGAGGCAACCTGTATTCAGATCCTGGTTGTAGCATCAATTAACTCTGACCTGGACAGTTTTTTCATTTTTAAAACCAGAGATTGAGTCAGATTATCTCTAACTGGTGATTTCTAACAGCTGAATAGCTTTTGATTCTTGGAATAATGTAGTGCTCATTGTGACATCCATGCAGTAGACTTGAAAATACCCTAGAAGGAGCCAAGCACTCTGTGTAGCTGTAAACTGCACTAAGAATGTGGAAATTTGAGCACGTATAGTTGGATAATAATGGAGAAAATAATAATGAATGTCAACCTTTTGTAGTTTCTCTCTTGTCATATACGGAATCAAATATGAATCTATACCCAGTTTAACTTCCTATAGAGCTATTTGTAAAACATATAAATTGTGTATCTGTTTATATATATGTATATATCTGTTTTAGAAATAGCTATATTTATTTTCATTTTTATACATATATAAAAATTTTTATCTTATTTTCTTGCTATTATACTTGTATCTATGAAATATAGTCTGGCTTATTTAACATCTGGAATGTCATACCACTTTCCCCAGAGTTCATAATACTAGGTAAAGCAATACCCAGACATCTTAGTTCAAGAACTATTCTAAAAAATGTTGCTAATTATAGAAAAGTAGAATGCCACTCAGTGCATCAATGTATACACTTTCCAAGGATTCTTTTAGGCAATGATGAAATGGATGAAATTATTTATATTATAGCAGTAGTTTTTAAAACTCATTCATTTATTCATTTGTTCAACAAATATTTTCTTGCCAGGTATTAATTCCCTGACCATATTGGGTTTCTGCATTATAAGGGAAATAGATATTGAATAAGAAGTTTAAAGGGTGATTAAGTTTACAGAAGGAGGAGTGAGAACCTACACAGTGAATTCATTTAGTTTGAGAGGATAAATGGGTAGAGGATGGCTGAGAAAACTTCCCCTAAAGGAGGCATTTGGGAGAGATGTGGAAAAATAGGCAGATAATGAGCCAAGCAGAGATCCGGGAAAATCTGTTTTAGGCAGAGAGAAAGTTTATTTGAAGTTTCCAAGATGAGAGAAAGAGAGAGTGTGTGTGTTTTTTGAGAAATTAAAAGAAGACGAGTATAGTTGTAGTACAAGTCCAGGTAGGAAAATGGAACATGTGGTAGATCAGAACTTGGATGGGTTTGAAAGGCATTGTAAGGATTTTGACCTTATTTAAGGGTATTAAGAAGGCATTAGGCAGAAAGCAGAGAATGTAAGCAGAGTTGTAATTTTTGTATAAGTTTTTATTTTGGAATAATTTTAAGATTCACGAGAATTCACAAAAATAGTATAGAGGGTATTTGTGTACTGTTCACCCAGTTTCCCCCAATGATAATATCTTACATAATGTAGTATATTGTCAAAACCAGGAAATTTACATTGGTACAATACTACCAACTAAGGTATAGACCTATTTGGATTTCCTAGCTTTTTTCTTTTTTTTTTTAAGATCACTATGAAGTGTAGAAAGGACTGGAGGGGATTAATAGGGGGCCATTTTGGAGGTTAAAACACAATATCCAATTGATAGACAATGGTAACCTGAACTAGATGTAGCATGGAGATGAAGATAAGTGGATGGATTGGAGAAATATTTCAGAAGTAAAAGTGATTAGTAAGTGTTGGTAATTGGATATGGAGTGGTAAGGTTAAAGATGACCACTAGATTTGTATTTTGAGGAAACGGGTGTCTGATGATGCTGCTCGTTGAAGGTAAGAGTCCTAGGGGGGAAGCAGGTTAGTTGTGACTATGCTGAGTTTGAGGTGTTTGTAGGCAGGAGCCTTTTCAGTCTAGAGCTCTGGAAAGAGTCTGATGTGAGATAGATTTAGACATTGTTAGCATATAGATAATAATCTCAGCAAGATGAGCTAAGAAGAGTATGTTAAATTATAAGAGAAAAATAGGCTTAATAGAGACTATTAAGCCAGAAACCAAACTCATTGCCGTCAAGTTGATTCTGACTCTTAGAGACCCTACAGGACAGAGTATAACTGCCCCATAGGGTTTCCAAGGAGTGGCTGGTGGATTTGAACTGTGATTTTTTGATTAGCAGCCAAGCCCTTAACCACTATGCCAATAGAGCCCCAAGGAGCTGTAAATGTTAAGTAACTTCACGAAAGGAGCTGCTGGTAAGGAGACTGAGAGAATAGCACACAGAGAGAGAGAGAGAATTAGCTGATATATATATATATATATATATATATATATATATATATAAAAGCAAAGGAAAGATTGTTTCAGAGGATAAATACCCTGGTCAGCCCAGCTTCTCTGCTCTGACTTAATGCAAAGTCAGGATTGAACGGTTTCTCTGTGTGTGATATTCCTTTTATTTTTAAAGTGTAGTATTTAAAATTTGCAAGCTCAACTTTAACATAAAGTGTGATGTTTACATCTCACAAAATATTATTTTGGATTGAGACCACTTAAATACATAATATTTCATTGATAAATTTTCCTTAAAGTAAACACGAACTTAAAAACTGTGGGGAGTGAACTCATATCATACACCATGCATAAGAAGTTTAGGTTTAACACAATTCAAAATATTTTCCACATGAACATGTAATCAAAATATATTTCACATGCTATAAATATATGACAGAACATACACCAACACCTAGGCCATATCCTAGGCCAATTGAAATAAAAGTTTTGACTCTGATGCCCAGTGTGGAAAGAAGATGATTAGAACATGAAAATACTTGATAACTTTAGGAGTGGTGAGAGGCTTTACAGAGTGACTTGAGGAAAGATAAGATGTAATAGAAGGCTTATTGATACCAGTATAAAGAAGGGCATGTTAAATAAGTTTTCCTGAAAGAAGAGAGGGTAGAGGTGTGGAAATAGAAGACAAGAAATTTGGATTTGAGCCACTGAGTTGGGTCATCATCACAAATCCCAAAGGGGATTCAAAGTTGGAGTTAGTGAGGCAGGAGTTTGATTTATAGTACATTTATGCTGAGAATGGCAAGCTGAAATAACATCTGTGAAGACCATTTGATATTAGATGGGAACAAAAGGTCACACAATTTAAGTGAGAGATAACTGATGTAAGGCTTTAGATAAAGGGATGATGCAAGACAAGGTTTATGATTAAATGCATGTGTCTGTGTGTGGTTTTTTTGTTTGTTTTTTAATGTGGGGGGTAACAGTCTTAGTCTTATTAACTTTTTAAAAAATAATTGTTTCCAAGCAAGTTTCAGTTGCTGTGATACCCTTATGCTTAAAGTAATCTGATAGATAAACCCATAGTAAAAGTATTTAAGTGATTTAAAAAAAAAACAAAAAACATAGTGGAGAGCAATGCTTATTGTTGCTAGACTAAAGTCATACTTTTTACTTATAATGAAGACTAGTTATGTCAGAGCTAGAGAGTCCAATGATTTAAAACTGACCAAACTGATAAATATGCCCATGGCAGGAATTGCAAGGAAGAGGTAGCCATTTCTTCCTCCTCGAAACACTTCTTTCTGCCCCTTTGGTATTTCTCAATATACTTTGTGGGCTCCTCTTCCTCCACCTCACTTCTAGGTTTGGTTGGTCCCCAGGACTTTGACTTCTCCACGTCTAAGCCATTTCAGTAAACAACACCAGCATTGATCAAGCAGGACTGTTCCCTTTCCTTCATGCCCATATTCAATCAACCAGTAAGTCCTATAGCTTCTGTTGGCAAAATATGCTTTCAGTTTATTCACACTTCCTCTGTCTCTGCAGTTGCCATCCTAATCTGTTGTTGTTGTTAGTTGCCATCAAGACAGCTCTGACTCATGGTGACCCTATGTATAACAGAACAAAATATTGCTAGATCCTGCACCTTCTTCACGATCACTGGTATGTTTGAGTCCATTGTTGCAGTTATTGTGTCGATCCATCTCATTGATGGTTTCCCTTGTTTTTGTTGGCCGTCTGCTTTACCAAACATGATGTCCTGTTCTGTCGATTGGTCTCTCCTGATGATGTTTCCAAGTAAGTGAGTCAAAGTCTCACCATCCTTGTTTATAAGGAACGTTCCCTCAGTTTGTGTTACTGTGGTGGCTTGCGTGGTGCCATGATGCTGGAAGCTATGTCACTGGTATTTCAAATAGAAGCAGTGTCACCCAAGGTGAACAGGATTTAGCAGAGTTTCTAGACTAAGGCAGACTAGAAAGAAAGGGATGGTGATCTTCTTCTGAAAATTAGCCAATGAAAACCCTATGTATAACAACAATCCTAATCTAGGCTATCATTATGGTTTATTTGAAGAGTATAAGAGCTTTCCTTCCCCTCTTCTTCCACTTGAATTTGGCCAACTTATTCACTGAAATCCTAGTGATCTTTTTAAAACATAAGTAAGACCATGTTACTCACTACTCTTGTTAAAACCCTTTTAATGGTTTTTCGTTTCACTGAGAATCCAACTCCTTTCCATAACTGCAAGGCCATGTCTAAACAAGCCCCTGCATATATCTCCAAATTCATCTCCAGCCCTTCCTTCTCTTGATCAAAAGGTTCTAGCTCATGGGCTTCCTTCTCCAACCTTCAGCCTGAAAATATTTGGTTCCTTCTGTTTTGAGTGCTCTTCCCTAAGGTCACTCTACTATGGCTCCTCTTATCCTTAAATCTTAGCCTAAATATTACTTTTTCAGACAGGCCTTTACTTCATATCCCAAATAGGCTTTATTTTTAATTCAGTACCTTCTTTGTACCTTCCTAAGACTTTTTGCCATTTTTATTCTCTTTTCTATAATTTTATCTGTAAGAAGATGGAAACTTTGCCTATTCCTGGTATCTCTGTACACCTAATGCCTAGCACAGTGTCATATATAAGACACTTAAGAAATGTTTGATGAATGAATGAATGAATAAGTGAGTGAATTAGCAAATAATATAAAGGTCAGACTGAGCAGACTACTGTATAAAGGTTAATTGATACACCTGGAGCCATGGTATTGAAGAAATGCTGGCATAGAAGTTAAGTGTTGCATCAATTATTTTTCTAACTGGCATGACTGCTTTGCTTCTGAAAATTCTCATTGGGAGGATAAGATGAGATGACATGTCCAATTCAGAAACACTCAAAAGGCTTTCTTCTAGGCATCTTTCTTCCATGAACTTAGACTCTATCCACCAGGAAAGTTAGAGCATCATCATGGATTACCTCTGCCCTCCTTATTCATTACAGAAAATGAAAAAAAATAAGTAAATGTAGAAATTTTGCCAGAGTTATGTGCAGAGTGTTTTCCAATAGTCTTTGCACCTTTAATAGCACCGTTTCTACCTGTGGGGTAGGTCATAACCCAGCCACTCTATAAAAGAATCCCTTGCAGTCCTGGGAACCAGTGCCTCCTGTCTGCCCTCTGAATCCCTTTATTACATCTAGCTGCCTCAGGTTGAAGAACCAGTGTTTTGGGCTCAGTTTTTATTTCTCTGCCTGAACTCCCATGGTTAATCCAAAGGGATTTGGATTTTAAGTTGTTTGTTTAGCTTTAACCCTCACTTTTTCTCAGTGCCTCACAACCTCAAGGAACAACTCTCCTCCCTTCTCTGGCCTGGCTTTCTTTCAGAACCTTAGCCTAGCAAAGCCCTTCATTTTTCCACTTGACTGGCTGGGTCACAGTTAGATCATGAACCTGCAAATACGTTGTTTTTCAATTCAAGTATACTTTGTTTTGTGAACCCCATGCCTTCTGCATTTACTTATTGTACTCACTTCCTTGACTTCATGGCCTGCCTAAACTTCTTTATGGCTTCTCTGCTTCTTTTTGTCCTTCTGTCACTGATGTTTGTGACCTTATTTTCACAAAGGATGCATTTTTAGGAGTAGTTGGTCAGATTTGTAGGTCTGGCTTATTTCCATAAATACTGTACTTGTGTCAGCAGCAACACCAGGTCACTCTTTACATCACTTTGTGGATAATTGGGGTTATGTTGTAAACCAATGAATCACTGTAGTCTATTTACCTGCAATGGCTGAATTTTAACCTAGAATTGTTGTGCTGGAAATATATGAACTATTTGACGCCGAAAGAGACAGACCTTTAAAGGACAGCATGGCACAAGATGATAAATGGATAGTGGATTTCAGTTATAAACTCACATTTATTTATCTCCCTCTTTCTCTTCCTTCCTTTCTTCCTACTCTCTCTGTCTTCTTTAATAAAGCTTTTAAGGTGGCTAACTCATTAGATTATAAAGGGATAAACCACTATACTAACAGTTTTTGCTACGTTTACAAATTCTGTATGTTAGATTTCTATTGTAAAATAGTCATACAGAAAATATTTGTTTAGTATCTTATATTCAGACTTCTGTTGACATATCTATATTAAAAAAAAAAACCCATTACCATCGAGTCAGTTCCAACTTACAGCAACTCTATCTATAGGACAGAGTAGAACTGTCCCATAGGGTTTTCAAGGCTATAATGCTTGTGGAAATAGACTGCCACATCATTCTTCCAGTGAGTGGTTGGTGGGTTTGAACTGCCAGCCTTTCAGGTAGCAGCCGAGTACTTAGCCACTGCGCCACCAGGGCTCCTTTTATATGTATGTATGTATGTGTAGATATATATATGTACACATATATATATATACACACACACATATAACAGGTTATTATATTAATTACAAAATGTTACATTTTACAGTTAAAAACATTTTTTTTAATCCTATAAGCATAATGGGAATTTCCTTTTTATTTGGAATTCAACTGCAAGTATTCATTCAAATTGATAGTAAATTTTTGTGCGTTTCACGTCCCTTCCATATTTGAATATTGAGCCCATCTGAGGTGTTTGAGAAGGGAAAGAGAGAGAGAGAAACAGCATGCGCTTAAGGCAGAGAGAACAAATGTGAACACACTGGAATGAAAATAACTTGGATTTCATTGTTGAACTTAAAAGGTGTGCTGTATTATAGGTCATCTCTCTATAAACGCTATAGAACACACTCAGACTTCTGTAATGTTGAGAATGAATTAAATCAGAAAAGGAATCTCTCTGAATGAAACATCACAGAAGTTTTTGAAACCATAGAATTATTGTCAAATGACCACAGTTCCCTGCTGGTACTGCCACAGTGGGTTTGTTGAGTCTTTATCCAAGTTAGTTTGGTATTAAATGGCTGAAGATATGAGAGGTAGAGATGGAGATGTGATTGTGAGAGTGATAGCAAGAGTGAGAGTGATAGTGAGAAACAGAGAGAGAGGAGAGAGAATGAATGAATGAATGAATATCCGTGTTTGTGTAATAAAGGAAGGTGTGAAAAGTATTTTCATTTCAGGCTGGTAGTCAGTAGACCTGAGTTCTGCTTCAGTCTCTGACCTGAACTTGGCAGGCACCTAACCTCTTTGTGCCCTTGTTTTCTTATCTGTCAAATAGGGATAATAGTAACATCTGTTCTACCTACTGCACAGGTTTGTGGCAAGAAAGAATAAAATGAAATGTTAGATGTGGAATTATTTTGAAAGCATGAATTACTCTCTGCCGATAAAAGGTCATATTATCCAAATATAACATTCTTACTGTTGCAGAATTAGAGCTAGGTGAGAAGAACATTTGCTTTTGAATTTTATAATGGGGATAATTATTCAGATTGTCAATACAATTTAGTATTGTGGGCTTAGAAGTCAAACAGTGTAGGAGAGTGTGGGCTTAGAAGTCAAATGAATTTATCCTTAAATCTTGGCTCTTCCTGTCACTAGCTGGGCAACACTGGGCTGTTATATAACTGCCCTGAGCCTCAATTCCACCTTGGCAAAGTTAGGGAGTCATTGTGAGACTTAAGTGAGGTAATGCTTTCTTTGTACATTGCTGAACACAGAGTAACCACTTAATAAATATTAGTAGTAGTGAGTTGCTATGAGTTGGAATCGACTTGATGGCAACAGTGTTTTTTTTTTTTAGTACTACTGCTATGATGATGACTCATGTTGTTGTTATTTTAGGGTTAATTTTTGGTTAAGAAGCGTGGAAACCACAGAGCTTTTACAACTAGAAACATGATTTTTTTTTTTTAAATATTTTAGTCATCTTAAAAATTTCTCAATACGTATACCATCTCCCTTCAGGCAGACTCAGTGTCTGATGTATTAAAGCCTACTAATGCAAAATAGGCTGTTTGGAGAAGAAACTTAACCAAATTCATCAGAGTAGATGATCTGCCATTTGAGACGCATAGGTCACTAACGTAGCTAAGTCTGGCTGTAATTTTCTGGAAGCATCACCAGAGCGGAAATAATGAATTATCCAAGTCACCATTTTGAGCCAAGAGGAAGTATATACATTTAGGGGAAGATGGAGAGGAGGCTGGTAGAGAAACATGTTATTTTCCTGCCATTTAATTCAAATAAATTTAAAGTGTAAGGTAATTTATCCAGAGATTAAATCTGAGAAACATCTGAACAATAGAATTCCTCTGAAATGATACATTTGATGATCAATCTTAAAATCAAGCCATTGCAGTAATTGAAATGACAGTGCATAACACATGATTATGGTGCAAGCTACTGGGTTTCAAGGGACTAGACAACGATGTCATGGCACCCAATCTGTGCCTTATAGTCAGGGTTGTCCAGGGTGGTAAGGAAGGTTCCTAATGTCTGTTCACATTGTTATCATGTTGACCTTTCTGGAAACAAATGAGTTCTAGGAGATACCAATTGTTTATACGTTTTGAAAGGTAAAAAAATTGCTTTGAAGTATTGAATTGCAATTGTGCATATAAATATATGAAAAATGTTTTTTTTTTTCCCCTAAACATTACTCTTTATTGAAGTTTAGGTATTTGAACTTCAGAAATAGAGCTACTTAGTATTGTTCCTAGAAATAATAATAAGAGTATTAGTAAAGAGGAGAATGAGTAAATGATGATCTGAGTGACATTTAGGCAAACAAATATTTTATGTGCTAAACATCTTCCCTTTGCCCTAATCATTGGTTTCCTTTAGAGTTAAGATATCTAAATTTCATTTAGATACTCATCTGTTTCAATATTACAGGTAAAAAGTTAGACGATAAATGGCACCTGGGAAATTTTTGCAATGTATGTAATAAACAAAGAATTAAGGTCATTTTGTGTGTCAACTTTAAGACAACTGGTCACCTAAGAACTATGTTGCTATCTTATATTTTGGCCCAGTGATTCCCATGTTTTATATGAAATACTGAGTGTAAATTGTGAATGCTACAAACAGGTTTGATTTCCTCATGATTGTTTTGCTGTAAGATTGGTGATAGCTATAACAGAGTTGGTTGATGTGAAAATTCAGTCTGAAAATTGAAGAATATTGGCCACAAGTTATATGGGATTAAAATTTATCTCTGAAAAACGTGGGCTGATTGATATTTCTTAGCTCTCAAACAGCTTATACCTGTACAGGGCATTCAGGAAATTTGTTTGGAAAGAAATGGGATCCACTGTTTGGGCAGCATCTTAACAGTTGTGGCAACAAGAGAACTACTCTGAGAGCCTTTCTTACTTATAGGTGATTAATCAAATGTTTCACAGCAGAAAGATGGCGTTATCCTGCTGCAGTGACTCCTGGGATTAGAAACCATTAAGAGGCCCTGCAACGACTGTATCTGAGTGAAAGAGCTATGAACTATCAATGAGAATTTGAACTTCTGAGTTCCGAGTTGCACAGACTGTGGCGTAGACCAAAGTGACCTTAAAACTGCCCTCATTGCTCCTCCTGATATGTGAGCCCCAATGCCATTAAGAGTAAAAGTGATTTAGTGAAGGTTTTTAAACCTTATTTATTTATTTAGTCAAAAAGTTGATTATAGACATTTCTGTAGTACATTTTTTAAGTTGCTTCAGCTAATGTCCATTTTTAGTAATATCTTAATAGCTTTGATCCTTTTTTTTTTGAAGTTCCTGGAAGTCTTTGTAAGACCAAGGGATCAGATATTAATTCTCACATTTCTGGCATATTTACTATTGCCTGACATGTGATTAAGTGGGAAACTAATCTAAAATAAAGGTGTGAGTGGAGAGTGGATAGACTTTTAGGCCTCTGGTGATAGCTTTTGAAATTGGAGATAAGGTCTAATTCTCTCCTAATGTAGGCGTTGCCTGAGAGTCAGTAATTTGAAGTCCAAATAAATGAAAAATTTATAAGACACTGGTTCCCAAGAGTTTCATTTACAAGAGTTCCTTAATAACATGACAATAATAGTTATGCTTTAATATCCATTAATTGATGAAAAACATGTTAGAAAACCTCCATTAATTCAGTAACATCTTAGAGTCAGTTTTATATTATTTATTCTTTACGCCTGATGTATTATCAGTAAATCATATCTCTTCTTATATTCCTTCACTAGCTTCCTATTGCCTTTAGAATAAAATAAATCTTTTTAGCACAGCCGTTAAGGCCTCTGTCTCCCTGTGTCCAAGACCAGGCCCCTCTCTCTGTGATTTCATTCTATCCCTTTCCTTCTTGCTCCAGCCACACAGGCCTTCTTTCTGATCCTTGAACAGAGCAAACTCATTTCAATCTCTGGACCTTTATGCTTACTCTTTCCTCTACGTAGAACGCTTTCTCCATGATCTCTGTGTGGTTGAATCCTATTGTCATGCAGCCCTCAGCTCAGAGAGACCTTCCTGAACACCCAGTTTGAACCAGCCTTCCTCATTCCTTGAAGTAACACTGTTGCTATTTAGATTTTGTTAGCCTACTATGGGAACCACAATATAGAACATGCTTTTTTGGGGAGTTGAGAAAACTAATGAGGATCTTATATTTAAAAAAATTAATATTAATTATTGTCGTCTGGTGGCCTTGAGTAGGTTCCAACTCATAACGACTCTATGTACAACAGAACGAAATACTGCCCGGTCCTGCACCACCCTCACAATCATTGCTATGTTTGAGCTCATTGTTGCAGGCACCGTGTCAATCCATCTGGGTGAGGGTCCTTCTCTTTTTTGCTGACCTTCTGCTTTACCAAGCATAATGTCCTTCTCCAGACACTGGTTCCTCTTGATATCATGTCCAAAGTATGAGATGTAGGCTTGCCATCCTCCTTTCTAAGGAGCATTCTGGCTGTACTTCTTCCAAGACAGACTTGTTTGTTCTTCTGGCAGTCCATGTTATATTCAGTATTCTTTGTCAACACTGTAATTCAAAGGCATCCATTCTTCTTTGGTCTTCCTTTTTCATTGTCCAGCGTTTGCATGCACATGAGACAGTTGAAAATACCATGGCTTGGGTCACATGCATCTTAGTCCTCAAAGTGACATCTTTGCTTTTCAACACTTCAGAGCAGTCTTTTGCAGCAGATTTGCCCAATGCAATGCGTCATTTGATTTGACTGCTTCTTACCTGGGTGTTGATTGTGGATCCAAGTAAGATGAAATCCTTGAGAACTTCAGTATTTTCTCTGTTTATCATGATGTAGTTTATTGGTCCGGTTGTGAACCTTTTTGTTTTCTTTATGTTGAGGTGTAATTCTTACTGAAGGCTATAGTTTTTTTTATCTTTATCATTAAGCGCTTCAAGTCCTCTTCACTTTCAGCAAGCAAGGTTGTGTCATCTGTATATCACAGGTTGTTAATTAGTCTTTCTCCAATCCTTATACTGTGTTCTTCTTCATATAGTCCAGCTACTCAGATTATTTTCTCAGCATACAGATTGAATAAATATGATGAAAGGATGCAGTGAATGTCTTAGACCATTTCTTCAGAGAAAAAAAGAAAAAGATTCGAAGAAGTGTTCTCTGAAGGCCCTGACTGGTTATATAATGTTGGAGCAAGTGGAGACTAATGAGAGTTGACCTAAGGTTCATAGCCTTCAATGGGAAAGGACTTAATGGAAAATTACATGATGAGGTAAGGTTTTAAGTTATTACTCACTGACAAGAACATCTTTTCCTTGTACTATACAGATGGTGCAAGATTTCCATGTTGCTGTGAGGGCAGAGGCACAGATTGTTTATGACATGTCATAAATACCTGTATGAAGGAGATAAATGTTATGACATAGGCCCTATACCAATCAGTTTGTTTTAAAGTGATACAAGGGAGTATACAGAAGCCTCTAGTTTGTTTCTGCAGAGACCAGGGATTAAATGTCCTCGAACTCAAATTAAATTTGACAAGCAAGAACACTGTGCAGCCCCCCTGAGGCACTCTTTGATAAGCACTTAGAAAATTTGGGTAATTCTAAGGGATTATGTTAGACCTCATTGTTTCATCTTATAAAACAGGCTAATAGTACTGTTTATGAGCAAGACAAAGTGGTTATCTTCAGTCGTCTTTGGACTGAGCTAATAATTTTCTTGGAAGAGGGCTTTATTTCCAATCTTGATGCATTTCTAGGATTTATATCTTTAATGGAACACTACAAATATGTCATGAAGGACAAGATATCATCTGTAGCTAAACAAGTCGAGATTCTGAGGTTGACAACATCCCTCCTTTATTATGTTAGAAACTATGAATCCATTGTATGGCCTCATTCTCTGACCTAAGGAAAAAAAAATAATATTTAATGAAGAGAGAATTTAAAGCAATTTGACTAAAATTAATTTCCTGAAGTTCAAATAAGCCCTGGTATTTGGAAAAATAATCCTAGAACAACAGACATAGGAGTCAGTGTGAAGGTGCTATTGGTGTTCTTCATGTCAGGGATGGTGAAGATAATTAACAAAGGCAATCTTATGAAAATCATGGATGGGGACAGTTTTATCATCTTTGGTTGAAAACTCAAGAGAAGCAACTCCTTGCCTCAGGAGAGTTAAAATTTTGGAAAGCAGTAGTTACCCGACTTCCTCCCACCACATAACACATACACACAAACATACAGCTAAAGAGCCCTGTCAAGCTCCAGTTAGTCTCACAAGAAGAATTTTTTAAATACAGCCAATTCTAAAGTTCTTGACTGTTGCTTCTCAATCACCATCTCTTTATTCATTAAAAATTCTTGCTATTAATATTTTAAAACAAGCTATATGGAAGAGAAGCTATTGAAAAGAGTAGTATTGAATATACCAATAATAGTCAACCAGTCATGGATTTAGTGAGCAATCAATTATATAGACATTTTATTTTTCCTCATAGCACAGTTA
Organism: Trichechus manatus latirostris; assembly: GCF_000243295.1. NCBI lineage: Eukaryota > Metazoa > Chordata > Mammalia > Sirenia > Trichechidae > Trichechus > Trichechus manatus. The sequence continues at coordinate 13,086,888 of NW_004443943.1, read as the reverse complement.
CATTAATAATGTACTTGTAAAATTAAAGATTGTTCACTATAAAAAAGCATGCTTATTCTAGAAAATTTTGTAACTACAGGAAAGTCAGAAAGAAAAATCTAATTTTGTCACCCCAAGGCAACTGATGCCAAAATTTTATTTCCCTTTGATAATGTTTTAAGTCATAACTGTATACTCAGTTACTACCCGTCCCAGTACTACTACTGCAACTGATACTACTCCCACCTTTACCATCTACCATTTACTGAAAGTAACATATTGTCTCCAGCCTTCACATATAATCCCGTTAAGTTGGTATTTTTAAGATATCACTTTACAATTGATCAAATAGAAATTCAGAAAAGTTAGACAACCTGCTCAAGGTTTTTTAGGTGACAGGGTTAGGATTTGGACCCTAGGATTGGGATTGAAGATATATCTAACTTCAAAGCCTATTTTCTTTCCATTTCATCACAGATGTACTTTTCATTGTAAAAACAATTCTGTATTCTGTTTTTTTCACTTAACAGTGACATAAGAATTTCATACATGCCATTATCACTCTTCAAAAGCATAATTGTATTGTAGCATAACAATCCATTATAGAAGTATTTTTCATATTCATGAATTTTCAGTTGCTTTCATTTTTACATGAACTTCTTTATTACTTACGGAGCCCTGGTGGCGGAGTGGTTAAGAGCTCAGCTGCTAACCAAAAGGTCAGCAGTTCTATTCCATCCTCCTTGAAAACCCTATGGGGCAGTTCTGTTCTGTCTTATAGGGTTGCTATGAGTCGGAATTGACTCGGCAGCAACAGATTTTGTTTGTTCGTTTTAGTTATTACTTAAAAACAAATAATTAAAAAACATAATGTGTGATGGCTAGTCCAGTTAGATTGAAGTCTAGTTGAGAAGTTGTCCAGATATGTGGGTGGAGGTTTGGTCATATGCAATACTGCAGGCCATTTCTCTAAAAGCCACTTGCTAAGCATCTGTGGACATAGGCCAGTTTGTAGTCAAAAAAAAAAAAAAAATGTTTTTTAATTAAGACTGTTAATATGAAACTCCAAATGTTTTATTTCCATCCAATGTTCCTAAGATCTTTGCTTAATCCATATCCAGTTTCACCTCTACGTCTGTACTCCCACTGTGCTTGTCCTGACAGTATATATTTTGGTGTTTTTTCCACTTTGATTTTTATACTCTTAGAAAGTTGTTTGGAACTTCTTGTCCCAGAGAATCAATTCTCACCATCTTTTATGTCTTTTGGAAAACTTCCCCGTTAACCACTGAGTCCCAATAACAGTATTTGTAAATATGTTTCCCATTGACAGTTTGTATTTGAATCCCATCTCTAAATCATGTTGCATTTAAAACATATTGTTTTATAGAGTTTTATCTGTTTGGGTACCTTACTTCAAGCTACTTGAGGTACTGAGCATTCTCTAAAGAAGCATAAGGTGTGGATAAAGAACTATCACATTTCTGCCAGTTATTTCAAACAGCAAATTAAGAATCCAATTCTTACAATTATTTTTGTAAAAAATACTTCTTGAGCGCTCATATTATGACTAGCATTGTGATGATAAACACTGGGCATACAGTAGAGAACAAATTAAAAATGATCCCGGTCCTCATGGAGCATAAATTCTAGTGGAAGAGACACACAAGAATTAAGTAAAGAATTATGTTTTACTTTAATTGTACATAGTACATGTCTGATGTTCTATAAGATATAAACATAGTAAAAGTGCTTGTTCTATAAAAGATTTTTGTATCTTGTTCATATTTATTCTTTAACTAAATTATACATTTCAATTTAAAATGTTTATCTGCTGGCTTTCCTACAGCCTTTGTGGTTAAAAAACATTCTAAAAAATGGAGTTGTATGATTTTATTTTAAGTTCGTTGCTCATATATTCGTTAAATGATACTTAAAGGAAAATGTCTGAGTTCCTTTTTCAGCTGCCATGGAATTACTTTGTTCTTAGGTCTTTCAGAAAATTATTGGATTCCTAGCAAGAAAATGCATTTGTAGTATGCCAGAGCATTGTACGGCTCTGATAAACCTCACAGACTATTGAAAACCTTGTCAGACCTGCCAGTAAATCTTCCCTCTCTTGCTATAGGTCAAAGGATCTCATAAAGGAAGCCATCCTTGACAATGATTTCATGAAGAACTTGGAACTGTCCCAGATCCAGGAGATTGTGGATTGTATGTACCCGGTGGAGTATGGCAAAGACAGTTGCATCATCAAAGAAGGAGATGTGGGGTCACTGGTGTATGTCATGGAAGGTATGGTTTGTAACCCTGATCCTCTGACATTCAAATTTTCCCATTTCATCTTATCAGCCTGCACACAGATGGCAAAGTATTATGCGGGACAATTCCATTGTTCCTTCTTTTGTTGAGAAACAGTTTGAAAGGTGAAGTACTGCTTAGATACGGTGGTTGACTAATTGTATGAAGTGTTCATGTTGAGAATATTAATATCAGAATCCAGTATTTTTTCACACATGGGGAAAGGACAATAATGTGCAAGAAAAAATGCTGTTAATTAAGCAGAATAAAGCTGCATGCTATCAGATCATTGAGCAAGCTCATAAAGCTCCAAGGGAAGTTGAAGACCATTAGAAGTATTTTTGGTCAGGTAATCAAAGTGTCTTCAGCTCTACCCTTAACTTTCAATATAAGACTAGCTTTCCTGCTATGATGCTTCTGTAAAAAGAAAATGTTTTCACTGTTCGTTATGGGTATGATAGAGGCAGATCATAAGTGTTGAAGGGCATATTAGCTGCCTGATTAATGAGAGTGATAGCTTGTTTCATAAACCTTACTGAGACGAAAATAGAAACTGCTTTGAAGAAACTGAGGCTTGTCCTGGGTAAATATGTTTTATGCCTAGGTAAATTTTCAGAATGTTTATTTCTAGCCAGGAATTATAATAACATGTTTTCCCTTTGTGGGAAGAAAGAAGCCTGAAAGAAAGGGAGTTTAGAGATGTCTGCAATACAAGATAGTTGGCATACAACAATCACGTTTGGTTTATGTGGTAATTAGTGATTTGCCCAAGGTATTCATGGCAAAGTCTTTTAACTGCCGAGTTTATGTCATTAAAGTAAAGGGTGTTTTGGGCAAGTCACTCGACTTCTCTGAGTGTCACCTACACAGTTTGCGCAAAATAAGATACTATTTCTTTCTGCCAGTGGTTCTCAACTGGTGATGATTTTGGCCCCCAGGGAATGTTGGGCAGTTTGGCGTAGTCGTTAAGAGTTTGGCTGCTAACCAGAAGGTCAGCAGTGTGTATCCACCAGGGTCTCCTCGGAAATCCTGTGGGGCAGTTCTACTCTGTCCTGTAGGGTCGGAATCGACTAGATGGCAGTGGGTTTGGTTTTGATTTTGAAGACATTTTTGGTTGTCAAAACTGGGGAGGAGGGAATGCTACTGACATCCAGTGAGTAAAGGCCAGAGTTACTGCTCAGTTGAGCATTTGCCCACAACAAAGAATTATCTGGCTTAAAATGTCCTTAGTGCTGAGGTTGAAAAACCCTGCTTTCTGTCATCCTTACACTTTTATGTTGAAGTTAAAATGAGATAGTTGTATGAATGTGTAGTGTAAACTATAAAGCATTATAAAATAATATTGTTATTTCTTTTAAGTACTTGACGGTATATACGAAATATTCTTATATGTGTCATTCAGTTTAATTTTTCTCTGTAGTCTTTTTTTGAAGTACATAGGAACTTGCTTTTTAAGTATTAATTTCTATCAATTTTTTCTTTTATGGTTTTCACTGTTTGTATCAACCTTAGAAAGTTATTCTCCAGGCCCAAGGGGTATAAATATCCAGCTAGATTTTCTTCCGGTAAAAAACAAAACACAATAAACAGAAACATAAAACAAGATACACTTGGCAGAGAATTGCAAGGAAAGGAGATGAAATTATAGGGCAGGAGTTTATGTGGGTAGTGAGCAGTAAGGATGAGAAAATGGAAAAAATATATAGAGGCCAAGTACTGAGCATAAAGTATAGAGGCCAAATGTTAAGAACTACTAATAATTAGAAATCAAGTTTAAAGCACTTAGAGATTATATCAATGGCTTCATATGGTTTCCTTTTTTAGATGTTTTACTGGCAAGCATCTTTTTAATATCATAGCTAGTGTATAAAGGAAGATACACTTTTACTTTAGCTATTTCCAAATGCTCATTACATTATTCAGTTTGAGAAACCACAGTTTTGAAAACCTGTGGGTTCTGTTTTCCTTCATCTTAAATATATCTTACAAAACAGATTTCTACACAACCTTGTAATTTTTTTCTAAATAGGTAAGTTCTGTTTATCCATGTTGTGCCTGTTTTCTAGGACTTTTGATAACTACAAGTTTATTAGCTATGTTAGAAGAAGCTTGTACATAATAGTTAATATTTATTGAGTGTTTAGAACAATGCTCAACAAATAGATCATGCTTTCCTGAACACTTTCCATGTATAAAATTTATTCAATCCTGAAAACAATTCTGTAAAGTAGGGTTTATTATGCCCATTTTATAGATGAGGAATCTGAGGCCAGTGAGGTTGAGTAATTTGCCCAGATCTCCCAACTCGTTTATACTAGAGTCAGGATTTGAACCCAGGCAATCTGGATTCAGAGCTCGACTCTTAACTATAGGGCTATATTGCTTCCCTCGGTAGAGATCATTGTGTTAATGTTTTCCCCGTCACTGCTAATTTGAATGAATTTTATTTATTTTCTCTTTCTGCCAGATTGACTGAATAGCCAGTATCTTAATTATATTTTTTAAAAGAAGGTTCTAAATAGTATATCAATATTCAGAGTCACAGATTTTTCAATGATGCTGTTGATTGCCTTCAGTTAAGCTAAGTAAAATGACCGCAGTCTTATAAAATGATGCCAAAATCCTTAAGCTGTTATACTAAGCAGCTTAATGTAACTTTGGTAGATCTTGTGCTAATATCCTTATGTCAAAATAATTGAAAATAAAAACACCCTGTCATTTAAATTTTTATTAGTTTTAATTGAGGAAATGTTTCATTGTTTAATTAGTTTTTTATCAACAAATTTAATCTTCTGAAAATTTAGATGGAAATGTTGATAGAGACGAATTCTTTTTCATCTGCAAACATTAATATTTACAAAGAGACTACCAGGGCAACAATGGAAGAATAAGCTATAAAATATCTTTCACAAACTTGCTTACTATCAACACATTCAGCAAAACACCCGGGGAGTTCACAAGGAGAATCAGTCCAATTTTTCTGTCTCTCTTCAGGTAAATGAAGCGTTCTTCGTAAAAGCTTGTTCAGCATGTGCCTTAAGTCATTTCATTTTTAGCCTGGGCAGTGTCCCAAGTATTACTGCATACCTAAATGCCAAAGTTTCTCTTTGTTTTAACAAAAGAGAATGGTCATATTGTAAGATTTCACTAATTAGGATCACTGGGGAGAAATCAGCTGGGAGTAATGTAAGTGTATATTACATATTTTTAAGCAAAATGAGTTATGTTACTTTCAGATACAATTGCTGGCTAGTAAAGCTTCAGTTTCAAGTTTTGATAAGAGCGGTTTGAAATTAGCTTCTTGACATAGTGGTGTAAGTAGATTAGCTTGCTTAAGCTCTGTTTACATTGTAATTGTGTTCTCAAATACATAAATTACTCTTAAAGAATACTTGGAAACAATTTATTTTCTTAAACAAGGAGACCTTGGCCTTAATTATGATTTAACATTTGTTAACATTCTTGTGCTCTTGCCCCCTTTTTATCATAACCTTCAATTTCTCTCCATCCAAAATAAAAGAGATTCTGATTTAGTGGCTTAGAATTGGTGATTTTTTTATTCTTTGGGATTCTGGTCTAATAGATTGACATTGAATGTGTAATGTATATCTGCTAAAGAAATTGATTTACATAGGTGTACATATTTTGCACATATTCTGTGATATTTTATTATAGAAGCAGATAGATTACATTTTATTTAAATAAACAGTCAAGCCGTCTGTTTAGTATCCTTTGATGGTTGATTATTTTAAACTTTTTAAAGAAATAATCTATGTTTCTTTCATGAGGTGCTTATTAATGATAATAATTTTTATTAAGTACTTAAATGCCAGGTAATGTTTAATCACTTTATATGTAGTAAATTTTAAATTCTTACCACAGTCTTAAAAGGTCGGTATAATATTATCTACATGTTAATAGATGGGAAAACTGTTACATGGAGAGGTTAAATAACTAGGCCAGGATCACACAGTATGTTAAGAGGCAAATCTTGAAACTATGGCTCCAGAGTTTGCAAACCTAAGGACTGTACCATACTGCCTTTTCAAAGTACAGATTAGATGTACTGTAGTTACGTATTTATTATGTAGATCACAGCTTTGGAATCCCATAAAAGATAACACAGCATTACACTATAGAATACAAAAATGGCATGACTGTTTGCAAGAAGAAAAAATAAAATAAAATGTGAATAGAAATAGGTAAAAGAGAAAACAATCCAGGATGTTTTCTATAAATACCTGTTAGGCCTCTCTGCATCCTTGGAACATTGAACTACTTACTGACCTCTCTGTAGATCATCTAGCATCCATTCTTCTCCTATTCTTTTTTTTTTCTTATTGAAAGAATGGCTGTGATTTTGCTCAATTCTTGGTCTACCTCTGTGACCTTATTGCTTAGGATTAAACTCTGCCATGTACCTTGAAGGCACTGTTTTCCTGTTCACAATCAATAGCATTGATTTTTATTTTTTCCACACAGATTTTTTTTTAAAGGAGGAACAATTATTTCAACTTCTCACACATATCTTTTTGTTTATTTATTTTTATTGTGCTTTATGTGAAAGTTTACAGAGCCAATTAGTTTCTCATTAAACAATTAATACACCTAAAGTTTTGTGACATTGGTTACCAGCACCACGATGTGTCAACACTCTCCCCTTCTCGACCTTGGGTTCCCCATTTCCTTTTGTCCAGCTTTCCTGTCCCCTTCATTCTGGGCTGGTGTGTCCATTTAGTATTGTATACATGGTTGAACTGCGTCACACAAATCTTTCAGTGGGAGTTTTTGCATAATAACTCTAAGTAGGGTCTGTGGTGATTCACGTCAACTCTCAATGACTTGCCCCACATTTCTGTTGTTATTTCATTGAGATCTCACCCTTGTCTTCTGATCATCTGCTGCTTTTTCCAGTGATTTGATATCAAGTCTGCCTGTTATGCTGATGTTTTACACATTCATTCAACATGGATGTGAATTGGACTAGCCGCCATTGATAATGAACTTATACAGCTTCATACTGCAAGTTCTATTTCCCCTTGAGACATTTCTACTGTTGTTATATAATTAGATGATATAGTGAAAGCTGACATTCAAAGAGGGATTTGTGTAAAACTGAACATTAATGATGAGTCTCACCATGTCAGTTCGCATTCAAAACACTACCTGAGAATTTAAGGAAATTGAATGCATTTTCATATGAATTAGCTCTCTCAGTAAATTTAACATGAGAACCAGACCATTTTATTCTCCAAAACCAGGTGTTGCCTGTTGGCCTTATGAGTTTCTCATGTTAATCTGAAAGCCATCTTTAGAACAGTTGAAACGTGAATGCACTGAAAGTTCTTTTCATTGTTCTTCTCCAGGATTAAGTTTATACTGTTAATGTTAAAGAGCAAGCTTATGTATGACTTCTTTAAAAACAAACAACCTCCTCACATTTATTTATAAGAGATTACCTTGAGAGGTTACCTTAAATAAAGAGAAACTGGAAGTATTGAACGTGAATATTAGAATGTATTGGAATTCAATGGCAGAGACAGTGAGCTTAGATATTTAGATGACAGATTCAGAATCATGTTATTTTTGGAGTGCCAAACTTCAAAAAGGTGTTTAACATACTTGAGCAAATCCAAGAGAATGACATATATTTAAAAGAATTGACAGTATTTAATCTATAGATGGAAGGTTTAGGAGGAAAGGATAAATGTTTTTAAGTGCTGTAAACACTGTTACATGAAAAGGATATTATTCAGCATGAATCTATAAAACCAAAGAAGAAATGCAAGTTATAAGGAAATCTATCTATATTGGGTCAGTTTGAGAATCAATATTCTGTTCATTAATGAGCAGCCTGGTGTGATGGCAGGAACCCCATCTAAGGAAATATTCTAGTGGTGACTGCATAGCATCGGCAGATCAGTAAGGGGTTTCCTGTGGCTGAACCATAACACATTTCATATCCTTTCCCCAAACTCCAATATTCTCTGAATCTGTTGATCTGTGAACTAATGTTCTACAGGTTAGCTTTATAAGAAAACAAACAAAAAAACCCATTTCCATCGAGTCTATTCCATCGGGTAGATCTATCCCATAGGATTTCCAAGGCTTAAATCGTTACAGAAGCAGAATGCCACATCTTTTTGTGGGTTTGAACCGCCGCCTTTTGGTTAGCAGCCCTGTGCTCAACCACCGTGCCACAAGAAACCAGCCCTAAAAAGTTTTCCTGTTGAAAACCCACAGGCCTCTAGGAACCACACAGATTGGATTTCCCACTCATGTACTCTATCTGAAGACAAATCTGGGAAAAAGCAAGTTTGACTAGCTATAGAAGTCTTAAATCTGCTTTGTTTGGCTGCATAGAGTTTAGGAGTCCCTGAGTAGAGTCTAAAAGGTTGGTGGTTTGTAGAGTCCAAAAGGTTGGCAGTTTGAACCTATCCAGCTGCTCTGCAGGAGAAAGACCTGGTGATCTGCTTCTGTAAGGATTATAATCAAGAACACCCTATGGGGCAGTTCTGCTCAGTCACATGGGACCATTATGAGTCAAAACAGACTCCACAGCACCTAACAACAGCAGCAAGGAGCCCTGGGTGGTATAAACAGTTAACACTCTTGCTGCCAACCAAAAGATTGGTGGTTTGAGTCTACCCAGAAACACCTGTGAAGAAAGGCCTAGCAATCTACTGTTGAAAATCAGCCATTGAAAACCCTATGGAGCACAGTTCTACTCTGACACACTTGGGATCACCATGAGTTGGGAATCGACTCCAGGGCAACTAGTTTGGTTTTTTGGAATGTAGTTTAAACTAGAATCTTTGTTCTAGCACTTACAGATTGTGTATGAAATTTGATAGAGAATTAACTTTAATTGAACACCTCTTATATGCGACGTGCAGGTTTAGTTTTTAATATTTTTATTCTTGATATTAATGGAATCCTGCATGTATTCTTCTGCTGCTTAATTATTTTGTTCAGTATTATGTTTGTATAACCCAATTTTTTTGTCCATTATACTATTGATGATATTTGGGTTTTTTCTAGTTATTTTGCTCTTAAAAATTATGTCGGTATAAACAATGTTTATCATGTCTTCTGGTAAGCTTCTGCTGCAATTTTTCTAGCGTAGATACCAGAGGTGGAATTGCTGGCTTATATGCTATGTGAATCTTCAAATTTATTAGAAAACGCCAAATTGCTTTCCAAAGTAGTTTTGCCTGATTATCTTACCATTTGTACTGTCTAAATTCTCTGATTGCACCACATATTTTCAACAGTTTATACTGATAAACATTTACATTTTGGCAACTAGGAGGATATGAAATGATATTTCGTTGTGATTTTAATTTGCATTCCTCTGATTATTAATGTGGTTGAGAATCTTTTCATATGTTTCTTGGACATTTGTGTTTCTTCTGCGATGTGTGTTTTGTAATCTTCTGTCCATTTTTCTGTTGGTGGGTTCAATTTATATATTTTGGTGCTTAATTTCTGTCAGTTATATACATTGTAAATATATTCTCACATGTATGGCTTGTAACGTTTGTCTCTTTGTAATGTCTTCTGATGAACAGAAGTTCTTCGTTTTAATATAGCCAAATATATTAATCTTTCTCTTGGTTTATGCTTTTGATATCTTTGCAAGAAATCCTGAAAGGAACTATTTTTCATGCTTATAAACATGTATGTGTATGTCCATGAAGGTGTGTGCATATGTTAGACAATGAGATGTATCTGTAAAAGAGTATATCCACATTTATAATCCAAAGGAATGTTGTTCCTTTCAAAGTAGGAGGCTGTATACAGTTTTGCTTCCATGTTCTTTTATTTCCAACATATTTTAGGAATTCTTTGTAAATTGTCTTTATGGCTAGTAAATAAGCTTTTGAATACGCTTTCAATTTCTTTTCACTGTGAAGGTGATTTTATATTTGGAAATAATCACAAGTCATTTAATGAAAGATTCGATGAATAAGAGTAGGTGATTAAGCTAAGTAACACAGATTTTTGTGGGGTTTTTGGGGGGCTAAAGTATATAAGGATGTTTATATGTCACTATAAAGTAATGGCATTTATTATATAATTCAAGACGAATTGACCAAATCTTTTTATCAAGAACAGCAGTATTGAAAAACTGACCTATTTTGAAGAGTAGTGTTCTCAATACTCATTTGCTACTTCAGTCCTTGTGTAATTTTTCAAAATCACTTTATAGGTCTATTAATGTATAGTTCTCCATTTTCATTCTTAATTACTACTGGTGGAATTGTACTTATTATATTTGGAAGGAGAATATTGTGGCTTTTCTTAATTTTGAAGACTTCTGAAAAATAGAATAGAAATTTTCTGTGCTTTTTTTTAAACTGTTGTAGTTTAAGTGAAAGTTTACCTTTCAAATTAGTCTCTCATACAAAAATTTATACATGCATTGTTATGTGACCCTAATTGCTCTCCCTATACTGTGACAGCACACTCCTCCTCTCCACCCCTGATTTGCTTTTTTATTTTTGAGATGATAGTTGGAAAGCCAACAGTTTTTCAAAAAATTATTCTGAAATTGGTAAGGCAGATCATGGGTCATGCTAAGAAGCTGCGAGTATCTTGTTTTCTCTTAATATTACTGTATAACAGTTATGGATTTTATTTCTATGCTGATTCATTGTGCTAAAATATTACCTCTCTATTCTTTATTTTGAGAGAATTCCAAATTTGAATGTTTAAAAATGTATATCATTGGTGAAAGTTTAAAAAACACAGCTGAGAAAATGGGAAGAAAATGTGGATTAGTACTTTCTTGGCAAGAGTGTAATAACACATTGATTTCTTGCTAATGAGGTAAAATTTATTTTGCCCATCATTACATGAAAACTGTTGAGAAGTTTGCGTGCTGAACATTCAAAAAGGAGTTTAAAATTGCCGTGGGTTCATTTTCAAAAACACGTAGAAATATTTCTTCAGGGACCTTACAAGATTTCCAATGATTATTTTGCGTGTGTGTGGTGGTGGGGGGCGGTGCTGGATAGACTAATGCTTTTAACATCCATCTCTCTAATGAGAAATTCTTGAATGGTTAATAATCGTTTTAGTATACTCTCAAAGGACAGGACAGATAGGAGCTTCTGTGAAGCACAGTGAGGCTGCGTGGTGTGACTACCTGGCAACAGCCCACCCCACTCCCACAATAGAGAACATCAGAATTGGTCTCTAAGTCCTTATTGGAATTCTTCCATGACTCCACATTTGAGAAACACAGTCTGTAATTGCACATGCTTTATCTGAGCCCTGGTGGTGCAGAGGTTAAGCGCTTGGCTGCTAACTAACAGGTCGACGGGTTCTAGCCCACAAGCTGCTCCATGGGAGAAAGATGTGGCAGCCTTCTTCCGTTAAGATTGCAGCCTTGGAAACCCTATGGGGGCAGTTCTGCTCTGTCCTGTAAGGTCACAATGAGTCAGAATCTACTCGATGGTAATGGGTTTTATCTGAATCTAACTATTGTAGCTTTGGATGTCTATAGTCTAAGTTTGATCTTTATGTTTAGTTCCTTCTATAAACTCTTTTCTGACAAGAAAGTAGCGTAAAGATTTTGATCCTGATAGATGACTTAAAATGCTATTACAGTCAACTCCTGAGAATTCACATTTCATGCATATTTAAAATATCAAGGAATTGTCATTGAGTATATTTATATTAATGATTTATTTAGTATCATATTTTCTGCCTAATCTGCCCAACTTTTACCGAAGTGGATTGTTTTCTATGTATCACAAAGTCACTTCATATGGGAGCAAATACTTTTAAAACCAAACAGAATATTTACCTTCTATTTACTGTTGGCAGTCTTGTGTAACTTAACAAGAACTGTTAAGGTGCTCTGTGCACTTTATAGTATCAAAGCTAGTAAAATTACCCTGTTAATTTTTCAATAGGAAAGTCATGTTAAAAAACCATCTAGTGTAGGTGGCCAAACTCTTATGGAAGGTGGTTTTCCATTTCACAGTCACTTTTAAAGACAACTAAACTTTCCACAAAATCACGGCTGGTAGTCAATGTGTTTAAAATTTTCCTTCAAAAACTGATCCTTTGAAATTGAGTATTTGTTTCCTGTAATGTTTATTTCGACTCAACAGCAGTGGGTTTGGTTTGGTTTAGAGTTTATTTAATAGCTTATCACGATAACTTTCACTGAAAGCCATTCGCATACTGATCAAAGATTTTTTGTTTTGTTTTAGTTTTTATGGCTAGAAGAATATATTTCAGTATTACATTTTATATTTGGCTCATGTTTACAAAGCATAATTTTATGTTTCTCTTCTGTTACATTGCATTTTATATTGTTTTAGAATAATTAATACCTTCAGCAACATTTTTAACATAAGTTTATGCTGTGCCATACAGTTCACTCAATGATGGCGCATGCTCTCAAATTAAAGTCATTTATTAAACTTTGTAATATTTTGTTCCAAGATTTCCAGTGAAAAGATTTTTATTGACTCATCCTGTTGGAAATACATATACACACATATTTATACTTTATGCACGTGTATGTGTATATGAATTTGCATGAAGTTGACCCTTTCCAGAGTTCAGATTGTATTTCAGGGGTTGGGAGCTGGAGGTAATATCCTGTATAGGATGTTATCGATAGTTACGTTGAAATTTAAAAGAAAAACAGATGATTAATAACAGTTATTATAAGCATTGATGATAAGCCTCTCAAGTGATTTCAAAATTAATCTGCAAAGAAAAAAACACTTAGTTTGTAGAATTGTGAGCATCGTTTTGCATGGTATCCTCTTGAAAGAAAATTAAGATGACTTGTATGGAAAATCTTGAAATTTCTTCTCATTTAACATATTGAATTTAAATTATTTATTTTATACATCAGTTTTGGAGTTCAAAGGCACATGAAATAGCAAAGATGTTTTGGCAGATTTTTCTTTATATTGAGTATTGTGTTACACACATACCAAGTAGGCATTGCTGAACTGCCATGCTGTTCCTCACCTTATATATGGCATATTTCTGCAAAAGTAGAGAGGGACTTAGTGGTAAAGCAGAGCATGGATTTGACTGAGTGTTGTTCATAAATATTTGAAATTTTTGAATACCTCTCAACAACTGAGAATGAGAAGGAAAGTAGTTAATGAAACTCTTTTAAAAATATTAATAGTTTATTAGGATTCACTTATTAATTCATTTGATTATTTATTCACTCCTACATTCAACAAATACTGACTCAGTATTGACTGTGTCTCAGTTAACACTAGAGACAACATTGTGAACAAGACATACATAGTCCTTTCTCTTATAAAGCTTACATTCTAATGGTGGTTATGGGGATGGGAGGAAGACAAAGTATTTGTGTAGACATCAGCAAAACATTTCAGATAGTGAGAGGTGCTGTGAAGAAATTAAATAAAACAGGGTCATGTAAGACAGAATCATGAACGTGGATCTGAGAATGATTGGATGGATCAGGGAAGGCTTCCAGAGGAGAGTAACATTTGAGTTGAGACCTGAATGACAAAAAGAAGCGAGGCATACAAAAGCCCGAGTAGAGGATCTCAGGTGAGGGCAGCAGCAAGTACAAAGGCCCCTCAGATGGGAAAAAGCTTGGCATGTTAAAGAGACAAAAGGCAGAATGACATTAGTTGAGGTTGAAGAGGTTGGCAGAGGCAAGGTCATGGCTAGGGTCCTGTAGGTAGATTTTTAAAATTTTAGTTCTAAAAGTTGTAGAGAAAATTGGAGGAGTTAAGGTTGGGATGGAGCATGATATGATTTACATTTTACAGTTAGGAAAATGGATGGTAATAATAATAAAAGGTTGAAAAATATGATTGTGGAATGGAGTGGAGGCAGGGATACCAGTTAGGAGGTTATAGCATAATCCAAGCAAAATACATAGTAGGGCAGCATTGGGGATGTTGGAAGTATGTTATATATTATGAGAATTCATGGATTAGATATGAGGGTGAGGGAAACAGAAAGTAGGACTGACTTTTAGGATTTTGGTCTAAATGGGTAGATGGTGGTGCTATTTCTAGATAAGGGAAAAAGCAGGAGGATTTTAGCTTAAGATAATAAGAAATCAAGAGTTCTGTTCTGGCAGCGTAAAATTAAGATGCCTATTAGACATCCCATGGTAGATGTCAAGTAGGCGACAATGTATACTTATGTCTGAGCTCAGGTAAGAAGTCAGAGTATGGAGATAGAAGTATTCTGTTCTGTAAACCAGTGAGAGGGCAAACTGATGAAAGCAATTCTCTTGCAATTAACGTAGTTGTTTTACACGCAACAGATTAAATAGGTAAATTTGGATATTTTAACATATTTGATAGACATAAAGATACATAAGTATATATTTTTAATTATGAAAAATTTTTGCAATAAGCTGAGATAGTCTTTCTGTTTTACTCTAACATACTTAAAGCAGCAATTCTCAAAATGTGGCCTTTTAGGGGTCCTCGAAGTCGAACTATTTTCATAATAAATCAGCATGTCACTTCTCTCTCATTCTCTCAAGAGTGTATGGAGTGGAGTTTTCTAGAGGCCGTGTAATCACTGATAGTGCAGCAGATTCGATGCAGAAAAGAGAATACACCTGCCGTCTATTAAGCCAGACATTAAAGAGATTTCAAAAAAAGTAAAACAATGGCACATTTCTTACTATTTTTTTGCTTTTAAAATATCGGTTTTTTCACTAAAATATGTTATTTATGTTACAATGTAATATGTTTATAATTGTTATTTTCAAGTGAATAAATATTTAAAAAATTTTTCGGTTTTAATATCCAATAAATATTGATAGATGTAACCCACATAAATTAACACTTCTTGAGGTTTTCAGTACTTTTTAATAGTGTAAAGAGGTCCTGAGACCAAAAGTTTGAGAATCACTGCCTTAAACCACGTGTCCTGAAAATCGATCTCACCAGATGATGTTTATTTCAGAAACAAGATGGGACTAGTTTGAAGGTCAACATATCAGATATCGATCCTGCCCTGTTCCCCCACCCCAAAAAGAGGACATAAATAGGACCATGTTATAAAACATTTTATTCTTTATTCTTTTGAATAAAGCCCTAGTAAATTAGAAGGATGAAGATTTCTGTAAAGGCTGGAATTTAAAGCTAGTGCAAAATAGCCTGTACAGGTCAACAATGGACAAGTAACTTCCCTTGAAGTGCTTATTATTCTGTTCATTACATTCCATTTCACCGTTCAAAAGGTATCTTTGCTGCATTTTGTGGGTTCTGTCTGCACACTTTCTAATGTTCCAGATTTAGGAATTGAATTGGGTTATTCTTTGGTTATCCTGAATTAGTATAGTTGGACACTGATTTTTTTTTTCTAATTAGACTTTAATTATTGTTCTAAAGGAATCAAATAGTCTTGGAATCCATTCAACAATTTTTTTTTTTTTTTTGGTAGGAAATGGCTTTTTACTGTGCTTATTTTGCACTTAAAAATCCTACAAGATGTATTACTATACCTTTTGAAGGCCCTGTACAATAACTCATGTAATACTATAAATGCTTTCAAATTAAATAAGAGGATAAATTATTTTACATGTGATCTCAGTCTACTACCCTCAATGCATATGTAAGCCTAAATTGTCAGCTATTGATTGGATTTCTATTCTTTAATTCTTAAATTAAATGTTTGAAATCTCTATGTATTTCTCCGGTTACACGATTTGCAGAGAGCTTTTTCATTTACAAGTGGATTTGATGCTTTTGATGTTTCACCACCAAGCTATTAAACATTTTCCTAGAGTAAATTTTTTAGGAAAGGAAAACTTGCTGCTTTTTATTTGTTATTCATAGAAAGACAACTTTCTTCTCCCAAAGTCAGCTCTTATGAGACAAGCAGTAATAGAAAATAAAAGACTTACTCCAACTGTGAACACATATGACTTTGTATTGTGATGAGAAAATAATGTTAGAGTTTGTTTTTTATGCAAGTTATAGTTAGGAACTTTCAGCAACAGTACATTTTGTATCCTGTTCTTACCGAGCATAGACTTTTCCTGACACGACTAGACTGTCGAACTTGGTTTCTGTCTCGTCTCTAGGTGCTTTGTTTTACATGCTTTAGCCCTTAGATCTTTCTTGTCTTGTAGAGAAATGACCACTGGGTTAAGATTTATAAACCCTGGAAGTTTAATCCAGATTGATCCATTAAGCAGCTATGCGACCAGATTGAAATGAGTAAAATAATCTTCTCTGCACTTTTATCTACTCTATCCCCCCAACTTCATGGATGATACCTCCTTTTCTCCCTAACAGTTGCCTGCACTAGAAACCCAGTAGCTATTCCAGGTCCCACATCTATTGATTCAAAAATCCTATTTGGCCTGTCAGCCTATCACTATCATCTGTACCAGTCTGCTTCTGCTTCAAATAAGCCTCTGTAACTTCTTTACTGATTTTTCCAATGATTCCTTAGGTCTTCCTATTCCCAGGCTTATTCCACTTTCATACATTCCTTACATTTCTGTGAGCAAAATCTTTCTAAACAACACATGTATTTTCCAGTGCTTTCCGTGGTAAAAATCCAAACTCCTTAGGACAGAAGACTCTATGGTGAAATGAAAAGAACTGGGTTTGGCAAACAGGCAGGTATGAACTTGAGTCCCGATTCTGCTTTGTAACTAGCTAAGTAACCTTGGGAAAATTCTCTAACATTTTGTACTCATTATTTCCTCTTTTGTTAGATAATATATGTCAAACATCAAGTCCTATGTCTGACACCTGGGGGTGGTTATTAATCATTGATCTACTTGGAGAAACTGCTTTCCCACCATATTCTGCACTAACCACTCCATGGCTCTGGTTCAGCTTTCTCCAATGCTCGCTTGCCTCTGTGACTCTGTACATACTTTCTTCTGCCTGGGGCACACGTGCTAAAGCACTGCTGCTCTTTAGAGACTCAACTTAGGAGCTCGCTCTGCTGAGAAGCCTTCTCTGACACCTCCCCACTGGGCTGAACTCTTTTCTCTGAACCTCCTGTAACATCCTCTGTGTGCCTCTCTATATCCACATTGATCACACTGTGTTTTGATTGTTTCTTTCATTCAATTCATTTATTCAGGAAATACTTGTTTTTCAAACTATATGTGTCAGGCATTGTTCTAGGTGATTAGAGTATAAAAAAATCAAAAAACCACCAAACCCGTTGCTACTGACTCTATAGGTCAGAGTAGAACTGCCCCATAGGGTTTCCAAGGCTATAAATCTTTATGGAAGCAGACTGCCACGTCTTATATGGAGCAGCTGGTGGGTTCGAACCACCGACCTTTCGGTTAGTAGCCAAGCACTTAACCACTGTGCCACCAGGGTTCCTGATTAGAGTATAAAAACAAAAAAAAGACTCATTGCTATTGAGTCAATTCTGAATCATAGCAACCCTAAAGGACAGAGTAGAACTGCCCCACTAGGTTTCCAAGGCTGTAAATCTTTTTGGAAGCATACTGTCACATCTTTCTTCCACAGAGTGGCTGATGGGTTTAACCACTGAACTTTCGGTTAGTAGCCAAGTGCTTAACCACTGCGCCACCAGGGCTCCTTTGATTAGAGTGTAGTAGAAACCAAAGAAGATACAAATTCTATTTCCATTGTCTTATATCCTAATGGGAGAGATGGCAACAAACAAACAGATTTTTTAATGTGTATGTGTACATCCACACATGTATACATAGAGAGTATATATATATTTCACTTATATCATTTATAGTCACATGTATATATATGGAGCCCTAGTGGTGGAGTGGTTAAGCTTTGAGCTGCTAACCAAAAGATCAGCAGTTCAAATCTACTCCTTGGAAACCCTATGGGGAAGTTCTGCTCTGTCCTATAGGGTCGCTATGTGTTGGAATCAACTTGACCGCAGTGGGTTTGGTTTTGGTTTTATAAATATATAAAACTTACATATCCTTATATGCGTATAAGTGATCACTTATATATATCATTTATATATATGTCATCACTTATTTCGTACATTGTTTATATTTCATCAGTGTCTTTATGTATAGCTGTGTTTGTATCTTTATATTATATAGTGATAAAACCTGTTGCCATCGAGTCAATTCTGACTCATAGCGACCCTATAGGATAGAATAAAACTTCCCCATAGAGTTTCCAAGGATTGACTGGTGGATTTGAACTGCCAACCTTTTGGTTAGCAGCTGAACTCTTAACCACTGCACCACCAGGGCTCCATATTGTGATAAGTGCTATGAAAATCAAAGCATGATAAGGGAATAGAGAGGGACATTAGGATTGGGGAAAGGATTGCTATGCTATCTAGAATAGTCATGGCAGGCCTCTATAAATTGAAAATTGGGCTAAGACATGAATGAGATGATAAAGAGCTGTGGTAATATCCTGAGAAAGAGAATTTAGGTAGAGGAAATAAAAAATGTATAAAGCCCTGAGACAAGTTGTGGTTGATATGTTCAAAGAACAGTATAGAAGCCAGTGTGGCTGGAGTGGAGTGAGTAGTTGGGAGTTGGGTGGAGATACAGTGGGGCTCAGATGGCATTGTAGGCCGTGTTAAGAACTTTTTTTTTTTTTAAATCAAAATGGAAATCCTTAGGAGGATTTTGAGCAGCAGAGCAACATGCTGTGATATCATATAAGGGACTTTCTTGCAGCTATGGAAAATTCTCTCTGGTGGTAAGGAGGAAATCTGGGATATCAGTTAGGTACCTATTGAAATAGTCAAGAAGGGATATAATGATGACTTGGACTAAGGTGGTAAAACTGGAAGTGGTAAAAAATGATCAAAATTGGGGTATTTTTTGAAAGTTCAGCCAACAGTAATATGTAATGGATTGCAAGTGAGATAAAAAGAGTGAAGAATGACTCCTAGTATTTGGCCTGAACAACTGGAATAATGGAGTTGCCTTTTATAGAAATAGAGATGATGAATTGAGGAGCAGGACTGCCAGGGAATAGCTAGCGTACAATAATGTTTTCTTATTTTTTGTATTAGAGACTGTTGTAGTAAGAATGAGCCCCCATACTATAGTGGTTCAAATAAATTTATTTCTCTTTAACATTATATAGTATATTGGAGTGGAAGAGGCTGGGAGGCAGCTGTACTGCATGTGATTAGTCAGAAACCCAGGTTCCTTCCATCTTGTTGCTCAGTATCACCCAGGTCTTGTCATTGTATTTATGATTGAAGCTGGGTTATTACCATGTTGATGTTCTATTCTGTGGGAAGAAGGAGAAAGAGACATGACAGGGCAAGTAGCTTCATCATCAAAGTTGCACACTTCAGCAGCTCACATACCCTTGTCCTGTACTTAGCTACAAGAAAGGCTAGAAAATGTAATCCATCTAGCAACGCAGCCCTGTTTCCAATAAAAATTTGGTGAGGAGATTCTCTTACTAAAAGGAAGTAGGAGAGAATGGATTCCAGGGCACTATGCCACATTTGTCTCTCTTCCGTAAGGAACTTTTGCTCAGGAAGTATTTTTGTTTTCTATAACCTCCATATTTAATATAGTGCCCGCACATAGCACATGTTCTATACACGTTGATTTCATTAATAAAGGAGTTAATTGTATAGGGCAGGAATTATTTTATATTTGATATTGTGTTTTCTCCTATGAACTTTTGAATTAATACCATAATTCATTTTTAATATTTCAGACTATATTTTAATGCATCTTTATCATTAATGGAGAAAAACTGTAGCGTATCAATTATTTTAAGTCAGTATCTTATATTTATTTATTATTCAGGATGAACAAGTCATGATGAGCTATAATTTATTTATTTTTTAAGAGTAATTTACCTCACACATTTGCTTCCAAATAAGAATTCCAGAAATCACACTCAGTAGTAGAAAAATGAGTCATGGCCATGTAATAAAATTGCATCAGCTATTCCAAACTAATTCCCAAAACCTTACCTAACTCTCCATTTAAGCCAAATCCTGCTTTCTTCTTAGTGTTCTTAGCTTAAATTTAGAGAAGTAGTATTTGAGTTTACAGATTTTTTTTTAAGGGTGATAATATAACATTTTAAAATTATGTTTTAGAGTAAGGACTCTAATCTGAAGATAAAATTTAATAAGAAAACCAATTGTAAAGACAGTGAAGTATTTTCTAATCAGGCAGCTGAGAGATGACACAGAGAGCATGTTATATCTCATTTGGAAAGCTTGAGGTTGGGCTTTCTTAGGTCATTCTATTTGTGGAAAACTGCACACTATTTTCCAGATGCCCAGAATGAGAAAGCTTGTATTTGTGTGTATTTATTTGCACGTCTTCAAGGCTAAGTCTGTGTATCAAATATGTATTGTTAATCTACTAATATAATTTTAATTCAAAAGATTAAATGAAGACATGGATATTGTTGAACATTTTTAGTCTACCAGGCTCCTTGTTGGTTTTTCCAATGCTTAGACCCAGGCCAAACATAGTACATGTTTCTTTCATTCCACAAATAATTATTAATTGAATCTTAATTGAATTCTAAATATATTTCTCGACACCAAAACTTAAGTTTCTTTTACAGAATCCATACATATACCTATACACATGCAAAAACACATAATACACACACATGCATAACCCATATCAACTCCCTTTAAATCTAGAATTATCTTCTTATTGATAATGAAAATTGATAATATATAATTATGGTTTCTTAAAATCTTAGATAGTTAATTAAGCATCTTGTTAATTCTGAAAATTACTTGTTTTCTCTCTACATGAAAGTTTTATGTAATTTTTAAAATCTCCCATATTTAGTCTCTTAAACTTTTTAAATCCTCTACTGAAGTTTAATAAGCCAAAGTTTGTTTGCTCTAACATATTATTTCAATTATGTAAACTTTCGATTAAGTTCCTTAGAGGTAAGTAATGTGTGTGTGTGTGTGTGCGTGCGTGCATACATATATAAGTTCTACGGTCTTTAAAAATGAAATTTTTAAGGGCAGTTCACAAAATTGTCAGCAAGCTATGGACCACTTGATATATTTAAGATTTCCAGGAATATTATTTGATGGTAGTGTGAGATAGATTCAGGAAACTTTATGTAGATCTTCCATTAATGTGGAAGTATATACCCTGTTATGCTCAAGAACTAACTTGTTTAGCTAAATTTAGCCCTAAGGAAATTAAATTTTTTTAAATTTAACTAAAAATGTTTAGCTTTCTGTATCTTGTAATGCTTTCCTGTAACTAAAATGAAACTGAGTTTAATAAACTTTAACCATGTGTAAAAAATGTATTTCTTTAATTTACCATATAAAATATATTACCGTCTGGGGACACACCCAACCATATCACAGAGAATTGTTAGATTTAAAAGTACCTCAAAAAATGATTAAATCTTTCTTAAGGCTTTATTAAATAAACTATGTAAGTTCAGGCTGTATGTCCTAAAACTATTGAGAGAAATAAATTTCATAAAATCTTTTACTATCAAGAATGTTTTTCTTTATGCTTGAACTAATACAGCCTAAAACTTACTTTTTAAATGAAATTAATTTTTATTTGTTCAAAATGGAGGATTGGTTATCAAATTCAGTTCAGTTCTTGCTTCTAAGATTAATGGAGAAAGAAGTATCCTTCAATTATGCTTTTGACTTAACAAAGGCTGTAAAGTGTACCAGTCAGGAATACAAACTTTGGAATCTGAATCTCAGTTCTAAAAACCTACGAAACAAAATATATAATAGTTGAACTTATTTCCATCAAACTGAATTTTATATATTCTATTCAATTTATTTTTAATCATAGTGTGGCTTTGGGCAACTTATTTAACCTTTTGAACCTGTGTTTCAGATAATGAGTTAATAATAGCTTTTTCAAGCGGTACTTGTTAGGATAAGCTGATATAATCATGAATGTGAAATATTTAATACTCATTTAAGGACATTGTAAACATTTTGGAAAATGTATACCAGTCCTTCTTAGCATCAGAAATTCAAGTATTTAACTTTTTTCCCCGTCTCCTAAGCACAATATATATGTCTGTGAGTATGTGTATATATGTGTGTGTATATATATATATAGTGTCATTACAATAGTCTTAAGAAGTGGGAATGCCAAATTAAATGTTAAATATTTAACAATTGTCTCTCCAGGAGGAAAAAACAAAAACAAAAATGCCTCAATTTGTTAGGGCAAATTTCCTCCATGTAAATACTCCCATCGTGGCCAAATTCAAACTACCAGAATGACATACTGAGTGCAGAGTTGCTACCTAGTTTGAGCCACCTCAGGCACACCACTGGATATACTCATAAAGAACTGCTTACTCTTATCTATAATTGCAGAATTGGTATATAAATTTGACACATTATAATTATATTAATTATTTATGGACACCATTGTTACTCAGTGTAGTTCATTGATTATACTTGCAAAGTTGATTACTTTTAGCTCTGAAATTTCAGATTTTCCTTTAATTTCCACTTTTGAGTTGCAGCTGCCTTAGAACCTCCATTTGCCTCCTATGGGGCATTTCTACTCTGTCCTACAGGGTTGCTGTGAGTTGGAATTAACTCGACGGCAGTGGGTTTGGTGTTTTTGGTAATTCATGCACGTATTAGCTATAGATTCAAAAGTTCTTTGGTTGATTTCCTTCACTTTGTTATGTATTAGCTCCTACAAATAAACCTATAGCCTGGGTTCTTTTGACACGTCTTTTTTTTTAATAGTTGACACTTATTTCCGTATAACTGAATTTTATATTTTCTCTTCAAATTATTTTCAGTCATAGTATTATCAAAATACTTGCTGTCCTGTTCATTCAGATGTGTTCATTACCACCCAGAATGTGAAAAACATGAAACTTCATTCAGTGGTGAGGCTTCGTCTCACGTACTGAGGACACATTATCGGGAGAGACCAGTCCCTGGAGAAGGCCATCATGCTTGGTAAAGTAGAGGGTCAGCAAAAAAGAGGAAGACCCTTGATGAGATGAACTGACACAATGGCTGCAACAATGGGCTTAAGCATAGCAATGCTTGTGAGGATGGCGCAGGACCTGGCAGTGTTTTGTTCTGTTGTACGTAGTGATGCTATGTGTTGGAACTGACTCGAAGGCACCCGACAACAACAACCAATATCACAGTCATACACTCAGGCAGGTTTTAAATCCAGTTCTTTGACTTAAGGGAGCCCTGGTGGCGCAGTGGTTAAGCACTTGGCTGCTAACAGGTCAGCAGTTTGAACCCACCAGCTGCTCCGTGGAAGAAAAAGATGTGTTAGTCTGCTTCTGTAAAGATTATAGGTTTGGAAACCCCATGGGGAAGTTCTACTCTGTCTTATAGTGTCGCTATGAGTCAGAATCGACTTGTCTGCATTGCGTTTTCTCTTTGACTCACTTTCCCCAACATGTCCAGAAATTCAAATTTCAACTCTAGGAGATGGTTGCTTCAGTTTATTCAGCAAGCACTTATTATATGTAAATGTGAGCCAAGTACCATGCTAGATGCTTAACATCTAGCAGCGATCAGTCCGTCTCCTTAGCTGTAAAATGTGGGTAAAACAGGTACCTGTTTTGTTTGGCTGTCATGATAATTAAATCTGATAGACATAAAAGTAATAAAGAAGACATCGTCACAACTTGTGAAAAGTGCAAAGGTGGAAAGGAAGGCTTATGTGAGAAGATATAATAGGGATACTGGATTTAGATTGAGTGTCAGGGGAGGTTTCTCTAAAGCAGTGATATTGATACTGATCCAGAGTGAGAAGTGTCGTTTTGTCAGGCGACAGAGGAAGGGCCGAGCACGTCAGGCATAGGACCCTCATGGGCAATGCCCTGATGTGTAAGGAGCTTGCCTGTGCTGTGAAAGGGAGAGATCCCTGTCACAGGAAGTTTTCAAGTGTGTGACCCTGAAAATAACAGAGTGTGATGGAGATAGAACATCAGCAGCAAATCACAGTTACACGACATGTCCTTTCAATTTTCAGCCAATCCTAACTATTTATGTTCCCCAAATAAGACTGTAAAACAACACTGATATGATATTGAATCAAAGTACACATGAATATTATGCTAGGAGCAAAGTTTTGTAGTAAGTATAAAGTCAAATAAGTATACTTTTTACAGTGAAGACTAAAAAAACCCCAGGACTGTCAGGAATTTAGAGTTTGGGTGAGTCAATATTTGAGCAAACCTGAATTCAGTACAATATGCTCTAGTTTTTTCTCTCTAGCACTCTAAGAGTACCTGAGGATGCCAAATGGTTTGGGGGCACTTTTGTTCATGATTAATATATTGAACTATTTCCTAACTGGATTACAGTGGCATTTTTTTCTAGAAATTCTTGGATTAAATTCCTTCACAGTCATAATTATCATTTTGTATACAGTCCATCATGCAGATAGATAGAATGGAAACGGTGTGGTTTGAGTCACTAAGTAAAATGAATGAGATTACAATGAAATTAAATTATGGGAAAAACATTTTGTCATTTCTAAGTAGCTCTTAGGGAGACATTAGTAAGTAAAATATAACTATTTTAATTAATTGGTTTTAAGAATAGAAGTCATTTTTTTCTGTTAACAAACTTTACTTGTTACCTGACTATAGGCTAATAAGTAGAACCTGCTACTTGCTTGACTATTAAGACTCTAGCCTTTTGACCACATTATTTTGTATTTCCTGGATCTGGCACAAAACTTGACTTTACTAAACACCACTGATGTTTACTAAATGAATGATTGAATAACGTATAGATTAACAGGTACAGCCAAATAATTGTGAGTGGAAATAGAGTATAATGTAGAATGTATTCAATTTTATTGTAGAAATTCTAAGACTGATATTAATCCCTGATGTACATAAGCTGTGCATTCTGTAGCTATATTGTCCATAACTATCAAAAGTTTACTGTATAAAAAAAACAAAAAATCTCAATAAGCTAATATTTCTATATGTTTTTTGCCTGAGTTCTGATTTTTTTTTATTGTACTTTAGATGAAGATTTACAGAGCAAATTAGTTTCTCATTAAACAATTAATACACAATGGTTTTGTGACATTGGTTGCCAACCCTTCGATGTGTCAGCACTCTCCCTTTCTCGACCTTGGGTTCCACATTTCCATTCGTCTGGCTTTCCTATCCCTTCCTGTCTTTTTGTTTTTGCTTTAAAACACCAGTCTAAAGACCTTTCTGTTTGTAACATCATTGAGATGTAGTATTGTTTGGATCCACATAAAATGAAACAGCAAATAAAACAGTTATTGTGATAAGGTGACCCTCAAATGTCTTTGTCTGCCACTCCTTCATAACTGACAGAAGTGAAAAATGCTTCCGTGTAGATATGAGTCGGAATCAACTCGATGGCAACTGGTATAGTATGCTAATTTACAAATAGGTTTACATTTTAAAAATTGCTTATTAACCGTAGTGTTTACACATACAAATTATACCAGTTGCATTGAGCTGACTCCAACTTTTGGTGATCCCTTGTGTATCAGAGTAGAACTTGCTCCGTAAGGTTTTCAGTGGCTGAATTTTCAGAAGTAGATCATCAGGCCTTTCTTCTAAGGTGTCTATGGGTGGACTCAAACCTCCAGCCTTTCGGTTAACAGACAGACTATATACTACATATGTAATATACATTTTAGAGAGAACCTCTAAGAAATACTTGTAATTAAAGGATGAGCATTATAATCAATAGATTATAAGTCTATACTATTCCTCACACAATGCATACCTTTAAAAAATGCACATTTGGTATTAAATGTAAATATCCTTAATCCTTACTCCTTATGTTTCTAAAGTGATTATGTTGTGGAATGGCTTGTGACTTAAGGTACATTCTATGTATCAGTATTATTTGTAAAATACAAATTTGCTAGAGTAAAAGAACTAATCAAAGGAAAAAAAGAGAGGTTAAAATAGATATGCTATTCTACTGGTGAGGACTCCTGGCGCACAGTGGTTAAAGCGATCGACTGCTTAACGGAAAGGTAGGCAGTTCGAAACCACCAGGGGCTTCACAGGAGAAAGATCTGGCAGTCTGCTTCTGTAGAGATTTATTTACAGCCTCGGAAGCCCTGTGGGGTTGCTATGAGTCGGAATTGACTGGATGGCAGTGGGAAAAAAAAAAGTAGGAATTGTACTATTAAAGGAGCCCTGGTGGTGCAGTGGTTAAGCGCTTGGTTGCTAATGGAACCCCCAGCTGTTCTGCAGGAGGAAGATGTGGCAGTCTGCTTCCTTCAAGATTACAGCCTTAGAAACCCTATGGGTCAGTTTTGCTCCCTCCTATGTAGGGTTACTATGAGTCGGAATAGACCTGATGGCAACAGGTTTGGTGTTTTTTGTTTTTGTTTTTTAATTCTCCTATTAGGTAGACAACATTTAATGTCATTTTTAATGAGGAATTTGTAAAAATAACTATACATACATCTTCCATATGATACGACCCTCTACCAACCAACTTAATATTTCGATATGTGGTGCGAGTACACTAGACTGAACTAAGAGAGCTTAATGCAGTCAACTGAAAACCACTGATACTCTACATTTTTATATTGAAATGTATTTTTATTATGTATGAACGAATATATTTTGATATTCGCATAGAATGCTCAGAGAACTTTCACTGTAGCTTCATGAGCTACCAATGACTTGCACTGAATGGTGTCAAATATCAGTCAAGCAGGGTTTGAATATGTACGTTGGTGCTCAGAACTTCATCTTACATTCCAAAAGTGAGGATACTACAGTAAAACCTGCAAAAGCCCAAACCTGTGTAAGGTGTAAGGTCAGAGAAGGAGAACTCAAATACTTTCCATTAAAACAAGCGATAGAAAAACGGTAAGACTGCACCCTGTCAAAGGGGGAACACTTGAAATACTCAGAAAAGCAAGGCAGTCCCCTCAAGTTCCACTTCTCACAGGTTTTACTGTATTGTTAGGAAATATGCGAAAAATAATATTTTTTTGCCCTACAGAACTTATACTAGTTTTATTCAGCATTTGTTTCAAGACTAACCGACAAAGTAGCATCTGCATTTAATATTTTACTTCCTTAAAGCACATTTTTAAAATGGAGAATATATAATAATAACCATAGGCAAAAATTAAATGAAGGTAAAAGTTACGATTTAGACAAGGCTATAGAAAGATGTGGTTAATGTGTGATAGTTAATTCTCAGCTATCTCCATCTATTTTCATTCAAAGTTTTCATCTATGTGTTTTTTTTCATATTGTCTTGTATTTTTAGACATAATAGAGTACAGCTGTTGGGGAAGCATTAATAGCCTGAAGACGCGTGAACCAGTGGAAGACTGAAAGTCATATGTCTGGTTTTACTTAATATGCGGTTTGTGAGATAATAGATTGGTCTTTGCTTCTTCTTGAATCCTTTCTTAATTTGTTGTTGTTGTTAGTTATCATTGAGTTGACTCTACTTCATGTATAACAGAATGAAATGCTACCCAATCCTGTGCCATCTTCGTGATTGTTGGTATTTTTGAGTTCATTGTTTTGGCTGTTGTGTCAGTCCATCTCATGGAGGGTTTCCCTCATTTTTGATGAACCTCTACCAAACGTAATGTCCTTTTCCAACAGTTGGTCTTTTCTGATGACATGTCCAAAGTAAGCAAGCCAAAGTCTTGGCATCCTTCTAAGGAATATTCTGGTTGTATTTCTTCTAAGACCGGTTTGTTCATTCTTTAGCAGTCCACTCCATTAAAAACCTGTTGCCACTGAGTCAATTCCAACTTACAGCAACCCCATTAGACAGAGTCAAACTGCCCCATAGGGTTTCCAAGGGGCAGCTGATGGATTCGCACTGCTGGCCTTTTTGGTTAGCAGCTGAGCTCTTAACCACTGCACCACTAGGGCTCCCATGGTATAGTCAGTATTCTTCACTGATGCTGCAGTTCAAATGGCACCAATTAGGAGTTACAAATTATAATGAATTTACCTTCAGTACTCTAATCCTTCAGATATGTGGTGCCCAGTAGTAGCCTGGATTTCCCTTATGGTCTTTACACCTCAACCAGTCTTTCTACACTGCAATTTTGAGCCCACACCTCAAATATAAAAGTGATTATCCAAGGCTAGGATATAGTGACAAATTCATTCTCTTGAGTCAGACAGCCCCAAGTCCAAATCCTTGCTCTGCCCTTTAACTAGCTGTATGATCTTGTGCAGGATACTTAACTTGTCTGAACATCAGTTTTCTTGTCTATGAAATGAGGATAATGATAGTCCCTACTTTGTACTAACGGTCCCTACCATAAAGTAATCCTTGAAAATCTTTTAAGCACAACACCTGTCGCATAGAAAGATTTCCTTAAAATGTTAATGTTTTCCTTTTATTATTTTGTCTCATCCCTCAGAACTCTGAGCTGATCACATACCTTTTATTTTGATTTAATTCAAACTAAGATCGTAATAATTGACAAGGTCTTAAAGTGTTATAATCTGCCTTTGTCCCTTGGTATTTGAGTGGGAACCTTCAAAGACTTGATACACAGGCGCAAATAATACGGGAATTTTCAACATCATTCTTGGACTCTCTGAGGGGACATTTATGAGAGGGATGGAATCTGTCAGGATTCTTCAGAGCATCCTGTGGGAGCTCACTGTCTGTACATATAAGTGCAGCTCAGTTGATTATGTCACCTGTGCCTATTGTCTGATTCCTTTCTACTCTAACCTCAGGGCTGGCCTAGAGGCAAAAATAGTTAAGTAAGCTTGGTTATCTTTGCCATCTGCCTCCCTCCTTCTTTAACATACCTTTCCCATATACCAGTATCCCAGAGATCTTTATCTTCGAACTAAATTCAGCTGGTGCACAAGGCATAAATTATATTTAGTAGACAAACTCAGTTAGCATATATGAAAATTTAAGTATATCTTTATCATGTAATTTCAACCTAATTAAACCTAATTACTGGGTGTTCTTCTTTAGTAAACAGTGAGCCAAGTAAAATGTGCAAATTTTCCCCTATTTGCTCATGAAGTTAGACCCCTATTAAGGTGAGTTTGCAGGATTTCAGAATAAGTAGGTCTACACACAGACACAGGTGCTGCAGCAATACACGGCACTTCTCATTAGCGTTCTTTCTCTGGCAATGGCAGTGATCCTAGGCAAACTTCCTTTCCAGTCTTGCTGTGAATAGCTTCTTCCTGTGTTGAAGGAGGGCAGAGAGGGATAGAAGAGGTTTCAATCTACCATTCGATCTTAGAATTTAAGGTGAGTTATTTTATGGGTGTTTTACCACTGAAAATACTCAAAAGAGGTAATAATAAACTATCTGGAGCCCTGATCTCCTTGATACATGTATTTTGTTATTTTGTACACAAAAGCTCATTTAAATATTTAGGCAATTTTGGTCTTATTTAAAATATACTTCTTATCAGTGATGGCACTGATTTCTGTTACACTTTGGATCAGGGAGCAGCATATAGACAACACTGAGGAGAAGGGAGGGATCCTGAGAGAAATAAAGTTCCATCCCAACTGAGATGGTTGAGGGTTATGTATCAACTTGGCTAGGCCATGATTCTCAGTGATTTGGCAGATATTATGTAATCAACCTCTATTTTGTGATCTGATGTGAGCAGCCAATCAGCTGAAAGGGGAGTTTCCTCAGGCGTGTGGCCTGCATCCATATATATGGGTGTTCTGGCAAAGCTCTCTCTCTCGGTCCTGCATCTGACTCATCGTCCTTTGACCACCAGTTCTTGGGATGTGAAACAGTAGCCTGCTGCCTGACCTGCAGATTTGGGAATTGGCCAGCTCCTGCAGCCCTATGAGCCAGCAGCCTGCCATCTGACCTGCCAATTTTTGGTTAGTCAGCCACTGCAACCACATGAGTCAGGAGAAGCCTCCAGCCTGATACCTGACCCACAGATTTTGGAATTTGCCAGCCTCCACAACTGTGTGAGCCATTTCCTTGAAATAAAACTCTCTCTGTATATATATATGTATATATATGCTTCACTGGTTTTTCTCCTCTAGAGAACCCAG
The DNA here is from genome assembly GCF_000243295.1 of Trichechus manatus latirostris. Taxonomy (NCBI): domain Eukaryota; kingdom Metazoa; phylum Chordata; class Mammalia; order Sirenia; family Trichechidae; genus Trichechus; species Trichechus manatus. The sequence goes on along the minus strand of NW_004443943.1, from coordinate 13,056,645 downwards.
CCTGAGCCACCAACCCATTGCAAAACAACAACAACAACATCAAAACCTTATTCTGTTTCCTTCCAGAAGTTTTTGCAAATAAAGCTGATTGTGATTACTTATACAGAATATATATAATATTAATATATATATTAATTTTGTAATGCTAATTTTTAGTGAGTTTTTCAATTTTAGATAAGGGGCAAAAAAGTGTCTTAGAACATAAAAATAGTTGGGGATGCACTTACTAATGTTTACTGTGCACCAGGAACTGTTCCCAGTGCATCACATCCATTATATCATATTCCATTCAACCCTTATAGCAGCTCTAGAAGAGCTCTAGTATACCCATTTCACAGGTGGGAGATTATGTTAATCAGCCCAGCATTGCGTATCTGTTAAAGGGGCAGAAAGGGGAATTTAGCACAGGTGTATATGATCATGGAGCCCACGTACTTAATCTGTACATGGTATTGCCTCCTGTAGATATCTTGCAAGTATAAAGGTTGGATTTCAGCCATTTTTACTGTCTACCAAATAATCAAATTCATATTTTAAGTGAAAAACTTCTTTGGACATGGCAAATACATAGTTGGAACAATACTTTTGGTGAAGTGTTTTGTAATTCTAGTCCAGTTTTGTCATGAGTCTCCTAATTCCTCTGACTATAATATGCACAGTTATGTTTCTTTTTTCCGAAAGCATTTGTTTTCTATCATGTAGACACCAACAGAGTATAGCATACCTCTTGTATAGAATACAGATCCTTCAAGCTGGCTAAAAAGCCTGCTTCTGTTTTTCAGACTGATAGTGTTCTGAGTCATGCTTTTTTTGGTGTTGAAGACTCTGGGATAAAGAATGAGAATTTTACTATGAAAATATTTCTTCCTGAAATCAGAGTTCTTTCTTGATATTCTGTACTGATTTTAGCGCTGTCAAGACAACTAAAATATACCTGAGAATAAATTTAGTTGATTGTAAACAGTTCATGTCAACTGTTCCAAACAGTTTTCTCTGTTTTAGAATGATTGTGGGATTAGAGTGTGTCATGGTACCCAGCTTGCCTAAAAGTGCATTGAGATTTGTCAGACAGAATGCATCTAGGCAGGAAGTGGATCTTAACCAGGGTTTCAGCAAAGTCAGGAAGGGACATATTTGCACCCAAGATTCAGCAGAGCACCAGGTCTAGAGTCTATGAGGTCTGATATAAGCATGTGCAGCAACTTTAAAGTCCAGGGAACATCACTCACCTTGATTTCCAGCCACTGTCAAGGAGTGTCACGTTCATTCTTAGCAAGAACCCCTTACTCTTTTTTTTTTTTAATTTAAATATTTTATTTTTGGTGAAAATATACACAGCAAAAATACACTCATTCAACAATTTCTACATGTACGATTGATTGACATAGGTTACATTCTTCCTGTTATATCATCATTCTCGCTGTCTCTAGTCAGATGGTTTCACCACCATTAAGTTAGATTCAGTGTCCCTAAACTTCTCATCTGTGTTTTAGAGTAACTGTTGTAAATTTGATTTCATATATAATTCTTTAAAAGAGAGCTAGGCTTAAGGCAAACATTCTTCTTTGCTAATGGAGTTAAACTTTTGTTTATGTTAACGAAGACTTAAGGGCATAGCTTCAGTTCGAGATGTAAGGATAATCTCAGAGCATCTGATTGTGGGAGTTTCTGCCAATCTCAGTGGGTCCAGCAACTCTGGATTCCAGAATAACTTGAAATTCTGTTCCATATTTCCTGCCCATCCCCCTCCCTCCCTTGGATCAGGATCCATGTATTGAAACCCTGATCAAAGAGTTCAGTAATGGTATCCAGGCACCATCCAGTTCTTCTGGTCTCATGGCAAAGGAGGCAGTAAGTAGTTCATAGAGGCAGTTAGACCTGCAGTGCAGTTCCTTCTCAGATTTCTGGATCTTCTTCATCTGCTGCTCCAGGCCAATAGTAATCAATTGTTTTATCTTGAATGGCTGCTCGCAAGCCTCTAAGACCCTGGCACTCTTCTCCGAACTAGGAGGTAGAACAGAAACTCTAAAAACCATTTTAAGTCAATTGACTGGACTGTCCCACCAAATATATGACCCTAGACCATGAGACCAGTAAAACTAATCCCATCAGGTGTTTGATTGTACCTGAGTAGTGTCAGCAGCTGTACCTCTTTTTTTTTTTTTTTTTGCCGGTTGCGGGGTGGGGCGGCGGGCTTGTTGTTGTAAAGTTATAAAGAACATAACGTGTGCCAGCGCACCCTTTTTCTGGTGTACAGCTTAGTGGTGTCCGTTACATTATTCAAGTTGTGTAGTCATGAGTCTTAATCGATGCCGATTTAGAAACCCTTACTCTTCACTTTATTTTCTCTCTCCTGCTGTGAATGAGCAGTTCTTGGATGAGAAGGTTGAATATAGGCCAAATTCTTGTAGGAGGACAGAAGAATTGCAACAATTCTGCTGATTGTAGACATATTTTGTATTGATCAAAAAGAATGGTACATGTGAACTGCTTTTATAAGACATAACCTGAGAAAGAGAAAAGACCAGTAACATTTTTCTCTTTTTTCCCCCCTTAATTTGTTGCTAGATGGATTGTTAAGTATGTTGACTTTTTGGTAGAAATATTAAAAATATTGTCAAGTAATGAATAATAACAGAACAACAACAATAATAACTCTGCTTCCTTTGTAATGACAAGGCCGTACAATCCTGCAAGCTCTAGTGTAGTGGATTGTGAGAAAGCACAAGCAAGCTGTACATAAAGGGATTCATTACTGAGTGAAATGAATCATTTTGCTTTTCCCTGACATAAGCTGTTCTATATTAAACTTTGCAGTTTCAACACTTGCTAGTTAACTAATATTCTGGATCCCTCTCCTTGAGTCTCCATGGAGCTTACCTTATACATTCTTCTTGCTGTTACTACTACACCGTTTTGCAAAATGTAATAGCTACCACTTAACACATCACTACATTTGATCCTGTGGGAACTCTGTGACATAGATCATTTTATTTTCTGTTTTTTAAAAATGAGAAAACATCAACAAAGAGAGATAAAGCTACTCATCCAAGATCATGAAGTTTAGGCATGTCAAGATAAGCCAGGACATTGACATTCCTTTGCTTTTTTTTCCCCCTGTTTGCCTATATCTATTCCTTGAACTACCAGAGGAATGAACGAGTCTGAGTGCTCCTTGATAGTGAGATGGCGAGACTTCCTCTCACATACTTTGGACATGTTATCAGGTGAGACCGTCCCTGGAGAAGGACATCATGCTGGGTAAAGTTGAGGGTCAGAAAAAGAAAGGAAGACCCTCAGTGGGTTGAACTGACACAGTGGCTGCAGCAGTCGTCTCAAACTTAGCAATGATTGTGAGGATGGCATAGGATTGGGCAGTGTTTTCTGTTGTACACAGGGTTGCTATGAGTCAGAACCGATTGGACAGTACCTGATAACAACAACAACAATATATTAATCTCGACAGCATGCCTTTTTCATATGTGTAAAAGTGTACACACATGTGCATATATGCCATTGAGTCCTTATGAGTAATAGAACAAAACATTGCCCAGCCCTACCCCATCTTTTTGATGGTTGTCATGTTTAAGTCTATTGTTGTGGCTATTGTATCAATCCGTATAATTGACGGTTTCCGTCATTTTTGCTCATCCTCTCCTTTACCAAACATGATGTCCTTTTCTAGCAATTGGTCATTCCTAATGACTTATCCAAAGTAAGCAAGCTGAAGTCTCACCATTCTGGTTGTATTTCTGAGGATCGTTCTGGTTGTATGTCTTCTAAGACTGATTTGTTCATTTTTCTGGCAGTTTAAGGTATATTCACTATTCTTTGTCAACACCACAGTTCGAATACATCAGTTATTCTTCTGGTTTCCTTTTTCATTGTCCAGTTTTTGCATGCATATAAGGTGACTGAAAAACATGGCTTGGGTTAGGTACACCTTAGTCATCAAAGTGACATTTTTGCTTTTTAAAACCTTAAAGAGGTCTTTTTTAGCTTGCCTTTATTGTTTGGATACTAATTCTAGCCTTTTTGTCCTCGTCTGCCTAACTTTCCAATTCAGGGATTGCAAATGTGTGGTGTGTATGCCACTGCTTGTTTATCCTTTGCCCTTAACAGGCATGGTCAATCAATCATAGCAGTCCTTTCAAGCAGCTAGATTAAACCTCATTATCTTTTTTAGCTCTTCACTCTAGGCAGGCACTGCCAATGGATTGATGTTGTCTCCTACGTTAAAATCCCTTTGCCATTTCTGTACCAATGATTTTTTTTGTTTTGTTTTGTTTTGGTCTCAGATATGTCCTCTAGCACAAACACACAGCATCTACCTCAGTCTCCTCTCCAGCGTCAAACTCTTATGACATCTTTACCTTGCAAAGATTGTTGGTAACTGTTAACAAGCTTGCTTCATGAAGTTGTGGATTATTTCAATCTAAATACCCCCTCACCTTTTTTTTTTTAATTATGATGACAATATGTATACCAAAACATTTAGTAACACAGCTTTCATACTTACAATTCAATAACATTGATTACATTTTTCATGTTGTATCACCATTATCCCTATCCTTTTCCAAAACATTTCACCACCATTAACATAAACTCACTGCTTCCTAAATATAAACTCCTCTTTCCCTCCTCCATCCTACTCTTAGTAACCATTAATAATTTTTGGTTTCTGTATATTTGCTTGTTTCATGTAAGTGAGGTCACCCAGTATTTGTCCTTATGCGACTGACTTCTTTTGCTCAGCATAATGTTTTGAAGGTTCACCCATGTTGTATCATGTATGAGACGTTCATTTCCTTTTATGACTATGTAATGTTCCATTGTATGTCTATACCACATTTCATTTATCCAGTCATCTGTTGATGGACATTTTGGTTTTTTCCACCTTTTGGCTATTGTGAAAAGTACTGTGGTGAAAAATGGTGTACAGGTTTCTGTTTGTATTCCCTCCTTCACTTCTTCTGGGATATATCTAAGTTTGAGATTACTGGGTTAAATTCCCTTTTCATTTAACATTCATAACATAAAAAATGATTCATATCTAGCTCTTTTCCAGGAGGAGGCCCTTTCCTTCTCTTAACTGCTATCATTGAACAATTTTGTCTCATCAGATTTGAGAAGTTTTATCTGAATATTATGGCTTTTTGTTTTAGTATGCAAGTAAAATGATTAAATTTATATACCAATATGAATTGCCATATTTTTAAATGTTGCTAAACGCTATATAGCTTTCTCCTGCCATAGCCAAGGTAATTCAGAAGAAAATGAACATGTGGGAAGTTAACCTACAAAACCTGCAGTTGCCTTACATGTCACTTAGTAATGGCTGAGATGAAACTAATGAGGAGTTTTCTGTTTTTATTTTAAGATGATTAGCTAGATTTAAAAAAATCTATTTCAACAGCAGGTCATGTTTTTATGTTTATATTCTTACTCTTTTAAAATTCAATTTGATTAGATAATATCACTTAGCTAATGCCGTAGGGTTCTTAATTTTAATTTGTAGAACACTTTGGCAGATCTTTTTTAAAAGTTCACAGTAAAGAAAAATCGTTTGCTGCCCATCTCACCCAGGTCAAGAGACTGATGTTATAGGTTTGCCACTTTTCAGGAACAGAAATGCAGCTCTGGCCGTTACATCCCTTGGGACAAGCCTACTGCAGGGAGATCTATGAGGCCAATTGATCCCTCCCTGTCCAGAGACTGCCAGTTCCTTTGTTTCTGCATTCAGATTACTGACTTTACATGGCAGCTGTAACTCCCCACAATTGATTCAGATCATGACAGTACCTCACATCATCTAGTGGGGATTTGACAACTGTTCAGCTTGTTCTGTCATTCTGGGCAAGTGTCACAGAAAGCTAAGCCTGCAGACATTTCCTGGGTTGAATCATGGCTCTGCCACTTTGCAAATGACATAACCTTGAAAAAGTTACTTAACCTCTCTAGACCTCACGTTTACCATCTACAAAATGGAACAATGACAATGTCAACCTCAATGGAACAATGTGAGGATTAAGTAAAATAATGCAAAGGAAGAATCTGTGAGTACCTGGTGAATATTAAGTCCAAAATAAGTTATTATTATTTTCAAGTTCACACCAATACTTTCCTTTTATAGCCTGACTTTTCTTAACAATGCCAATATTCAGCAAATGAACAGATCATTTGCTGGAAACTTAATTTTATGCTTTTGTGAAGAATGAAGATTCAATGAATGATTATTGAGCTGTTTGCGAAATATCTCTGAGTGTACTTGCTGACTGCTATGAAGTGAACTGTGCTTAAATAGTATTGTATTCATTAAATAATGCCAACATGAAATAGATTGTATATTACTGTATTCAAACATATGAATTGAGGTTTACTTATTTTGATGTCTGATTGTTTAATTCTAAAACTTTTTAAAGTAGAAAAGTAATATATGTTCATTTTAGAATACATGAGAGCAAAAATATAAAATAAAATAAAATAAAATCTTTTTTTAATCCCAAGACTCAAAGGAAGCAACTATAACTGTATTGGTCTCTAATCTTTGAGTCTCCTCTCAGGCATGCATAAGTATATGCACTTTTAAAAATATGGTATTATATTTTCACACTTTTTTGTAACCTTAAATACATTGTGAACATCTTTCCAAGTCTTTAAATGTTATTTTACAGTGTAATTTTTAATGATTATATAGTATTCCATAGGTAAATATAATGCAATTGCTTAATTAACCCCATACTGTTAGACATTTGGCATTTTATTTATTTCTCTTCTATCTATATTTTTTACATTCACTATTACAAACTACTCAGCAATGAGTACTTCTTATATTTGCGTCATTGAGCATGTTTTTAATCCAATCCGTCCAACTATTTCTCTAACTGCTTTCCCTCCAATAATTCTTCTGTAACATCCAGAGATTTTTTTTTTTAGCGCGTATTCAAACTATCTTCTCACTGCCTCTTTCACACAAATGGAACCATATAAAACACATGCAGTGCTCTCTTTCTTCTTTCAAAAGTGTATCTTGAGACTTAGAAAGATTTCTCATTCTTATTTATGGCTGTATACAATTCCACTGATAAACATTAAGGTTGGTTTCCTCTTTTGCTATGACAAAACAGTGCTGTAATAAGTAACTATGTTCACATACATTATTTTTACTTCTGGATTATCTGTTGAATAAGTTTATAGCAGTGGTAATGTCAATTAAAGAGTATATAAATTTATAAATTTGAGAAATATTGGAAGTTGCCTGCCTTAGGGATTTCACCAGTTTACACTGGCATCAGCAATGAATAGGTATCCGTTCTTCTTTCAATCATTGCCAAAAAGAGTGCCATCAAACTGTTGGATTTTTACTGATGCAGTAGATAAAATGACAGCTTGAAGTAGATATAATTTGTATCTCTTATTATAAGTTATGTTAAGTGCCTTATTCATAGGACTGTTTGCGTTTGTCTTTTCATTTTGTTTATGGGTATTGCCTTAGTTTGGCCGTGAAGACTAAGCAAACATGTTAGTTTAGGGTTTTTTTTTTTATTTTTGTGGTTGAATTTATCAGTCTTTTTATTTATGTGTTTTGGATATGGGGGATTTGAGATTATATTTCCCATGTCCCACTACCCCCCTCCCCATGATGGTGGCTTACGCCCTCCTCTTTCTTCCTTCTTCTTTTCATTTATGGTACATATTTGATCCATTTGGATACTATCCTGGTGTAAATTGTTAAGGGTGGATCTTGATTTTATTTTTTCTAAATTCCTTAGCTGCACCAGTACCATTTTCTCTACTGTTCTGAAATACTACCTTCATCATATACTAAATTAAAATTTATGTTTATGCAGATTTTTTCTGTTCCATTTTTCTATGTGTCAGTGCCACATTTCTTTTATTATTAAAGACTTAATGCATATTAATATCTAGTAGGATGAGAACCTGTTCATTTCTTTTCTATTAAGAGTTTACTGGATATTCTCTTTTGCTTTTTAGTTCTTTATAAACTTTACAATCAGCTAGTCTAATTGCAAATCGAGGTTTTTTTTTTTTTTTTTTTTAAACCTGTTACAGTTTTTACTGGACTCATACTATTTTTAAATTACTATGAGTAGATTGACAACTTCATAATGTAGGACCATCCTATTCCAAGATCATGGCATGTCTTTTCATTAGGCTAAGCCTTCTTTGGCATCCTTTAATAGTGTTATAGTTTTCTCCTTATATGTGTTAAACAGTACTTGTCAAGTTTGTTCTGTTTTTTAATACTTCCTGTTGATTTTTATAATTGTTTTTCCTCTTATTATATATTCTCATTCCCTGTTTTTTAATATATGTGGGAGCTTTTGTCTTTGATATATTAATTTTGTACTCCTGTATGTTATAGAATCTGTCGTACTTTAATTCTTCAGTTGATTCTATTGGTTTTTCTAAGTATCAGTCATACCATTTACAAATACATATGGTTTTTACATCCTCCCTTCCAATCTTGAGAACTCTAATTTTGTTCTCTTGAATCAATGTGTTGTTCCACAGGCCTCATGCTTGACTCTGCTGAGAATAACTCTATTATTTCCTTATTAAGCATAAGCAAAAGAAATTCTCTTAGGGGACTATCCATCTATTCTATTTTAATGAATGTATTTCTTTCCTTTTTTTTTTTTTTTTGGCAAGGAAGATTGCTGAATGTTATTCAAAGTCCTCTCAGGAGTTATGGAGATGATCATATGATTTTTCTCCTATGATTAATTATATTAATAGATCTCATAATATTGAATAATTCTTGATTTTTTAATGCTGAATTCTCTTGCCTAGTATTTCATTTAGAATTTTTGTATAACTTGTCTTAAGTGAGCTCAGTCCCCAGTTCTGTGTGTACATGCATGTCTGTAAATGCATATGTACAGCAAACATTTACCCAATTTTGGTAACAATGTTATGTTCACTTAACAAAAATACTTTGGAAGACTTCCTCCTTTCTCTGTGTTCTAAAACACTGAACAGCCTTCAAATTTTTGTTGTTTAAGGATTTATTAGAAATCTCTGAAAAAAATTTTGGCCCTGTGCTTTTTCTGGTGGTAACTCTTCAATGTTGCTTGCTGAAAGTGAAAAGGACTCGAAGCACTTACAGATGAAGATCAAAGACTATGGCCTTCAGTATGGCTGACATCTCAACATAAAGAAGACAAAAATTCTCACAACTGGACCAATAAGTAACATCTTGATAAACAGAGAAAAGAATAAAGTTGTCAAGGATTTGATTTTTCTTGGATCCACAATCAACACCAATGGAAGCAGCAGTTAAGAAACCAAACGACATATTGCATTGGGCAAATCTGCTGCAAAAGACCTCTTTAAAGTGTTAAAGAGCAAAGATGTCACTTTGAGGACTAAGATGTGCCTGACCCAAGCCATGGTATTTCAGTCTCCTCATATGCGTTTGAAAGCTGGACTATGAATCAGGAAGATTGAACAAGAATTTATGCCTTTGAATTATAGTGTTGGTGAAGAATACTGAATATACCATGGGTTGCCATAAGAACCAAGAAGTCTGTTTTATAAGAAGTACAGCCAGAGTGCTCCTTGAAAGTGAGGATGACAAGACTTCATCTCACGTACTTTGGACATGTTATCAGGAAGGACCAGTCCCTAGAGAAGGACCTCATGCTCAGTAAAGGAGACGGTCAATGTAAAAGAGGAAACCCCTCAAGGAGATGGATTGACACAGTGGATGCACCAATGGACTCAAACATAGCATCCATTGTGAGGATGGCACAGGACTGGGCAATATTTCGTTCTGTTGTACATATGGTTTCTATGAGTCAGAACCGATTCAGCAGCAGCTAACAACAACAACAGCTCCTCAGTTACTTTCTCTACACCTTTTATGAAACTTGGTCTGTTTTCATTTTGTATTTCTTTTCATCACTTTTGTTAAATTACATATGCATATTTTGCTTGGTTACGCAAATAATTTTTTCTGTGTCTTTAAACTTGAGTTTAAATTACAAGAATTTAATTACAAGAATTTTTTCCAGCGAGGTCTATTCTTGTATGTAATGCAAGACTTTTCTAATTTCTATTTTTTTCCCTTGAATTATATCCTGACAATCTTTTTTTCTTCTGTTTTTCTGATTTCTTCCAGGAAATTATACTTATGTGAGATCATCTTTGCCTATCTTTTATACCTATCATTTTCTCTCTTATCATTCATAGCTCTTTATTTCTGTTTATTTTCTTTATTCCCTCCCCCAGTTCAGCCATCTATTTCTCTTATTTCCCTTAGTGTGTTTTCTATAATTTCAGTTCTCTCTTTACCTCCTTCCAATTTCTTCATTTCTTAGATGACTTTTTTTTTTTTAATTCTTAAAATTTTTTGGTGAAGTAGGCCAGATAACATTTTATCTCCTCCTTTTGTCTTACCACCTTCTTTTCTGAGACCTTGCATTTCTGCTTTGGGCAAGCAATGTCTCTCGATGGGGTGGGTTGGGGTGTGTGAGGAGAGTGGGAGTTATAGGAATGGAACGGAGGAAGAGACCTGAGTACTTTTCCAGCCTTCCTTATTTTATAACACAGAGGGTCTCATGCACTGCTGCCATGGAGAGAGACTAATTCTTACAAATCTGGCTCCTCTGTGTGATTGTATGTGTGTGTGTCCTTACCAATTCTATTTCTATGAATAATGTTATTCTTTTGTATTCTATTAACCAGCTATATTTCTGCATCTCAGCTGTGTCCCTCACCTTCAGAAAGCATATCACTTTCTGAGATCTGTTAATGCTAGCCCACTCACCATTGTGATCTTTCTCTGTGCTTCTTTTCACTTCCTCCTATGCCACCCTTTGCTGATTTTAGTCTTAAAACAAATTTCAAAGTTGCAGATTATACCTGTTTCTGACTTTTGTTAAAAATGACACTCGCAGGGGTTAATTTTTTATTATTATTTTTCATTCTCTTTATTTTTTCTAGGTACTTTCCAGGAGGAGAAAGGAGACATTCTGATTTGCACAGCTATACTCTATATGAGTACATGCTAGAAAACTCAATTGCATTTTTCCTAATTATTTTATCAACATTCCTTGAAAAATATTGTTATAAATTTTGCTAATATGGACTTCGTGTAAATTATAGGCTCATATAAGAAGTTTACATATTTAAAGGTTAGTTGTAAAAGTTCTTGTAAGGGAAGCCTACCTTATGGTTTACTGGAAATGTATAAAAAGAACTTTCGAAATAGGATACACATCTAAATAAGGACAATGAAGTAAGTTGTGTTTAATTTTAAAATCTTGGCTGTCCTTTCCTTGAGACCAATGGTGACTGGAAGAAAATATAATTTTAGTAAAATATGACAATATTAAAACTTTAAGAATCCACAAAAACAGACTAGGGTTATTTAAACATTGACATTTCATCCTTGTATTGGTTTCCCTCAGACATTCAAATTTTACCATGTATCTGTTAAGAAACCTTAGTGTACACTGAGGTTTGTAATACGACCCAAAGACCTGAATTTGTTTCAGTAGGTTGGGCTGCTAAGTGAACGGCTTGAGCCAAACAAATTTAAATAATTTAGATAGAAATTAGAATAATTTTCATACCACTAAAGGAAGGGCTAAAATTTGACGCAAATAAATGATCCATCTTGTGGAGAATTTTTTACTGCAGTTATTGTAGACTTTCAATTTTTTTTAGATTATAAGGCTACAGTGTCTAAATATCATGGTTGTATATGACATTTAGTAGTCCCTGGGTGGCACAAACAGTTAAGCTCTTGCCTACTAGCGGGAAAAGTTCGTGGTTCAAACCCACCCAGAGGCATATTGGAAGGCAGGCCTGGTAATCTGCTTCTGAAAGGTCACAGCCTTGAAAGCCCTATGGAGCAGTTCTCGTCTTTACACACGGGGTCACCGTGAGTCTGAATCAACTCACAGCAACTGACAACAATAACATATGACATTTAGAATAAGCAGTGGAATTTTTTCTCTTCTTTAGGAAATATTATTTACCTTTAAGAATTTGAGAGGGTGGTTAGAGGAACCTTGGTGGTACAGTGGTTAAGAGCCATGGTTGCTAACCAAAAGGTTGGCAGTTCGAATCCACCAGCCATTCCTTGGAAACCCTATGGGGCAGTTCTCCTCTGTCCTGTAGGGTCACTATGAGTCAGGATCGACTCGACAGCAATGGGTTTGGTTTGGTTTTGGTTTTAGGGTGGTTAGAACTGTGCAAAGTTTGTTAAATCTTGTTTTGATTTCTTGAATAAATTTGACTGTGAAACAAAAGTTACTCTGCTAATAGAAAAGGAAATTATAAAATTAAGCTTTCGTTTGTTTCATAGTCCTTATTGGTGCAGTGCTCTTCATGCTTCTGTCTTCTGCTGCTCCCAAGTTTAGTACAATGTAAATGGAAAATTAGGAGTATAGAATTTTCCTAGTTGATTTAGTCCAAGGCTCTAAACACTTAATGGCATTTTCTTGCACTATATGATAAACACTGAACAGGAAATGAAGAACCAACTTAGCCAGCTGTGTTTATTCACTGCTGGTCGCCCTGAGACTCATCTTTATGAAGGGTCTTTTAATTACAGCTGACCTCTTCCAGCCATAGGCTATTTTTTGATGACACAGATTCTAAGAGCAATAGCATGCACGAGTAGCTTTGGAAGATCCTAAGATTATTCATGTACTCTTTCAACTTGCAAACAACTCTATACCCCAATTACGGAATGTTTCATTTCATAGCCTCTTTTGCATTACTAAAGCCAGCCAAAAGAATTATTTCAAGTATCGATCTTACATGATTGTTTAGATCAAATATGATATATCGTCAAATATATTTTCTGACATGTTTACTCTTCATGATTTCAAGATACAGTTGGAACAGCTTGTTGAATAAAATAATGACAAGGTGATCCTTCACAAAACAGTTTATAACATACTCACATTTTTTTTAATATATTTTATTTTTATTGTACTTCAGGTGAAGGCTTACAGAACAAATAGTTTCTCATGAAACAGAAGTACACATGTTGTTTTATGACATTGGTTAACAACCGCACGACATACCAACCTTCTAACTTCTCAACCATTTTTTTTTTTTTTTTGGTGAAAATACACATAGCCAAAGATACACCAT
>NW_004443943.1:13034500-13038461 GCF_000243295.1 Trichechus manatus latirostris | reverse complement strand
GTAGAGGTATACAACGCCAGGTATTCAGGGAACAGAAAGAGAAGGAAGATATAGAGAGATGAGAAACTGAGCAATGAAGAAAGACAAAAAGGGAAAAAGAGGAAAAAGAAAACAAAAGAAATTAAAAAAACAAAACAAAACAGGAAAGTCCCCCAAAGAAACAAGAAAAAAAAAAAAACAAAATAAAAATAAATGCCCTCAGGGATCCCTCTGCATGTCTGTGGAAGCCGAAGAGAGTCTCCCTGCCACGCAGCTCAGCCTGGCCAGAAAGGGCTCCCAACTCAAGAAAAGGAAAAGAAAACAAACAAACAATTCAAAATGAACAAAAGCCCCAGGATCCCACCAGCGTGGCAGCGCAAACCAGGAAGCAGCTCCACACTCAAACGGAGCTCCACAGCCCCTCAGGAAGAAGCAAAGATGGCGCATGGAGCCAGGTACTTGAGAGAAGGGAAGGGGGAGGTGGCAAGAGTCAAGTAAGAAATCAAAAGAAGCAGAAAAAAAAAGCAACACTAGCAGCCAACAAATGGCACTCATTGAGCCAGCTAGTGCAGGCTGGTGTTTCTGGACAAGAGACTGTGTCCATGGGAAGTGGAGGGAGCCGAGTGTGGGTGAAGAAGGGTAGAGAGTGGGAAAGCGTATATCACAAATTACCGGCACTCTGCAGCCCTTCAGGAAGAAGCAACGATGGCGCACGGAGCGAGGTACTCGAGCCAAATGAGGGGGAGGTGGGGGGAGGGAAGGAAGAAATAAAAAGAAGCGGAAAAAAAGCAACACCAGCAGCCAACAAATGGCACTCAGACAGCCACCCGTTCGGGTATGTGGAATCCAAGCAGCCGCTGTTTCCTGGTCAAGAGACTGTGGCCGCAGGAAGAAGAGGAGGCCAAGTCAGCGCGAAGAAGGGTGGGGTGTGGGAAAGCGTATATCACCAATTACCGGTTGTTTTGACTCCCGCTGGAAGCTCCGTGAGCCTGCTTTCTCATACCCCTGTTTGCTGGTCTCTGATAGGAGTCCAAGATGGCGGATCTGCGCTGCGTTAGCTGGTAGGGGACCTCTGCATGAATGTCTCCTCGCCTGTTCTCTGTCAGTTTTCTCACTCCATTTGGTGCTCGACTGAGTTCTTTATCTCTTCATTTGATGTTTTGCGGTTTCAGGATTGTTGTATTCTCTATTCGGCTTAGTTTTTCGGATCTTTGCTGTGGAGGGACGGCGTGGAGCTTCTGCCTTGAGCGCCGTTTTGCCGGAACTCCTCACATACTCACATTTTTAAATAGAAAGTTAACATCTGGAACTTATGGGAGACTGGGTGAAACCCTGGGGCAGAAGAGGGTTTGAGTCCCAGGGGGTGAAATCTGCTAAGGATTCCTAACCCAAGTATGGAAGAATGGCAAGACCACATAGGATGAGTCTGAGTCAAAAGTTCAAAGAAAACCAGGGCAATAAATTTTAGTCACCACATTTCAAGGGTTCAGTTTGGGCCAGAATTAGGCAAATTCAAGGCTCAGAATCTGCAGTAGAACTATAACACAAAAGAGCAAGGTCAGCGGAAAATTGAATAGAATTTTGGATCACTTATGAATGAAGTTGAAATGTCTGCAGTTTATTGCTCTTCGCCACTTTTTGTGTGAGAGGGTTAGGCTGCCTTACAATATCACCAAGAAATGTTACTCTCTGGACTCTTCCTTCTAGTAGTCATGGCCTCTTGAGGATCTTGGCATAACCTAAAAAAAATGAAGGTGCAGTTGGTTCTCAATAACCTGGAAAATACTCTGGTGAAGTGAAGTTGCCCTGTAGGAAAGGAGCATTTCAAGTTCTATTCTAAGGATTGCATTATGACCCTGAATTGGTGGAGTTCCAGGAAACCCTTTCTGTCTATAAGAGGAGACTTTAGATGTCCATCTTTTTAGCCACAGGTGTTTTTTATGATACTCAGAAAAACTGAACTTCTGTTTTTTTTTTTTGGTTCTTCAGTCTTTCTACAGTCAAAATTGCATCTTTTGATGATTCCAAGTTTTCTGGCTTCTGTATCTGAAAGAAAGACTATATACTTATTAGGGACAAAAAGGTCATTACTTAAGAAAGATACAGGGAACTGAATTTAAAGAAACAGAAAAGATTTATATGCAGACATATGGATATTTTAGTCATTTTGCTTTAAAGCACTAGCAAATTTCTTTCAGAAAATAGGGATGGCAGAGGATGTAACTTCTTCCATATTGCCCATGGAGCTCATCCCTGTTTTGTTTTCATATTAAGACTCTAAAACCTGGACATAAAGTGATACTCATGAAGAGTATGCCTCTTAGTCAAGTAGATACAAGAGACCAAAGGAGCAGCTTCTGTCCAGAGGTGAGATAGGAAGGCAGAGAGAGTCAGGAGCTGGTTGAATGGTCATGGGGAATTGGGTGGAAAGGAGGAGTGTGCTGTCACAGAATGGGCTGAGCAATTAGGGTCTCATAACAATGTATGTAAAAAAAAATTTGTATGGGAGACTAACTTGAAATGTAAACTTCATTTAATTACAACAATTAAAAAAAAAGAAGACTCTAAAACCTATATTTATAAACAGTAAATACAGATGTTGTATCGTACACTCCTGGTTCAGAATTGCTTGTTGATTCATTCAACAAACATTTATTGAATGGTTATTTATATGCAAGACCTCCTTTGAGGACATAAACTTGAACCAGATAGCTTTTCTGTCTAGCCACGGACACTTCTTTAATTCAATTAAAATACTAGGAATGAACTAAAAGGAGAATGAGACTAATAATAGTAACAATAAATGGATATGTATTGAGAGTGTAAGTGTTGGGCACTGTGCTATGTGCACAACTCTGTAAGGGTGGCTGTTGTCCACACTATGCACCCAAGGAAATGAAAGATCAGAGTTATGAAATGATATATCTAGTGCTACACAAATAATGAAAGTGTAGTCAGGATTTTAACCTAGATCGTCTGACTAAATCCATTGACCTACCACATACAGATTGCAGAAATGTAGAGTCAGAATAGTTTGTGTGTGTGTGTGTGTGTGTGTGTGTATAAGTCACTAAACAGTTGAGTTCCTAAACACATTATATTCAGGTCATATCTACAGTCTAAAAGTAGTTCTTCCTTTGCATTTTAAATTTCAGTTTTCTTTTTTTATTAACAGTGTACAACTAATTACATAGTTACTTGTCAACTAAGTTAAGTAATAACTAAAAAATTGAATAAAGAAGTACATAAACATAAAATACAGTACTTATATACCTGCATCTAATGTACAGATGATGGATCATGAAAATTACTACACTGATGTCCATAATTGAGTAAATTGATCAAATGAATATAGTAGCATTTAGAGAAAAATCTGGCCGATAATAAATGGCTGTTGAGTAAGTGGTACAAGAAAAAGAGATTAGGGAGATAGATGGACACATGTGGAAGAGAGAATGTGACAGAAGCACAGAGTAATTGTGAACAGCCGGCTCATGGGGTCAGTGAGAGACATGGTAATGGTGGGTAATTGGAAGATAGTCTTAACAACTGAAACCCAAAGAACTGGATGTCCCTAGTTTAATACATTGCTTGAAACCCTAGACAAATTTGGGAACACCCAGGAGTTCTGGTCTTTGTCCTACCTTTCTTTGGTCTGTTTGTTATTGATTAGTACTTCATTTGGTACTGTGGCTGAGCTTATATTTTATGGCTGTATGGGATCATGGAGGTGAGTTTGAATCTGAGCTTTGCTATTAATGGGGCAGTGGAGTCTTGAAGACGTTATTTAAAAGTTTTGAATCTCTACTTTGTATATGTATAATGAGGTGAAAATTCTTCCCATGTTGTTGTATGAATGTGAGTGGAAAAGATGAAACAAAGGATAGAGTGTTTCTCTTGAGATGCCAGGCACATTATAGATGCAGTAATAAGTGGTTGCTATAATCATTACACTAAAGTTCTCTTTTTTTTTTTTTTTTTT
>NW_004443943.1:13023338-13033858 GCF_000243295.1 Trichechus manatus latirostris | reverse complement strand
AGAATGTAGAACATTGTCTTTATAAACTGTGTTATGCCAGTTGAGCTAGATGTTCCCCGAGACCATGGTCCCCACAGCCCTCCACCCAACAATTCAGTCCCTCAGGGAGTTTGGATGTGTCTATGGAGCTTCCGTGACCTTTCCTTGTACAAGTTGTGCTGGCTTCCCCAGTATTGTGTACTGTCTCACCCTTCACCCATACTCAAGTTCTTAAGGTAAGTTCCTGCTCCTTGTTTCTTTAACCAGTGGATTTGCTAAAATCTTTAGGCTAATACCAGTGGAACAGATGCTGGAAAGTAGTAGGCCAAACTTGTACTTTGATATTTTTCTCCTTAGATTTAACAGCTCATCAAGTTTCTGAATGCCCAAAAGATTTTAAAGAATATTATTCATCAAACTAAATGGAATTCTGAGAAATTAGGATATAGGGCAAACCATGTTGAGTTTTGTTCTCTGAGAAATAATTTAGCATAGTAGATCTAAGGTTGCTACTGTTGAATCCTGTTTTTTCCACTTATTACCTGTGTGGCCTTGGGTAAGTTGTATAACTTCTGAGCCTCGGCTTCCTCATCTGTAAGCTAAGTGAACTAGTACCCACCTCATAGGTTTGTTGTGAAAAATAAATATATGTAAATCATTGGAGCAGTGCCTGGCTCATAGTAAGCATTCAAAGCATGATTAGGTAAAGTTAGACTTAATATTACTCCTTATTTGTTTCCGTCTCATTTTCTAGCCATGAGATTAACAATAATAATAAGAATAAAATAATAAAAAATAATAATTTATTGAGATTTACCTTTGTCCAGATATTTTTAAATGCATTGTCTCATTTCATCCTCATAGCAACCTGCAAGGGGGATACTATTATTATGCCTATTTTGCAGATCATAAAATTAAGTTTAGAAGGATTGAATAACTTGACAAGTCACACAGGTTGCAGAGCCATAGCTGGAGTCCAAGTAGTAGGAGTACAGCACCTTGACTCAGTCTAAGAAAGAAGTTTATTTGGTGAGTCGGGAGATCAGTCATATCCCAAAGACAGAGAGTTTCTCTAGCCTTCTTATTGAAATCTCAAACCCACTTTAGTACTGTAGAGTGACTGGCAAGTAAAATATGAATCTCTGCTTAATATTGAAGAAGACCCTCTTAAGGTCAGTAGCTCTTGAAGCTATCAAAATTCTACTGAATCTGTAGTGTGAGATGTTAATTCTCAGAATCCTCATTAATTTCACCCTGTTTGATCCACCCACCTCACAACCCCTGCTTAACTCCTAATTCAAAAAAGCCATTCTGCGCATTTGCGAATCTAGTCATTAGAGAGACTAGATAGAAAGGAAGACATAAATTGACAAACATTCCCAAGGAAAGCAGCAATTTGGGCTTCAAAGACTGTTGTTTGGGGAAGTGGGCTGGGGGGATTCAGAAGCACTGTCCTTGTAAATTGTTTACTGTGAAAATTCAGTGTTTTTTACTTATCCTTATTAGTTTTAAAATCTGACATTTATACTCAATATTTCATTATTTTCAAATTATTTTTCTGTATTTTGTAAATATATTAGTAGGACTTTTTTTTTACATTTTTTATTGTGGTAAAAATATATGTAATAAATTATTTGTCATTTCAACATTTTTAGGACTTTTTACCGTTACAAAAATAATACTTTTTTTTTCTCTCTTCGGTAATATGTAAACTTATGCTTCCAAGAAATCATATCTGATATTCTACAAAATTAGCACGTTCTGAGTACACAGTAAAAGGTGAATATTTAGCATAAGAGTTTAGCTTTTAAACATAAAATCAAGTTTCTATGTCCAAATTTTTTGGAGTTTGGGTCATCTACTGAATATTATAAAACTTCTGATCTTTCATTTTATCCATGGATTATTTTTTCAGGAAGAAATGAATTCTAAAAGTCTTGGGACTGTTTGCCTCTCTGTAGGCTACACTGAATGGAGAGATTTATTTGTGTTCAGATTAAGTAGCTTCCTGGTGTGTGTGTATGTATGTGTGTGTGTGTGTGTGTGTGTGTGTGTGCGCGCGCGCGTGTGTGTGTGTGCGTGTTTGTCAAAACCAGGTCCATTCAGGAAACCCAGAGTCTTCAGCCTAGGCTTTAGACATTGTTGGAAACTCATTTGAGAAACAAGGTGCTGTATTGAAAAAATGCTCAAGTCAGATTGATCCAAATTTGATTCTCAGGCTTGTTAGCCACTGATGAGGACATTTATTCATCAATTAATGCTTTTTTTTAAGTTATCTTTGTGCTATAATTAAGTATCTTTGAATTGGACCCATTCATCCCTGAGGCAGGTTAGTGTTACTTGCATTTGAATTGCTTCCTTAATTCAGTTCAAACATCAGTTTTCAATTTTCCAATTTTTTGGCTGTTTATATTAATCAAACCAATTAAAGATGAATAATTGCTGACTCTGTTCCTATAGTAACAAGTGTCGCATTCTGACAACTTCAGAAACAATGTTGCTTATTTTGGGCTTTCTTTGTTTATACTTTTCAAAAACAAGGATGGTCAATTGTCTTAGGCTGGTTTCTCTAGAGAAACAAAACCAGTGAAATATACATATATATATAGAGAGAGATTTAATTCAAGGAAATGGCTCACGGAGTTGTGGAGGCTGGCAAGTCCCAAAATCTGTGGGTCATGTACCAGGCTGGAGGCTACTCCTGACACATACGGTTGCAGGGGCTGACAAACCCAAAATCTGCAGGTGAGGTGGCAGGCTGCTGCCTCACATGCCAAGAACTGGAAGACAGATGATGATTAGTCTGATGCAAGATCTAGGGTGAGAGTGAGACTTTCTGGAACATCCATTTATATACTGGAGGCAGGCCAATTCCACCCCCCTACCCCCCGCCAAGGAAACTCCCTAACTGCCTTTTCAGTGGATTGGCTGCTCATAGTAGATCTCATCATGGAGGTGATTACATTATATTGCATTATGAAAGAGCAATCAGTCCAGTGTTTGCCAAACCACTGAGAATCATTTCCGAGCCAAGTTGACACATAACATTGACTATCATAGCCTTCTTATTAGTCAATAAGTCCTAAGCATTAGGAGACAAAGTCAGAGTTCTCTGAAGGGTAAATTAGGCCTCAGGTAAGGTCATTTTTAGGTTGCCATCAATTTTCTGAAGGAAAACATTCGATATCTTAGCTTTCCATTTCTTTGAAGACTGTGGTAGTTGAGTATCTAATTTTTTTTTTTTAATTCCTTAGGAAAGTGTCACAGGTCTTAAGCATTTCAGTTGAAGAATATAAATATACTAACAGCAATAGGACAATCAGAACTATTTATTCTACTAAATTAATGTTCAACTAATATTTATTAAGCATTTAAGATGGACCAAAGAGTCCTGGTGGTGCAGTGGTCGAATGCTTGGCTGCTAACTGAAAGTTTGACCATATGAACCCACCAGCCACTTCACGGGAGAAAGATGCAACAGTCTGCTTCTGTAAAGATTGCAGCCTTGGAAACACTATGGGATAGTTCTACTATGTCCCATCGGGTGGCTCTGAGTTGGAACTGACTCAACAGCAATGCGTTTGGTTTGGTATTGGTTTAAGATGGACCAAGCAGTGTGATACTGGCTGAGGATACTGGTATTAGAGAAATAAAGTTTCTGTGAGTGATGACTTTATACTTTTAGTCTTGATTAGGTGAAATACATTCTCTACTGGAGCTGCAGCAAGATTCTAACTCAAGACATACTTTAGGTTTGTAAACTCTAAATTCTCTACTACAGATCTGAGGAATGAAGGGAAGGGAAAGAGAAAGAAGGATCCTTGCTGTAATTATTGTCAAGAAGTTGGGGCAAGAGGAGGTGGTAAGAAGGAGAAGCCATAAGTTGCCTTTGGTAGGACAGGATAGGTATTTAGCATTGTTGTCTTGGCAGGAGGTTAGAATGATTCTGTATCCCAAATGAGAGTTAGTTGTATCACTAATCCTGATACAATAATCCTGTTTATTTATCTGTTTGAGGGCGATGTTAGGAGAAACCATGTGGAAAACTTGTGTATGAGTGTATATGTTTACATGGCGGGGGGTAGAAATGCGTTGTGTGAAGGGATAGATAAATTATATTTATTTATAATTATATGTTCAAATAATATGCACATATACATTCAGTTCTGCTACAACACAACATATGCATTTCTAAGAAGCACCACAATATGCAAAATTGCACAAAAGCAACCACTGGGTTTAGGCGGAAAATGGAGCTGTGGTACAACACCCAAAAGCTTAGTCAGTGACACATAAAAAAAAGATAGGAGCCTAATAAAAATAATAACATGGTTTTACACATATTAATTGGTTAATAAATATATAAAAACAACAATAAATACAGCAATTTACCTTGAAGGAGACCTGAAGTTTTCTAGCAGAGGTGAGCATGGGAAGGATTGTAGCTTGTGAGTTACTGTGAAGTGGTAAAAGGTGGATTATCTGAAACTGGGCAGAAAATTTCAACCCCAGGTATGGATGGATGTGGTTCATAACACAATCAAGTAGCTGGTAGATGTTTGAGGTATGTGCATGTGTGCATTTTGTGTATTCTTACACAGCTCAATTCAACAAGGTGCCATTTTATGTGTTCACCTAGTGTTCCTTGCAGATGACACTGTGCATAAGCAAATGCAAAATTTGTTTTATACTCAGTTTAGAAATGTGGAACAGTTAACATGCTTATCTGCTAACTGAAAGGTTGGAGGTTTGAGTCCACCCAGAGGCAACTTGGAAGAAAAGACTGGCAATCTATTACCAAAAAATCAGCCACTGAAAACCCTATGGAGCACAAGTCTACTCTGACACACATGAGATCACCATGAGTTGGAATTGACTCCATGGCAACTGGTATATGGTATGGTGTGTGTGTGTATTAGTTGCATTGAAACAAATTTGAATTTTCAAAACAAGTATGCTAGCAGAACTGACTACATTTTATACACCTATCAGTTCAAGTCCTCTTTTTACTTCAAGCCATGATTCAAGTGTAATATCTTCCATAAAGCCTTCTTTTACTTTCTCTATTGTGAGAGAAGGGAAATAATAGTATCCCTTCTTTCCCAAAGTACTCGACCTATGTCTTGATTTTGACAATTATATTCTGCTTGTATTTTGACTATTTACACATCTCATTTTCTCTGTTAGGCAATAAACTCTTTGAGGGCAAAAGCTATCTCTGATGTAGCTGTCACAGTACCTAGTGAGATGATTTACTCATCAAAAAAGCATTGTAAACACCTGTACAGGTATTTGTATAGGAGATTGAGGTATAGATGGACAGATAGTAAAAAGACAAGAAAATTAAGATTTAGAATGGAGATCAAATATCTGGAGGTATGTTCCTGTAAGATGTGTTTATTAAGAGGATACAGTGAATCTATACATTCTAGAGGACTGAGGTGTAAGGATGTAGAAATATACTCAGCATGTCCACTCATGACAAATCATAAAGAGGCTACCTCCCCCTAGTATTCTTTTTCTAGTACAGCTAGGTTGGCATGAAACAAGGGGCTGCTTGTAAGAAGAAAACAACCTTTAGCAGGTGAGAGTGCTCTATCAGCCCTTTGGTCAAACATTGGTTTTTAAACTGATTTTTGAAGCCCTTAGAGTGCCAAGGAATCCTCTCAAAGCTGTGTTAAAGAGCACAAAGACGAGATCTTTTCGTGCCCTCACCTTTATTTCACGTTTTGATTATTTTGCTTTATCTTATGAAATGCATGATTCTTTGTCCATCAAAGAAGAAAAGTTTACAAGTCATCGGCTGTGGCTTTAGGCAGGATGATTGGGATGATGGTGATGGTGGTATATGTTATTTGTGTGACTGTGAGTCTGGTAGCTTTCTTGGTCTCAACTGGAGTCATCATATCGTCTTCTTTTCCTTTCTTTTCTGCATGACCATAGAACTCTGTCAGTGGAGGGAGGCTGCAAGAGTGTAAGACTGCACATATAAAGCCTATAAAACCTTCGGCAAGATCTTCCATTCAGATAAATACGCAGTCAAATTCACAGAATCAGATTTAAAAACTTTCAAGAGCTTTCCTTGTATAAATGAGTATACCTTAATTTACAATGTTCAAAGCACCAGTAGGAGAAATCTCGACCTCAAAAACGGTTCTGTGTTAAAAGAGCAGTGGTTTTATGTACAACTGATAAAGCATCTATAAAAATTGCGTTATGGCATTGATGGAAGAGGACTCCATAACGTACTTTCAGCTCAAGAATTCAGTGGTTGATTATCCAGTTTATAGGTTATTTATACCTTTCTTTTTTCCTACCTTGTCAGCCATTTGGCCATTTCTGACACCAGCTATTTGACAAGAATATTCAGGTTAAAAGTGAGACTTAAATCAGTCAATTGTGTGAACAGTTACAGTTTCATTCAAAGGGTTGGCAGAAAAGGATATTGAAACCCTTGACTAAGTAGGATTTAGAACCTACATCTATAGATTTCATTAATCCATGATCCATCTATGATCTTCCTTTGGTAAGTTACCATACACAGACACACACAGACACACACGCACACACACAAAATCAAGAATTATTCCATTAGCACTGCTAGAAAAGCAACTCAAATTGTATGCATTAGACAAAGAGGTGAGGGGTAACATCATCCTTGATAAGGAGCAATAATGCAAAATCAGAGATGTAAAATATGATGCAAATCTGATTGTTAAAGTATTTATCTTTCTGGGTAAATTTTCATGTGGATGAATTGCAAATAAAAACTTTTGCATATGAACCAACTAACCAAATGTCTATATAAGTCATTATTCTGAAGAAGTCAGACTATTTTTGCTGAATTAATAAACCCAACAATTATCATCTTCAATATGGATAACTTAGCAAGGAGTGGTGTTTATGTAACTCTGTCACTGCTCTCAACCAGACATAATATTACCATCCTTTTCACTACTCTTATAACTTAAAACCCATTAAGAAAATACTTAATAAGCACCTGCTGTATTCTAGACATTGTCCTAGGTTTAGGGATTATAAGTGGATTCAGACTCATACTCTGACTTTAAGGAATTAAGAGTCTGGAAAAGGAGGCATGTGTGTTTTCCCTTTACCCTTACAGATCCATTCTCTACCCTTGTCAACCGTATTATCTTCCCAAGCACAGTGACCTGCAGGGACTACCAGAAGGACTCCCTGTTCCTCAGGCTTCTCATGGGATTTATCTACTGCAGGGACATCCCAGCGGCAGATAAGAAGGAGGAGAAATGTGAGGTCTAGGTATGTCTTCTTCCTGCAGCTTTTCTGGGGCTGGTTGTGTTCTTCTACTGAACGTCACTGCTCCTCTCAAGGCAGCTCTCTTCTTTCAGGAATTGGTAACCGTTCCCTCTCCTTGACTATTTGGTGCTGGGAATGGTGACATCTCCTCTGTTAGTAATCTCAGATTATTGTGCTAAATCTTGTAGCTCCCTGCATGTCACCCACACCTCTGCTAACAGTCTCATTTCTAAATAAACACTCCTCACTTTAATATGAGAGAGCTGTTTCCTCTTGAGACTCTATGGTGCAGTAAGTATTGCTTGTTCAACAATATAAGTCAAATATGAAGAATGCTACAAAATGCTAGGGGCATACAAATGAAGGAAGACCCACCCCTTCTCACTAGTAGGTAATAGGAAGTATGGCACAAAAGTGGTAGCATATGGGATAAAAATGGAAGAATTGGAAAATTTACTGGCTTGAAAATATTGGAAAAGGCATACCAATTGGAAGGAAAAACACTTGCCAGAATTGCAGAGGTTGAAAACTCAATGACTAATCCTGGGAATGGTTGGGTATGTATGATTGGATTTTAACATTTGTGAAAGGAAGGGGTAGGAGATACAAGGACCACAAGAGCAAAGCTGGTATCTATCTTGTCTACCCACATCTCTGTGCCTAAGACTGTATCTAGAACAAACATAGTGCTCAATAAATATGTGTTGAAGAAATAAGTAGATAAATAAATAGAAAGGTGGGGGCAGGGGTCAGATCATGTAGGGTTTTTCATGCTAAGGATTTTGTACTTCACAGGGAAGGTGATTAGGAACAAGACAGGATTTTACACAGGGGCTTGATGGATTTTAATAAGTTAATGACATTCTTCCTTTTAGTCATCAATACATTTATCTCCTCTATTAGATGCTAACCGCCTTGAGGGCAGGAACTAAGTCTTATTCATCTATATACTCCCAGTAGCTTTTAATAGACTGACTTGCACATTTCTGGCATCCAAAATGTACTAGCTAAATTATTTCAAGGATAAGCTACATGGTTAAAGTTTCAGTAGTATGTGTATTTTATTTAAACAATTTTTATTAGAGTTTTTAAAATGAAACCATACTGATTTTATCCTAAACATTGATTTCAACAGGATACAATTGGAAGCTGAAATACAATGTTACTGATGGGTTTAATATGCTGCCTACTGAAATACCATTTCTTAATTTATTACTCATTGATCCAGAGAAGACCTAAACTTGGAAGATGATTGACTGCAGCTAAGAAGTTCATCTGGAATTTGTAGGGAAAGATTTGGCTTCTTCTGTAAATATTTAATACCATAATCAGTAGCTTGATGGGGCTACTAGTTGACATTCTGTCCTTAAGAATGAAAATGATCACTTTCATCAGAAATTGCCCTGAATGTTTTCACTAATTTTCATCTTAAATCTCTTAGAGTAAAAGACTGTTCAGTTTTCTCTGGGTATGAACTAATTTAAAATTAAATATATTAGTTTAGAATTGCTGGGGAGTCCAAAAAATTATTTTACAGAAGGGAAACGTGATATAAAAAAACTCATTGTTTTTTTTTTCCTTGGAGGGGTGGGAGGGTCTGTCTATTTGTTTACCTGCCATGAGTAAGTGACCAAGTGGCTACTTGTAAGGATATATAATGTACTTCAATTAGGATATAGTTATTCTGCATGTAGGCAGTTCTGTTCAAAAGACACTGACAGAATTTACACTCTGGTCTGGACTATTAGAAGTCTTATAAGGGATTCTGTAGCAGGTGCGGTTGGTGCCCTGATCAGATCCAGATCCCCTCTGCACTGTATCTAGAACAAATGTGGTGCTCAGTAAATATCTGCTGAGGAAATAAGTAGATAAATAGAAAGGTGAGCAGTGGTCAGATCCTGTAGGTTTTCTCGTGCTAAGGATTTTGTACTTCACAGTGAAGGTGATTAGGAACAAGAGAGGATTTTAAACAAGGGCTTGATGGATTTCAATAAGTTAATGATATTCTTCCTTTTAGTTATCAGTACATTTATTATCTCCACCTTGAGGGCTGCTGCTGTGGTGTAGGTTGTTAAAGGTTCACACCTTCAGTCTTTGGTAAAGTATTGCCTGTGGCTGATGGGAGATGCCTAGCCCAGAGATGATTGAGAAGTCACACCCCTCTCTCTGAGCATGGCCCATGGCCAATGACTGACAGAGCAGCTCAGATTTCTTGCCTTAGGCTGGGAAAGCAACTTCTGTGGCACAGTCTATGCTAAAGAGCTCTCCGATGGGATCAGGCTGAGGCTAGACTTTTTGCCTGTGGTACAGTCTATGTTCCATAGCTCCATCTGGAATAAGAATGAGGCTAGATGTCTCCTCTGTGGTACAGTTTATGTTACCAAGCTTCCTTTCGGGCCAGGCTGAGGCTACACTTCCCCTTAAATGACGTCTTTGCCTGGCTCCTTCCACTGTTTATCCTACTTCACTCACTCCTCTGTAGTTTTCTCCTGATAGCACTGCAAGAATCCCTGTCTCAGGCTCTGCCTCAAGGAATTTCTACCTAAGATATATACAGAAAAAAATAAGGCAAGGAATGCATACTGTAGTAAAAGAATAAACCAAATGTGCAAATAATTGAAGCTAGACTGTTATGTAGTTTAAGAGATGCAAGGATAGCGCTATGGTGATTTAAACAGAAAATACTTTACATAGATTATGAAGGGATGTAAAATCCTTAAAGCAAGATCATCTGACATTAGTTTGGGAATTGCAAGTAGGCCATTTTATCTGGAATTATCTAAGATAATTCTTATCTACTATCTAGTTAGTAAATAACCCTCCCCCTCCCCCCCACCCTCAAAACTATCAAAGAATATTTTCTTCTGAGTTTAAACCTTTTCTTGAGTTCTTATAATAGTGGTCTTATACAGTATTTGTCCTTCTATGACTGACTAAAATTCACTCAGCATAATGCCCTCCAGATTCCTCCATGTTATAAGATGTTTCACGGCTTTATCATTGCATAGTATTCCGTTGTGTGGATATACCATAATTTGTTTATCCATTCATCTGTTGATGGTCACCTAGGTTGTTTCCATCTTTTTGCTATTGTGAACAGTGCTGCAGTGAACATGGGTGTGCGTATATCTATTTGTGTGACGGCTCTTATTTCTCTAGGATATATTCCAAGGAGCGGGATAGCTGGATTGTATGGTACTTCTATTTCTGGCTTTTTAAGGAAGCGCCAAATCATTTTCCAAAGTGGTTGTACCATTTTACAT
>NW_004443943.1:13021477-13023238 GCF_000243295.1 Trichechus manatus latirostris | reverse complement strand
AAGTGGTTGTACCATTTTACATTCCCACCAACAGTGTATAAGTGTTCCAGTCTCTCCAGCATTTATTATTTTGTGTTTTTTGGATTAATGCTAGTCTTGTTGGGGTGAGATGGTATCTCATTGTAGTTCTGATTTGCGTTTCTCTAATAACTGATGATCGTGAGCATTTCTTCATGTGTCTGTTAGCCGCCTGAACATCTTCTTTGGCAAAGGGTCTGTTCATATCCTTTGCCCATTTTTTAATTGGGTTATTTTTTTTTTGTTGTTAGATTTTGCAGTATCTTGTAGATTTTAGAGATTAGGTGCGGATTGGATTTGTTATAGCCCAAATTTTTTTCCCAGTCTGTAGGTTGTCTTTTGACTCTTTTGGTGAAGTCTTTTGATGAGCGTAAGTGTTTGAATTTTAGTAGCCCCCAGTTATCTAGTATCTGTTCTGCTGCTTGTGCGTTGTTACTTCTGGTTTGTATTCTGTTTATGCCATGTATTATTAGGGCCCCTAGCATTGTCCCTATTTTTTCTTCCATGATTTTTATCGTTTTCAATTTAATATTTAGGTCTTTGATCCATTTTGAGTTAGGTTTTGTGCATGGTGTGAGGAATGGGTCTTGTTTCATTTTTTTGCAGATGGATATTCAGTTATGCCAGCACCATTTGTTAAAGAGACTGTCTTTTCCCCAATTAATAGACTTTGGGCCTTTGCCAAATATCAGCTGCTCATAGGTGGATGAATTTGTGTCTGAATTCTCAGTTCTGTTCCATTGGTCTATGTATCTGTTATTGTACCAGAACCAGGCTGTTTTGGCTACTGTGACAGTGTAGTAGATTCTAAAATCAGGTAGTGTGAGGCCTCCTACTTTGTTCTTCTTCTTGAGTAATGCTTTACTTATCCAGGGCCTCTTCCTTTTTCATATGAAGTTGGTGATTTGCTTCTCCATCTCATTACAAAATGCCGTTGGAATTTGGACTGGGATTGCGTTGTATCTGTAGATTGCTTTGGATATAATTGACATTTTCACAATGTTGAGTCTTCCTATCCATGAGCAAGGTATGTTCTTCCACTTACGGAGGTCTCTTCTGTTTTCTTGCAGTAGTGTCTTGTAGTTTTCATTGTATAGGTCTTTTAAGTCTCTGGTTAGATTTATTCCTAAGTATTTTATCTTCTTGGGGGCTATTGTAAATGGTAATGATTTGGTGATTTCCTCTTCAAGATTCTCTTCGTTGGTGTAAAGGAATCCAACTGATTTTTGTATATTCATCTTCTATCCTGAAACTTTGCTGAAATTTATTAGTTGCAGTAGTTTTCTTGTAGATTCTTTGGGGTTTTCTGTGTATAAGATCATATAATCTGCAAATAGAGATACTTTGACTTTTTCCCTACCAATTTGGATGCCCTTTATTTCTCTTTCTAGCCTAATTGCTCTGGCTAGGACCTCCAGCACAATGTTGAATAAGAGTAGTGATAAAGGGAATCCTTGTCTGGCTCCTGTTCTCAAGGGAAATGCTTTCAGAGTCTCTCCATTTAGGATGATGTTGGCTATTGGCTTTGTATAAATGCCGTTAATTATACTGAGGAATTTCCCTTCTATTCCTATTTTGTTGAGAGTTTTTATCATGAATGGGTGTTGGACTTTGTCCAATGCCTTTTCTGCATCAATTGATAAGATCATGTGGTTCTTGCCTTTTGTTTTATTTATGTGATGGATTACGTTGATTGTTTTTCTAATGTTGAACCATCCCTGCATACCTGGTATAAATCCCACT
>NW_004443943.1:13006784-13020326 GCF_000243295.1 Trichechus manatus latirostris | reverse complement strand
TGGTTACCTTAATATTTACCTCTATTTTTCTAAGTTTATACCAGTCTTTTATTTCTTCATATCTCCTTGACTTCCTCTCCATATGAAAAATCTGTGTCTACGTTTTTTAAGTCCCTCTTTTTTGTTTTAATATCATCTTTTACATATTGACATCTGTTTCCCTATTTTCAGTGTTTTAGCTTTGGTTTGTTTTTGTGACTTCCCTATCTAGGTTGATATCTGGTTGCCTTGTCCTGTGTTCTAGTCTTGGGTTGTTATCTGATGTTATTGATTTTCTAACCAGAGAACTCCCTTTAGTATTTCTTGTAATTTTAGTTTGGTTTTTGCAAATTCCCTGAACTTCTGTTTATCTGGAAATGCCCTAATTTCACCATCATATTTTGAGACAGTTTTGCTGGATATAGAATTCTTGGCTGGCAGTTTTGTCCTTCAAGGCTTTCTATATGTCATCCCATTGCCTTCTTGCCTTCATGGTTTCTGCTGAGTAGTCAGAGCTTATTCTTATTGACTCCTTTGTAGATGACTTTTGGTTTATCCCTAGCCTCTCTTAAACTTCTCTCTTTACCTTTGGTTTTAGAAAGTTTGATTATAATATGTCTTGGTGACTTTCTTTTGGGATCTACCATATGTGGGGTTCGATGAGCATCTTGGATAGGTATCTTGTCATCTTTACGATATCAGGGAAGTTTTCTGCCAACAAATCTTTAACAATTCTCTCTGATTTTCTGTTATACCCCTGTTCTGGTACTCCAATCACTTGTAGGTTATTCCTCTTGATAGAGTCCCACATAATTCTTAGGGTTTCTTCATTTCTTTAAATCCTTTTATCTGATTTTTCCTCAAATAAGTTAGTGTCAAGTGCTTTATCTTCAGTCGCACTAACTGTGACTTCCGTTGCCTCGGTTCTGCTCCTATGACTTTCTATTGAGTTGTCTAATTCTGAAATTTTATTGTTAATCTTCTGGATTTCTGATTGCTGTCTGTCTGTGGATTCTTATAGCCTGTTAAATTTGTCATTATGCTCTTCTCTAATCTTTTTAATTTCCTCTGTTGTGTGTTCTGCATTTTGTTTAATTTCCTTCCTAATCTCTTGAAGAGTTCTGTATATTAATCTTTTGTGTTCTGCCTCCAGTAGTTCCAAGAAATTTTTTCCTCTGGAAAATTTCTAGATTATTTATTTTGTGAGCTTGTGGAAGCCATCATGGACTGCCTCTTTATATGATTTGATATTGACTGTTGTCTGCCGGCCATCAATAAGTTTTTATATTTATTTATTTTATGTTTGTTTACTGTGTCCTAGCTTCTTGTTTTGTTTTGATATGCCCAAATAGGCTGCTTGTATGAGCTAGTTTGATTATTGGCACCTTTGAAGCTCTAATGTCCTGTCACCAGGTGGTTAGATCTGTTACTAGGTATATGAGCTCAAGAGTCTGCCCACTCCTCCTGTATGAATTCACCTCAGGTGCCCAGGTAGATAGCCACCAAGTGTGTGGTGCAGGCTCTCACCTACAATCCTAGACAGGCATGGATGATTGCTGTAGGCGTAGTCATCTGGCTACAGCAGGAGGACATACTTTGAGCAAGGCAGGGGGCTGATGGCTGCCCCTGAGTATCCAGGAAGAAGGCGTGTCCCTGTTCCCTAGAGCGCATAGTTGGGTGAGTTTTGCAGCCGGACTAGGAGCACCCAGTGCTGTTGGCTGTAAGGACTGGGGGACACCTCTTATTCTTGCTCCCCTGTCTCAGGTGGCTAGGTGGCATGGGTTGAGCCACCAGTCCCCAGGTCCCTGATGTCTGAAGGTGAAGACCCTGCTTCATGGGCAAAGCAGGGTCAAATATCACAAACCTGCCACTTCACAGCTGAAACAGTTGAAGTTAAGCTTCAACTGTTGTACTGCAGTAATGAGGGCCTACACTGTTGAAATGGGCTACACAAGTCTCTGCAGGGGGAAAGGCACTCAAAGACTGTGGATCCCTTATGTCTGTGTCTAGGCAAAGGAGCTGTGCCTACCCTGGGTTCCTGGCTTAGGGGAGCCGGCAGTTTATTTTTCCCCTGTTTGTTAATTTGTTCACTCTCCAAGGCAGGAAGAATGACTCAGGGAGTGTGATGGATCCTACTTCCAGCCCAGGGGACTCGGCAGTTACGGAAACTGATCTGGGACCCAGTGCACAGCAGGGAGTTGGGAGGTAAATGGGAGAGAGGTTTTTCCCTGAGGGGTGTGTTTTTGATCCGCGTGGTTGGCTGGATGCAAATACTTACCTTTTGGCAATCGAGGCCTGCTGCTCACTGGTTCTGGGTGGCCGAGTAGACTCTCAGCAGCTGGGTCTCTCCCGGTGCAGAATATGCCTCCTGAGCATGGATGCTTGCCTGCCTCACCACGCACCCCCAAGCTAATCAGGCCTGAAGGGCTCAGGTTCTTGCAGGTCCAGTCTGGCACCTCCTCGCTGCTTCTGAACCGTCTCTTCCTTCCCCTGCCACTCAGTCCAGTTCTTCAACTTTGTCTTTGATGTTCAGGGCTCCTAGAGTGTCATATATAATCTAATCACTTGTTTTTTCAGGTCTTTGTTGTAAGAGGGTCCACTGGAAGCATCTCACTAGTTCGCCATCTTGGCCCTGCCTCCCCTTTGTTGTTAATTTAGAAGGGAGTGTGTCATAGATTGAATTGTGTCCCCCCAAAATATGTCAACTTGGTCTGGATCGTGATTCCCAGTAGTGTATGACTGTGTACCATTTTGTAATCTGATGTGATTTCCTCATGTGTTGTAAACTCTATTACTATGATGTAATAAGATGGATTAGCAGCAGTTATACTGAGGAGGTCTACAAGATTACATAGTGTTCTTAAGCCAATCTCTTTTGAGATATAAAAGAGAGAAGCGAGCAGAGACACATGGGAACCTCATACCACCAAGAAAGCAGTACTGGTAGCAGAGCACATCCTTTGGACCTGAGGTTCCTGCACTGAGATGCTCCTAGACCAAAGGAAGACTGATGTATCTCAAGGACCTTCCTCCAGAGCCAAAAGAGAGAAAGCCTTCTAGAGCTGATACCTTGAATTTGGACTTGTAGCCTTCTAGACTGTGAAAAAATAAATTTCTCTTTGTTAAAGCCATCCACTTGTGGTATTTCTGTTACAGCAGCAGTAGATGACTAAGACAAAGTGGGAAGCCGTTGAATGTTTTTGAGTATCACAGTGATTATGTTGGAACTGTACTTCTGAAGATATATATGGATAACTGTGTTGAATAAATATTAGTGGTGAGAAACAAGAGTTCAAGAGATCAGTAAGAAGGCTAATAGTGAGAATAAAATGGTATTCTACAGTGACAGTGAGGTGAGAAATAGATTTGAAAGCCATTTTGAAAGTAGAATTGACAGGACTTGGCAAGTATTTGGGGTAGAGAGCAAGGGAGGGGGAGAATGATGATACAAAGCATGTCTAAAGTGTCTAAAGTGTGGCTTCTTAATGCCTTCCCAGAAGTAGAATTGTTGCATTGAAGCATACAAACATTTAACATTCTGTAATAAAATACAATCACTAAGTTTTATACTGTTTTTAAAACCTTTGCCAGTTCAACAGAGGGAATGATATTTCATTCTTATTTTTGTTCATTCTGAAAATTATGAATAAAGTTGAAAATATTACCTAAGTTTTATCTACCATATCTATCGAAGGCTGAGACAGGTGAGCAAACACTCCTCTTAATGTGTTTCCGTCTCCTTTCCCTTGGAGTAGTTCTTGCTATACATAGTTTGATGCTGCATTATTTGGCCCATGAAGATTTATGACAGTTACAACCTTATTCAGATTCTTTTCTGACTATAAGTTGAGAGGGAATGGGAAACACAAATGGAATTTTCTAGACAACCAAGGAGACAATAGACTATGTGGTGATACTAAAGAAATGCCTTGTCTGCAAGTTCCTAGTAAAGTATTTTGCAGTCTTTGGGGTCAGAAGACCTGGGCCTGAATCTTGTCTCCACCAACAGCTGGTGTTACATACTTAGACAAATTGCTTAAACTCTATGATCCTCAGTTTTCAAATCTTTAAGATAGTACTTTCTTTAAAGGGTTGCTCTGAGGGACAATTGAGATAATGGGAGCAACTTTTCCTTATACTCACAAAATGAATGTTGGTGGATTTTATTCATGCTAGTCTTATATCTCCAAGGCAAGAACTACCTTCTCATTTTTCTGTTTCTCAGCATCTTTCCCGGCACATAGTAATTGTTCATTAAAGCTTTTCATGCAGATGGATGAATGAATTTTTGCCTTGGGTGACATAAGCGACATATAGTATATATACTTCATTCTCCTTTCCTCTCTCTGAAATAAGGAACAGGAAAGAAGAAGCATATTGGGAGCTTTCTGATATTAAAAACTTTCTTCTTCTCCATCTGTTTTGGCTTTGCCTGAAAACTTGTATATTTCATTTAGGATGGATGAAATTAATATCCCCTTCTTTGTAAAACAGTGTATTATTTCTGATGTGCCTCTGGATTCTATTACTGTTATTTAAACAACAGTATCCTGTTGAGGCAGTAGCAGCTGGCCTAGCACGTGGAAAAACTGTTGTTGCATCTTTTATTTTTACTTTTTGACATTTCCAGAAAATGATAGGAAGATGAAAAATGACCTTCTCTTTGGTATTCCCCACACCCCCTGTTGGAACAGCTTGTTCAGATTATTTGAGCAGCTCTGAATCTGTGTGTGTGTGTGTGTGTGTGTGTGTGTGTGTTTGTATGTGTATGTGTATGTGTCTGTACATTCTTGTGCTCCCAAATTTCCCTTCCCATCCTTCAGGAAAGTGTTTTGCTTAGTAACACATTTTTTTCTGAGTTTTATAGTGTACTTGCCTTATGATTTTAGTATGGCCATTTTCATCCTAATCATTTTGTGTGTAGTGAGTCTCTTTAGCCTTATAGCTACCCAGCTTCAGGTAGAACTAGACAAATAATACAATTACCTCATCTTAAAAAAAAAAAAAAAAAAGCAAAGAAAACAACTGTGGGTCAGGGGAATTAAATGATTTTCCAAGTTAGTTGAGATTAGAAGCCACTTTTCTAGCTTCAGCTGGGAACTTCTCACAAGACTCCCCTGAACCTTTAAATGTTTATATGCCAGCACCCCTAAGAGAGTGTCTATTACCCTTGATGTATATGGAGATGTGAATTGCCCTATTCACCTTCTATTTGTGTGTATGAGCTCAGGCTTCCATTGATTCTGTCTTCCTTGGACCAAAGAGGATTGAAGCAGGGTTTCTGTCACTCTTAGCTAAGATTATTGGCAAATGCACTGCCGCACACAATATTCTAACCAAAAACACTACAAGCCCTTTCTGGGTGTGATCTGTAGTTTCCATACTGATGGATTCACTTACATCATTGTCTTTCCTACATTCTACATTCCTACATCTATGCAGAAATCCTGACTATCTTCAAAATCTAGTTCAGGGGCCACTCCCTCTGTTAAGCCTTTCCCTCTTGTGTTGTTGGTGTTGTTAGATGCTATCAAGTTGATTCTGACTCATAGGATCTCATGTGACACAGTAGAACTGACCTATAGGGTTTTCTTCGCTGTGATCTTTATAGAAACAGACATCCAGGTCTTTTTCTCTCGGAGCTGCTGGGTAGGTTTGAACCGCCAACCTTTTGGTTAGAAGCCGAGCACTTAACCATTGCACCGCCAGGACAGAATTATTTTCTCATCCATACCTCTATGGATTTTCTTTTATTCCTCTCATATGATTTTTCACATTCTGTATTGTATGATGGGTATTTTTTTGCATATTTTTCTAACTCCTTAAATTATAAGTCCAGATTGCTTCTAATTTATTTCAATATCCTCCATAGCACTTACACAGTGTATAAACACGGAGTAGGAAACTAATAAACATTTGTTAATCTGAATAATTATGAGAGGCTGAATTTTCTCCCTATGGTAGAATTACACAGATAGTTTTTATTTAATGTATTTTAAACTTAAACAGTAGGGAAGATAGTCATACTTTAGTTTTTCAATGTTCTTTCTTGCTACTTTTATTGGATTTGTTCTCGTGAGTGTTACTCACATGCATAGCTCTGTCATTCTGTTTTTAAACATACCATCATTTCTGAGGGGTTACTAGCTGTCAAGAGTGTACCCATTACCAAAGATGGAGCCTTAAAAGTATATTCAGTCTGCTAAAGTAAGGATGAGAACCAAAGACCTGTTCTTTAATGCAAAAATATACTCCAAAGGATAGCTCTTTGAACTGCCCAAAACTGTCAGCCATCCTACTGTGGAAACTACAGAGTAGCATATGACTATAGTTTGTGTCTGTTTTTCTTGGGAAATAACTGGAAAGATTGACCTTTGCCTGGGTTGCTTCTTTGACACTTCTTCCAACTCAGAAAACTGTCACTTAAGTTGATAGCTATTTCTGGAACTAAAACTCAAATACAGTTATGACTTTCTGGGAGGAATTTACTAATTGAGACAGGGCAGTAATTGATTTTACAAAATAAATGGAATCAGAAAATCAAGTGATTTCATATCAGTTCATATGATGAATGCAGCCTATACATGCATTTTGTCCTAGACTTGTGAAATTGTGCTTTTCTCATTAGAAAACTTGAATCAAATTGGTTGATTAAAAAAAATGATAGTTTGGAATTTTTTTGACTAATGTTTATTACTGAATATTTGTAAGAATAAATTTGGTAAAGAAAATGCCATTGTATATTCTCTATTTGGTAAGTTAAAGTGTTTCTGGTTTCATTTGTTAAAGAGTCTGAACAGGGTGCCTCAGAGTGTGGGAACTGGCCAGGGCAGAATGACTAGGGAGAAGGGATTATGTTCCAGATCATTAATACCTATTTCCTGTCTTCATAATCTCTAGGCTGCCTGTTTTCTCAAAAGAAAAGGAATTATCCTGATTAACTCTGGGTTCTTTCCCTCCTTTCCTATGTTAGTGTTTTGTTTCCTTTTTCCCTTAAAAGAAGATGTAAAGGTGCCCAGGACAGCTCGTATTCTCCAAAATCTCTGATTACTCACCTGGGTGAATAGAGTGAAAAGAAGAGGAGGTCCAACTCCTTCCCTAGCAATATTTGTGTGTGTGCGGTTCTGAGCTTAGGAAACACCTCTACAACCTCTTTCCCTCAGGCAGATAACTTAGCTGCCTTTTTTTTACTCTCTCAGGCTGGTTTTCACGTAGCTATTCAGAGATCTGCTGCAATACACACGTATGGGCAACCTCTTTTTCTCCCAATATTCTGCTCCCCGCTTCCTTTACTTGTGATGGTTCATATGTTCTATCAGACTCTCCTTGCAGATAGATTATAGATGAGTGGAAGTTTCCAATATTTTCCAGCTTATGGAATTCGTACAAAACATATAGGGTACTATGATGGTTAATTTTATGTGTCAGCTTGGCTAAGTTGTGGTGCTCAGTTGTTTGGTCAAACACTAGTCTAGATGTTGCTGTGAAGGTATTTATTAGGTATGATTAACATTTACAATCAGTTGACTCTTAAGGAAAGGTTACCATTGAAATGTAGCTGGGTCTCATCCAATCAGTTGAAGGCGTTAAGAGCAAAAACTAAGGTTTCCATGAAGAGAAGGAATTCAGCCTCAGTTTGATGTAGATATTTGGTCGGAGTTCCCAGTCTGCTACCTGGCCTACGATTTTGGACTTGCCAGTTTCCACAATCATGTGAACCAAGTACTTAACATGAATCTTTCTCTCTCTGGAGAACTCTGACTAAAACAGGTCCCGACTTGGTTATTTTCAGTACTGCCTTATGTTCCTACCTCCCCCAGCCCCAGTCAGAAGTAATCTCTTTTTCCTAATAAATTTACCAATTCTACTTTGCATGATAGCTACGATGTAGGCATCTTATCTACACCCTCTTCCAGTGTAAGCTTATAAAGGGGCTATTTTTTATTCCTGGTGGTATTATCAACTTAGGGCCTTTGATGCACTAGAAGCTCAGAGCTGGTTATAAGCGTTCTAAATTACGTTAGAACAAAACTCCGTCTTTTTCTTTCCCATTTCCAAAGTTTCAGTTACCTCGACAAATAAGAATGTAAATGCACATTACTGGCTCCTCTACTAAAGAAGTGAAGGATATTATTTTTGACCTTCAGGATTTCACTGATAGAAAATTAAGCTAACTATGGAGTGTGTATGTATGGAGTTTGTACATAAGCAGAAAATCAAAAAATGATATGATACATTCTTCAATTAGTATAAGACATGTGGTATTTATTACGAGATCTATGGTAATTCAGAGATGGTGGAGTTGTTATGGTCTAGAGAATTTGAGTAAGGGACCAGAGTAGTTACTACTGTAAAAAGTACAGGTTCTGAGGTCCCACATTCTCTAAAAACCCACTGCTGTCAAGTCGATTCTGACTCATAGTGATCCTGTAGGACAGAACAGAATTGCCCCATAGGGTTTCCAAGGCTGTAAATCTTTACGGAAGCAGACTGCCACATCTTTCTCCCACAGAGTGGCTGGTGGGTTTGAACCACCTACCTTTTGGTTAGCAGCCGAGTGCTTAACCACTGTGACACCAGGGCTCCTTTTTCATATTGTATACATTTCCAGATTTTCCTAGGTAGACCTGGACAGGGGATCAGACATACACAGACTCATTGTTACCTTTTCTCATGTAGTAAAGAATGCTCTTAGGAAGTAGGCATACTCCTTCCTGCAATATTGAAGATGAAGAAAAGAATATGGGAGATGCAAGTACAGAAATGAGAGAGTAGCCTCTCGTTTTCTTGATTAATGAAAAGGGGACTTCATAATACCAAGGGCTTAGTGGAGCTTTGATTTGGATAGGTAGAAGAAGGTAATAGATCAGGTTCAGAGTGTGCAGGAAGATAGCCAAGAAAATCAGAGTAGGACCGGGGGTTAGGACAGTGGGATATTTGCTACCACAACGTTGGACATGCTCCATCAGTGATGTCTTTAAAATATATTGCTATTTTGACATACTAGTTAGGAAGCACCTCTAGGATTTTTACATTCTTACTCACTACTTACAAAGGGATTGTCAAAGGGAATAGGGCTGTCATGTAGAATATGAGGAAGGGATTGTGAGTTAATACTTGAAAGTGAATTATACACTTTCCTTTTTATGCTTGCCTCAATTTATTTTTTTCCTGAAAACATTTTGTAACTTATAATTACTGCTGAGTTCCCTGGATGTGGGCACACTGAGGCAGGCGGATTTATAAAATGGGTCTGGAAAATCAACTAGAAACCCTTCCAGCAATGGAAAAGTTTGGCTTTTCTTAAGCCACCCATGATATGTTCACTTTCAGGTTTCTGTGTTTATGTGGAAGAGAGAAACAGAAAGATATTGTTTTGACTAGTGTTGGCAAACTGAAGAAATCTGTTTTCTGTTTAAAATGTTATTCTTTTCTCCTGTAAAGTATGCTTAAATTTATTTCCTCACTGGTTTAAGAGAGTGCAGATATGCACTGAACTTGTACTAATAGCTTAATTGCCAACCTCATCTAGTCTCCATTGTAATCTGGGTCCCCAGACGCACCCAGGTTGGAATCCAGTGAACAGGTAAGTATTTGGAAAAAAATATCATGACTTCAGCTGAAGCATTATAGTTTCCACCTGGTAAAAGTAAGGGAATAAACATGTGTTTGAACTTGCTGTCCATGAAGTTAATTTCACATTTTATCCACAAAGAGAGTATTTGCCTAGTTTAATTTCTCATTGTAATATATGCTACACAATTGATAATTCATTAGAAGTATTCCAAGTATAGTAGTTGAAAAGAAAAGAAGCATGGGTTGAATTTTTTATTCATATCTTATTTTCTTAGACTATTATTCTTGCTGAATTTTGCCATATTCCTAGGAACAGTTAATTATCACAAGGAGCAGATTGACACTAATGAGGCGTGGAAGCAAAAAAAAAAAAAAAAAATTTAGTATCCAAAATTTTAGACTAGTGCTATTTCATTCTTTCTCTGTATTTTCAAAAGGGACTGAAGTGTTTTTTAAGAATAATTCCCATTGCCCTCAGGTTCTCTCTGGTCATATTCATGTGTACTTTTCGTTGAACTTGAAGGCAATTGAAGTGATTAGTCACACCTGCTACTTTTCCTGGACTTAATTACTTGAGATCAGTAGAAGTGGGTCCTGACTTTTTTTTAATGGTGGTTTCTTTGTGGTATAGTGTTTAAAAAAAAAAAAAAAAGTCCTCCTCAACCCTTTTCAATGTACCATGCGAAAATTTTCTTTCAATAATAGATGAATAGATGTACTTGCCTTTCTAGTAGTAAAAGTTTTCAAAAAACAGACACCTAAAGTATCTCATATGGAGTAGCCACTCATTTGGAATTGCTCACTGCCTGAGCAGTTGTTAGAAGAATTTGCAATATATGAAATAACTGTGACTGGTGAGGTCATTGTTAAAATTAGGTTAAAACTAATGCAAGATTCTTTTTTTAAAAAAATTATTTCCTTGAAGATAACAGTGCTTATTTTTAAAAGGGCTTAAACTGAACCTGTATTTTTTTTAGATTACTGCATTTTGTGAAGTGTGTGTATATGTGTGTGAGAGAGAGAGAGAGACACAGAGAGAGAATTTTAAGAAGCTGAAAGAATAAGTCACAGAACAGGGATTTGTTTTATCTGTCATTAATTGAGAGGATATTTCTAATATTTTGAAGATATATTCTTAATATTTAGAGACAAAAGAGTGACTTGAAGGGACTATAGCTCTCATTCAGGGTAGGGTTCTTTATTCTTGTATAAACAAAAAGAATAAAGTATGATATTTACATATTTTTACATAGTGTGATATTGTAGTTAAAACTTTATAGCTAAGTTCGAAAGTATTTTTTAGAATACCTAAGGCAACTAGAATTATTCTTAGAGTTGAAAGAGTAAGGGATGCTAGTATTATCACCCGTAAATGCTCTGAAGAGACATTGTATGTGACATATATTCCTTAAGAGCCTCATAAAAGCCACAGGATGGACAAAGGAGCATATGAAAAAATTATTCTACCATGGACTCATAATCCATGCTATGTTTGTTCCTTGTATAATGTCTGAAATGCCTTGTTTATGGTACCAAGAGTTTTGAGTCACCTTCCACTTTGCATGGAGTTGAGATCATACTCTTTGTGTGGACAGAGATCCTTCTCTACTGACTGTATCCATCAGATGGACTTAGATATTACTGCAAGAAAAACAACAACAGCAACTCTCTAATATCACTGAATTAACATAGCAAAAATTTATTTCTCACTTACATCACATGTCCAACATGGATCGGCAGGTGGGCTCTGCCCAGTATGTTATTAGTTGCCATTGAGTTGGCTCTGACTCATTGTGACCCATGTACAACAGAATGAAATGTTGCCCAGCCCTGTGCCATCTTTATGATCGTTGGTATACTTGAATCCATTGTTGCAGGCAGTGTGTATTTTGAGTGCCTTACAACATAGAGGAATCACTTTCCAGCACTTACGTTGGGCAATTTTCTGTTGGGATCCATTGGGCTAATTTTTGGAAGTAGGTTGCCAGGCCCTTCTTCTTATTCTGTCTTAGTCTGGAAGCTTCACTGAAACCTGTCCATCATGGGTGATCCTGATGGCATTTGAAATACTAGTGGCATAACCTAGCCTTGGCACATGTTTCCAAATTTCCACTGAAGAGAAAATGAAGGTTTGTCACTTGCTCTTGGCTTTTAAATTTTTCTGTTTTCAAGTGGCATATGTCGCTTCTACACTCATCTCATTGGCCAAAGCAAATCACAGGACCGCATCTAACCTCAAAAGAATCAGGGAGGACAGCACTGCCATGTTACTAGAAAGAGGAGGACCAGAATAATTGTGGATAGTCGAATGCCATTCAGAACTTCCATAAATGATTAGCATAGTCCCAGGAGAGAAATGTTAATGTAAATTCATTGCTTTTATTAGAAAAGAAGTTCAAAGCACATTTCCTGCTAATTAATGGTGTCATGTTTGAAGAAGAGTCCACAAATGCATATTTTTAATAACTGAAAAATAAGGAGAGCTTTTTCTTTAATCATGATTTAGTCTTTGGTAGTTGTATAATAAATTACAAGTGGTTACAACTACCACTTTTGGTGCTGCTAAATTATAGCTCTTCAGTATCGTGGAAACAAAAAGGAAAGCTGGTCTCCATGGAGGTCATAACTTTTTTTTTTCCTGGAGGTGCAAGAACAGGTGCTGAAATTTAAATGGTGAGAAGTTTGTAGGGAGGGCAACTGAAGAGAAGCTGAGTGACCCTGAGGAACTCTTGGGGTTGTTTTACAACAGGAATAGAAGAGAGAGGGAGGAGAAGAATGTCTGCATTTTTTATTCATGATGAGAGGCAGTTAGGTTGAGAAGAATGAAACATGTCCTCATTTATAAAATATTAATTGGTGAAAATTCTCTCTCTCTCTCTCTTTCTTTCTCTACCTATCTCATACACACAAATCCCCCCCTTCATTAATAGCAAATACTTACTAGCCAACCATTCTATATTCTGTATATACAGTGGCAAACAAGACAGACTAGTGGGTATGACCGTGATAAATATATGTAGAAAACATAAAGCAGAGCAAGAAAACACAGAGTACAGGAAGGCACTATTTTATATAAAGTAGTCAGGAAAGGCTTATATCTGAAGAGGTGACATCTGAGGAGAAAGAATAAACTGAGGAAGCAAGCCATAAAATGATGTCGGGAAGAACTTTCCGGACAGAGAGAAGATTAAGTGCAAAGACTCTGAGGTGGAACCATGTTGATCTGCTGTCTAGGTCTTCAGTTATGAGTATTTGCAGGGTTTGGCATAGTACCTGGCCCATAGTAGTTCAGTAAATATTTGTGGAATGAATAAATACAGACTCCATCCTCAAGAAATTCATGATGTTGTAGAGAACAGAGGCTGGCTAAAACTAACTGTACTTGGTGACAGTAATAGCATTCAGCACTGCCTACACACAGAGCACTCACTGTACTAGTGTCTTGCATAAAATGATCTTACTCAGTTTCCAAAGCAGTACCATGGACACATGCTATTGTTCCCACTTATTAAACAGAAAGCCGAGAGAGATACCAAGGTATCGTGACTGCACATTTGGACTCTGGAGCTAGACTGCCTGGATTTGAGTAAGAGGTCTGTGAATTTGGGCAAGTTACTTAACTTCTCTGTGCTTTAGTATCCTCATCTATTAAAAAAAAAGAAGATAATAATTTTAAGAGTTGGTGTGATAATTGCATGAAGTAATTACATGTAAAGTGCTTAGAACAGTACCTGGCACTGTAACTCTTCTTATCATCGTCTTCATCATCATCATCATTATTTTTCATACTCTATAGGAACTAAGGGGAACTAACTGTTTGAGGGTGTCACAGAAGGCTTCGCAGATAAGATGTTTGGGCTGAGACCTGAGTGGATGAGTAGAAACTGTACAAGGGTAAAAGATTATTCAGGTGTTTTTTGGTGGATTTCATTTTTCAGGGTGTGTGTGTGTGTGTGTGTGTGTGTGTGTGTGTGTGTGTGTGTGTGT
>NW_004443943.1:12937522-13006684 GCF_000243295.1 Trichechus manatus latirostris | reverse complement strand
GTGTGTAGCCCTGGTGGTGTACTGGTTAAGAGCTTGGCTGCTAACCAAAAGGTCAGCAGTTTGAATCTACCAGCCACTCCTTGGAAACCCCATGGGGTCAGTTCTACCGTGTCCTGATAAGGTTGCTATGAGTAGGAACTGACTTGACAGCAATGGGTTTGGTTTGGTTTTATGTATCTTTTTACTGAATATCAGACGACTGTAAGTTAAGTTCCCTCTGTTTCCAGAAATGCTTCTAGGCTCACAACTTGTAGACACAAGAGTAAAATCATTGTTGTTTTCTATCTTATAAGACAAAAAATAAATTCAGGCCACTCTAGCTTTTATTTTCATTAAGCAGTAATGTCCTGTGCGTATAGTCAAATTGAAGAGTTAACAGTGGTAGTTAAAATTTAATATCCCCTGAGAATATTTAATATGACTGTGTAGAGTTGTATGTGTGGATATGTGTGCATAATTGCATTTGCTTTCTACTATACAATCTGTTACTGAATCACAGATATGATATCTTTTATAGGCATACAAAATTAGACCTGGGAATATACCCTGCATTATATGAGAGAAGAGAATGCCTCATTTGTTTCACAAGTATGAAATTTTACATATCGTTACAGCATCTTAATCGATTCTTTTTTATTTTTTTAAGAGGAACTTGAAATATGTTAAGAGCTCATTATCTAATGAAGCTGAGACTTACTTTTTAGGCTAATTCCTGGGACAGCACAGGCTTGCTTTGCATTGTTGGGACTACTGATATGCTCATGAGTTGTGTCTGAAATTTAATCCGGTGATAGAAATTTAAACTACATGATGTTGGTGGCAGAAAGCTCAAATCCAATGTGGCAACTATGTGAATATTTATCTGCATGATAACCAAGTCCCTACAAATTAG
This sequence comes from Trichechus manatus latirostris, assembly GCF_000243295.1. Taxonomy (NCBI): domain Eukaryota; kingdom Metazoa; phylum Chordata; class Mammalia; order Sirenia; family Trichechidae; genus Trichechus; species Trichechus manatus. Next base: position 13,005,792 of record NW_004443943.1, on the reverse strand, counting down.
AATTACATGTGTGTTTACTTAAAGTTTACTATGGAAAAAATACCTGAGAAAGAAGGAAAGCGAAATCTATCATCTTTTATCTTTTAATAATATATGTGCAAGTGGATGATTACAATGTGGGAGAGCTGGAGGTGACTGGAAGAGAACATTGTGAGGATGTTGGATTACTGGAATTTTTATATACTAGAATCCAGTTTCTATTTTGAGAATGCCAACACATTGTTCTGATATATATTTACATAGATAAAAACCCTGTATCCACAAACAGTCATTTTATGAGTGTGGAATAATTTTTCTGTGGTATAAATTGGTACTTCTGTTTCTGGCCGTCGTTCTGGACTCAGACAGATGACCTTTATAAACACGATTTATTATTTACCTAAATTGGTTCTCTCCCTAGGCCTCATCAACACTCCTGTGCAGTAGACCTGATTATGGCAAAACTGTAGCAAGAAAACATAGGGAATCTAATTATTTTCACATTTCAATTTCTCTTTAAAAATATTTCCCAAGGATTTCATGGAGTTTCTATACAAGGGTGATAAATTCCTCCTCACTTCTTTTGGTTCCCACTTTCCCCTAAACCTCAGGCCTTGTAAATGATTAAAATCTCATGATTTAGTAAGGTTTCAGCACTTGTACTTTTCAGGGGCCATTTTAAAATTTGCAGTAATTTTTGTTTATATATTTTGCATTGTAAATGAACTATGATTCTTACATTGTTAAATGTGGGAATTTAGGAAGGCATATATTTCATAGCCAGGTAAATACAGTATCAGTTGTACCCATGACTAGGGCTGATTTAAAGTGTTAAACTGGAAGCATTGAACAGTAATATGTCATATATTAATTGCTCTAAAGCACAGATCCTTTCTTTGGTGAGGACTGAAGTTTCTATAGGACAAGGGTAGCTTCTTTATTCTCACCATCTGTGGTTCATACAATGCCTTCAACTATGATGAGATCACAGTTGGACAGGATGGAATTTCCTTGTTTAAATTATCCAGTTTTCCCACACAAAGTTGGCAACAGCTATCATATTATGACATATATTTTCATTATATTTCACATGCCTTGGCAACAGCTATCATATTATGACATGTATTTTCATTATATTTCACATGCCTTCACAACTATACAATGTACACATAAAAGCAAGATTAGTGATGGATGTTAAATTCATATTAAACAAAAACACCCACGTATATTACTTTTATCTAACTTTATAAAGTAATGGCTTGATTTTTTTTGTTTTGTAGTGCTATGAATACACATGATAAATATATTATTTCTAAAATATTTGAGACCCAAGTGTATTTAATAAAAATGATCAGCACAGTGCCTGACACATGATAGATGTTCAATCAATATGGAAAGAATAAATGACTGAGTGAATGAATGAAGTTACATAACATAGAAGCTCAGCCATCAGCATGCCCAGATAGCATGGCAGCTTCACTGCTTCATAGTTGCTTGACCTTGGTCAAGTTACTTAATCTTTCTACATCTTAGTTCCCTTATCTGTAAAAGGGAATTGTTTTGATTAAGCAGATAAAGCAGCACAGGAGCAATACATGCTTAAAATATTTTAGAAATTTTTTTTCAAATTATTATTATTTTTAAAATTTTATTTCATTGTTGTTGTTGAGAATATACACAACAAAACATACCAATTCAACAGTTTCTACATGTACAATTCAGTGACATTGACTACATTCTTTGAGTTGTGCAACCATTCTCACCCTCCTTTTGTGAGTTACATCTCCTCCATTAACATAAACTCACTGACCCTTAAGGTTCCTATCTAATCTTTCTAGTTGTTAGTGTCAATTTGAGCCCATATAGATAGTTCTTAAAAGAGCATAATGCTCAAGGCAGACATTTTTTACTAGTTAAGCTAAACTCTTGTTTGGTTTTAAGAAGACTTCAGGGAATATTTTTGGGTTAAGGTTTAAATATTATCTCAGGACAATAGTTTCAGAGGTTCATCAACTCTCCATGGCTCCAGAGAGTCTGGATTCCATCAGAATTTGAAATTATGTTCTGTATTTCCCCCCTTTTGATCAGGATTCTTTTATAGACTCTTCGATCAAAATATTCAGTAACGAGCCTGGCACCATCCAGTTCTTCTGGTGTCATGGCAAACGAGGCAGTTATTCCTAGAAGAAATCAGTCACACATTCCATTTCCCCCTTCTTCCCCTGACTCCCCTTCCCCTATTGCTCCATAGAGCATAAGGCCAGTAGAGACCAATTGTTGTGTCTTAGATGGCTGCTTGCAAGCTTTTAAGACCCCAGGAACTATACAGTGAACTAGGAGGTAGAACAGAAGCATTAAACATATTACTAGGCGATTTAACTGGGATGTCCCATGAAACCATGATCCTAAACCTCCAAACCAAGGAACCAAACCTCATGAGGTGTTTGGTTGTACATAAGTAGCCTCAGCAGCTACTCTTTTTTTTTTTTTCATTGTTGTACATCAAATTATTTTTAATGAATGTAAAATTCTGATTAAATGAGTAGCATGGTTAGCTGGCAGTTTTTATCTAGGAATACCAAACCAACCAAACTCATTGCTGTCAAGTGGATTCTGACTCATAGTGACCCTATAAGACAGAGTAGAACTGCCCCATAGAGTTTCTAAGGAGCAGCTGGTGGATTCCAACTGCTGACCTTTTGGTTAGCAGCTGAACTCTTAACCGCTGTGCCACAAGGGATAGATTACTCATTTTCATTACTAGTAATATTCATTACCAGTTTTCGAAAATATTAAATACCATAGTTTACATTGAACATAATTTTTTTTCTTTAATCTTCAAGTCACATGTAAATTATTCAACTTGCATTTATGAAGTGAGCATTTATTATGTTGCTTTTCACTGACCTAGGTACTGGGGTTGTGTAGTTAAGGAGACTTCTAGAGTAATAGACAAGCAAATAGTGGAATGCTGTGGAAGTAAAGCAGAGGCATCTATGCAAATAGAGGGAAAGAGAGGTTTGGAGGAAGAAGTGAATGCATGGATACTGGAGGCTTTCTGTAGGTGGTGAAATTTGAGTTAAATTTTTATGGTAGGCAGAATTACTGGAAATGACCCTTAAGATTCCATGACTCCTAATCCTGTGACTGTAATGAGATATCACTGCCGTGATTGTGTTATGTTATGTGGCACAGTTGTTGTTGTTAGTTGTAGTCGAGTTGATTTTGACTCATGGTGACCCCATGTGTGCAGAGTAGAACTGCTCCGTAGGGTTTTCAAGGCTGTGAATTTTTGGAAGCAGATCACCAGGCCTGTCTTCTGAGGTGTCTCTGGCTGGGTTCAAACTGCCAACCTTTTGGTTAGTAGTCGAGTGCTTAACTGTTTGCACCACCAAAAGCTTGATTTTTTTCCTCACATGCCCTTAGAAGCACAGAACTGTCATGGCTTGTACCAGAAGAGGAGGGCAGAAGAGAAGTCAGGAAGATAAGAAACACAAGAAAAATTCTACGTGATATTACTCCTTTGAAGATGTAGGAGGCGACATAAGAAGGCATGTGGGTACCTTAAGGAGCTAAATGAGGCCCCTGGCTGATGGCCAGCAAGGAATTGGGACCTCAGTCCTACAACCACAAGGAACTGAATTCGGCTAACAGCCTGAATGAGCTTGGAGACTGATTATTCATCAGAGCACCTCCAGATAAGAGCCCATCCTGGCTGCCACCTTCACTTCTGGTGTTATGAGACCTAGAAAAGAGAACCCAGCCAAACCTACCCAGATTTCTGACCTACAGAAACTAGGGTGTAAGAAATGAGTGTTGTTTTAAGCTGCTAAGTTTGCATTAATTTGTTATATTAGGGGCAGCTATTACCATTATTCTAAGAGATATGGAGCTATAGGTAAACATGTAGTATCTGGATCACCAGCGCTTTATTCATAGCCTACCATGTTAGAGTAATAAAATGACCAACATTCATTAGAAGGTAAAAATTCTAATTTGGTCATATCTATTCTAAGGATCATGTGTCTGTGTAGGGAAGTTTCATTCTGGTGAGGTGGGAATAATGTACACTGAATAAAATATTGTTAAAAGTTGGTATAAATTAAAATAGGTAAGGGTAATTTCAATCGGGGAAGAGAGAATGGTGTCTACTAAAATTCATAATAAATTAAAATAGAGGACAGGGGGAGAAGGCAAGTTGGAAACAGTGGAAAGTAATAAGCAATACTTTTCTCTAGTGAGAATTCACTATGTGCAAATTTAGTCTTATGATATTTGTAAATAAGATTCTTAGTTTGTTTCGTTCTGCACTTGCTTATTAAGTTTAGTACCTTTCTCCAATGGTGAGAGAAAATGCATTTTAATAAAAATAGATGTTCTGAGTTAGAGGATACATTCGCTTTAGCAGGTAAACTAAAATCAGTACCTTTTTGCCAAATATAATTTGATTTTAATGTTTTCATCTTTGTAAAAATGTAGGATGTAATTTGTGTAACTCACCACCTATTCCTCTACAAAATATGCTTTAAATATATTCTTTCCCTGAAATATTTTTAATAAAATCTCTCATATCAAATCAGTAATACATGCTTTAAAATTCTCAAATGACTAAATCGGATTTGATTTATTTCTATATTATTATGTCAGCCATCTAGGTCTATGATATCAAAATATTTATTTATAATGTGTACAAATGAATTGATGAGTTCCCCACTCTCTCTATGTATAACTTCTGAGAATTATGGACTAGCACTATTAACCAGTTACCCTGCTAATAGTAGGAGCCCTGGTGGCACAATGGTTAAGCACTTGGCTACTAACTGAAAGGACTGCAGTTAAAATCCACCAGCGGCTCCGTGTGAGAAAAGACTTGGCAATCTGCTCCCATAAAGATTTCAGCCTAGGAAACCCTATGGGGCAGTTCTCTTCTGTCCTGTAGGGTCTCTATGAGTCGGAATTGACTCGATGGCAGACAACCACCACCACCGCTAATAGAAAATTTCATAATGTACATTAATGTGACTTAGAGGCTAATGTTTCTGTGTGGTTCTTTGGTTTACAACTGCAGCCACCAACATAATTTTAACACGTCAATAAGGTATATTCTAAAAAGAAAATAACACACTGATGAAAGCAGAACATTTTTTCCTACACCATGTATTCTGCATTATTTTACCTGAAAGTTGAGCTCATCTTTGCAAAGAGGCAGATAGCAGTAAAAAAAAAAAAAAAATCCCCGTTTGATAAACTAACAGCAATGGAAGGAAGATAATTATCTAGCCCAACCAGCAATATCTAAACAAAGGTTAAGCATCAGAGGCAGAACATTATAAAAGAAAGCACAAATGTGTATATTTCCGCCTTTCACTTCTTACTTTCATACTTTCCCCTGGAGAAATCGGAGAATATGGGAGAAGTATAGGAACAGTCCTTCCCACTTCCATTTTGCCTACTGTAAAACCAAAGTTACTTCAAAATAAGGATGTTTTTGAGCAAAGTAGTTTGTCTGCTTTTCTTTTCAACATGACTACAATAAAACTTGATTTCTAAGTGGCACTTTAATCAATGTTGTCTCCCCTTGTCTTGGTTGTTTAATTCATTCAACACTCTGGCATTAACTTTCTGAGAACTTTCTAATTATGCCTGTGGTCAGAAATGTTAAATTGATTTCTGCTCTGATATCCTCCTCCAAGATGTTCTGACCCTTTTTTCTTAGTAAAGTTTCCTTCATTCTTTTCTTTAACAAGGTTAAGGAATCTTGCTTAGTCTACTTGCTTCATAAATACCTTTTTCCCAAAGTTTATATAATGGATTTAGAAATAACACTGGGAAATTCACAGAAGGAAGTCACATGGTCTTGTGATTTTAGAGATAAGAATTATAACATAGGCATAGCTTAGGCTTCTAATGTGTGGTCGCCACCATAAGTATGAGAATTTCATGAGGAGAAGAGGCCAGAACAGTAGGATTGATGGTATTCCTGCCTATAAATACCACCTCTAGCTGTCCTCAGTTCTGTCCTTTAATTGTGTTTCAAGGAACCTTGGAAAGCAGAGTATTTTGTATTCATAAAAGACTTAAAAACTATTTTTTTATATCACAAGTATTGTGTGTCAGGCATAAAGATACAATTAAGAATAAAATATAAGCTGCATAATGACAGAAGTTTTTGTCTGTTGATTTTGGTTAATGCCTATTTTTGCTACCATAGTGTATGCTCCATGTGGATGAGGTTATGTGTATTCTTATTTACCAAGTGCCTAGCACTATGCCTGATGCACACTTACACATAGACATGAGAGAATATTTATACTATAGATGTATACCATATGTAAAAAAAATTGGCACAGTGGTGCTTACAAAAATACCTCATGGGATAAACAAACATAGAAGGTGCTCTCTATTTGCATAAAAATACAGTACATTTTTATGGAATCCTACTATATGTATGTATATATAAAGAGTCCCTGAGTGACACAGATGTTTAAACTCTTGACTAGTAGCCGAAAGGTTGGCAGTTCGAACCCACCCAGAGGCTCCTTGGAAAACACGCCTGGCAGTCTGCTTCCAAAACCCTATGGAGCAGTTCTACTCTGCACACATGAGGTTGCCATGAATCAGAATCGACAGCAACCACCACCACCATGTATAATGAAACTTGTGTTTTTACTTAACATACCATAAATGACTTACTACATTAATATGTACATTTCTGCAAAAATAATTTTGATGGCTACATAGGATGTAACAGAATTTACCAGTTTGTTCCTTAATCTGTTTTTATTATAGAAACAATGCTCAAGAAAGACATCGTGATTTCATGTTGCACATATAATTATTTTCTGATGATATATCCTTAGAAGTAGACTAGGTGGATAAAAATGTGTTGGTTCACAAACATAGTGCAAAGATTCTAGTAAAGAATACATTGACGTGGTCAGTCATGCCTGTCAGTGTCTTAAATATAGTTACTTTAATTGGTTTCCCTTGAATGCACTGTTGAAATGATTGGCCCTGAGGGAAAGGGAGTTTTGATTAGGAGCAGGTTTTGATAATTGTCCTCCACCTGCCCATCCTGCAAAGAATATCTTTGATAGCAAGAAGGAAGCATGAGAGTAAAGAAGGGTGAGGAGGTAGACAAGTAACAAAAAAGGCCCTGCTAGAAGACAGGCTAAACTGTATCTTAAGAGTTTTGTGAAGTCTGTCTTTGCCTTCACCTGGACCTGCTTCTACAAAGAGCCCTGGTAGCGCAGTGGTTAAGCACTCTGATGCTAATGAAAAGGTTGGTGGTTCAAACCCACCAGCTGCTCCACGGGAGAAAGATAGGGCAGTCTGCTTCTGTAAGGATTACAACCTTGGAACCCCTATGGATCAGTTCTACTCAGTCCTGTATGGTCGGTATGAATTGGAATTGATTTGACGGCAGTAGGTTTGGTTTCTGGTATGGTTATACCGGCTTCTAAGTGTAATAAGTATGGGCACATATGCGGAGAGTTAGCATTTTCAGTGGGAAGATCTGGATTTTAGTTACTTCTTTCTCTTAGTCCATTTATCATTCACATCATCATTAGAATCCATAGGGAGTTGGGGAAAGGTGCATCCACCTAATTTTAGAGCATGAGCACCAGGCAAATTCTTTCATGGCAGCATGCTGTACCCTGAGGATATCTTCAGCTTCATCCCCATCTACTTCTGTTTGATAAGAAGTTGTCATTGTGTGGCTATGGATATTTCTTGCTCAGAGATTTATCAGATAGTAAGTCTATTTCCTACATCAAACTAATTTGCATTTCATACTTCATGAATTTTTCCCTGGTGGTACAATATTTTATATTCTGCTGCAGCAGAAAGGTTATTAGACACAACGGAACAAACTCACTTTCATTTTATTTTCCACCTACAGGGCTTCCTACACTTTCATAGACTATATTACATAGTATTTAGAGGAATGATTTAAATGATTTTATTTGTCACTGACGTATATAGCCTGTTAAGTAAAACCCGAGCCTTATTTAACCTATCACATTTATTCAGAGAATAGGACAGAAGAGGCCTACATATGGTTGAAATTATAGAAAAGGCTGAGATGCACAGAATGGCGCAGTGGAACGATCCAACTTGGAATTAATCCACGGAAACGGTTTTGGCAGTTTTAGCAATGCCCCTCCCCCCTCCCCCCAAAACAAACAAATAAGCAAACAAACATAAATCTAGTGTTGATGATTCAAATAGAAAGAGGACTTTGGTTTTCAGTGCATATGAAAGGAGACGTATACTAAATTATTAATATCAAATATAGTTGTATGGTAAGAAACTTCTGATCGGCACTCATTTGTTTGCTGATTTGCTTGCTCGTTTGCTTGTTTTATTTGCTCAAAGCAAAGGTAAGCATTTTTTCCCTTTTAAATCTTTTGTTGAGGATCTTTGCCACTGCTAAAGCAGAAAATTATATTTACTTCATATTTATTTATTCATTACATTATATAAATATATATAGTTACATATAAAGTGCGTGACTTTTTCTGCAAGTTAGGAAGCGGCTTTTTAAGTGAATGGAGCTATAGGCTAAGACTTTAATCCTCACTCTTTTAAAAAAACAACTAGCTTGTTTAGAAAAGTCCTCGATTCATTGTGTACAACTCACAGACTTGGTAAATGTTTTAATTTCTAAGAAAAAGAATGAGAGAAGAATATAGATTGGCTCATCTCAAAATAAGTAACTGAAATAGATTCTGGGGCAGATTTTTTATAAGATTATTAGAAAAGGAAATGTTGATTACTAGGATTCAGAGTAAGTTCACTATGATCAAGTCATGCAGCCAGAAGAAGTCAGAGACTTGAGATTTTGTCATTATTCTAGCAAAGAATATTTGTGTGACCTTGGAAAATTAATTCACTTACATGAACCTAAGTGTGTTATCTAAAAAATGGAGCATTCAACTAGAAGATTCGTATTATAAGATTGTATGATTCTATTCTTTCCAGTTTTCAGGTTCTATGATTATAGGAACATTGGAAGGAATCAGAGATGTTTAATTTTGAGAAGGCAAGACTTAAGGAGAATGTTCCTTTTTTTTTTTTTTTTTTTTAACAAATAATTGATGTGAGAGACTGAAACCAAGCTTGTTGCTGTCGTGTCAATTCCGACTCATAGAGATCTTATAGGACAGAGTAGAACTGCCCTGTAGGGTTTCCAAGGCTGTAATTTTTATGGAAGCAGACTGCTACATCTTTCTCCCATGGAGTGGCTGGTGGATTCAAACTGCCATCTTTTTGGTTAGCAGCCAAGCACTTAACCACTGCACCATCAGGGCTCCTTGGTGTGGGAGAGGAACTGAAATAATTCTGAAAGTCATCAGAGGAAGACATAGAATTAAGAGGCGGAAGTGTCAGAAAATACAATTTGACTCAAAGAAAGAAAGGAATTCCTAACATTTATAGCTGTCTGAAATTGAAATGTGCTGTCTTAGGAGGTACCCATCTGTAAATAGGGGATCCAGCAACAACCAGGTGAACCCAGGATGAGCACTTGATTAGTATTTTCCACTAGGTTTTAAGGATTAAATTCTGTAATGATAATGAGGTGGATGTGTAGAGAATATGATTCTCCATTATTTTGAGAAAATCTTTCTCCTTTATTCCTGTGTGATAGATTCATTTGCATCTATGTCTTTTTTCATGTATTTGACTTTAAGTTCATTGAGATAGGGACTTTTCAATCATTCTTATTGCTTATAGTATCTAGCACAATATCTTGCACATCACAGGTTGAAATAGTAAATAAATAAATGAATAAATAAATTCTTTAGCAGTATATTTTCTTCCATAGGTGTCAGGGCCTATGGACATCCTAAGACTTTGAGTATACTGTATACACCTTGTGTTTATAACAGGTTGATGCACACTAGGTCTTCAGGTGTTCTTGATCTCTTTTTAGATGGTACTACCCTGAATTTAAGGTCCCTGAGTGACCAAACTGTTTGTACTTGGCTGGTAACTGAAAGGTTGGCAGTTCAAACCCACCCACTGGCACTGTGGAAGAAATGGTCCTGGTGATCTGCCTCCATAAAGATTACAGCCAAGAAAACCCTGTGGAGCAGTTCTATCCTGTAAAACATGGGATTATTGTAAATCAGAATTGACTCGACAGCACAAGACAACAATAACAACAAACACTACATTTATTATTCTTGATTAGATCTATCCAGATTACCTTGTTCAACATTATTTATTAGAGGCACTCTGTTAGCTAATGGAAGTATAAAGATGTATGATATGACATTCTTGGGAACAAGAATTGTGGTTTATTCATCTTCATACTCCTAATGCATAGTTAACAGCTGGTTCTCAAAAAATGTTGGATTACTCACTGGCCAGACATTAGTGTTTGGATTTGAAAAATGAGTTGGAGCTCTGCAGTGAGAAAGGACATTTCATATGGAAAAAACAACATGAGCAAAGAGGTGTGGCGTGGTGTCCTTGGGACCAGGTAAATCATCTGTGAACTGGAGCATAACTTACGGTAGTAATGAGGGAGTAGGAAAAAGTGGTACAAGATGTGGTTGTTAAGGGCCTTGAGTGTTGGGCCAAAGAATGCAGTATGGGCCTTGAGGACGAACCCAGAAGCTGCATTTATCCCATGGTCATCTCTAGATTTATGGAAAGTTCTACTTTAGGGCAACTCTAAACAGTTAGAGCATATTTTGGTCATTAGATTATGTTCTTCAGAGATTGCTAGGGTGGGAGGAGTTTCAGGAGGACATACACATGGTACCTAAGTAACCTAGACTCTGGGGATTTGGGTTGAAGGCCCACAGTACCAGGTGTTGAGGTCATGCTTGCATTCTTTGGCATGGGACCCAGCATTCCAGATGTTTGTGCATGCAGTTTATGCCTGGATTATTCTTTCAGACATTTAAAGGCCTGGAGTGGACACATTCAGTTATGTTCTTATGTCTCCTCTTCAGAAACTTCACTTTGCAGTAGAGTCTTAATGTTTAGAATGCTTAGAGGCCCAGGTTATCGTCTAGTGAGAGGGTCTCTTTTCTGAGGCAGCTGCCACACTCTCTTGGTCTAAGTGGATTCTTCCTAAAATATGCTTCCCCAAGTGACTACTTGTACTGCTTATGCATTTGGTTACTTCTAAATTGATGTCAGTATTTGCTTCTAAGTTGATTTGGAAAGCTCTGTAATTTAACTGTTCATATATATTACAGTCCCTTGATGATGATGGTGATAATTTTCACTGCAGTTTCAGATTTAAGAATGTCACTTAGGTAAATTGCTTTTTGTTGTCCTCATAGTTAGCTGTATCAGAGAGAAAGCATGCAAGAGAGGATCAGAAGAGAGGAGAGGAATCAGATGTGGTTCTTAGGCTTGTGGAATTTCTTGGAGAAGTTGCCTTCAGTTGTGTACACATTTCATATACTGGTGAGCTTTGCTGCTGGAACCTAAGTAATCATTTTCTGCTGTGCCCTTATGGTAATTGTATCCACTCCCTTCCCATTCTCCTGAAAGTGCATACACACACTTTACTTAAAACATTTTGATTGGCCACCATTAGACTAAAGACAATACTTCTTCCCTACATTAACAAAGCCTAGAGGACCTGGATCCTGCTTACATTTTCTTCATTCCTCTCTTACAGCCTCATGAACGTTTTTCAGTCTCTGGAAATTGCATTATTTTCTCCCACCATAGCCTTTACCCATACTATTCCTTTACCTGGAATGGAATGTATTTTTCTTCCTCCTTCTCTTGTTGCTCCCACCCACACTACAATTTCAGCTCAGTCAGCACTACCTGGAGGAATCCAAACCTGAGCCCCTGCTGGCATCAAATCCTGTTATAATCTCATATATCACTGACATATTTGCACTTGTCAGTTATAATTTTACATTAATTTTTGTGATTTGGCTAATATCTTTCTTTTCCACTAGAAGGTAGAAACCCTATCAGTCTTGTTTATCATGGGTCCTGATAGCATAGTGCTGTACCTGACAGAGAAGGCGTCCTCTAATAGTATTTGATAATTGAATGAATAAATAGTATTATATTATATTAAAACATTCTAGGGATCTCATTTCCCTAATAAAGAGGAATTGGTCAATAGTTTGTCTTACCCTGGGTAAATTTTCCATTATCCATGCCGATATCAAACTGGCTCTACTCTGTCCAGAAATTAAGAACTACTTATTAGCCTGAGAGTTCCATTAAAGGTTTGGGAAGTCAGGTGACAAGGATGGAAGAGGTGAAGCTCAGAGGCAGATAAACTCAGTTTCAAATCTTAGCTCTGAAGCTTTGCTTACCAGCTTTTGTGGCCTCTGGATTCTATCTTAACGTTTGTGAGCCTCAGTTGCCCAATGAAATAAAATGGGGTTAAAAATTCCACTACTGAAATCCGGTGATGTCTATCAAAATTTTGAACGTTCATAATTATGACCAAGCGATAGCTCTTGCAAGTACTATTTCCACACAAGTATAAGCTAATCAAAGAACTGTGGTTACCTTTGGGAAGGTAGATGAATGGTTGGAGTGTATGTCAGTAGGGGTAGTACTTACTTTTCACTTTATACTTTACTGTTTGAATTTTTATCAAAGTTGTATTACATAATTTTTTAAAATCTCAAAAATGATATTATCCTCTTAGGATTGCTGTCAGAATTAAATAAAATCATGTGTGAAAAATGTCTGGCATATAAGGAGTTAAATAATCTCTTTAAAGGCGAGAGGATAGCCCTTCAGAAGTGCAGGCTTAGATAACTTCCCATTTGGGAAAAATCTCTCCTTAAAGGAGTCAGGGTACCCAGAAGTAGCTGAAGCTCTGTCTCTGGAAATGGCCTCCAGTCTTGCTGGTTTTGTGTGATCCTTTCGCTCCTTGAGATGTTGCCTCTTTCTCCCCTATGGAGGTAGCTGGATGGAAATGAGAAATCCAGCTTGAAGCCAGAAAACAACACACAGCAAACAAATTACCTTGAATACCAGGTTGTTATCTGAATTAGTTTTGTATTGACTCATCAGAGTTTCAGCTGCCCTGGTTCCCATTAGCCGTGAAGTCTGGAATTTACTTCTGCAGATCCTCGTCAGCAGGCTAAGTTCAGCCCCAGTTCTTCTTCCTGAGTGTGAAAAGGGAGGAAAAAGTCCCTCTTTCACTCCAGAGGCTAAAAAGTCTCTAGGCAGGGTCTCCAGAGCCCTCATTACAGCAAATATATTTTGCATTAAAAATTTTAGAAGTTAATTTTCAGAGACAATCCCTAGCTGCTTTCTTACTAAAGGTGCGTAATTCCCTAATGAAAATAAAAACAAAAACATAAATAGGAAAAAAGGAAGGTAACATGGGTGCTTGAACCAGGTAATTAGGACAATGAAATAGACTAAGTCAAAGAAGCATCCAGCTTTGGGGTTCATGAGGTATTCAGTCTGTATTGCTGTGTGGGAATGAATGATCTAACTGTGTGTTTTTGTCTCATGTCTATCCTGTGCAGGGGCCTAACTTCTGGTCTACTCAAAGAATAGTCCTTTCCCACCACAAAATGAATGAACACTCCTCTGATGCTTAAATGTGTCTTGTACTGAGGGGTGTAGGAAAATTGCCTTTCATTAGCACTGTCCTTTTTTGTTACTGAGTTATGGTTCTGACCATGAGCTGGTCACACAAACGCATTGGAAAGCTCAATTGTGAACTAAATCTACTGGTTAGCTGAGACCATTCTGGAACTATTTGGTGAGGTCTAAAAAAAATATTTTTTCCCCAATTTTCTGGAGCTGATGTTTTCTAGGGATTTGTGATAACTTTTGATATGTTTTTTTTTAACAACACAAATGGTTACTATACACTTAGGCTTCACCAAATGGAATACACAGGAATCAAATCGACTACATCTGTGGAAAGAGATGATGGAGAAGCTCAGTATCGTCAGTCAGAACAAGGCCGGGGGCCGACTGTGGAACAGACCATCAATTGCTCACATGCAAATTCAAGTTGAAGCTGAAGAAAATTAGAACAAGTCAGCAAGAGCCAAAGTACAACCTTGAGTATATCCACCTGAATTTAGAGACCATCTCAAGAATAGATTTGATTCATTGAACACTAACCACTAAAGACCAGACGAGTTGTGGGATGACATCTAGGGCATGATAGAAGAAGAAAGCAAAAGGTCATTTAAAAGACAGGAAAGAAAGAAAAGACCAAAATCAATGTCAGAAGAAACTTTGCTCCTGATATTGTAGCTGAAATGAATGGAAGAAATGATGAAATAAAAGAGCTGAACAGAAGATTTCAAAGGGCAGCTTGAGAAAATGAAATATTAGAATGAAATGTGCAGAGACTTGGAGTTAGAAAACCAAAAGGGAAGAACATGCTTGGCATTTCTCAAGCTGAAAGAATTGAAGAAAAAAATTAAAGGCTCAAGTTGCAAGTTTGAAGGATTCTAAGGGCAAAAAGTTGAACGGCGCAGGAAGCATCAGGGGAAGATGGAAGGAATACACAGAGTCACTGTACCAAAAAGAATTGGTCAACGTTCAGTCATTTCAGGAGGTAGCATATGATCAAGAACTGATGGTACTAAAGGAAGAAAGCCAAGCTGCACTGAAGGCATTGGCAAAAAACAAGGCTCTAGGAGTTAACAGAATACCAACTGAGATGTTTCAACAAACAGATGCAATGCTGGAAGTGCTCACTTGTCTGTGCCTAGAAACTTGGAATACAGCTATCTGGTCAACTGACTGGAAGAGATCCATATTTGTGCCCATTCAGAAGAAAGGTGATCCAACCAAATGTGGAAATTATTGAACAATATCATTAATATCACATGCAAGTAAAGTTTTGCTGAAGATAATTCAAAAATTTTTGCAGCAGTACATCATCAGGGAACTGCCAGAAATTCAAGCCAGATATAGAAGAGGACATGGAACGAGGGATATCATTGCTGATGTCAGATGGATCTTGGCTGGAAGCAGAGAATACCAGAAAGATGTTTACATGTGTTTTATTGACTATGCAAAGGCATTCGACTGTGGGGATCATAACAAATTATGGACAACATTGCAAAGAATGGGAATTCCAGAATACTTAATTGTGCTCATGCAGAACCTGTATGTAGACCAAGAAGCAGTTGTTTGAATAGAACAAGGGAATACTTTGTCGCTTAAAACCAGGAACGGTATGCGGCAGGGTGGTATCCTTTCACTGTACTTATTCAATCTGTATGCTGAGCAGATAATCCGAGAAGATTATATGAAGAAAAACTCAGCATCAGAATTGGAGGAAGACTCCTTAATAACCTGCGATATGCAGATGATACAATCTTGCTGAACGTAAACAGGACTTGAAGCACTTACTGATGAAGATCAAACACTACAGCCTTCGGTATGGATTGCACTTCAACATAAAGAAAAAAAAAAAAAAAAAAACTGGACCAATAAGCAACATCATGATAAATGGAGAAAATATTGAAGTTGTCAAGGATTTCATTTTACTTGAATCCACAATCAATGCCCATGGAAGCAGCAGTCAAGAAATCAAATGACATATTGCATTGGGAAAATCTGCTGCAAAAAACTTATTTGAAGTGTTGAAAAGCAAAGATGTTACTTTGAAGACTAAGGTGCACCTTACCCAAGCCTAGTATTTTCAGTCACTCCATATGCATGCAAAAGTTGAATGAATAAGGAAGACCAAAGAAGGATTGATGCCTTTGAATTACGGTGTTGATTAAGAATATCAAATATACCCAGAACTGCCAAAAGAATGAACAAATCTGTCTTGGAAGAGGCATAGCCAGTATACTCATTAGAAGCGAAGATGGCGAGACTTCATCTCACATACTTAGGACATGTTATCAGAAGGGACTAGTCCCTGGAGAAAGACATCACGCTTGGTAAAGTAGAGAGTCAGAGAAAAAGAGCAAGTCCCTCGAGGAGATGGATTGACACAATGTCTGTAACAGTGGGCTCAAACATAGCAATGATTGTGTGGATGGTGCAGGACTGGGCAGTTTTTCGTTCTGTTGTACATGGGGTTGCTGTGGGCTGGAACCAACTGGACGACACCTAACAACAACTGATATGGTATCTCTTAGTTGCTCTCATGCTAAGTTTACATCACAATCTAAATATATTGTTCTTTGTTATGTAATGGCATTTATTAGAGAATCTGGCAGTACCCCAATAAAAAGGCAGCATTTCACCCTGGTTAACAATCTGAGTTTTTATGTCTTTTTGGCTAGGTCACTTTATACCGTCCTCATTTTACTGCCTCTATTCTAGAAAATAGTGAACACTTACTCATACCTTTGTAATCCTACATGATTCCACAAACTGACACATTGTCAAGTGGTTTTGATTGACTTCTTTTCAGTAAAGGTAATAAAGAGAGGTTCACAGTGGAGACTTATGTGTTTAGGGGAGCAATTTCTGAAGGCTTGTGTGCATACACACTAAATCTCTGAACTCCAGCAGAGCCAGTATCCAGGACTCTAAAAGTAGAACAGACTGATTTATTTGTGACAATGTACTTCAGCTGAACCTCTGTGCTGGTTTGTTGGCAAAGCCTAACATATGGCCTTTTAATGAGAGACACATTAACATTTGCAGATATGAGTAAAACAGCAGGTTTGGTTGTACCATCTTTCACATGAATAAGGAATTAGGTTTGGTTACTCAAGTAGCAGCTGTTTTCAAGGTATGGTATGCTACTGTTTGAAACAGGGACACTTCAGTGTGAAATGGTATGTAAAATACATGCACTTGAAAAAATGGGTATGTTTTGTATGCACGTGTGTTTTTTATGCTTAGACTTTTCAGGCTCTGTAATATCATGGTAAGCGTTTCACACCCAGGCGATTGTTATTCCATACCAACTGCCATTTGAAAACCTTCAAAATCAACAGTGACAATATATTTATTATGTTACTGTCTTTTGAGAGAAAAGACTGTGAAAGCTCCTCAGTACAATGGAAAAAAAAAATTCTTGACAAAAAGATCAGACAGAAGTGGTGGCACATTTTTTGGAATGTAGGGCATTATCCAAAAGGTGATTGAAATTAAGTATAAATTTTTGTCTGCACTGTACTAGACATGTTTCTTTGCCTACTCAAGTCCGTAGCCCCTTCTGGAGAATCTACCTCCCCCTTGGCTCCTAGAAGTGGTAGCCCTACTTATCAGATGACCCATCCTCATTTCTCACCATGATTAATTGATCAGGGATGGACCCCTGTTATGGATTCAGTTGAGTCCCCCAAAATATGTGTTGCATTCCTGGCCCTTATGTCTGTGTATATGATCGTGTCTGGAAATAGGGTTTTCTTTTGTTATGTTAATGAGGTCATACCCGTATAGAGTGGATCCTAAACCTAATCAGTTTTTAGTTATAAAAAAAAGACTAGAATAGACACAGAGACACACCAGTGGCAGAAGACAGACACTATATGAAGATCATCTACAAGCCAAGGAATCAAGGAATGTCCAGGGCTACCAACACGGCCAGAACCCTGATTTGGGCTTTTAGCCTCCAAAACCATGGGAAAATAAATTTCTGTTTTTTAAAGCCACCCATTTGTGGTATTTGTATTATAGCAGCACTTGGTATCTAAGACAACTCCTAATCAAAAGTGAGCTAAGCCATTCATTAGCCAGAGACCAATCATATTATTTCTCTCAAGAATTTGAGCAAAGTGACACAAAAACTTGAGTCAGTCCCTGATGAACCCTGAAATTAAATGTGATGTGCCAAATGGGATGTTCAGGTGGCCATGATGAGCATATGCAAAATACATATCCATAAGAAGGTGAAGGGTAGGGATGGCAGGAGCAGGCAAAGAGAAGAATAGACAACATAGAAGCAGAAACAAGAGAAAGACAGAAGGAACCACCTCAGGAGCTGATATTCTCCTTCCAGTTTCCTTGATATCTTGTTCAACATTGTTGTATGCCCATAATAGACTCCTCTTTAGCTAAGCTACCTTGAGTGGGCTTCTGTTTCCTACAACCAAAAGAGTATTGAGGAGAACACCCGTCTTACAACATGATCCTTTGTCCTTGCTATGATTTGGAATTATTGCTACACTCAGATATGCAATATAAGATCATTATAAGAAAACCCTCTACAATAATCAAAAGACTAGAAGGACTTTAGTATTAGGGTACAATAAAGATATTTAGTATTCCAGTATGGGAAATGTATTCCAGATGGAATGTTATTAAAGCTTATAAGTCTAGAGTAAACATAGGCTTGTTCACCAAATTCTTGAATATCAGAACCAGATGGTTTAAAAGGATTATTTCCATTCAAATAAGCAATACCACTTTACCGAATAGGAAGGGAATAAATGGAATTCATTAACTCAGTGTATGGCTTAAGCTTAGAGTTTAAATGAAGGACTCGAAGAAATTTATGTGAGAGAGATCCAATACAGGTGATTAAGGTAAATATTAGAAATATTATTACACTTTTAAAGTAACACTGGTGAGGATGACTATGCCTCCCAACAAAACATTCCCTTGATGTTATATCAGATTCTACAACAAGCTGTACCATTTCTTCCAGTGTTCTTTATGGGTAACAGATAGGAATTTACCCCATGACACTCAAATGTCTTGTTTTCATTCTTCTTATAAATCAGGTAAATCTGATTCATTCTCTTCCCAATAGTCTGTAGAACTTATACAGTCCTGAAGATTTGGGGAAGGATCTCTTGTTTTAAGCACATGATAGTCAGAACCAAGATGCATATTTTCCAAATCCACATCATAAACCATTTGAAATTGGGAATCTATTCAGTGTCAAACCTGGCACTGAAGGCCTTTTGCCCAACTATGTGACTTTGAACAAGTTACTTGACTTCTCAAGGCCATGGTGCTTAGATCTATCGGTCTGTCTGAAGGTTATCAAAGACCCTCCCACCTCCCAAGTTTCTGCGTGGGAGTGGAGCCCACTTCCCAAGTAGGGAACTCATTGGTCTCTCGATCTCAGAAAAACACCTGTTTATGGTTGGTTCTACCTCCTAACTTTAACTAATACATTTCCTTTCCACTTTGTGATTACCTACCCTAATTACACTGAAATATGGATGCTGTTTGCTTCCCTTTTATAAGGAATATTGAACTTTTTCAAAACCAATGCCAGAGTCTCCTTCTTAAAGCAATATTGAGAGGAAAAAAAAATCAGCAAAGCGTTATCAGGGGTGTGTGTGTGTGTGTGTGTGTGTGTAGAATTTTGTTAGAACAAATATTGCTATGAATGTATTATGATGCAACAATATAAAAAGAAAAAGTAATCTCAATTTTGTTACCTGAGTTGAACTTGAAACTTTTAGTTTATCTTGCCAAACAGAATTCATCTAGGCTTTATGAATATATTGCTTTAATTTGGCACTGTGAATCTCCACATTAAATATAAGGATAACACAGGAAGACAAAATAATTTTCTTCCAGTGATAGAGAACTAAAGCAATAATAGACAATCAAGAAAAAAAAATCCTTCTAAATAAGGGTTAATGGATAAAGTTCTACAGCCCTTTTTTGTCCTTAACTTTTTTCTCAGCAAATCTTAGCCAAAAAGCATTCAAGTCAACCAAAAGATTCATTTCTGAATGGAAAAGAAGCAAAAAGAAAACTTTAAGTCTTTTTCCAAAACAAGAAACAACACAGAAAACCAGCTCATGATCTTTGCCAAAACTGATGCCCAAATACATCTGACAAATTATTTTGTATCATGTTTTATGGGCTGTGAATAGTTACTTTTTTTACATGACTTAAGACTATATACCTTTCATAAGTAGCTTGAAATAAAATCCCTAGTGTTAATTTTGATTTTCTAAAAGACCAGAATATGACCTGGACGTGGAAATCCAAAGCAGTACTTTGCATACTACTTAATGGTGGTGAGAGTGTTGGAGAGCAGCATCTTCTTCCTGAGAATATTCCATTCAGGAAGCCAGAGTGAGCTTCTATAGAAATGCAAATTGCTCAGTCAAAGAAGCAAAGCTTTCAAACCACAGGTTAAGAACTCTTTGAAATGATTCTGCCTTTCTGTAACTTATTGTGGTAGCTGGGAAAGGCAGATATTTGCTCGTTTCTCAATTTTAAGACTAGATATTGACATTGTATTCCTCTTGGGCCATGATGGCAAATTTCATTTCACCAAATATTTATATAGAGCCCAGTTTGTTTTAAGTCACTGCTAGACAATATGTTCTAAATCACTTTGCATCTTGAAGAGTAAAACTAACTTCCATTCTTTGAATATATTAATAATTGCCATTTTTAAAACATTATCTTGTAAGTTACAATCTGTCTTTGCTGGAAGTTAGTTCTTTTTTAGTTTTCTTCACTGAAATGCCCTAGAGATGGATTTCATGAAGCTCCACTGCTGAAGCCATTCTTCACAAGGCTTCTTCCAAAATCTTGTGATTGCTTTAAAATAAAATTCAAGAAGCTTAGTTTGCTATTTATAGAATATTAGAAAAACAAAAAATGATAAAATAAGTGACAGGGAGATGTAAAAATGAAAAGGAGAATGAATTTTAAAAATTAATAACCGTATCACCAAAATGATAAACAAGGGCTAAATTATCTACATTATCCTGTCTCTAAGAGCTCTGGTGGTGCAATATTTAAGCGCTCAGCTGCTAACTGAAAGGTCAGCAGTTGAAACCCACCAGCTGCTCAACCAGAGAAAGATGTGGCAGTCTGCTTCCCTAAAGGTTTACAGTGTTGGAAACGCTATAGGGCAGTTCAACTCTGCCCTAGGGGGCGCTATGAGTCCGAATTGACTCGAGGGCACACAACGACCACATCCTGTCTCTTAAGAAAACAGAAGAAAAACATGTAAAACAATTTAGAAAAATGCCATCAGAAATAGTTAAAATTGAAAAAAGAGAGAGAACTGATTATATTTCTAGTATCTGGGAGGGGTATTGGAAGCCTGGGTGGCGTCGTAGTTAAGAGCTACCGCTGCTAACCAAAAAGTCGTCAGTTTAAATCTACCAGATGCTCTTTGGAAACTGTATGGGGCAGTTTTACCTGTCCTGTAGGGTTGCTGTGAGTCGGAATCCACTTGATGGCAACAGGTTTTGTTTCTTTTGGGAGGGGTATGGTATTTGAAAATACTCCTTGTTTTCCTAGGATAGTGATTCTGAAACTTGAACATACATCTTTGTCACTTAGAGCATTTGTTAAAACACAGATTGCTGGGTCCTACCCCCAGAGTTTCTGTTGTAGTAGCTCTGGGGTGGGACCAGGAATTTGTATTTGTAATGAGGTCCTGGGTGGCACTGATGCTGATGGTTTGGGGACCACACTTTGAGAACCACTGCTCCAAGAAGAAGCGCAATGGATCCCAGTTCCAGTGTGTGATTTTGTGTAAATCATTTGACTTATTAGGCTCATTTTCTTCATTTGTACATTAGAGATAATCACTGCCTATACAATAGGGATAATTGCCTCAATGGTATGACAGGACCAAATTAATAAATGTGATAACTGTTAAGTAGTATATAGTTATAACCTGTTACACTGATAATTCAAATAACATTATATAGCAAAACCTACAAAAGCTGGGAACTGTGCAATTCGGAAACCTGTCAGAGAAGGAGAACTCAAATATTTTCCACTAAGAGAAAGGAATAGAAAGAATCGAAAACTGAACTCTGTCAAAGATGGAAAACTTGCGAGACCCAGAAAAACAAGGCAGTCCTCTCAAGTTCTGACTCTCACAGGTTTCACTGTATTATTTCATGCACAGTACAGAAATGTTAATTACTTCCTATGATATCAGTTGTCTTTGTTGGCAATATTTGCATCTTTTCTGTGGCACCTTTTTCAACATTCTGTGAACTGAGAAACTATGAATAGAAAATAATATAGATGATCTTTTAATCCATTTGAAGGACCAGGTTCTTCCTAGTTCCATAACGTTCCAGTATAACCTGTTTAAATTAATTAACTGACGTAAATAGGCAACTTGTCAATAAGAAAACGGTTAGACAGTCTTCATCCCAGTGTAGTTCAAGTCCTAAGGCCCTTCCTAATGTGAAGATGAGCGTAGACAGTTTTAGCTAGGGTAGCCCTACCTCCTGGTTTGCCCAGGACTCTCCCAGTTCATACCTATCACTCTAGCATAATTATTAATAGTACCTCCTTTCACTTTCAGGAGTGTCTCTGTTTAGATTATAAATTTTATAATTTCTGTAATTTTAGGTAATGGGCTTTGAATATTTCCATTCTCATGGGCATTTTATCCCTAAAATGTATGAATGAATCCAACTGTCTTTACCTGATGATACTAAATCGTTATTTCATGCTACTAAGTTTCTTTGTTCTGATTTCCTTTCAGAAAATGACCTTGTGATCCACATACTTATATTTGGTTACCCTCAAGGCTTGAAGTGCCATTTGCACAAAAGGGTTGCTCAAAAATGCGTGCTGTGTGAAAGCACATGGCTCTAAAGGTACTTACTTTGGGAACATCCAGGGGTTTGTTGGGGATGTGATAGTCCATTTCCATGGGGCCTTGGGCACATCTGCATATACAGTGGGACCTGTCAGTTAGGCAAGGCTAAACATTTTAGTGGTCCTTGAATGCTGGAACAGATAGGTTGAGTTCAGTTGGTAGAGAGAGAATGGAACTCACTCCCTATAAGAAACTTTTTTTTTCTTAACTACAAGAATCTTTTAATACATGTCTCAGGTGGTGAGATAGATATAGAGTACCGGCTGGTATGGATGTTCAAACTGGTCTTCCCCTGAAGGTAAAGGAAACATGCAAATTGAAGTCTTTAAGAATAATTAAATAAATAAAGTGCTTTCATGAAAATAAAATGCTTATCACAGTACCTCTCTAAATATCTACAAAGAGAGCAAGTTCTTATTATGAAATTGTGATCAGTTCTAATGCTAGTGATAGTTATTTTTCTCACTACAAATTTACAAAAAAAGAAATCACTAACATCCTGCTGTTGACTTCAGTATTTCAGGGCCTGACCCCTGAGAAGTTTAAAACTCCAGTACTTCCAGGTGATGGTCAGAAGTAGCCTTAGACTATATTATTTCTACTAGTGAAATCTAATTTATCTCATTGACTGGTGTTTATCATTTTATCTTTACATATCGTTAGATATTTTCCATATGGATAAGCTAAGATCTCATTGGAATTGTTCATTGTTAAATCTTATGATAGAAAATTATACTTCTTTTTTCTTGGATTATGAGTATACTGCTAGCACTGAAAAGTAAGAATTGTGGTAAACTCATTTTCTAACTCATGCTGCTTAAGTTGGAAGCGTGATTTTTTTCATTATAGCCTAGAAAGTCCTGATTCACCTACAAGTAGTAATAGAATAACAGAATCACAAAATGTTAGAGTGCATCCAGTTTTCATTGCTGTGATTTGTTGAGTCACCATAAACAATTTTGTTCCTATTTAAAAATATCACACGTAGTTCCAACATAGGGCCTTCACATTTAAAATATAAAGGATTGCTGTGAAAATTCTAGAATATGACCGTCAAGTTTAAATCTTTACATTTACAATTAGAGAAGTTACTTGTTTTAAATTATAAAATAATGCTTGAAATACTTTCCTCAAGTGGGTATGTGAAGACACAATGTTAAAGTAAAACCAACAGGAATATAGTGAGCTTAAGATAACCAGTGTGTGTGTGTGTGTGTGTGTGTGTGTGTGTGTGTGTGTGGGCGGGGGGGAGGGGAATCTAATGAAAAGGATTGAGAGTGGTAAAAACTGAAAAAAAAAAAATCTCTTTGGAAAATATATTTATGGTTTTATAAAATGTGTAACAGTATTTGAAAATTGGAGTTTGATGAGCTTCTCTGTAGAAATAAAATAGAATTTCTGTTCTTAGCTAAAATATCAGCTCACACTCTTCTTTAACCTTGCAAAAAAAAAAAAGATTCTTAAATAGCATCTGTAACCCAGAAACCAGAAGTAAATAACAGAAATATTGAAACATATGAAAACAATGTAGCGACACACCAGATTTTATGAGCTTTTTTTTTTTTTTAAGAAAGTACAAAAATAAATAGGGAACCGATCTTAACACCTTATGATGCTAAATAGCACACCAAGAAGTACATGCAAAAGTTCAAATTGGAGCTTCCCAGAGTCTGTGTAAGGAGGTTATGAAAAGCACACTTAGCCAAACAGCTAAATAGAGGCATTAGGCATTTAAGGTTTTTTTTTGCACATTTGGATAATGTGTGAAATTATTTCCAACTTTAAAAATATCTTTACACCTTCCCCTCTGCTGAGACAGAAAGTGAGGGTGATGCCTTGTGCCAGTGTGTGAATGCTGGACAGGTCTTTCGTGACAAAACAAGGAACTGAGAATGATACTCTTGCATCTTGTTTCTGCTTCTCTATTAAGGGGTTTTGGTGTTTGCATGCGCTGGAGAAGTGGCTAAAGGAGGGAGTGTTACATAGCAGTCGTGAACAGCTCAAATTCTGGAACCAGATAGAAGTGGGTTTGAATTCTGGCTCCATGATTTTCTGGTGGTATAATCTCGAGAAGGTCATTTAACATCTAGGAACCTCAGTTCTCCAGCTGTAAAATGACATAATAGTGTCTACCTTATAGAGCTCTTATGAGACTAAATTTGATTATTCTTGTAAAGCATGTAACAGGATGACTGGTATATAGAAACTTTCAATAAATATTGACTATTAGTGACTGAAGACCTAAGGAAGGTACAGAATTTGTTTCTGAGACCTATGGCCAAATCTCTCTCTCACATCTCAGCTGGTATTATTTAGACACTATCACAAACATTTATAGTTCATATATTAAAAATTCTTACTTGCCTGGAACATCATAGGACCTGGATATATTCTGCTAAATGAATTGGCCATGCTTTCATTGTTAAAAAAATAAATAGCACCCTAGCTTATCTTAGATCATATCCTTAAATGCTAGAGAACATTCATTGGCTCCTGATTGTCTCCTCTGATAGGCCCAACACAGGCAGATTGAATTACTGTTGTCCTCTACACATGCCTGGTGATTGTTTACATCCATACCTGTATTTGTGGGATTTCTTCTTCTCAAACAGCACTCTCCTACCAATTTAGCCTAATAAAATGTTACTCTTTCTAAAAGTTTCATCTCAAAGGCCCCTACCTCCTCTATACCCTTTGTAGCCTCATAGCATTATTTAAATATGTTTTATCTTACTCTCTTTTTAAAAAATCAGCTGGTGTATGCATTTGTCTCATCACCCTAGTAGCTCCTAAGGCCAGGAATTCTGTCTGTCAAATCTTTGTGTCTTTTTCAGTGCCTAAGAAAATGTTTTCACATAGTAGGCATTACTGAATATATTTATTTAATTGAAGGAATATCTCCAGCTAAGACAAAATGACATGGGTTTCTGAAAAATATCTACAGGAATATCACCTTGAACTTGAGGAGAGACTTCAGTTGTATAACCTGGATGGAAAATGCTAGAACTGTCCTAATAGTCAATTGAAGGAAACCCCCTGCTTAAAGGAATAAAAGGCTGGGACAATACAAGCACTGGCTTCTTAGGGATCTAAGGAGAAGACTTCAGAGCAGAACTAGGCTAGCTTTGGGATGGATCTCTTCTAACAGTTTAATAAAATAGAGTCTACATCTTTTCTGTGTATGATGCATCAGAAATTCTTGTATCTGTAGAGTTTCTTCTACAGTTAGGTTAATTTTGCTACAGCATTGCTACAGCTGGCTTGCTTTGGACGTGCATCAGGTGGGATCAATCACTGGAGAAGGAAATCATGTTTGGTGAAGTAGGAGACTAGCAAGAGCGAGGGAGATTCTCAGTGAGATGGGTTGGCACAATAGCCACAGGATCGTCTCAAAGATGCCGGAGATTGTGAGGATGATGGAGGACTGGGTAATGTTTTGTTCTGTTGTACATAAAGTTGTCAATAGCATCCATCTTTCTATCTGTCTATCATCCATCCATCTATCTATCCATCCATTCATCCACCTACCTGTCACTTACCACATGCCACTCACTGAGTAGGGTGTTTCACATGTATTTTTTTCTTTTAACCCTCAAAAAAAAAAACCACAACTCATAAGGGAGGTACTGTTAGTATCCGTATTTCAGAAATGAGGAAACTGAAGCTCAGGCATATTTACCTCAAGGTCACAGAGACAGTAGGTGGCATGGTCAGAATTTGAACCAAATCTGCCTGATGTCAGAACCATACTCTTCATTCATAGGCTGAGTTGGATGAACCTTGAACACATTATGCTAAGTGAAATAAACCATCTGTGTTGTAGCATGTATCAGGACTACGTTTCTCTTTAT
The DNA here is from genome assembly GCF_000243295.1 of Trichechus manatus latirostris. Lineage (NCBI taxonomy): Eukaryota > Metazoa > Chordata > Mammalia > Sirenia > Trichechidae > Trichechus > Trichechus manatus. The sequence continues at coordinate 12,979,512 of NW_004443943.1, read as the reverse complement.
AGCTGAGTAGTATTCCACTGTATGTATGTACCACTTTTTTTATCCATTTATTCTTTCTAGTCTACATACCTTGAAGTTATGCAGAGATTGTACATTTCAAATTTTAATAAAATGCTTGTCAATTAGAGACATAAAAATCACCAGGTCTTATTTTATAATGTGGTCAGAAGACCACTACAAGAGTTTTCTGTGGCTTTGCATTCCATGGTTTGTTAACTTGTTCCTCACTTTCAGAATTCACCATGCTGCAGCAGAAAGGGTTGCTTATACAATGTGTGAAAATTCTTTTCTTTATAACCCAGTGGACATTTAGGCTGTTGATAGACATTCAGGTTGTTTCCACCTTTTGGCATTTGTGAATAGTGTTGCAGTAAACATCAGTATACTTTATTGTATGTGTATGTATATAATATATACATATATTACATATTACATATAATGTATATATGTTATATAACATTGATATACAACATATATAATATTATATATAACATATAAATATTATACATGTATATATTACTACAATAAAATACAAATTAAAAAACGGAAAGAAAAGGCTCTACCTCAGGATGATGACCATAACGTAGGTGGCCTGCGGAGCCAGCTCATGTACTCTAATCCAAAAAATCACATCCCTTAGCTAATTGCTTCCTTCATGGAATCATTGGATATCAGAAAGATATCAGTGAATACCTTTCATGCAATCATTGAATATCAATGACTCTTTCATGGTATCATTGAAAGAGGTTAGCAAATATTTACCACAGCTCGCATACTTTTAATAGAGGGAAATGGAAGCCTAGAGAAATAAAGTGTCCTGCTTTATATCAGTGAGTTAGTGACATAATTGGGACTTTACTTTGGTCAAAGGAAGCAGGAATAAATGATTTTACAGATTAGCCTTGTAAATGCAAACCTATAAAGTGACAGCAAATGTCACAATTCACATAACAGATGTTGTTTTAGATTACAGTTGTTGTCACCTATGCTTTCTGCCAGATCCTGTCTTTTTATATCATCAGAGCTCAATCTGACAACCTGTAGAACTTCAGATGCAGAAAAAAAATTATGTCTTCTCCCTGCGCCATACTGTCCTCAAACCAGACCTTAATTTATGAAGTGCTCAGAAAATTGCAGTTAAAAAATAAACTATTCAATAGTCTAAAGTCAGTTTGAAAACTCTTTATTTGCATGAGCTGTATTCGAACCCTGGATCTCAAAGATCCACGTCATTGCCAGTGGAGAATTGCTTTTTTGCTCTCTGCAAAAAAAAAAAAAAAAAGGCTGTGAATAATACAGCAGTTTGGCCCCAAATAAGAGACTGCTGAATAAGTTGGGAGGCTCTCAGAACTGAAATTCAAAGAGAATAATAACTATGGATTGTGATAAGAAAGGAAAAGGGAAGTTGTCCTGTGTATAAATGAAGTTCTCTGTATAAATGAAGTTCTCTAATGAACACACAGAGGAAAATGTACATGTGTGATACTGGGAAAAGAGTCAGAAAGCCAGAGGCCCGTAGGAAATGTGTGAAAAGGCTGAAAATGCTGAAGATAAGAAAAGCTTTATAACTATGTTCAGAACAAGAAGATAGAAGATGAAGCAATGATTATACTATGAGCCCCTCTCAGGAAGGAGTAATGATTTACTTGTCTTCCCCAACACATGACAGTTTCTCTATCAACGGAAGTAAATATTAGATTGGATAGGATATAATACCAGTAAGAGGAAACCGAAGCCCAAGGATATGAGGAAATTTAAAACATCACATTGGTGCTTTAAATTCAGTTCTGTAAACTGTTGTGCATCTATAATACCCTGACATTTTGCTAGGTGCCAGTGGTATAGAGATGAACAAGATACAATCCATGCCCTCAAGGGCTCTCAGTGTAGGGAGTGAAACAAACACAAGGCCAGTTCATTATGTAACAGTGTGATAAATGGAATAGTATTTGGATCTCTGTTAACTTTGTAGAGCTATGAAAAATAGGAGAGGAGCAGAAAGATTATAATTGGCCCAAAGGTTAATGTAATTTTTAAAAAGAAGCTCAGATCCCTGATTTATAGATAAATTAGATTGGTGGTTTGATATCAGTCATGAACAAGAATCTGGAATAGATTCATTAAAAAAGATAGTGAGCACTCATCTTAGTTGAGATGACAACTAAGAATCATCATAAATTTATTAAGAAAGATCAGGCCAGAGTGATTTAATTTCCCTTTTAGGAAAGGTAAATCGGATTGGGAGGCTAGAATCGGTATTGACATTCATATCATATATCTTGAATACTGGATTTATGCAAATATTTGACCAGTTCTCAAGTGACATGCTTGTGAACAAGGAGAAATATGGACAATATGCTAATACTTTTAGATGGACTTGGAAATGTTAATTAATTGTTCGATACCAGCTGTAAGGGAGACTTCTGGTGGTAGTTGTAGGGGCTTGGTCTTGGTGCTGCTATGTTAACCCTTTCATTTATGACTTGGATAGTGAATCAGTAAGGTTGCTATGAGTTGGAATTCCCTTGATGGAAATGGGTTTGGTCGTGGTTGTTTTTTTTAATAGACACTGCAGGAAACAGTTGGCTCACAAGAAAATTTGAGATGAGTTTGCTAAAGAGACTCTTGAAAAGTTGTGGCACAGTTTAAGGAAACTGCTAATGGGTAGTGCACAGACTCAGGGCTGAAGCAAAAGATCGGTTCCTGCAGGCCATATGAAGCCAGAGTAGCAACCAGAAGGCTCCTTATGTAGTCAGGGGCTAGCATTTCTATCCTTCAGCATTACTCTTGTTGACCTGTTCGTTCCTCCCTGCTCTGTTGTAGCAGCATACCACTCCTTCATGCCCCTGGTACTTTCTTCTCTCTGCACTCATTATTTTGCAGGGACCTGTGGAATTTATTTGCTCTTCTTTACAACAGCCCTTTTCCTATCTTTGATTTATTGCTTGCCAAGATCTTAATTAGACAGATCTTTCCTGATGTACTATAATCAAGGCATGGGTAGTTTCGTTCCCCATCATGACTATGAGTATTGGGCAAGGTCTCTTTGATACACTTGAGAACAAGGAGAAATGTGGGCCCGATGCTAATACATTTAGATGGACGTGGGAATAATGATAAATTGGTAGATATCAATAGATATGCCCCTAGGGAAGTGGAGATGGGAACAGAGCAGTTGTACTTGGGGGTTGTCTTGGTTTCAAAACAAGACATCCTGCTGTAACAAAAATAACCACAAGTGGGTGACTTTAAAAAACAGATATTTATTTTCTCACAGTCAAGGAAGCTAGAAGTCCAAATTCAGGGTGTGGCTCTAGGGGGAGATCCTTCTTTTCTATTTCAGCTTCTAAACCTGAAAAAAACCAAACCTGTTGCCGTCAAGTCGATTCGGACTCATAGCAACCCTATAGGACAGAGTAGAACTGCTCCATAGGGTTTCCAAGGAGCGGCTGGTGGGTTTGAACTGCCAACCTTTTGGTTAGCAGCAGATCTCACAACCACTGAGGCATCAAGGCCCCTTATTTACGTGTACAGAAGTAAGAATATCAACACGTATTTTTGTGGGACACAGTTCAATCCATGTCGTTGTTGTTAGGTGCTGTTGAGTCGGTTCTGACTCATAGCAGCTCTGTGTAAACAGAATGAAACACTGCTCAGCCCTTCGCCATCCTCATAATCATTGCTATGTTTGAGTCCATTGTTGCAGCCACTGTGTAATTCATCTCGTTGAGGGTCTTCCTCTTTTTCACTGACCCTTTACTTTACCAAGCATAATGTCCTTTTCCAGGGACTGGTCCTTCCTGATAACATGTCCAAAGTACCTGAGACAAAGTTCATCGTTGGTTTGAAAGAACACTCTGACTGTACTTCTTCCAACACAGACTTATTCATTCTTCCGACAGTTCATGGTATATTCAGTATTCTTTGTCAATACCATAATTCAAAGGCATCAATTCTTCTTCAGTCTTCCTTATTCATTGTCCAGCTTTTGTATGCATATGAAGTGATTGAAAATATCATAGCTTGTGTCAGGCGCACCTTAGTCCTCAAAGTGACATCTTTGCTTTTCAACACTTTAAAGAGGTCTTTTGCTGCAGATTTGCCCAGTGAAATGTGTCATTTGATTTCTTGACTGCTGCTTCCGTGGGCATAGATTGTGGATCCAAGTAAAATGAAATCCTTGGCAACTTCAGTATTTTCTCATTTATTATGATGTTGCTTATCAGTCCAGTTGTGAGGATTTTTGCTTTCTTTAGGTTAAGGTGTAATCCATACTGAAGGCTGTAATCTTTGATCTTATCAGTAAGTGCTTCAATTCCTCTTCACTTTCAGCAAGCAGTTTGTGTCATCTGTATATCACAGGTTGTTAATGAGCCTTCTTCCAGTTCTGATGCCTCGTTCTTCTTCATATAGTCTAGCTTCTCGGATTATTTGCTCAGCATACAGATTGAATAGGTATGGTGAAAGGATACAACCCTGACGCATACCTTTCCTGACTTGAAGTCATGCATATCCCGTTTCTGTTCAAACGACTGCCTCTTGATCTATGTACAGGTTCCTCAGGAGCACAATTAAGTGGTCTGGAATTCCTATTCCTTGCAATGTTATTTATAATTTGTTATGATCCCTGCAGTCAAATGCCTTTGCATAGTCAATAAAACACAGGTAAACATCTTTCTGGTATTCTCTGCTCCCAGCTAAGATCCATCTGACATCAGCAATGATATCCCTTATTCCACGTCCTCTTCTGAACCTGGCTTGAATTTCTAGCAGTTCCCTGTCAATGTACTTTTGCAACCATTTTTAATTATCTTCAGCAAAACTTTATTTGCATGTGACATTGATGATAGTGTTTGATAATTTTCACATTTTGTTGGATCACCTTTGTTTGGAATGGGAACAAATACGGATTTCTTCCAGTCAGTTGGCTAGGTAGCTGTCTTCCAAATTTCTTGGCGTAGACGAGTGAGCACTTCAAGCATTGCATCTGTTTGTTGAAACATCTCAGTTGGTTATTTTGTGAATTTTGGCGCCTTGTTTTTCGCCAGTGTCTTCAGTGCAGCTTGGATTTCTTCCTTCCACACTGTCAGTTCTTGATCATATGCTACCTCATGAAATGGTTGAATGTCGACTGTTCTTTTTGGTACAGTGACTCTGTGTATTCCTTCCGTGTTCCCCTGATACTTCCTGCACCATTCAATTTTTTTGTCCTTAGAATCCTTCAAAATTGCAACTTGAGGCTTGAATTTTTTCTTCTGTTCTTTCAGCTTGAGAAATGCCAAGCGTGTTCTTCCTTATTGGTTTTCTAACTCCAGGTCTTTGCACATTTCATTGTAATACTTTACATTGTCTTCTTGAACCACCTTTTTGAAATCTTCTGTTCAGCTCTTTTACTTCCTCATTTCTTCCATTCGCTTTAGCTACTCTACGTTCAAGGGCAAGTTGACATTCAGTACATAACAGGGGAGAGTATTGTTTGAGTTCTTATACTGCCCTTTCCTACCTTCCTGGTAAATTTCTAAAGATTTTCTTTCCACTGTTTTGATACATAACTTATTTTTAGAATAAAGACAGTTACAGTATGGAATAAGTATCCCCAAATGAATTTAGTTTTTGATATATATTTTTTTGGAAGTTATCTTTCTCGGGCCAGTTTTCAAGTAAGATTTTTTCTTGCTTGAGGATACCTAATTGACAGAGCAACATAAATGTTTTTAAAAATGTGTCATAGATACATCACATAATAGACAATACCTGTGCAACTAATCAAAAGTTGTTAGCAATTTAATGAGATTTTCAATGCTTTTTATGTCACACTGAAATTAAACATTTAAAAATTCAACCTAGGAATATTCTTTCTTCCCTCATCACCATTTATGTTGTCAAGGTGAATCCAAGATAATATTTTATTGGGTAGCCTGAAATTTCAATATTATTCCTGCGTTCACCCTCATTTCTAGAGGGATATGCAAAATAGGTCATATTTATTTATAGATTACTCAGAGACTCTTTCTCCCCCTCTCTCTTTCTCCCTCTCTCTCCATTTTCCCATTCTCCCTATCCAGAGTCTCTGTTCCAAAAGAATCCAAAGGGCCTCCTTTAATTTCTCTTTACAACAAAATGCCCTAAAGGATCCTTGGGGGGATGAAACACAGTAAGCTTTCTGTATCCTTTCATAAATTTTAAGCTTACACATTTTCAAATTACTGAAAAATCATTGACTTTATGTTTTAGCACATTTGTGATAGAAACCTTCCAAAGATAAAAGATAATGTTACCATCCTTTTAAAAGAAATTGACATTTAACTGGTCATAACTTTTCTATTATGTAGCTGTTTCATAATCATTTATTGGAAAAAAAAAAAGTCTGAAAGCTCATTGAGGCTGCTCGAGGTTACCTTATCATTTCTTTCCTACAGCTGAGATTGTATCTTTTTAACTGCAAACTTCACAGTGAAAGTGTTTTCCTTTGTGAATACTGGGACTACATTCCTGAGCCTTTGGACTTACCAATTCAGGCTGCTGCCGTCCCTCCCCCAGCAAGTCAGTTAAGCTTAACACCAAGAGATGATTAGAATTTCACTGCCCCTGATTCATAGACCTTCAGCTTTCCCTCTTCTCCCTAGCTTCCCTTTGCTTAGCAACAGGAATGTGGCAAGCACTGTACTGCCAACAGATTTCTTTTTGCTCTCGTTTTGAAAAGCAGAACTTAAGGATACAAGACAGCCAATAAAACATTGCACAATTTACTTGGGTTTCCCATTAGAATTTCATACTTGCAATATGAGAGGCTTCCTTGAGCCACAGGTTTTTCATAGTATTTCTATTTAAAATTGACATAATCATTAATAACATCTGGGCCCCTTGTTACCCAGTGAATATAGCCGATGTCAGCAGCCAAAGAAGTCCAGTGCATCTTTCGACTACACCTCTGCTTTGTTTTTTCTTTCCCAGGTAATATTTTTATGAATTTACGTCATCTAGGTCAGCAATTAAAGCCATCCTTGTAGTAGTAGATAAAGGAATTTAGAAAGATGTGTACTGTTTTCATTCCTCTGCTAATGCTGAGATATTTTTAAGTTAGCATGTCAATTCAGCAAATGCTGGTTGATCCCTTTCTTTGAGAAAGACGTTGTGTTAGGTACCAGGAAGAGTAGTGAGTTGAATAACACATAACCCGTGCCTTCAAGGAATTATTTATAGAACATTAAGCAGAATTAGGTTGAACCATAAGAAATTGCCAGTATTTGATAATTTTGATCTACAAAAATGTCAATTTCATATGATTCAGCCTAATAATAAGTACTCTAGTTAGTCTAAGGGAACACTGAGGCTGAAGATCTGAAATATAACTTTTGGAATTTGGCAAGGTTTTATGGGGGAATATGGGATTTCAGTAAGGCCTTGAAATATGGATAGAAATAGATTCTCCTTAAGTTAACATCCTTCTCTCCTAGACAATGGGAAGCTTGATCAAAGAAATGGGGAGCAGAAGGTAAGGCTATACTTAGAAAATGGTAAGCAGTCGAGAATAAATGGAGCAAATAATTAATGGGTGGGACGGGGAGGATAAATACAACTGAGACAGTAAACTGGGGTCAGAATGTCTTATTTTATTAGGCTATATGGAAATACCAAAGATGTAGAGGAAGAGAACAGCAAAACCATAGCTACATACTTACTGTTACACTAAATTCTTGAGATCTGCTCCCCAAGATGGACTGGCTTTCCCTGGAACAGAAAATTAACAAAATTCACCTGGAGTAACTAGACAGATAGCATAAAACAGGTCTGTAAACTTTGGCCCAAATCTGGCCCACTACCTGTTTTTATAAATAAAGTTTTACTGGAACATAGTCAGACCCATTTGTTTAAATGCTGCCTGTGACTGAATTCAAGCTGCGCTGCAAGAGCAGAGTTGAGTAGTTTTAACGCAGACAGTATGGCCGCTAAAGCATAAAACTATCTGTTCCATGGAAGAAAAATTTTGCTAACCTCTGACATAAAAGAAAAAAAAAATGTATTTAATCTTCTATTTTTCCAATTTTTCTGATAGCTATTGATATAGAAAATATTTTTCAGCAATAAGAAAACCAGTAGTATAGTGTGATAATTAATGGCAACTGGTAAACCTTTGGTGTCAGGATTAGGATCCAATAGGAAGGGTTGGGGACGCTAGTGGGGTAGAAAACACTTGCTCACTGATACTCAGACTAGGTTTCAGTACCCCATTTATACACTATATCTAAATCTTCTCAATTTTCAAGAGAAAGTAGATATCAGAGCATTTATGTGATATCACACAGTTTTTAAATATTGACAGTTGAGGCAATGGAATTTTTAAACTTTGGAAGCCAAAAAAAAAAAAAAAACATTTTTATGGTCTGGATTCAGTTTACCACCACGTGTTTGTGGCTGCTGGATTTGAGACCAAGAACAAGACATCATTATGAGAAAGGAAAGGTGAAAAGGTGGGAGAACGTAAATTATACAGCAAGAGGACTTACGGAGCGATAAATGATACTTTTCTCACATGCCTATGGGACTTATGAATGAGAGTGGAGGGGCTGTCAGGAAGATGGAAGGGCCATGTTTATTCCTATCTGTCAAGTTTGCTTTAGAGCGCAATAAGTTTTCAGTGCATGGGTGAAATGATTCATATACACTGATAGTTTTTATTACTATGTTTATTGGACTAATTTCCCCTCCTCTACCCCTCATATGTTATTATAAAATGGAATGAGAAAAAAAGGGATTAATTGTACATCTGGGATTTAAATGTCTGTTTTAAAATAGGAAAAAAGAAGAGGATTAGGGAATTACATGGGCAAAGCATATTACAAAGCCATCTCCTTTGAGCTTGAAGCCAAGTCGTCAAGCGGAATACCTGAGCATACATTATTTTTGATATGTTAGATTTCAATAAATATCCAATGAACTTTATACCTTTGACTATTGAATATGTACAGCAAAACTAGTTTAGCCTTTTGATGGAATCTAATCATCCAGAGGGTAGGCCCTTGTTTAGTTTATTCACCCTCAGATCCCTTGAACCCAGCACAGTGCTGTGCCATAGCAGGAACTTGCTAACTTTGTTGAATGAATGGATACAGGATTGAATGAGCAAGTGGAGCCCCACATGTGTCCTACATTGCATAACTCATAACTTACATTTCTGGCCTCTGCTTTTGCTCTGATTATCTTCTTTTCTCCCTCTTCTTTCTCTTGTCTTATTTTACATTCTCTTTTTAAATTGCTTTTAAAACAAAATTGAATTATCTTGTTCTACATTTGGCCAAAACTTTCACTGATTTCCATCTTTCACCTGGAGTCCCTGGATGGTGCAAATGGTTAACACATTCAGTTGCTAACAAGAAATTTGGAGGTTCAAGTCCACCCAGAGGTGCCTCAGAAGGAAGGCCTGGAAGTCTACTTCTGAAAAGTCAGCCATTGGAAACCCTATGGAGCACAGTTCTACTCTGATACACATGGAGTCGCCATGAGCTGGAATCAGCTTGTTAGCAAATGATTTTATCTTCCATCAATACCTGAAATTCCCTTCAGTTTGAACTTTTTCTCAGTTCTGTCATGTCGTCTTCGGTTTGTGGCTGACTGCTTCTGCTCCTTATGGAATTGTTATTCTGTTAACAACAACAACAAAAATAACAAGGAAGACAATAAAGTGATGGGAAAAATACTAAACCACAATAAAATGGTTTGAATGAACCCTCATGGAGAAAGTTAGAAGGATCGAATCAGAAACTAAACTAAATTGCTTAAGCTTCAGGGGTTGCTCCTCAAAATATTCTTAGGCTGCCCAGGACAAGTATTGATCCACCGGACACACCCAGTGAATGTTAATTTCCTTTCCTGCACAACATTGTTTGTGGAAATCAGGGTTAAATAGATGTTAATATGGCCAAGTCTTCCATAGTTGCGGCGTATTTTACTTCTGTGTTTCTTCTAGGTGTTATTTCAAGCACAGATCAAAATGTTGACAGTATTTGGTTTGGGAGAGACTAGTTTGCATATTATTGCTAATGTTTTATTGAAAAATTATTCCTTTACATTAACAAAAAGAAAGCATCTTTGCATTCTTAACTATGATGTTATATCCAACTTGTCATTTTCTCTCAGCTAAGTATATCTACATTTGTATAAATGAAGCCAGTATTAAATCTGGATTTCCACAATCATAGGATTTCAGAACTGAAAATGACCAGTAAAAAAAAAAACAAAAAAAAAAAAACCGTTGCCATCAAGTCTATTCCAACTCATAGTGACCCTATAGAACAGAGTAGAAGTGCCTCATAGGGTTTCCAAGGAGTAGCTGGTAGATTTGAACTGCTGATGTTTTGGTTAGCAGCCACTTCGCTAACCACTGAACTGTCAGGGCCCCAGTATAGAATCCATCTAATCTATATTCTTTATTTTTCCAGTGAGGAATTCTGGCCATTAACAGAAATTGGCTCTGTAGCTAACTTTGTTGAAATGTGTTTATTTATTCAAAGAAATGTTCTAAAATTTATTTATTACTGCAACTACAATGTAACAAATTCTGCAAGATGCAGATGGCTATACAGAATTTATAAAAAGAAGAACAGTTAACAATCATTATAAGTAAGGGAAAATGCCTTTATTAAATTCCCTCAAATTACATTTGTTCTACTTAGTATAAAGCACCCCTATGTTCTGAAGATGACGTAGCTGTTTAATTAATTGGTCTGGGGGATTGGCAATTGAGTATTGAAGGTCCAGGTCACATTAAGGACAAAAAATACACATACGAATGTAAAAATTTATCATTCTCAAGGCGAATTAAATGCAATAGAAGATCTAATACAAATTGATTATTTATTAAACACAAAAATCATGAGAATTGTTTTTTAAAAATAATAGAGGCAGGCAGTTAATATTATAATATTTAAAATAACAGCAGTGGTTAACTCATGTTTTAAAATCATGATCCACAAAATGGTAGGGGAAAAGAAAATTTAGCAAATCCGTATATAATAAAGACTTTGAAAGTATAGCTTATAAAGAAAAACTGGTAAAGAAACATTCCACTGGATCCAAAGGCAAATCAGTAGATATCAGACAGTGAATATAAAGTAATATCAAAGCCTCTGGGTGGAGCAGATGGTTAATGTGTTCTACTGCTAACCTAAATGTTGGAGGTCCAAGCCCACCTAGAGGTGCCTTGGAAGAAAGGCCTACTGATCTACTTCTGAAAAATCAGCCATTAAAAACCCTATGGAGGACAGTTTTACTCTGATACACATGAGGTTGCCATGAGTTGGAATCAACTCTATGGCAACTGGTTTATAATGTGATACCACCAAAGCTAAGAAATGCATTTGGATATTAATGTGAAAGGTATTTTTACATACAAGATATGCTATAAATTGTAAAAGTAATAGTTATTTTCTAAAATAAGTAGAAAATGTAAACCTGGAAACTATCATTTCTTATTTGCTGTTATGAATAGCTGTATGTTGTTCCTATCCTCTTGTCTATTTAGGGTAAATTATAATTTAATTGATGTTCTTTAATTTAGACATGTTTCTGGGAGATGGTTTGGACTCTAATAAAAGTGTTAGACTCAGTTTTTGAAATTTTTATTTGCAAAACAATTCAATTTTACTAGCAAAGAAAACAGAACATAAGCGAAAAATACGTGAATATATATTGCTATAGTCACAGGTAGCAGCATATTGTAAATTACTGTCTTTAACAAAGGATAATATTCATTCATGTATTCAACAATAATGACTGAGGTCTACTGCTGTTGTGCCAGGCTCTGTCCCAGTGCTTAGGTAGACCAGTTGAACATGACAAATACACCTGCCTTCATGGTGCATATATTCTTGTGGTCAGGTATCAGCCTTGTATTCCAGGTGAGAAATTTATAATTTATGATTCTGAAGTGTCATATTATGCCTAGGTATATTTAAAAGAGCAGGTAATACCTTATGTTGTATAATGCTTCATAGCTTAGAAAATATTCACATTTGTTTATTTAATTCTCAAACATCTGGGATATTGTTATTTTTAAGAGGAGTCCCTAAAAGCTTTCCTGACATCTTTGAATCTCACAGGTGCTAAGTGGTAGAGGTGAGGATTGGCCTTCTCATTCCAGTGCAGTACTATTGCCACCCCTCACCCTGCCTTGCATAGCATTTTGGCAGACACCCAAGCACAGCCTTGGAAGGGAACAGAAGTCTAAACTTGTCTTGTTTGCAAAAGGGCAAGAGACAAAGAATGACTGGTGAGAAAAAAAAGACCACAAATTGAACAATAGTTGGTCTATCTGTTTGAAAGACTAATTTAGCAGCAGTATCAAGCAGTGAAGTATCAGTTCGTGGCATTTGAAAGAGCTAAGAGTGAATGAGTGCCTGAGACTAGGACTGGCCCTCTGATGTGAGAACAAGTTTAAGCAGTGGAAAAGTGTTAAGAATGCTTTAACATGGTGGAGTAACCTGTCATGGAAAGGCAGAGGACTTTCATGGAGACTAGTGAATCCCCTAAAGCAGTCTTGGACTTTGATGGATGACTTGTCAGCTGTTTTCTCTCTGAATGTGCATTGCCTCCTTGCTTACTAAAGGAAACAAGGAGGGTTGCAGGAATTCTCTTTTACAAGGCGGCCAGGGACATGCTGTCCCATCTCTCTGGAAGTTTGTGCATTTATCAACTTAATAAAGCACTTTACTTTTCCACTTGTGACAAGTGACTGTGCAAAACTCCATCTATGACAAAGTGGATTGTGAAGGAGAAGGGAAAGGGTGGGAAAGAGCCCTTTGGCAACACATTAAGCCTCTTTACTCAGTTCATTATAGTAGTAGTTGTGAGAGTGGGGAGGAAGTGAAAGAACTAGTATTGAGCATATAGTGTGTGTGCTAAGCTTTCTTATGCTGTATCCCTTCCAGTCCTCACTTTACCTCTGTGGGGGTGATGTTTTTGCTATGCCCATTTTATAGATGAGAAAACAGAGGTGCTGATAGAATATGCAACAGAACTGTTAACACTTCCACTGTTTCTACACTTATTGCATACTGCCCCTGATCCATTTGTACAGACAGATTTCAGTTTTGCTGAATACTCATGGCAATGTATTAAATAAGGGACAGTTTTTCTGACTGTTTCACTGGTACACATGGATCCATATGTTCCATCTTTTATAATGTAACAGTGTCAAACATGTAGTAGATAACACATGTAGACAACAAATTAATATTTGTTATATAGAACTGGTTTTAACAGTTTGGGGATAGGACAACTTTGCATTATTTGCTTTTCATGTTCTCATATAGAGTCATATCATGTTTCTCTGTAAGGCGGACCAAGCACCTGTTTTCAGAAACTGGCAGAGCATTTGCAACTAGTTCCTTTGCAGAAGCAAGCCTTGGCAGGAAGATGTGGATTACTCTGTTTCTATTAGGTATAAATTGTCTTAAAAGCATTTTATCAGCTATGAGCTTTGTGGGCATGGACTGACCTGCTAGAAGGAGTACCACTTGGAAGGGTGTGTGTAATTCATTTCCATGTGGATCAGCTAATTGTACCTGCCAAGCACCCACCTGAAGTGTGGAGTGTTTCTTTATATTTGCATGTTTTAAATATAAAAATTATGATCCAGGTTCCTAAGAACCCTCATATTAGGGGTATTTGAATAGTAAGTAAGTGGAGTTCTACTTATGTGAAGACATCTTTAGAAACAAAGGGAAATATTACCATATCCTACTATTTTAAAAAAACAAAAAACCTGTTACCATCCATTCTGACTCATAGTAACCCAATAGGACAGAGTAGAACTGTCCCACAGGGTTTCCAAGGCTGTAATCTTTACAGAAGCCGAATGCTGCGTCTTTCTGCTGTGGAGTAGCTGGTGGGTTCGAATCACTGACCTTTTGGTTAGCAGCCGAACACTTAACCAGTGCGCCATTAGGGCTCCTTATATTCTACTGTATAAGCAAAAAAATTTTTCTAGTCCATAAAGTTTTTGGGAATTCCCTTCTTGGGAACAGGTTACATGTAAGTAGTAAACTGGGATGCTTCAGAAAATGTGCACATATAATTCTGCTCTGATCAACTTCTGGCTCTTAAACACTTAAAATAGAAGACATATTCAGTACGTGTTTGGGGGTTTTGTGGTTCACAAATGCAAATGTTTCTCCTAGATCCTGAGTCAGTTACCAGATGCTGAAAGTTCTCCTCGGTACTACAGATTGTTTATAAATATGTGAGACATTGATGTGATCATAGTTTACTACTACTATTAATGAAGGAAGACTCGGAAAATAACATATAGTCAAAATAGTACATACACATTTTGATAACCTAATTTAACTCCTGTATGTATGTGTGTGCATTTTTTTCTCTTCTGAGGAAAACCCTAGCTATGTCAGATCACGCCGTATATTGATACACGGAGCCCTACAGATAACAGAAGCAGAAGAGCAAAGAAAACCTGGAATCTGAGTGCTCTGTGTATAGTATTCTCCATCTAGTAGACTAGGAATCGCAAGTCTTCAGATGATAATACTTTTTGTGTATTGAATAAATTTGATTGATTTAGCAATGTATTTACTCTAAATACACACCAGCAAGTAGATAAATGCCTACTAAATACTCAATGTTAGTTTGTAAACTCACATATGAAATTTGTATTTCTTTATAGTGGAGAGTAAAAGTCATGTTGCTGGGAGAAATATTTTATAAAATTATATTACATTCTCCAGAAAACAGGTCAACTCCATCTCCAATTTGAAGACAGGCAAGTCTTACATTATTACAGTGAAGATAAAGCAAAAGAAAAAATCATAAGGCTCAATAAGTTCTATTCTCTTCCTTGAAGTAACAACAGTTTAGATTACTATCCATTCAACTCTTTACATAGCATTTGCCCTATTGACGTCAACATTTCTTGGCAGTGTAATATAGTCGGAGAAACATGGAATTTCCAACCAGGCAGACTTGATTTCAAATCAAAGTCCAGCCACTTATTAGCTGCTTTATACTGAATAAGTCTGAATTGAAGGTTCTTCATCCTTTAAGTGGAAATAAAAATATGTTATAACATTGTCTTGAAAGTTAAAGAGAAAGCATATTAAAGACCCTGCTATAACGTCTGGAATATAGTAGAAGCTCAAAACTAGCAGCCATTATTGGTTAGATTGGAAGCAGGAGAAAGCAGAGGAGGAGAATGGTTTCAATGAAATGAAAGGGGATGTGGCAAGAGGTTAGCCATGTGTGATTATCAGACCAGCCCACTAGTGAGGCCCATTCACAGTTATAATCACTGGCAGACATTTTGGCAGTTCCTGTACACCATCTGGGTGGATTTCACTTGGAAAATACTGCTATTTTTTTAGGTTTTCTACCCATTGGAGAGTTACGTACAGGCATCAACATTAGTATGGCAAAGCAGAGGGACTGTAGAAATTATTAAAGTGTTCTCATTTTGTACAAGAAACATCACTATATTGCTGATTGGGGGCGTGGGGAAATATTGACTTCAGCATTTCTTGGTAGTGTAATGTAGTGGGAAACACATGGAATTTCCAACCAAACAGACCTGACTTCAAATGTAGTAAGTCCAGCCACTTATTAGCTGCTTTATATTGAATAGGACCGAATTAAAGGTTCTTCGTCCTTTAAGTGGAAATAAAAATACACTGTAACATTATCTTGAACGTTAAAGAGAAAGCACGTTAAAGCCCCTGCTATAATGACTGGGATAAAGTAGAAGCTGAAAACTAGTAGCCATTATTGGTTGAATTAGAAGCAGGAGAATGGGGGAAGGCAAGCCAATCATTTCAAAGTTAATTCATTTTTTTTGCAGACCAACATTTTCTAGAAAGGAAGAACAATTTTACCGAATGTCCCTAGAGGTGAGAAAACTACAGATCTTGAGCAGTTTTATTCCTTAGAAATCTTGTATGCTGATGAAGTTCGAGTGGACCCCTATTTACAAGGTTGATTTTATTAGATTATCAAGTTTTCCTTCCCTGAACTTAATTTGTGATGGGAAAAAGAGCTCGTGTTTTTTCCCCAGTAGATCTCTCCTTTTGTCAAAAGGTGTCCACTCTGATTTTGAGATCAGAAACTTTTATTTAACCTTTGAGTTGGCTGTTACATATTTCATTTATCTCCAAACCAATTATGTGCAAATTTTTCTTTCTGAACCTGATTAGCAAGTCTCAAAGAAGTCAGAGCTGGTCAGAGAAAGGGAGGATTTGTGTCTGCTATATTGTACTTCATGTTCACTTTGAAGCATTCAGAACCGTTGCTTTGACTCATTATCCTCCAGGAGGTATTGAGGTGGCTTAGAACACAGACATCCCAGTCAGGGTGGAAAGACTATAGAGTTTTGCATTCCTTTAATCTTTGTAAATGTAAGATGTGTTGTGTCAAGGCGACTTACAATTTCATGTTATTATGCATCAAAATATCTAAAGTTATTTTTCTTCTTAAAGGGAGTCTGTGGTATCAACAGTCATTGTTTCTGTGCTGCAAATCAAACAGCTTGGAAGAAAAGTTTTCCTGTGTTTTTGAAAGACAGCACAAACTATGATCATTCTAGATCAGTCTGACAGTTCATCCTCACCAACATTTAATGTTTCAACTGAGTGGCAATCACGAATGAAAGTGATGTAAGATCATAACTGTGTATTACATACACCATATTCAAAATTTTAGTATTTGCGGCTGAATAGGTCATTCAGAGCAGTTCTACAGTTGAAGCAGTGATTAATTTTTCCAGTGCTTCTTTAGATTTCCAGTAAGTTTCTTTTTTAATTTATAAACATCCTTACATAATTTTCTTAGGAAAATTTAACTTTTTTAAATTATACCTATAATACATTCTAGTTTATATGCCTCATTCATAATGGCATTGAATGTGTATATTTTGCAAGGTATTGTGCAAAAAAATTAGATTTTGTATTAATTACTAGGCATAAGGAAAATGATTAGACTAAGGACTCTCATAATCCAAACCTTCCCATAGAGCACCAAATTGCCATTCTATTCAACCCTTCCACCAGGCAATTCAATAAGACAAAATAAGCCAATCTAAGGAGTTGGTTTTGTAATCATAGATTAGTAAAACAATAACAATTAGCAACATACATAGCAATGAAAAGCTATGTAATAACCAAATTAATTCAGTATTTTTCCATAGGGAATTTGGATTTATAGATAATTGAGCTAAAGTACCTAACTGCTCTGGGATAAATTAATTTGCATTCATAATTATTTGAAATATTTTATAAAGATGGAAAACAACTGAGTCATTATTATTTCTTTAGACTGAAAATATCATTAAAGAAGTAACTTGGGAAGAAAAGCTGGGGTTCTCATTGAAACCGAATGAACACTACCAGAGGACAGGAAACAGTTAAAATACAGGCCAGTGGTATGTTATTTGACCCAGATTAATAATATGACAGACCTTCGATTCTGTTCCCTTTGATGAACTGAGAGAAATGTAATTCAGGATAGCAAGCCCCAAGTAATAGGAACTGTTTTACATTAGAAAGGTACTGTGCTGGCGCAGTGGTTAAGAGCTTGGCTGCTCACGAAATGGTCGGCAGTTCAAATCCACCAGCTGCTCCTTGGAAACCCTATGGGGCAGTTCTACTCTGTTCTGTAGGGTCACTATGAATTGGAATTGACTCGAGGGCAATGGATTTTTTGGTTTTTATAGTAACATTGATTTGGTTAGTTGAAACTTTAATAATTTCTGTTTTAATAACTACAGATATAAGTGAAGATTTTAAAATATTAGCATGATAAAACAGTTTGTGCAATGATATAGCAACCTTCAATTATGATTTAATGGTTTACATTTAATTAATAAAGATTCAGTACCAAGTATAAGCAGTGACAATAGTTTATATAAACAGAATTTTAAAATATAAAAAGAGAAGTTGAATCTTTACACATTTTTTGACTGGGAAAAAGTTGGGAATTATCTAGTGCATTTACTTAACCTGACTAATAAATATATTGATTTCTATGTTTAAGCACTTGATTTCATTGCTCGTATATTTATAAGGAAAGAGATAACGTGAACACTTAGAAACATATAATTTTAGGACTGCAAAGGCTTCATATTATACTTAATGTATTCCCGGATGGCTCAAGTATCAGGCAAGATGCTTTTGGCTGCAGGTTACAGAAAATCCTGCCTCAGACTGCCTTACACAAGGACAGTTTATCATTTCATTTAACAAGAATTTCTGAGGGAGGGTAGGCTATGATGCATATGACAGTTTCTCTGAAGTTTTCTTGGATTTGGTTTCTTAAAGTGTTGGTTTCATGCTCAGACTGGTAGCAAGATGACTACAGCAGCCCAGACCCCCAGTGCTCAGAGGAGGCTGTGAAACCATTTCTCTCTTGAGCTTCTTTTTCAGGAGATTGTGCCCCTTTCCCAGGTGCTTCCATCAGACACCCAGATTTCTTGGTTGGGCCACATGCCAGAGATGTGAAATTACCGTAATTGTTATAGATGGATTCTAATCATCTTTGAGACTGGGCATTAGGGTCAACTTCTTCTGAGTCATACAGTGGGAGATGGCCAACTGAATAAAACTGGGCATCATTTTTCAAAGGAAGAAAGAGAAGAATGGATGTTGTATAGGAAATCATCAATCATAGCACCATTTCATTTGCAGATGGGAAAATAGTGACCTAGAGAAGACTTCTTATGTTTCCCAAGTTACAGACTTAGAGCCATTTGGTCCAGAATTATTTTTCCCCATTATTCACATATTTTTCCCAGTGATTTTTTCTTTTAAATATGTCACTTTGCTCATACTTGCACTTGTAAATGAGGAAAAATATTACCCAGCTGAGTGTGTGAAGATGAATGCACGCCAACGCAAATCACTTTAGTTTCATCCTTGCTCAAACTGTGACCTTCCCATGGGCCCTCTACAGCTTCTCTTCTGAGAACTTTCCACACAGGAGGCCTTTATTTGTTTGTATCATTACTTGAGTAAAAAAGTTCTCTCTTTTACCAAACACCACAAAGCCAGAGACAGTGCCAGTTTTTGCTTAGCACTCTGTTCTTGTTGCATAGTCAGATATTCAACAAAAGAATGAACAAATGAATCCTGACATTTTTCAGTATCATTATCATGAAATATGTTTAAGCTACTATTGTGTGTTCCAATATGAGTAGATTGTTCTTTCAGATATTAGATAGACATGGTCCCATGTCTTTGAGTTAGTGGAGTAAATAGGATATATAAAGGATATGTAATAATAACAGTATAAAATAGCCTTATGTCAAATGCCAGATGAATGCTACAGATAATAATGGCAATCAGACATCAGGAGAGTTCAGTGAAGAAGGTTATGACATTTGGAGACTACTTCACAGAAGAGGGAGAACTTGTGCTGAGAATGGAAGAAAGGGGGAAACTTAGACAATTGGAAAGAGGGAATCCAATCCTGGAAGAGGAATTAAGAAAGAAAGGTTGAGTTTATTTTAGGAGCCATGGATAGATCAATTTGGTGAGCTTTTGTTACTGGAAAAAGTCAGAGACAAGGCTAGGGAACTAGGAAGTAAAGGAGATCATGGAGAGAGATTTCAGTCCAGGCCAAGACAATTGGACTCCTTGGGAAGCTATTGAAGATTTCAGAGCAGGCTTTTGACATAAAGGAATCAATATTTTAGAAAGATTAATTCACAATGTGTAGGATGGGACATAGGGAGATAAGGTAGTCAAGCAATAAAGTGCGCATGTATAAAGATGTGAGGAAATAAAATGAAAGAAATGTTGAAGAATTAATTGACAGGGCAATATTGGATATAGGGGCTAGACATAGCTCAAAGCAAAATTCCTAGGTGTTGAGCCTTGAAAAATGATGGAATCGTTAACTGAAATAGCTAAGTCCAGAGGGAAGTTCTTTTATTCAGAGAAGATGATTAGTTTTGTGTAACATAGTTTCTGTTTGCTGAGTCAGTGGGGCACTTGGTTAGAGATGTCCATCAGGCAGATGGAGATGTGCAGCTGAATTTCAACACTTGCACAGCTGGTGCTATAGTTTAGAGAAAATGTCATGTGCAGATGAAAGTAAAAATCACGTGAGGGTTAGCAGATTTGCAGCATCTAGCAAAATGCCTGGTTCATACCTATATCAATACATGTTTATTGAATTAGAACTAAACTTTATTAGCCAGGATAACTTGGCATGGAAGTGACAGAAACCTGTCACAAATTTATTTAAGCAAAACATTGAGTTTATGGGCTCTAGTAGCAGAATAATCCAGGGACAGGGCTGTTTTTGGCATAACGGGGTCCATGTGTTCACATGGTTAGTAATTTCTGTCTCTCAGCTCTGCTTTGTTCTATGTTAACCTTATTCTCAGATGGGCTCTGTGCCTTTATGGCACATTCTACCAACTTAGCCAACCAGCAGAAAGAAAGCTCCTCTTTTTCCACCGAGCACCAGAATTTGCCCTGCCTAGAATGGCTTGGAATATTCCACCATCCCTGAACCGGTCACTGTGATTCTCATTAACCAGGCGTAGCCATAGAATCAAGAGTAGTGTAGTGCTCACTGAAATACAACTAAACAAAAACCTAAAAGGAGACTGGAGTAAGGACAGATTTAAAGAAAATCAGAGTTCTTTCGCTGTAAGAGAGAACTGTGGATGCCAGAAGGAGCCCTGGTGGTGCAGTGGTTAAGCACCCACCTGCTAACCGAAAGATCCACGATTTGAACCCACCAGCCGCTGCACAGGAGAAAGATGTGGCAGTCTGCGTCTGTGAAGATTACAGCCTTGGAAACCCTATGGGGGCAGTTCTGCTCTGTCCTATAGGTCGCTGTGAGTCAGAATCAACTTGATGGAAACAGGCTTAGTTTTTTTTTTAGAAGGCTTCTATGACTTTGCCTTGGTCATGTTGTGCTGACTTCCCCTATATTGTGTGTTGTCTTTCCCTTCACCAAATTAACACTTGTTACTATCTAGTTAGTGATTTCCCCAGCTCATCCCTCCCCTCCCTGGTAACCATCAAAGACTTTTTTTGTCTGTATAAACCTTTTCTTGGGTTTGTATAACAGTGGTCTAATACACTGTTTGTCCTTTTGTCATTGACTTATCTCACTCAGCATAATGCCCTCTAGATTCATCCACGTTGTGAAATGTTTTGTGGATTCATTATTGTTCTTTATTGTTGAGTAGTATTCCATTGTGTGTATGTACCATAGTTTGTTTATCCATTCATCTGTTGATGGGCACTTAGTTTGTTCCCATCTTTTTGCTATTGTGTAGTGGTGATGGTTGTATAACATGATGGAAGTAATTAATGTCACTGAATTGTATATAAAAGTAACTGTCAAAATGACAAAAGTTTTGTTATATACATTTTTACCACAATAAACGAAAATAACCTTTTAGCAGATTTATCCAAAAGATGTATTTATTCCTGAAATGCACACTCGTAACAACAGCAGTAATTTTTACCATTTCCCATTTTTGCCATGTGCTAACTCTGCTAAGTGATTTACTTACCTTGCGTTATTTCATTTCATTCCTACAGTCACCCTGTGGGTGGGGATATTATCCCGATTTTATGTACGTGAGGGCTAAAGACTCATAACTTCTCATAGCAACCTCATAAAACAGAGTAGAACTTCCCCAGAGGGTTTCCAAGGCTGTAAATCCTTTACAGAAGCAGACTGCCACATCTTTTTCCCATGGAGCGGCTGGTGGATTCGAACTGCAGAAATTTTCAGTTAATAGCTGAGTGCTTTAGCCACTGTACTACCAGAGTTTTTTGTTTTGGTTGGTTTGTTTTGGGAGCTGAGGAGCATAAATGTGAATTAGAATGTGGCAGAGCCAGGACCCACGTGCAGGCATGTCTTTCTCTAGTGACTTTACATACTACATACTGCAAATACTGCCTCCTGCTGAGTTCATTTCTCATCGTCTCCAATTGAAAAAAGCTTTATAATGCCATACGCTTAAAACACCATATGATCAAAACACACACACACACAACATACAAACTAAAATACCCACACAACACTGTTAATGAAAGGTATTCCATGGAATATAAAACATTTGTTGCATTTCTATTCCAATTTAAAGTCCCAGTGTTTCAATATGAGAAAATGAAATCAGTAGACATTTAGATGAAGGACTTTATTATACTGAATTATCATTATCTCCTTTTTAAGATTTGTGAACATGTGCATTTTACTTCCCTGGATGATTTTTCTCATGCTGTTTTACAATTTTTTTTTTCTTCTTCCTGTTTCTTTGCATCATACTAATAATTTCTCTAAGGAATATATACTGTTTTGGATATATGTGTATATACATTGTATTCTCAGAATAGTGCTAATGACTGGCAAATATAGTGACTTTGAAAGTGTGCCCTGCAAAAATGGATGTGCTGAAATGCAGATTGCACCAGTTTTCTGCTGAAATGACCAGCTCTGTAGGGAGTGTTACTTTCCTGGGATGTACAATCAGAAATCAATTCTGCTCATGGAGATGATTGAAGATTAAGAGCAAACACCACATCCAGAATCAGTGTGATGTGATTATACTTATCTGTACAAGTACTGACAATTTTTGGTCACCAAGAAATTGTATGAATTTTAAAAAATAGTTTAGGTGAGACTTAACCATCAGAGAACTATTTTGATTTCTTTTTTTAAGGGAGAATAAAGTAAATTCCAGCAACTGCTGTAGTATATAAGACAAGAATGTTGTGTCTGTTTCTTATTTGATAAGAGCTGTACTATTCTTTCTTTAAAACTCTGCAGTTTGCAAAATAGTCATAACTTTAATTGCCACATATGAGCAAGGTGTGGCAAACGTTTCTCAGCAGATTTTCAAGGGATTGGAATGTTTCAAACCTCTTTTTGAGGAGAAGGGATAAAGCATTTTTCTTTTGAATTCCCAAAGGAAGATATTATTAAACACAAATGCAGAGTATTTTGAAATTGCAGGCAGACCATTTGTTTGATATGCACCTTTTTTATCCATAGTTTTAGTATTGCTGTTTTCAATAGATCATAAAATTTCACACAGCAGAGGTTAAGACTTTTTTGTAATATTTTGGTAAATGAGAAAATTCTGACTTGCAACACAACTGGATTCTGAGATGTTCCTGGAGACAGAAATTAAATATCTGCATTTCTCCAGATGAATTCTGTCTGGGACATTATGAAATAATTGCAAAGGAAAATACACATCTCATCCTTTTGACATATTTTCTTTTCTAAAAATGAACCCAAACACATAGTTGAATTTAAGATAATGAATAGACTTTCAACAGTCTTGGGTATAAACAGTATAAACTGTTGAAACAAAGCCAGCATTTATATATGCAAGAAAAATTCCCAGGCACATATCTATTGTCGATTTTGCTGAGGCTTATCTCACTCATGCTTGGTGAAGATCAAGTTTTGTTTTCTTTGGTTTTGGTCCAGTGGAAAGACTATTTTGGGAATATGTTCCTTGGTAGCTTATTCTATAGAGTGTAGCAACTCTTAATGGTTCTTTTTCTTCTCACCATTCTCTAGAGCAAGGGTTGCAAACTTAAATGCCTACTGGGCCTGGTGGGAATGGTAAAGGAGTGAAGGTGGAAATGTTGCAAACTGATCCTCTGTTTCAAGGGATCAGCAGCTATTCAGCTCCAACAAAATACTGGCACTTGGACATTTTTTTTTTTGTTGCTGTTGAAATATACACAGCAAAACGTATACCAATTCAACAGTTTGGTAAATATGCAATACAGTGATTGCAATTTGTGAATGTACAATACATTGATTGCAGCTATTCTTACCCTCCTTTTCCTCTTTGTTCCTCCCCTGTTGACATAAACTTACTTTCTTCTAAGCTTCCTATCCAACCTTTTGAGTTGCTCTTATCAATCTGATCTCAGATAGAAAATTCTTTAAAAGAGCACAGTGCTCACGGCAGACATTCTTTACTCCCTAAACTAGACTGTGTGGTTTAAAGAAAGCTTCAGGGAATGGCACACAGAAATTTGAAGCCATTGTTGTTAGGACTTAATTTTTTTGAAAGAAAACAGAACTTATTTTTTTTTTATGTAAAATATCCTGACTTCTATATGTTATAAACCAATTCAATTAAAAAAATATTACATAGATCCAAAAACATCTGTGACTCACATCTGACCTGAAGGCCAACAGTTTGCAAGTTCTCGGCTAGTGCATGACACTCTCTGACATCTTTATCCAATGACATTTATTGGGAGCTTGGATTGTGCTCTCTGGCAGGTCTTCTGATGTTGGTCAGTAATGTCAGGTCCTGTGCTCTGCCTGGATCCCCGCTCCAGCCTCTCACCACTTCCTTTATCTATGACCATTTTATCCCAGGGTTGCAGATGAAATTCTTGAATTAAAAAGAGAGGATTTCACATAGCATGAGGTCAATATTTGGAATTCTAATCTTGTTACATCTAGTTTGGGTGTCAGAGATTCTGCCTTCTTCCTGAGACAAAATCTTTATCTTATATTTCATTTCTAGTCATTTCTTTCTTGTTTACTGTCCCTAAAAGCATGACCAGAACCCAGATCTCTATAGGAATGGGCCCCTTCATTGTTAAACTTGCTTAAGATTTAATGCCCAACCCTTGTTCTCCAGCCCTATAGATGGGGTCCCTCTATTTTATTGGTGCCATCTACTTGTCTTCCTTAATCTTTATTGCTTTGGTCTAAATTTTTTATTGCTTTTCTAGACTCCCTGTTTCATCTCGATATCTCTGATACAAATAACTTACCTGCCCAGGATTTTTCTGGATTTTGAGTTCTACAGGCCCTGCTGGATTCATTGTCTTTAATTATTGCTCTTTTTGCCTCAGTAGTAGATATGCTTCTTGGGTGTTCCCAGTCTGTCAGATGTTGCTCTAAATAATCCTTCATATTGGCTATAACATCAGGTAAAAACCCTTAGGAGAGTGATGCTTTTGGAAAAAATAAGGAGGAAAAAATCTTGCTGTTTGGGTACTCATGCAATTCCAGTGGATTTATTCTTTCTTATCCAAGTGCTACTATGGATAAGGCTTATTTGAAAAAGTAGATTGGTGATTATTTTATTAGTATAGCCAGTTGATACAGCAAAGAGAAGGATATCTTGTAACATCCTGCTAATTTATGAAAGAAAAATATTGTTGCTAGAATGAGTAAGGTACCAACCTATTAAAATCTCCTTGGAGAACTGAAAGAAGATGTAGAGGTTGCTAGAATGATTAAGGTATTACCTGTTAAAATCCCCTTTTAGAATGTCACATCTTTGGGATTGTTCTCAAAGAATATGGTAACCACTAATATGCTATTATTTGGTTCAGTGAACTTGAAAACAGCCCCAAAGAGCTAAACATTGATGTGGAAATTTTCTTTTCTTTGAAAAGTCGGTTTCTGAAGTCCAAATTCCAGAATGCTCAAACTTATTTTTATGTAAACTCCATCATTTGTCATATTGATAAATTTTGCTTTTGTGGAAAGGAGAATATTATCAATGAGTTATGCCATCCTTCTGTCTCCTCTTTTCCTGACTCTGTGAGATTAGGAAGGGTGAACAACAAAGTGCCAAATAGTTTTGAAGCTGGTGTATCTCAAGAGCATAAGTAAACCCTCCATTAAAGATATTTGAAGGTTACATCCAATATGTTGATTGATTATGCTCCAGGAATATTACTACAAAGAGGAAGAAAACAAATTGCTAGAATTGTTGATTAGAGATTGAACATTCATTTATTATATATCATGTCTTGTATGAGACTATTTCAGAAGGTAGAGAAGCTCTTATTTTCAAGATAAAATATCATAGAGGAGACATAAATAAAAATATAAGTACTGGTAGTCCCCAAGTTACAACACATTTGAGTTAAGAGGAACCATGCTTACATCCGTCTGTTTTGTTTTTTTGTATGTCTTATTGTTAGTAATATATACTACATACAGTGTTGCAACACATAATTTGCTGGTGTTATCCTTCTCAGAAGCTCACTTGCACATCTTCAGTGTTATGATTTACTGTTCAAAACACTGCCTTATAGCAGGCTATGAAAACCAAAAGAAAAAAAAGAGGTATTTGATTTACATCAGAACCAACTTGTCATGGAGTTGTCAGAATGGAGCCCTTTGGTAAGTCAGGGACTACCTGTAATAATGTGTGTATGCATGGAAATAAAATGTAGTATATATAGAACATGTACTGAAATCTGCACATGAGTATATGCTGTTCTGTTGAAAACGGGGTATATGTCAGTTGGTTTGGCCGTGTGTCATTCTCTGTTTTGCTTACTATGGAAGTCTTCGAGATGATGGCATGGCATTTGGATTTTGCTTTGTAGTAGGTTAATAGTTGTTAGCATAAGATAATGGTATTGTTGTAAGCTTGGAATCTTGAGGGAAGAGTGATTATAAGGCAACGTAACTTAAAAAAAAAAAAAAATCAAAGAGAACCAGACTTGACATATTTCCTTGAATAGTATCTTCTTCGTATTAACACCAAGGAAGCTTATATATTTAATCCAGTGTGGCTTTCATGACTCAAAAATTGTTGCATTTGTTTGGAGATTGCCTTTTTAAATCTTAAGTATATTTAATATTATTTTCAATGATGGCAAGCATTCAACCTTTTAAGTAAATTTTGCTCTTCAAAAAAAGTAAAATGGTATTAGATGTCAGTGTTGATAAACAAGGTGGGTGATAAAAATAGTACTGTTTGTATATTTTTGAAAAACACGTAAGTTTCAAATAATGAAGCTGATTTTGTTTCATGACCAATAAGAGAGTTTTGTATGCAATTAAAAAAAAAATTTCAAACATATTTTTGTCAATGTCAATATCAATGAATAAATGCATGTTTCCAAAGTGATTTTTTTTAAGGAAAACATTTATTTGAATAAGCTTATTTGTTTCTTTACTTCTTAGTTACGCTTCCCAGAAAGATAAGTAGCAAGAAGGTAAATCTAAATAAAAACACTGTAGCATATGAACAATATAGATAAAATACAGGATGGCCAATTAAATCTGAATTTCAGCAAAACAACAAATAATTGTTTAGTATACTTACATCCAATGCAATATTTGGACATAGTTATCCTAAAATTACTCATTATCTATCTGTAATTCAAATATACTGGGAGTATTGTATTTTTATTTGGTAACTCTGACAACCCTAAATCCTAGTCATTAGTTGCTTTTTTTTTTTTCCCCCATAATTTGACAAGTCTGCATAGAGTACATTCTGTGTGACAGTATGGCTCTATGTCCTGTGGAAGTTACAGAAAAGAACCCACATTCTTTCAGAGGACATAATAAATATGCAGACAACATAGTACAAGAGAGACTATAGAAAGTGCTCCAGAAAGCTACAAACAATGACAGTTCAAAGAATAGAGATTACTTACTTCTGGCTGAGGAATCCAGGGAAAGGACAGTTGAGTGGATATTAAGGTGGGTCTCCAAGGATGGATAAGTTTTCACCCAGCTGGAGATAGGGAAGAAAGGATACATGCTGACAGGAGACCAGCACTAGGAAAAGCATTATTTGGGGAAATATGGAAACAGTGGTTCTCAGACTTCAGAGTGCAACAGAATCTCCTGGAGGGATTGATGAAACACTGCTTTCTGGGCCCTACCCCCAGAGTTTCTGATTCAGTAGATCTTGGGTGAGGGCCCAAGAATTTGCATTTATAGCATGTTAGCAGGTGATGAGGATGTTGTAGTTTGGGGCGCACACTTACAGAATCATGCTCTAGAGGGCACTTATTAGTGACTAGTAAAAGATAAGGCTGGAAATGTAGGTCTGGGCCCTGAGGCCTTGTCTGTCATGCTTGGAGACTGGGTTTTGTTTATAGGCATTAGGGAGCCATTAAAGGCTAGTGAGCAAAGTGACATATCAGAGTTGTACTTTAGAAGATTTATCTGGTGAGGCACTGTGCAGGGTTGATTGAAAGGAGCACTGATGGACGGGAGAAGCAAGGCTAGTTAAAAAGTGTTGCATTAGTCTGAGGGAGAAGTCAAGAGCCCACACTGGAGAGGTAGCATCAGGATCGGGAAGAATGGTTGCTTTTGAGAGCTACTTTTTATTTGTGCGAGTGTTTGAGCAGGCAGTAGATTTTCTTTAGTGGGCTCTTCTCTCCCTAGACGCCAGTTTTAAACTGATAAGAATTTGATGTTTCAGGATTGCTTGAAGTTTTGAACAAATAGTTACTGAAGTTTTCAGATTAAATAACTAAATTTTGGTTATTTAGCTAAAGCAGAGCATTTCCCATTAAAATGTAAACAGGAAAAGTAGTGGCTGGTGCTTATGAAAATAGAGTGGATTGACTTATACAACTCATGAGGTTGGTGCATAAAGCTGTACAAAAAATTCGATCAGTGTGTACTGTGGTGCTACAGGATAATATTGTTGATATCTGATTTCAACTGACAAGGAACACATCCTGCCTCTTTAAGCTGTTTTTCTGAGGGTAGCTTTCTTTTCTATACTGAATGAGTTCTTTAACTCATTTTCAGCTATAGCATTTCTTGTAGGCCAGTATTTACCAGGTCCTTTGCTAGGATCTGGTTTAAAGAAGCAAACAAAGTAAAAAGAGTTCCTTTTTAGGGGCAGCATTCAAATTAGCTAAGAACTGGTAAGGAAGGGGTATTGAGAAATCAGAATGGGTGCTTTTCACAAACACTGCTAACACTTACCAGTACTAGCTGAAAATCAGTTCTGTCACTGTGCTCATGAAAGTTACTGTCTAATTTTCACTCATGTTTCTAAGTAAATTTTAATAAGAGTTTTTATGTAAAAGCAGTATGTTTAGTTTTGGAAAATTTGAGAAAGTCCTGAGAAATATAATGAAAAACAAAAAAAAATTGCACATAATTGCATAATCGTGTGAACCAAAGAAACACCATTTTGGTATATATTCTTCCATATAGTATATTCTGATTTGTAAGCTGATTTTTCTATTAATAATTGCCCAGGTATTATTGAAATTTGCCTCCAAAATTGGGTGCCAAGAGACCAACTCCAGTGTGGTGGCGAAGGAAGGTTAATTAGGGAGATTTACCCACTGAAGCAGTGGTCCCTGGAGGCAGGAGGACCAAAGCAGATCTCCGCACCCAGCAGCAGGAGGGGCAGAGGTGGAAGTTTTATAGTGGTCAAGGACTAAGGTGGCTTCATGCCAGAGGGTTTCTCTAAGACTGCCTCAGCAAGATCACATAACAAAAGCTTGGAAAACAGCAATGAACTAACGGTAACAGCAATGAACTAACGGAAAGCATGAGGGCAACCATGTTCGGCCTCGCAAAGCCTATTTTCCCCTTCAGTAATATATCATATTTTTTTTCTCATGCCAATGACTATTCTTTTAAAACAAGTTTTTATTGGGTAATAGTCAAATGAAAATATCATAATCTCACCACATAGTTTTTGATGTTAGGTTACTTCCAATTTTTACTATGTTAACCATTTTTGTAATATGAAATATCGAATCTTCGTGCTCATACCTGGTAACTTATTTTCATTGGATAAGCTAAAATTAGATACAACATTTTAATACATAATCTAGATTAGTACTTCTCAACATTTTTCTCTTCAGCACACATAGAAAATTAAAATATTTGTATGACAAACTTGGGAAAACTGTAAAGGCTGTTCACAGCTTGAAGTGAAGGGCCTGGGGCTTTAGCTGCCCCAGGTCATTCCCAGCAGAAGAGGTTGGTATCTTAACTGCATACTCTTAGAGAAGCTCAGGTCTAGGAGATCAAAGATTTTTATTATCTGGGCAATCATATTTATTAATAATTTATGACTGTAGAGTGGAGACTAATTTTAGAGTATTGATATGTGATTGTAATTCCATTTATAAAACATATTCATCCATTAATTTATATTAAATGAACAGAGATCATGATTGAAATATTTAATGACAGCTGAAATATTTATTACTTATATATTCAATGGTAAAGTTAGTATACTAATTTGTAAAATGCAGATTCTCTTCATAATAACAAGGCTCTGAATGTTCATTTTAGAATTTTTGAGAGTAATTTAGTAGATCATTTAAATTAATTTTTTGGATATCTTATGTCTTCAGATACATTTCTGTAGATGAGATGTGTGCCTTCTTTACACTTAATCAGGTTTATAGAATTTACAAACCATTTACTAGAGCCAAGTTAACAAAATGAATTTGAGGGATTTGCTGAGATGAGTTTTTTCAGGAATCCTAAAAAGTTCAGAAAGCATGAGTAGATAGATCATAACAATTCATGAAATTGGTATTTAAATCTTCTTTCTGACTGTTCTGTGCTTTTCTCACTCTGAAAGATCAATTCTTTGTGCCTTTTCTATGACTTGTGAGCTTCCTAGTGAATTTACAGAAGCCACACCCTATTTTCCACTTTGTCGCTGTCCACAATCCTCCACTTCCTACTGGTCATGATACTTCAGGAAAAATCAAAGTTGTCTGTTTTAAGAGAAAAGAATCAAGGAATATAGACTGGAAATTTACAAACAGCAGCAATGTGTGATACTATATTAATTCTACTGAACATTATAAATATTCAGGCAGAAGGAGAACAAGTTATTTTAAAGTATTTTAAAGATTCTCCCCTCTTAACCTTGCCATTTAATCAAGGAGGAAAATCTAAAGCCTAGAGGTATTTAACTCACTCAAGATCATAGAGGTAGTTCCTGATGGGAACGACTGAGGTACCTGGGTCTCCTAGGTACCGTTCAGCTTGATTAAGGGGATCTCTTCATTTTTAAATAAATTTCTGTACCGTAATAAAAGTCATATATTATTGTAGATGGTAGGCAAAGTAGAAAAGTTAATTACTTGATTTTTCTCATTCAAGAAAAAAAATAATTTTTTAAAATCCTTTTGAGCCTGGTCATCATCTAAATTCCTTCTTTGCCACAAGTGTTTTGTTCCATGTGCTTGATTTTGTTGCCCCCATGAATACAGAGCTCTAATTGTATAACAGAGTCCAAAGGAAAACTGGATTTGCTTGCAGAAAATCTCTTTCTAACCAACTTTGTGGAAAGTTTTTATCCTATAAAGTGAGATGTGCTTATATTGGTAATACCATGGATATAGGATATATCACCTACATATTGAGCTTTGCCGGTGATGATTAACTTTGAATAGATTTTTCAGATCTAGAAAGATTTTATTCTCAGAATATTTTTAAAAGATTTTGAATCTATGGTCTAATATGATTAGGAAAATTCAAATATTAATTTCAGTTGTTTGTCTGTGTACTTATTCAAAGTTCAGAGTGACCTGTGTTAGCCAGAGGCTCTTCTCCACTTTAAGAATTATGAATAAATGTAGTTAGAGTCAAAATTAATAGGAAGAATGAGAAATGAACAGGAGAAATGATCACATGCTTCATGCTCTGCGGCCCCCCTGTCCTCTTTCCCAGCCGGGTGCACATCTGGAACAGCATGGGTCAGGAAGTGGGCCTCTGTCTTGGCAGTCTCAAAGGACCCAACACAGCCTCTGTGTGGGTGATCTGTATTTTAATTAGATAGAATTGTTTCCAGTACCTCCCTGAGGATTCTGCTCCCTTCTAATAAGGATAGCTTAGGCTGAACAGGATCCATCTGAAAGTGAACCAGAAGCCCCAGGTTTGCTCTGATCCAACCCAGTCCGCTGTAATAATATAATACTGTTGTGGCTTTTATTGGAGTCCCTGGGTGATGCAAACAGTTAAGTGCTTGACTGCTAACTGAAAGGTTTGAACTCACCTAGAGGCACATTGGAAGAAAGGCCTGACAAGCTGCTTGTAAAAGTCACAGCCATGAAACCTCTAGGGAGCACACTTCTGCTCTGTAACACATGGGGTCACCACTATTCAGAATCAACTGAGTGGCAACTGGGGTGTATGTGTGTGTCTTGTATTAGAATCCTAGGTTCACCCTAGTCTACACTGCAATTATCTATATAAAAATTAGCCAGTAGTATAAGAAGAGACAGGAAGCACACAACTGGTACTCACTTTTTCCATTCACAGACGTAGGGTTAAATTTATATCTTGTTTGACTTATCAAAAAAGTGCCCTCACCTCCATTTCATTGGGCTTGATGTTGAGTCTTAAAGCTCACATTTTGTTTGTAAAGGTATTGCATGGAATCCCTGTTACCCTTCTTGCTGTTCAGAAGATCAACTTGATATGAATGACCATTAAAATCAGAAGCTGGAAACTAGCTGCTGTTAGACCTAGTCCAACCCAAAGATGTGCTTGGTGTCCAGCCCAGTAATATGTAATTGGTTGCCAGCATTTAAGCATTGGAATATCTCACATAAAAAAGTCTAGATTTTTGATTTCTAAAATTTGGAAGATCCGGGGTCCACATTTTTGCAGGAGAAGAGGAGCCAGGGGCCCTTCTTTAGATGAGTCACGTACGCTATACTTCCCTACCTGGTCTGCTTCACATATTTATACTAAAACCAACACATTGCTGTGGAGTCAATTCTTACTCATAGCGACCCTATAGGGTAGAGTAGAACTGCCCAGTAGGGTTTCCAAGGAGCAGCTGGTGGATTCAAACTGCCAACCTTTTGGTTAGCAGCTGAGCTCTTAAACACTGAACCGTGAAGGCACCGATATGTTTATACTAACTACCTTATTTTTAGGCTCTTGAGCCCCTGATCTAACTAATGGTTTCCTAAGCAGACAGCATGAGATACTTGAACATATTATACCTAAGTTAGTTCCCAACTCCTTCCTTTCCTAAAGGCATGAATTTATGCAAATCTCAAAGCCTCTATGAGCTGCGGCATTGTCATCTATTAATAGGAATGTTACTTCCTAGGATTGTTATGAGTTTTAAATAAATAACATATGCAGAAACCCAATCAGTGTCTTCCTCACACTAGATTCTTAGAATATTTATTGCCCTTCTACCTTCCTGGTGTCAGATATATATATATATATATATATATTTTTTTTTTTTTTTTTTTCTCTCAGTACTGGAATGAGAGTATTTGCTACTTTTAACTTTACAAATTTGATTTGATAAACTACCTCAAAATAATCACCACTTTCACTGATAATACGCTTTGGGTGTCCTTGAGAACTATTGCTGCTTTTGCCTTTTCTACGTACTTTGGACTTCTGAGAACTTCTTAATGGATAATATAATACTAGCTTATAACTTTCATGTCTGCTGAAGTACATTTTGACTTTAATGTGTATTTCCATTTAAGCTTGGTTAATACACACTAAAAACTTGGCCTGAAGTAAAAATTAAGAGAATAAAGTAATAATCAAATAGTAGTTAGAGCAATGCTAGCTGTAATAAGAAATAAATCCCAAAGTGACAATGCCTAACACTGTGGAACATTATTTCTCACTCATGCGAGAGTATTGAGTATTTGAACAGATAACGGGATAGCCCTTCTCCAGGCAGTGGCTGATGCCAGTTTAAACACACACCTTTTAAGGTTAAATCTATTCTCAATTCCTGAAGGACAAAAGGAAATGGAGGAAAGGTTGTTATGGGTCAAGCTTGAAAGCATTGCACTTCATTCTGCTCCCATTTGAGTGTACCTGATTGCAAAGACGTCTGGGCAGTGTAGTCCCTGACTGGGCAGCCACTTCCCAGCAACAGTTCTCTAGGGATCAGGGAGCACAACTTTTTGATGGGCAGGTAGTTTTCTCTGCCACAACTAACAATACCACGAGGACTAAGTACTCCAGAGAGTACCCAGCACAGTACCTGCACTTTGCAGGCTTTCAGCAAGTGATAGCTACTTGTTTTGCTGTGGCATTATCATTTGTCATCATTGGGCCCCCAGATGCCAAGGTCAACAAATTTCATGAGATAAAAGGTTAGACCTTAAACTTTCTGAAAGTAAAATTTAAATTAAATTCTACAATCGGTAGCCTAGAAGTTGAGGTTACCTAGGAGTGGAAAGAAGTGAGGCATTAGATACGACGACGTTCTTGGTCATCAGAGGGCTGGATTTGTCAACACAAATTCCTGTGTTTTATTCCCTCACTATAAGTATTCTTTCTTTTCTATTATTTTCTTCCCCAGCTCTTATTTCTTATGCTTTATACGTTTACTTTCTTAGGCAGTTTAGAGTTTAAAATAAAGGCCAGACTATGGAAATTACCTCTATGTCCCCAATATATTGGAAAACCACATTTCTGTTGTTAATAAGACTTTTTTGTTTGTTTCCATTAAGAAGTAATTTCAACAGAAAATAATGGAGTTGGGAAATTCCTAATTTTGTTGTTGAAATATATCTTTGAATAGCATTTAGTAATGTGTTTCCCTATAGTCATTTGAACACAAAGGAAAAATTCAAGGCAAATGAGTTGGAGTTGATGAAAATGCTATCAATGTATTGACATGATACAAATACTTTTCTTTCTAAATGCAGTTAAATTTAAGAATATAATTTTATTTTTTGTTTCTATGAATATTTGTGCATCTCTTGATAAGCGCATATTATAAATGAGCACTATGCCAGGAGGTGGTGAGACAAAGAAAAAGATACTTCCCCTGTACATGGTCTAAGAGAAGTAAACTTCTACAATCAACACAGAGTCATAAATGCCATGAAACAAAGAGGCTTATCATGGTATAGCATCACAGGGGAGGGGTATCTGATCTTCCTTGGGGTGGCTGGGATGTGTTAATAGAGGCTTCTTGGAGCTAGGAAAAAGGCAAGCATAGATGATCAGGAAAGGAAATAATGGAAGGATATTGTAGGCAGAGGAGACAGCAGATGTAAAGGTAATAAGGCAAAAGAGAGAAAGCCTAGAACATGGAAGGGAGTTTAAATTGCCTGATACTCTGTCATTTGAACTACCCGTAGCAGGTGGAGAGGGATAGTGGCAAAATGTGAGGCTGCAGAAATGGGTAATAGGCCAGATTATATGTGGGTCTTGTGAATCTAGCAACCGACTTTGGGCTTTATCCTGAGGGAAGTGGGTAGCTTCTACAGCAGTATCTGTCATCCCTGGCTGCTCATTAGAATCGTCTGGGGGAACTTAGAAAAAGAAATCTATGACTGGGCCCCATCTCAGACTGATTAAATTAGAACGTCTCAGAATGGGGCCCAGCCATCAGTATTTTCACAATTCTCCCCAGGTGATTCTAATGTGCAGATGGTTGAGAACCACTGTTCTAAGTGTTAGTCAGCAGAGAAGTAAGGCAATAAAATGCTCTACCGGAGGCTTGTAAACTGAAGTGACATGAAGCTGCAAAGCTGCCAGGCTTCCATGTTGGAGGTAAAGGCAAGAACAGCACTGAGGATGATTCTTAGGTTTCTAGCTCCATGACCAGCAGATAGATGGTGGTTCAGTTAAACAAAATAAAAAATATAACAAGAATATGGCTTAATGAGGATGATGGGAGTTTTTCCTGGTTGAGCTTGAAGTTCTGTGAGATATGTCCAAGAGGATATTAGCTATATGTGTCTGAAACTCAAGAGATAATTTGGTTGTGCATAAAGATATGGGAATCACCAGTGTATCAGGGGGACTGAAGCCACGAGAGTAGTCAAGAGTGCTTAGGGAGTTTGTGGCATGAGAGTTGGGAAGATTACTGAGCCTTGCACATCACCAATATTTAAGAACTGAGGAGAGAAGAAAGATTCCAAAAAGAAGCGTGATCAGGGTGGAGGAATAAACAAAACACATGAGAGTGTTAAACAGAAGTCAAGGGAGGAGAGAGTCCAGAAGAAGGGTGTGATCACAGAGGTCATTGCATCAGAGATGTCAAGAATGATATGAGCCAAATAACGTCCAGTGGATCTGTACCTAGGTCCTTAGTGACCATGGTGAAAGCAGTATCAGTAAGTAGTGGGTCTGAAAGGCAATGGCAGTTGGTTGAAAATTAAGAGAGCCAGTGAGTGTCAAGTATTCTTACAAAGAACTTGATTATGAAGGAAGAGAGATAAATGATGGTATCTTGAGGGGTCAAGGGGTGGAGGTAATTGAGGATTCCTGAGCACCCGTAGTCCATGGCTAACAAAGAGGCGAAGCTGTGCACTGGTTTAGGTGAATCAGATTCTAGCTTTTGGTGAGATACGTCAGAAAAATAAGCAATAAATTTTTTTATATCCTAGGAGGATATTTTCTGTGCTTTATTCCTTTGTAGTTTTAAACAAACAAAATTAGTGGGGACATAATACATTGTTACTTGTTGCTATGGGTCTTACTAGACAAACTTAAGATGTTATTAGAATAGACCTAAGGTTAAACACTGTATTAAATGTTATCATACTCTGATTCAGAGATTTCCTGGGCTCATGAATTATAAGCTAGAAATTTGTCTGAATCAATTTATTGAGACCTTATATCTCACTTTCAATCAGAGTAGTATGTTTTATGTATACACAAAAGAATCAAACTGAAGACATACGGCATTAACTGTCTCCTTAAATGATGCCAGTGTGAATTGAGAGTTTGTTGATTCAGAGACCTTTTTAATAATACAAAATTAAAAAAGAGAATCTTCATTATCAGTTTATGATCTTCTAGCAAACATTTCCCAATGGAGACAGCTTTCACATTTCAAAAGTTTCATTTGATTCCATTCAGAATTTGTGTAGGTATGTGCACGTGTGTGTGCACATTGTGTGTGTGTGTAGTACATTTGTGTTACAAATAATAGAGAAAGATAAATTCCCTGGTACTTATTTTACTAACTAAACTTTCATACCCAAGAATTTCTACCGTTATTTTCTCCTGAGCTGAATCACAAGAGCAGAGGCACCATCCCTTTAGTGAGGAGAAAGTCCTCTTAGTTAAAAATGACCCGTATTATAAACAGCGTTTCCTGCCGTGTTCCCCATTCACCATTTCCCTTCTCCCCCCTCCCAAAAGATGAAAACAAACAAACAAACCTCCAATTGCCAGAACCATCACTGCCACTACTTCAGGAGCTGTTATTAACAAGCAAACAAAAATGTAGATCTTTAAAAGGTGAAGAAATGGAGAAAGCAGAGATACTATGAGAAGCAAAACTACTTTTGGGGAGACAGAATCCCAGGCAAGGCTTACCTAGCTATGAGATGAAAATAGCCTGCTAGCTACATGTGAATATTTTCCCATAAGGAAAAAAAATTCTTTCCTTTTCTTGCAGTGCCTGAAATTTCACCAACTAGATAATTGCTTTTTTTTTTTAATGACATACTGTTTTAAAGCAGTAAAACTTTGGGAAGGGTCATTTAATTATTACGTCTTTATATTTTTGTGTATTTATTATGAGTGTTCTTTCACCCTGAGCTGTGACTGAGATCAGTGGCAATGAGGCAATGGGAATGTGAGTGGGAAGGAAGAGATTGGTAATTTGGAACCATTGAGCATTTAAGGTGGTGAGACTAGACGGTAGGTACATTGGTTGAAAAACTCCTAGAAAAGTCACTAGGAGTAACTTAGGCCTACATACACAGGGAGCCTTGGGAGGTCTGGTTGGGATCCATAAAGAGGGGTAAAATTATGCCAGCAATAGTCTGGTTACTTTTAAATTGTACTTGTGTCAAACCTGTTAAAAAAAAGGGATTGATATAACTCATTTGCCATACTCCTGAATAGCCACCCTTGCACCATCCATATAAGACCCCAATCTTAGGCCAGGATCCAATATTAATATCAACTAAAATATTGTTGTTGATGTTAGGCACCACCAAGTCGATTCTGACTCATAGCGACCCTATGTACAACAGAATGAAACACTGTCTGATCCTGCATCATCCTCACTATCATTGCTGTGTTTGAGCCCATTGTTGCAGCCACTGTGTCAATCCATCTACTTGAAATTTTTCCTCTTTTTTTGCTGACACTCTGCTTTACCAAGCATAATGGCCTTCTCCAGTGATTGGTCATTCCTGATAACATGTCCAAAGTACCTGAGACAAAGTCCATTCTCACTTCCAAGGAGCACTCTGGCTGTACTTCTTCCAGTACAGACTTGTTCTTTCTTTTGGCAGTCAATGGTATAGTCAATTTTCTTCTCCAACACCATAATTTAAAGGCATCAAATCTTCTTTGATCTTCCTTATTCATTGTCCAGCTTTCCCATGAACGTGAAGCGATTGAAAATATCATGGCTTGGGCCAGGCACATCTTAGTCCTCAAAGTGCCATCTTTGCTTTTCAAGACTTTAAAGGGTCTTTTGCAGCAGATTTGCCCAACGTAATACATCCTTTGATTTCTTGGCTGCTGCTTCTATGGGCTTTCATTGTGGATACAAGGGAAATGAAATCCTTGACAACTTCAATCTTTTCTCTGTTTATTATGATGTTGCTTATTGGTTCAGTTGTGAGGATTTTTATTTTCTTTATGTTGGGGTGTAATCCATACTGAAGGCTATATAGTCTTTGATCTTCATCATTAAGTGCTTTAAGTCCTCTTCACTTTCAGCAGTCACGGTTGTGATATCTGCATGCCGTAGGTTATTAAGGAGTCTTCCTCCAATCCTGATGCCATATTCATTTTCATATAGTCCAGCTTCTCAGATCATGTGCTCAGCATACAGATTGAATAAGTATGGTGAAATGATACAGTTCTGACACACACCTTTCCTGATTTTAAACCACCTCCCCTTGTTCTGTTCGAATGACTGCCTCAGTCTATGTACAGGTTCCACATGAGCATAATTAAGTGTTCTGGAATTCCCATTCTTTGCAATGTTATCCATAATTTGTTATGATCCACACAGTTGAATGCCTTTGCATAGTCAATAAAGCATAGGTAAACATCTTCCTGGTATTTTCCACTTTCAGCCAAGATCCATTTGACATTAGCAATGATATGCCTGCTTCCACCTCCTCTTCTGAATCTGGCTTGAATTTCTGGCAGTTACCTATCAATGTACTGCTGCAACCATTTTTAATTTTCTTCAGCAAAATTTTACTTGTGTGTGATATTAATAATATTGTTTAATAATTTCTGCATTCTGTTGGATCACTTTTCTTTGGAATGGGCACAGATATGGATCTCTTCCGATCAGTTGACCAGGTAGCTGTCTTCCAAATTCCTTGGCATAGATGAGTGAGCACCTCCAACACTGCATCTGTTTGTTGAAACATCTCAATTGGTATTCCGTCAACTTCTGGAGCCTTGTTTTTCATCAATGCCTTCAGTGCAGATTGGAATTCTTTTCAGTACATTTGGTTCTTGATCATATCCTACCTCATGAAATCGTTGAACATCGGCCAGTTCTTTTTGGTACAGTGACTCTGTGTATTCCTTCCATCATTTTTTGATGCTTCTTGCATCGTTCAATATTTTGCCCATAGAATCCTTCACCAGTGCAACTTGAGGCTTCAATTTTTTCTTCAGTTCTTTCAGCTTGAGAAATGCCAAGCTTCTTCTTCCCTTTTGGTTTTTTTACTCCAGGTCTTTGCACATTTTATTATAATTCTTTACTTTGTCTTCTTGAGCCGCCCATTGAAATCTTCTGTTCAACTCTTTTACTTCATCATTTCTTCCTTTCACTTTAGCTACTCTGCATTCAAGAGCAAGTTACAGAGTCTCTTCTAACATCCATTTTGGTCTCTTCTTTCTTTCCTGTCTTTTTAATGACCTTTTACTTTCTTCATGTATGATGTCCTTCATGTTATCCCGTAATTCATATGGTCTTTGATCATTAGTGTTCAGTGTGTCAAATCTATTCTTGAGATGGTCTCTAAATTCAGGTGGGATATACTCAAGGTCGTATTTTGGCTCTCATGGACTTGCTCTAATTTTCTTCGGCTTCAACTTGAACTTGCATATGAGCAATTGATGTTCTGTGCCACACTCAGCCCCTGGCCTTGTTCTGACTGATGATATTGAGCTTTTCTCTATAGTCTTTTCCCACAGATGTAGTCAATTTGATTCCCATATTTTCCATCCGGTGAGATCTATGTTTATAGTCGCTGTTTATTTGTTGAAAAAAGTATTTGCAATGCATAAGTTGTTAATTGCAAAATTCTATCATGTGATCTCCAGTATCATTTCTATCACAAAGGCTGTATTTTCTAACTACAGATCCTTCTTCTTTGTTTCCAACTTTCTCATTCTCATCACCAGTAATTATCAATGCATCTTGGCTGCATGTTTGATCAATTTTAGACTGCAGAAGTTGATAAAAATCTTCAATTTCCTTATTTTTGGCACTGATGTTTGGTGTGTAAATTTGAATAATAGTCAGATTAACTGGTCTTCCTTGTAGGTATATGGATACTATCCTATCACTGACAGGGTTGTACTTCAGGATAGAGCTTGAAATGTTCTTTTTGACGATGAGAATTGCAATGTCATTCCTCTTCAGTTTGTCATTCCTGGCATAGTAGACCATATGATTGTCTGATTCAAAATGGCCAATGCCAGTCCATTTCAGCTCACTAATGCCTAGGATATTGATCTTTATGCATTCCATTTCATTTTTGACAACTTCCAATTTTCCTAGATTCATATTTTGTGCAGTCCATGTTCTGATAATTAATGGATGTTTGCAGCTGTTTCTTCCCATTTTGAGTCAAACCACCTCAGCCAGTGAAGGTCCCAAAAGCTTTACTCCAACCACATCATTAAGGTTGACTCTACTTTGAGGTGGCAGCTCTCCCACAGTTGTATTTTGAGTGCCTTTCAACCTGACGGGCTCATCTTTCTGCAGTACATGAGACAATGTTCTGCTGCTATTCATAAGGTTTTCCATGGCTAATTTTTTTCAGGAATAGAAAACCAAGTCCTTCTTCATAGTCTGTCTTAGTCTGGAAACTCTACTGAAACTTCTCCACCATGGATGACCCTGCTTGTATTGAAATACTGGTAGCATAGCTTCCAGCATCACAGCAACACACAAGCCACCACAGTATCACAAACTGACAGACGCATGGGGCAACTAAAGTATAGGTTAAGTAAATACTTGCACATTGAATCTGCACTTAACCGATTTTATGTAATTACTTCAATGAAGAAATAAGTTCTTTTTTAAAATTTATTTTATTTTTATTGTTGTTGAGAATATACACATCAGAACATACACTGATTCAACAGTTTCTGCAAGTACATTTCAGTGGCATTGATTACATTCAGTTGTACAACCATTCTCACCTTTCTTCTCCGAATTGTTCTTCACCAATTAACATAAATTCACTGCCCCCTAAGTTTCCTATCTAATTTTTTGAGTTGCTTTTGTTAATTTGATCCGGTATAGATCTTAGGACAACAAAACCAGTTTGCAAATAGATTTTGGAACATAGTGTATCTGTAAACAGAACTATGTTCTGCTAGACACTGAGATATAAAAATGCTGAGAAGAGATTTGACTGTCATACTGGACTATAATATGAATAATTTGAAAATAAAATATTTATGAAGTTCCTAAAGTTTCTTGCCAGGTAGCAACAAACAAGGACAATTTTTCATATCACTTACATTAAGTTAAGAACTATAAAATAAAATCAATTGAAAAGTATAAGAATTCACATTATTTGTTGTAAAGTAAAAAAGGCCTTGAAACAAAAACTTTTTTATGGCTCGAAAAGGAAAAGGAACTAGTATTTATTGCATGCTTGGTCCTAGATGGGTTAGTACCTTCAACTACCACACTAGGAAGATATTATTATTAGACTCATGTTACCTACTAGGAAACTGAGGCTCAGAGAGGTTGAACAGTTTGCCCAAGGACATAAACTAGTACCTGTTGCAGCCAGGGTTAAAACTGAAATCTGACTTCCTTCTATATTACACTGCTTTGCAAATTACTGAAATAAGTTTGTGTTGTTTTACAAATAGCTTTCAAAAGAGTTCTTTCTAAAACATGTATTATCAGTGCTTTGGGATTTTTATTATTATGAGATGTGTTTGAAGACTTCAACAAAAAAGAAATCTGGGTATAATACTTATGCAGTTTTTTTTTTTTTTTAATTGTACCTCAGGCGAAGGCTTACAGAACAAATAGTTTCTCATGAAACAGTAGTACACATATTGTTTTATGACATTGGTTAACAACCCCACAACATGTCAACCCTTTC
>NW_004443943.1:12910321-12931921 GCF_000243295.1 Trichechus manatus latirostris | reverse complement strand
GAGTGTGATTATGATATGCCTTGGTGATTTTCTTTTGGGGTCTCTCCTGTATGGGGTTCGTTGAGCTTCTTGGATGGCCAGCTTGTCATCTTTCATGATATTGGGGAAGTTTTCTGTTAGCAGTTCTTCAATGATTCTCTCTGTGTTTTCTGTTTTCTCCCCCTGTTCTGGAACTCCAGTCACTCGAAATTTTTGCTTTTGATTGTATCCCACATAACTCTCAGGGTCTCTTCATTTTTCTTAGTTCTTTTTCTGAGTTTTCCTCAGAGTTGTATCCAAGTGTTTGTCTTCAATTCCACTGATCCTGTCTTCCACCGTTTGAAATCTGCTTCTCAGCCCTTCTTTGACACCGTCCATTTCTGAAATCTTGTTGTTTATCTTTTGGATTTGTAATTGATGTTGTTGTATAATTTCTAGTTGTGAATTTATTTTGTCATTTTGTTCCTGCATTATTTTCCTGAATTCTTCCAATTTTTTGTCTGTGTTTTCTGTGAATTTGTCTATTTTTTCCTCATTTTTGTCTGCTTTTTGCTTCAGCTCTTGGAGAATTCCGAGTATTAGAGATTTTAATTCCCTGTCAGGTAGTTCTAGTGCCTTTTCTTCCACTGGAAAGTCATTTGGTGTTTTATTTTGGATGCCTACTTGAACCATCCTGTCCTATTTTTGTAAATGTTTTGATATTGTCTGCTGTCTTCAGGGCATTCAGTAGTTATTTTTCTCATTTATTGATGGTAGGTTTATTTGTTTTGTCCCTTTTTTTAAAAATTTGTCTATGTCTGAGCAGGCGGGCTGTTTGTTCTTTGTTGTTTGCTCATCTGTGGGCACAATACTTTTCGCCTCCTTCCCGAATTGGCGGGGTCAGTCACTCAGATATGGTATGGCAGGGCAGGTCTAGCTGAAGAGGAGTTACTGGGATGGGTTGTTTGTGGCACTTACTACAGGCACCAGGGTGGGTCGGTAATCAGTGCAGGGCAGGTTCCAGTAGGCCGTGCCTGTGCTGTTTGGTGGTGTGATGGTAAGCGCATGGTGCAGGTAGGCAAGATGTAGTGGGGAGATTGTTATGTGTGGAGCTAAGATGGATATTGGAGAGAGGAGAGAGGAACAGGAGCCAAAAACTTACAAACAAACAAAAAAGAATGCTAGGGGAGCTGCCGTTGGAGTAGAGAGATGAGAGACTATGAGATGGAGAAAAACAAAAAGGGGAAGAGGAAGAAAAAAAAGAAAAGAATGAATAAATAAAAATTGGAAAGGGAAAAGAACAGCAGAGTTCCCAGGGATCCCACCGGTGTGGCTATGAGGTCTGGGGAAGTTGTTCTCAGGTG
The DNA here is from genome assembly GCF_000243295.1 of Trichechus manatus latirostris. Lineage (NCBI taxonomy): Eukaryota > Metazoa > Chordata > Mammalia > Sirenia > Trichechidae > Trichechus > Trichechus manatus. The sequence continues at coordinate 12,930,599 of NW_004443943.1, read as the reverse complement.
TTGCAGTACAGCCTGGCTAGAAGGCATAGAGGTATACAACACCATGTATTCAGGGAACAGAAAGAGAAGGAAGATATAGAGAGACGAGAAACTGAGTAATGAAGAAACACAAAGAGGGAAAAGAAACCAAAACAAATTTAAAGAAAAGAACAAGAAAGGCCCCCCAAAAAAAACAGGAAAAAAAAAAAAAAAACAACAAAGAAGAAAGAAATGCCCTCAGGGATCCCTCTGAACGTCTGTGTAAGCTGAGGGGGTAGGTTCCAAGCCATGCAGCACCGCCTGGCCAGAACGGGCTCCCAACTCAAGAAAAGGAAAAGAAAACAAACAAACAATTCAAAACAAACAAACGAACAAAAGCCGCAAGATCCCACCAACACAGCAGCCCAGACCGGGAAGCAGCTCCACACTCGAACGGAGCTCCACAACCCCTCAGGAGGAAGCAAAGGTGGCGCACAGAGCCAGGTATTTGAGCGAAAGGAGTGGGAGGTGGTGAGAGGTAAGGAAGAAATCAAAAGAAGCGGAAAAAAAGCAACACTAGCAGCCAACAAATGGAACTCAGAAAGCCAGCTAGTGCGGGCTGGTGGAATCCAAGCAGCTGGTGCTTCCCGGACAAGAGACTGTGCCTGCGGGAAGCAGGGGAGGCCAAGTGTGGGTAAAGAAGGGTAGGGGTTGGGAAAGTGTCTATCACAAATTACCGGAGCTCTGCAGCCCCTCAGGAAGAAGCAAAGATGGCGCACGGAGCCACGTATTTGAGCGAAAGGAGGGAGAGGTAGTGAGAGATAAGGAAGAATTCAAAAGAAGTGGAAAAAAGCAACACCAGCAGCCAACAAATGGCACTCAGAGAGCCTGCTCGTTCGGGTGGGTGGAATCCAAGCAGCTGGTGCTTCCCGGACAAGAGATTGTGGCCGCGGGAAGCAGAGGAGTCCGAGTGGGGGTGAAGAAGGGTGGGGGGTGGGAAAGCGTATATCGCAAATTACTGGTTGTTTTGCCTCCCGCTGGAAGCTCCGTGAAGCTGCTTTCTCATACCCCTTGTTTGCTGGTCTCCGATAGGAGTCCAAGATGGCGGATCCGTGCTGCGTTAGCTGGTAGGGGACCTCTGCGTGAATCTCCCCTCGCTCTCCGTTCTCTGTCAGTTTTCTCACTTCATTTGGTGCTTGGCTAAGTTCTTTATCTCTTCATTTGATGTTTTAGGGTTTCAGGATTGTTGTTTTCTCTGTTCAGCTTAGTTTTTCGGATGTTTCCTGTGGACGGACGGCGTGGTGCTTCTGCTTAGAGCTCCATTTTGCCAGAAGTCTGCTTATGCAGTTTTTTAAAGGCTTATGTTCTTATTATCAGCTTGGAAGCAAAAATGTAAATCAGTGTCTTGATTTTGTCCAGACAATTTCAGAACTACCCTATTGTCTCATTTTGTTTGTATCCAGAGTTCATGCCACAGAACCAGGATTGTACATGGTGTTTTAAAAAGATTCTTTTGGTATTTTTTTGTAGCCTTGCAGTTAGCTAGCTGAGATGTACAAAATAATGTGTTATATTGTGTTCTGTGGGGACTCCAGTGTTGTGGGTTTTTTTTTTTTTTTTTAATCTTCTTTGTTTAAAATTTTACTAAGTTTCCATTGCACTGATCAGTGAGCTTCTATTTGAATGATGTGTTCTTTCAATAAGTGCTTTCCCTATAGTCTAAAATATTATTGGTCTTTTAGCACAAAAGCAGATTTGTTTTCATATTCTTTTTTAGCTAAAAAATGAAGCTAAAATTTCCTACAATCTTCATTAATACTAATTTCTTGACTTTTGTTTACATATCCTTTTGAGGGCCTTTGGAGAAGTGCCTCATTAAGACAGTACCCAAAGAGAGCGGAAACATGATCCATTAAGACTGTATATTTTAGTTCGAACACACAGGTTAATGCGTAGGTGTAGAGGATGACTTGATTGTGAGACCAGTAAGTTCCAGAACTGTGGAGCCGATAAGGGAAGAGTAGGGTGAGGAACTGTGGAGCCGATAAGGGAAGAGTAGGGTGAGGCTGCAGGGTTAAGTGAGAGGATAGGGAAGACTTTCATTTGCGTGGAGGGGAAATCACCACTGGTGGTGCAGATAGGGGGAATGAAATGCCCGAAACAGAGTGATGGACAGAGCAGAGAGTTCTGAAGCCCCTGGCCTAGAGTGTGAAGCTGGCAGGAACCATTCATGAAGCAGAAATGGTAGACACAAAAGGTGCCAGTGTAATTCTGGGAGAGAGGATGAGAACCTGGTCCCCTGAGAAATATCAAGGGGGCTAAGAATAAGGACTGAATGCAGAAGGAGCTTTCAGCTGATGGAGCTTGCTGGGAAGGGTACAGAAGGAATCTTTCAAAGGAATTCTTTAAAGTTCACAAAAACACGTGTTTGTTGGCAGAGAAAATGAATACAGCGTGGACAGTTATGTATGACTTCCCCTCACAACATCTCTTGACTATGAATCATTCCTTTTTCATTTTCTGTCTTTTCTGTTTTCATAACTTTTATTTCTTGCTCACTTCTTTTTTGTTTCTGTTCCTTTGGAAACTTTCATATATATACCAATCTGAATTTCCTCTAATCGGCTATCTTTATTGCTTTTCCCTTTTAGGTGTATTGTCACTCTTTGGCTTATTTCTGTGTTTGTTGCTGAGAACTAAGACAGTGTGGTTCAATCAGTTCAGTAAGGTAAAGACAGAGGTTCAAAGCCATCAAGAGTTTAATCAAGATAAATGAGATGGGCTCTCCCACCCAGTGGTAGAGATGGAGTATCATAAATTGGGGAAGGCATTGAGGGGGGAGGGTGTGAAAACAGGTGGCCCTGGGAAAAATCCTACCCAGATTTTCATTCTTTCATTTAACAAACATTTATTGTGTACCTTTTTGAGCCAGGTACTGGTCTGGACCGTGGAATAAAGTGGTATGTAAAACAGAGTTTCCCCTGTGGAGCTGATATTTTTAGGGAGGAGAAGCCAGTAAAGAAAAATAAAAAAGTAAGGTAATTTCAGAAAGTTGTAATAGTTGTGAAGAAAAATGAAGATGGGGATAGAGCATGGCAGCAGTAGAGGATGATGTTGATGGGGGCTGTTTTAGATACGATGATCAGGGAAGGCCTCTGTCTTAGTTACCTATTGCTGCCCTTAAAAAAAAAAAAAAGTACAAGTGAGTGCCAGTAAAGAACAGAAACTTATTTTCTCACAGTTCTGGAGACTAAAGGTCCAAATCAGTGTCTCAGCCTTGTTGATTCCTTTTGTGGGCCTTTCTCACTGCTTCTGGTGACCGCCAGCAATCCTTAGAGTTCTTCTGCTGCTTATAGTTATATCTGTTCCCCTGCCACCACATTGTCACATGACATCTTCCTCTGTGTATCTCCCTCTGTGTGTCTGTGTCTGTTCTGTTCTTTTTATAAGACAGCCCTCTTAAGGGATTAGGGTTAGGACCCTCCCTACTCCTACTCTGATATTACGTTACTACCATAACAAAAGAAAACTCTCCCAAACAGGGTCATATTTATAGGTACAGGGCTTAGGACTTCAACAGAATTTTTTGTGGGACACAATTTGATTCATAACAGCTTCTGAGAAGGTGACATTGAAGCATAGATCTAAGATGTGTGTTTAAAAAATGAGAGGAGATGAATTTTTTAGGTGTCCACCCTTGCTTGTTTCCCTCTCTGCCTTCTCTCCTTTAATATGTTTGCTTTCCTATGGCAAGTACTGGCTTTCTTTACTACCTGGGTGTGAGTTAAGAGCTGATATTTCGTTCCCTTTAAGCTTTGCTCATTGGAAACCACAACATAATCACTGTTATCCCATCCTTCGTGATCAGAATGAACAGTTTTTCCAGAATGTTGTAGAGAAAGCTTAGTGATGAATTCTTTACCTTGGACAGACTGATTAAGCCAGACCTTTCCAAACTCTTAAATTATTGTTTTGAAACTATATTCAAGCTGGAGAGGCCCTAATATACATATTTATATAGCCTCTACAGAGTCTTTACAAAATCTGAATCCCGTAATTTATTCATTCACCCAGGTTTATTGAGTGTTCACCAAGAGCCAGGTGATGTACTAGAAACTCATTATCATGACCTCTGTCTGAGGTCCTTGATTTGTTTCACCAAACCAAAGCGAATTAAACCCGTTGCTATGAAGTTGATTTCGACTCACAGCAACCCTGTAGGACAGTAGAACTGCCCCAATAGGGTTTTCAGGGAGCAGCTGGTGGATTTGAACTGCTGAAGCCAGATTCTTAACCTGCATCCCAAGGGCCAGGCAGTTCCCTCAGATAATTTGAGAGAATGCCTGTTTATGTTCAAACATCAGTGGTAGACTCCATGTCCGTAGTAGATTCTCCCAGGTGTTCCCACCAGCCTGTTGGTTAAGTGTCCACTCCTCAAGCTTATGCTGGAACCAGGTGCTTCGGATATAGCTATGACCAATTCAGATGAGGTTCCTGCTCACATGGAGCTTAAATTCTAGTGGGGTGAAGAGAGGGAGAGAAATAATTAAGGTTAAGAAGCAAACAAGTAAATAAGCAGGATTGTTTTGAATAGTGATAAATCCATAAAGGGAGTGTCCTGAACGGTGCTACCATAGTGAAGTTGGTCAGGGAAAGCTTTTCTGGGGAAGACATTTGAGCCAAGATTTGACTATGTGAGAGAGGCCAGTCATTTTAAAGTGCTGGAGCACAGGCAGAAGTATAGCTATATCTAAACCATGCTCCCCCTTGGTTCTTAAAGTAAGAGGTATTATTACACATTTTCTCATTCATTTGCCCTTTATGTTTATAATTATTATTAAGAGCTTTTAAAAGTTCACTTCAATTTTTATTTTTAACTATTATTATTTTAGCTTACTTAGTAAATGAAGAAAATTACCTATGGTTAATGTACTTTTTGCTGCAATTCCTCATATACAATATAAATTATATAGTCACTTTTTAGGATTGTGTTCTTTACTTTTGTAGCATGAAGGAATTGGCCTAGATGATATGTATAACATCAAGCTTAAAAAATCAATAATTATAAAAAAAGTCACATACCATAAGATGAGGTTCTGGAGCCCATGTATTTTGTACCCAGAGATAATTAAGATAGCATGTGTTGATTTGTTATTCTTCATCTGTTCTTTTTAATTTCAATCATAGTATAGTTCCAAGTACACTGCTAGAGGATAATTTTTTCCTTCTTAGATTTGCATATATTTAGTTGGGTGTGCTCTCCGAGAGTGATGCTGAGAAGCTAAAATGCTTGTGTAGATTTTAAATGCCCATTACTGTATATTGAAAGTAAATAAATGTATTTCTGAACAGTATGTTCTCAAATACTAGGTGCTGCAGTAAAAGGTTAAGAAATTACTGTAGTCTTATTTTATGCATTTAGATTAATTATTGTTTCTGCTAATTCTGCTCATTGAAAATGGGTGTGAAGAACAGATTAGTTTTTAATGCAGTTTTAAAGGGACTGAGTGTTCAGTTGCTCCATGGGCCCATGGTCATCAAGTTTCTCATCATTTAAGGTTGTTGATCATTATGATAGCTCAAGGAGATAAGTTCAAGTGAGTAGGAAATGAAATTCTATTACAGTATTATCTTTCACTGTAAAGATATTTGACAGCAAAATATTTAACTGCTTATGGATCTCAGCATACTCCCATGGACTAGAATAATGATGAGTTCCATAACTGGAAAAAAATGTTAGAGAATAATAATATTTCTTAGCAGTAGTACTTTCTGATAGAAAGAGGAGCTAAAATGAATGAGTGGTTGTTCTGTCAATTTTGTATGCTTGTAAGGTTTAAACGCTTCCAGTTTTGTTAAAAGTAGATTTTTAACTTAAGTACTGATTTGTAGGGATGTTTCTATATTCTTTTGATGCATGCATACTTATGTATGATGTGTAAAATTATGCACTGATTAATAAAGTGCTTTTTACATAAAATTCATTCACATTTAACCATAAGAGTTTCTTATTATCATTTCATATGTGAACAAGGAGATAAATTTCCACTCAATAACTAGAAAAATAGATAAGATGTGATACACGCCCAGTTCAGAGCTACTCATGGAGTATCTCACGTCTGTGAGCAAGACCAGGCAGCCACCAGTGTTGCTGTGCTTCTCCTTCCTGGTGTTGCCACTCTTTCTGGTCATCGCTGATTTTCTGCTTAGTATCACCTCCTCACTGGGCACCGCTGGCTGTTTTCATGAATACTGGGTGCCATCACCTCTTGGTGGCAATGCTGTTGATTCTGCTAGTACTATCACTTGCTACCATCTTGTCCAGTCACTGCTGATGCTTCCCAAGGAAACTTGAGACCAATGAACTAGAGCTTTAAAGTGCTATATCTTCCAGTGGTCTGTGGCAAAACACGAGCGACAACTTGTTTCTTTTAATACCTTTTAGTACCCCTTAAGAAGCATCTCCTTGTCCAATTAAGGAGGTTGCATTAGATCTGTTGTTTTAAACCGTCGTGGAAATCAAAATCACCTAGGATACTTGGGAGAAATACACAGTTCTTGGCTCTATCCTAAACGTTCTGAATCCTAATCTCAGGTGGTAGATTGTGTATTTTTACCAAGTATTCCAAGAAAATTTTCATGCTGATAGAGCAACATTGTCCTCAGAAACACAAGTCTAGATGATGTCTAGAGCCTTTTAACTCTGAGGCACTGCAATTCTCTCTACAGCTTTCAAGTAAAACTGTAATATTCTCACTCACCTTTGGATTTATGAGATGTTCATGTTTTCTTTTTGGATGTTATTCTTTTTTTGAAGTCAGTCTTTGAATTAGACATTTTTAAAACCACACTAATCTTAGGTTATCCTTCTGATAATTTGTTGTTCTCAATTGCATTTGAAATAAATATACAGTAAGAGTTTGGTTATTTACTTTGGAGAAACGTAGTCACTGGTAGGTTCATGTCACACCCAGATGGTGTGATTACATTGCTGCTGTGGTCATCTTAGAAGTCATGGGATTAAAAAGATAAGTGGTGATGGGCATAGGTGGCCACTATTGTCTATGAAAGCCACATGAGGCAGAGACCTACGTATTTTCTTTCAAACTAGAAGATTGATAAATGACCCCTATAGTCAATCTCAGCATCATCCAGAGGCTGTTATCCTGTTAGTCTTGGCATTCTTGCTGGCCAATGGGATGCAGATTTATATGCGGATGTGAGAAATTCAAGTTTATGAATTTCTCCTGGGAGTAAGTACCAGATAGAACAGCTTTTATCGTAAACAGGATGTCTTTTAACTTTTCTCATCTTTTGAATTCTATTCTATCTAGATTAAACTGTTCTTTCTCTTCTAAAGGATCTGTTATAATTTTTATGGGGTTTAACCACTTTTGAAAAAAATAACTCTAAGGTTTTCATAGCAACCAGTTCCTGTTGTGAAGTACCATTGATCAATTTTCCTTTCTTTGTGAAGTAGTGAAAAGAACATGGACTTTGGAACCAGGCAGAATTTGTTTTAACATTGGTCACTTGCTAGTTGTATGACCTTAGACAAGTCTTTTAACTTTTGTGAGTCACAGTTTTATCATCTGTAAACTGAAGGAAAATAAACTCTTCTTGTAGGGTTATTGTTAGAATTAAGGGAAATAAGTATGTGATACTGTACCTGAAGCATAGCAAGGAATTCTACAAATAAGTTCTTTGCCCTTGTTTCCATTGCTCAAAAACTGTTTGCACCCTCATTTCTAATCTCCAACGCAGAGATGTTCTTAAAGTGTGGTCCCTGGACTAGCAGGATCAGCATCCACTGGGAACCTGTTAGAAATGCAAATGTATCCTACTAAGAGGTACTTCCCATTGTTCTCATAGATTCTGGTCCTGCCTTCCAGTACTCTTTAGGCTGGAGGCAGTAGGTCCTGTTGTTGCTTTTCTCACCTCTGAAGTTACAGATAAGGCCTCTAGAATAGACTCCTCCATATGCCAAGGCTGTGTCATATTTTTTGGAGTCTTCAATTGTATCCAAGTCATTCCATTCTGTTCTCAGTAATTATTCCCAAAATAGAGCTGTGTCTGGCCCTAAAGTCGTATAGAGACTTAAAATTTTTGATATAATTTTATTGAGGTAAAATTAATATACAATAAAATGCATGATTCTTAAGTATTCAGATAAGTTTTGATAATTTTGCATACCTCTGCAACCACCACCCAAAATAAAATATAGAATATTTCTATCACCCCAGAAAGTTCCCTCATACCATTTGAAAGTCAGTCACCCATGCCCAGGAAACCACTTTCCAATCTCTATAACCATATATTAATTTTGCCTGTTCTAGAATTTCATACAGAGTGAATCATATAGCAGTATTTTTGGTTTGGCTTCTTTCACTAACAAAATATTTTTGATCTAGTGTGCATGAGTACTTATTTGTATTTCTGAGTAGTATTCCATTTTATGTATATACTATCTGCTTATCTGTTCTCCTTTATATGTACATTTGGGTGTCCAGTTTTTAGTTTTTCCACTCTGTTATTTTTAATGATTCTCCTAGAAATTATATGTATTTCCAGTTTCTCATAGTCTACCTTCATATGTGTAATGTTAATACACAAAACAATGTAAAGCCTTAAAAGTTTCCATTTTATCCCATTTTCCCTTGTAATCTTGTTTTTATGTATTTTACTTCAATATGTGCTATAAACTACACTATACATGTTTGTTATTTTTGCTTTAAATAATCAACAGTCATTAAAAGAAATATATAAAAAAATAACAGTTTTTAGTGAAGCAAGTCCTTTCTGGTTTTTCTTGTAGACTCGTTTCTTCATAGGACCTAGAGAACAAATCTGAATAATAGTTATTAAAATGGCTCCTATATTCCGGAAAATGAGGCATTTTTATTGAAAGTTAATGCCCCTGACTCTTTTCTCAGAGGGCTCCTTGGTCAGTTAGTACTCTGTTGAAGGTAGATGAAAGAAATTCTAACCCACACTGACTTAAACCGAAGATAATCTATTGATTTTCTTACCTTTAAAGTCCAAGGATAAACCGGCTTCAGACATGACTTAGTCTAAAGGCTCAAAAATTATCATCGGGAAGTGGTTTCTCTTTCTCTCTAGGCTTCACTTGGCTCTTTCCTCATCTGTCTCCTCTTAGTAAAAGATAATTGCTGCAGCTTTAGACGTTTCTATAGGCTACCATTTTGGTCTAGCAGAACAGAGATTGCTTCTTTCTCCAAAGCCAAAGCAAAGTTCTGATCTGAGTCCCCTTGCCCAAATTTGGTCAAGTGCCAGTATCTGAACCAATCTCTGTAGTCAGTGAGAGGGGCTACCCTGGTTGACTGAAACCTCTGAAGCTGAACCAATGAAACCACAAGACTGAAGAGGCAGCAATGGATGGCTCCCTTAAAATTAAGTGTATTCTTTAAGAATGGTGAGTGGATGTTGAATAGCTAAAACAGATGGGGATAGAGTATTAATGCAAAAAGATTCTTGATGTCTCATATCATCATTCCTTTAAAAATGTCCAGAAGTGTTTGGATTCCAGTAAAGGACCTAATTTATACCTTACTCCTTTCTCTGCCTCTTGCTACCCTTATTACTAGAAAGTTGAGATATATGGAACATTTTTTGGTTATGTTTAGTGTTTTTAAATCACCCACTTAACGTTTTTCGAGCACTTCTCCGAGTCTTAAACCTGAAACACCCTGATAATTTTCAGGAACTCTTATTTTGTGTGAAGTCTTTGGTTGATGTTGTTAAAGTCAATCTACTTTTTTTTTGGGGAAGCCTAAAAAAGACAGAGCTGCAACTTGGCAGTTATTAAATTCTGTTTTGAATTATCTTCTATATTGTGAAACAGAGTGAGAAATGAACATAATCTGAAACTCCAGCTAGCGTTGCTCCACAGCCTTCTCAGTTACTCTCACCCTTAAGTATTTTTATATATTAAGCTTAGGGGAACAATTCTAAGTTCTGTTGTCTTTAGCTCTGTGTTTGGCCATGGATGTCTCCCTTGGGTTAGGAGAAGCACTGCCCACAGTCCCACACTGCGTGACATCAAACTTTCACTTGCTTAATCCTCATCCCTTTTTCTCCCTGCTTCATTGCATCTCACAGAATAGGTGAACGCACTCTATTTATTAGACCAAATGAGACAGATCTTCTATTTAAATAAACAATGAAGAACATATATTTTACATGGTAATCTGCTTAACAGAACTATTCACTTCAGTGCCATTTGGGGGAATTAAGAGTACAATGTACCTTGGAATCCTTTTCAATATTAAGTCATGATTATTTTTAAAGTAAAATGTATTATTATAAATGTGATAGGATTTGGTTTCTTTGTATTAGTAACTCAAAATGCTGTTTTTTAAAACTTGTCTATAGATATGCAGACATATATGGAATTTTATTTTCAGCTGTTGAAAAATATTTTCCCTTTCAAGGCATTCCTGTGTGTATTTATGCACCTTATATATACACAAATATTTGTAAACACATACACTTTTTACCACCTATACTATTTTGTATTCTTTGTTTCTGTACTATGGGTTAGAAATCTTCTGAGACTTTCCCGTAATTTACACTCAGCCCTATTTTATCCTTTGTGCACTCTATTATTGAAGCCACCTTTCTTGTTCTCATTATTTCTCCAGTAAACATTTATCATTTCCATGTGCTAAGTACTAGGTACAACCATGATCAAGATGACCAGTCCCTGCTGTATGTTATCTTTGCTGGTTGCATATCTGCTGTTAGTTCTTAATTAGCCATCTAGTCACTTTGCCATGTCAGCTGTTTCATGTTTTTCTTAGTCTGTTTTCCTTTTAACCTCACCCTTGTATCTTCTTTCCCTTTTCATTTGGCATCTCTTAACTTGGATAAATATTAGAGAGTGAGCAGTGAAGGGTTTAGTCCAGTTCTTGTAGGAGCACATTCCTCTGAGTTATCAAGTGTTCACAACATTAAATTCTACTGTAGTCTAGGAAAAGGGAAGAAAAATACAAACCAACGAGGCCAAAAACAGAGAAAAGCAACAATTCGCCTCCCCTGGCAACAGCATTATTTTAGGATTCAGTGAATCTTTTTCTTCTACTTGCACGCTGTGAGACTGACTGATTTTTAAGAGGGAGAACAAGGGCATGTTGGGACGGTAGGCATTTAGAGAAGGTAAATGTCCTTGGGGATACTAAACTCTGGAAATCAGTTTGTCCTCTAAAGTTAAGGGATACACCACTTCTGGAAGGTGAATTTGTGGGTGTCTGTTTGAACAGTGAGAACCGTGGTAGCGCAATGGTTAAGAACTCAACAGCTAACCAAAAGGTCAGCAGCTCAAATCCAGCAGATGCTCCTTGGAAACCCTTTGGGCAGTTCTACTCTGTCCTGTAGGGTCACTATGAGTTGGAATCGACTCAACTACAATGGGTTATTTGAACAGTGGAGTCTTAGAAATGCTTCACTATCTGGGGTGTTATAAAAATGCTGCTTTCTCTGACTACTAAATCACCATCTGTTATCAGCTCTTTGCTACTGATTTATTTTTTTTCTCCTTAAAATAGTGAAGTACTAGATTTTTATATTATGGATTTTCTGCTCACTTTACACTAGGAGTGAGAGGAAACTTTGACAATACCTTTTCAAAGAAAACTACTAACTTATAAGAATTTATACTCTGGGTTTGGGCAAGATGTGGGGTAAAGGTGAGAAAGCAGAAGGAAAGAAGGAAACACCTAGGTGACCCAGGTGCATTTCTATACCGTGGTCAACAGGAATGGCAGAACTTTTATTCCACAGCAGTCACACAGTTTAATTATACATCCATCAAACTGCACACATACCTGCATTATTATATCCTTTAAAGGTGGTGCCTTTGTCCTATGTTTCTTTTTAGCCTTACTATTTTAAACATACTAGGTTTTCATCAATTTTGATGATTATTGTAGTTGATGATAATAACTATGATAATGCATATGCAACTCAATCTTTTAATTAAAAGGTACTTCTTTATGGATTTCCGTTAAAAAGAATTGTTAACCGTAACAGGTAGGTATCAAGTAGGTAACTTTACCTGTGATTGGAATATTTATTTAAAAAGATTATGTAAAAGCAATCCATTCATCCATCCACCTTAATTCCTTCATCAATTTCCATTGAACACTTACTGTGTGTCAGGCTCTGTGTAAATATTTTACATGCATTGTTTTAATGCTTACAACAATGCTTTGTGAGGAAACTAATATTTTTCTATTTTGTAGATGATAAATTGAGACTTAGAGATATTACTTATCATGCCCATGGTCACACACAGCTGGTAAAATGGTGGAATTAAAATCTGAACCCGCACAATCTGGTCCCAGAGTCCCAATGCCAATGCTTCAAAATATGTGCCGTATTTCATAGGCAAAGGAGAGGCACTTAATTAAATACTGCCACTAGATTTGTGGTTTTAAAAGATTTAGTTTCCAAATTAGACCTGATTTAAAACTGTAGGTCTACCAGTTACTGGTTACATGAACCTGGGGGGAGTTCAGTCTCTTTATACCACAGTTCCTCCTCTTTCAAAAGTGTTGCTGAGAGCATTAAATGAAACTGCTTTATCTAGTAAACACACAGCATAGTATACCTACTATGACTAATATATATTAGCTATTACTATTAGTGCTACCACAATTACTACTCTCCTTTTCTAGGGGAGAGGGAGGATGGATTTGAAGACAATAAGCCTGGTGTCTGGGAGATAATGCAGAAATCCAAATGTGAGATAATTAGGGTTCTGGTCTAAGGCAGAAACATTGGGTTGAGGGAATATTATAGAGGTAGAATTAAAAATTAGATTGCAGTATTTCATGTGGGGCTGGAAATAGATATTAGAAAACTTTCTAATCTACAGTTTATGAGACTGGGTGTCGTGTAGGTCATTAAACAGGATAGGTAGTAACAGAGGGTAAAGTCTGTTTTAGGACAGTGCCTGGCACATGATAGGCATGCAACAAATGGTTGCATGTATGATTGCTATATAGGGTCACCATGAGTCGGAATTGACTCAATAGCAATGGGTTTTGTTGTGTGTGTGGTTTTTTTTTTTTTTTTTGGTTTATGATTGCTATAATCAGTATGCAGAGATATTTATGGTTACCATTAATTTGTTAATTTTTTTGGGCAAGTGTTTTCAGTGGGACTAGAGTGCAAAGATTTTTGCTTAAAGTGCAGTAATTAAAACACTACAGCCATTACTCCCACTGTGACTTTCACTCCCACCTTTAAATGTGCCCTTCCCTTCAATAAGTGGTCTCCTTAATGACCCTTTAAAGCCCCATGCATATACCTGTCTTTCTGCCTTTACTGTATTTGTTGCTTAAGACTTAAACCAGGGCTTGTCCATTCTTCAATGTAGAAACTTTGTAGACTTCTTACAGTCACCCATCACATCTGTCTGTAGCACTAGCTTGGTTCTAAATCCTGTAAGATTTTTTGTTTGTACTGTTCTCTGTGCATAAGGGTTTTTCTGGCCTCTCAAATGATATTGTGTGCTTCTTTTGAATTTCCTAAATCATGTGGCACAAGTGCTCTGCAATAATAGAAACTCAATAAATGACTTTAAAAGTGAAGTTACAATTAAAGTCAAGAATGAATTTTGTGGAAAACCTTGCTGCAGATTTACAAAAGAACTTCAAGAAATGAGAATACCATGAGTCATGCGTTTCCTGGTACTATCATCCTCTTTAGGTACTATCATTTTGCTTAACCTAACATTTTCACCACCTACACCTACCATCTGGAATTACAGGCTAGGGGTATATAAGGTGTCAGATTTTGAAAGGAAATTGCCTTTCCTGAAAAGTGATGAAACTGCATCAGAGCTGACTAGATTACCTGGTTAAGGAAGTGTAGCACCTTGTCTTCATGAATTAAATGGCACAGTTTTGTGTATTTAAAGATGACCATGAAGGATAATGACTTGCAGAAAGTTATCATTTTGCTGAGATTTAAATTTGAATTGTGTATTGATGAATGAGCCAAGCTGAGCTGAGCACCCAGTCAAAGCATCTGCATGTCTGCTCAGCATTTTTCTTTTCTGATTTCTGTGCCATGCACAGTAGTTCCTGTGAGTTACTCATGACTGATTTTTTGTAGGGTAATAGTGATTATAGTGGAATCGTAAATTTGGGCTTTATGAAGGTCTTGGGACATATCTTCTCATGAATGTCAATGGATTACTGTATTTAATGATTTGCTCTCACTTTCTTGGTAAAGCATCTCTTGCCAAGCTGTTGAGTTTTTACTTGAATATTATACTCTACTCTCATTTCCCTTTGTGGCAGTACAGCCTTACTAATGAATTTTGCTTTACTCTTGAGTATGACCCACTTTGGCAACAGATACAAATTTAGAAAGTTGGATTTAAAACCACAGTTAAACACAGATCTCCCCAGAAGGAAGAAGCCATATAAATTTCTTTAGACCCCTGCAAAGGTGCCTTCTTTTTCAAAACAATGGTTGTTTTGTTCCATGGCCAAATCAGACACTGAACCTCTGTTATCTGGGGTACAAGTAGCCATCTAGCTCTCCCCAGAATTATATTCAGTGGCTGTCTCTTCCATGTTAGCAACTCTGTTCCTGATGAGTTGATTTCCTTTCAGAGGGTTCCAATCCAAATAAGGCTCAACTAGCAGCAGCCTGAAGATAGTATGTCTGCCTGTCTTTGACTATATAAGCCTTGTGAGTGCTTGGGTCGTAATTTTACTTTCCTCTTAACCAGTTGAAGGTGCCATGTCTTTCTGTGTAATGTTGACTTTTTTTTTTTAATATGATAAGCTCTAGTTATTCCAGCCAATGTTCATGTTTTGTTAACAGTCAACTGGAGAGATATTAGGAAAACTGACAAGGAGAAACATTCATGCCCACAAGAGTCCAGCAACAGATTATTGAGAGAAGCTGGCCGTCCATAATCATCACCATTCATTTCCTCCTCTTAAGTCAAAGATATCATTGTGCTCAGCTTAAGCCCTGTGTTGAGTTCATTTCACTGACCCTTTCCTTAATTTTGGCTGAAGAGTGTTTTTAATAACTTGGTACGTTTGGAAGTCAGAAGAGGCCAAGTTTCTGGCCAGGCTCAGGAGAGATGAAATAGTAATGAAGTGTTTGGGGAATTAAAGAAAAAAAAAATCTAAATGAAAGGCACCTTCTTTTAGGTCTGTTTTATATAACTTTATTAGTCATTTCTGAATGAGGGGGAAAACAAAATACACAAAAACCTCTGAGGAAAATCAATTTAAAAAATTAAATCCTTGAGTGAGCCACTTCAAAATGTACAGAGAATTAGTTTATATTTTATTTGGAAACTAATATTTAAGTCCAATGGAGCAGCAGAAACTCATAATGATGTAACTGAAGAAGACTAGAGGATTGAGAATAGGTCACAGTGCAGTCAGGAGAGCTGGGTGAGGGGTGGTAGCCAACTCAAGGCAAGTTGGCCTGGATATACTGCAGGTAGGAGTAAGGTGGGAACACCTTCCCCTAAGGACTGTCTGTTCTAACACATCCTGTCTTCTGTGACTCCCAGTGGGCATTGCAGGTTTGGCTTCCCAGACAGTGGTTTTGCCAGAGTAGTTATATTTAGTTTAGTGTAATGAGCATGTACAAGGTTCTGTGAGGTTTAGGGTACCACAATGACTGTGTCCCTCACTTTTTTTCCCATGTGTCATCCGTACAAATCCTTACTGGCTCTTCAGAGACATATCCCTCAGGTAGTCCAGTTCTTGGTGCTCTCGCCTCTCACAAACTAATTTGTTCACAGTTGAGATCAGATAGTTTGGACCACAGTGTTAGCTGTGTCATTACTCCATCATTGCTCCATCTAATTTGTAAATTTCTTGAGGACATATCTTACGATTCTTTTGAAAAACATTCTTGCGCTAGCATAGTGCTGAGCACCTATAAACTAAGATACGACTGTTATGAATTGAATTGTGTCCCTCCAAAGATATGGAATCCTAACTCCTGTACCTGTGAATGTGACCCTGTTTGGAAGTAGGGTTTGTTGTTATTTAATGAGCTTGTTCTGGAGTAGGGTGGGTCCTAAGCCTAATCCCTTCTGAGTGGTGTCTTATAAAAGAGAGTACAGACACAGATTTACACACACAGGAGGAAGAGACTGTGTGAGGAACCATCTATAAGCCTAGGAATGCCCAGAGCTACCAACAAGAAAGGACCCTGTCTTAGAGTCACTGCTCTAATTTGGACTTCTAGCCTACAAAACTGTGAAACAATAAAATTTTGTTCTTTAAAGCCACCCGCTTGTAGTATATTTTGTTATGTCAGCCCTAGGAAACTAAGATAATGGACTTATGGAAAACATTGTGCCAATGATCCAAAGATGTTTAAAACCTTTTATTTAAATTTTAAATAACATGTACCTTATAAACGTTTGCATTAAGTGTGATAATGTACAAACTGAGCATTATTGTATGTAAAATTAAAGTTACTTTAATATTCTGATATAAAGGGCTCATTATTTTTTATTCACTTGACAGAAGTTTAGTAAGTGCCCCCTATTTCTACCAGACACTGATGATGTAGTTGAGACCTAGGAATGATAGGAATTAGTAGTCTAGGAAAACATGAAGACTTTATTTTTAGAGAGAAAACCTCCTATGTTGGTTCTCTCTGGCCAATCTTTCTTAATTGATTGATAGCAAAACCCAGAGATCATTTTTTTTGCCAAACAGGCATTTAGGAGTGCTACCAAAAATAGGTATAGTTGGCTAACATGAAGATTTGAAGACATTGTTTCTATCTGGAAAAAGCGTCCATGCCAGAAGAGAAGATGAGAAATGATGAGTAACATCAGAGACGTATTTATTTTATTTATTTAACAAACACTTACATAGCACTCACAATGAGCAGGCTCTCTTCCAAGCAGCAGCTGATTGTTGAACATCGGCTATAAATATGACCTAATTTAATCCTCATAATAAATCTGTGAAGTAGTTGCTATTAATAGCCTCATTTTAAAGATAGGGAAACTGGACCCAGAGAAGGTTTAAGTATCTCACCTAAGGTCACACAGCCAGTGCTTGGTGGAGCTGCTTGCACACGAAGTATTTTGGACTATCAGAGGGTTGAGAGATTCATTTTAAGAAGGGAAGGTGATCAAGTAGGCTTCAAGGAATGGATGACATTTAAACTGGGTCTTGAGACCTGGTTGTGATGGCTGTGTTTGCACATGTGGGAGAGTCAAGAATATACCAAAAGAGAACTGTTCTATAAGGGACCAAAATGTAAAAATTAACAAAGTACAATTTTCTGTCCAATACTAGACTTTAGAAAAATACATCATTTTCTATCCTCCTACCTGAAGGACTTCCCAAGTTTTAGGTCTTATCTGCAATATTCTCTTTCAGTTTCTCCAAATGTGAATAATGTAATTTGTTCTGCATGGCACTACCAAATTTATTTAAATCTCAAGATTTTGTGAGAGTTAAATGTTCACCATCAAGCTCCATGGAGATCACTGGCCAGCATTTGAGTCACCATGTAGGAAGATCATACAGGCTTATGACTTCAAGATGACCCTCTCACCTGGAGCTGTCAGTGATATCCACCAACGACCATGCCTTATAGCTGAGAAATGCCCTGGGTCTCGGCTTGGTGGAAAAATGATCAGCCTGTTCACTCTTTCAACTCAATGATTAGAGATTACTGCTAGCCCAGGAGGTTTTGCTGCAAATTTTTATAATAATTCTCAGCTGACTGGGCATGATAGATCCTATCTGCTTTTTAATAGAAACATTGAAAGTATAAATACATTTTTACTTTTGGGCTAAGAGGAATTTTAAACTTAAGTTTTGGTCTCCAGTGTTATTGCATTTTTCTAATGGAAACATCAGATAAAACTTATTTTTGTAATTTAATTTTTATTTAAGACATCACAAACTATTTGTCAATTTTAAGATGAAAATGAAATCCAAAATATTTTAAAACATACTAAATGGTAATTGGGTTTCAGTGATTCAAGTCAGAATTTTTTTTGGAGAAAAATGTTAAATATTCTAATAAAAATAAATCAATGCAAGTATATAAAAATAAATTAGAAAAGATGAATACAGAGCAAGAGGAAACCCTTGCATAATGTTATAGAATTATATAATATTCAATCATCAAGTTATTAAAAATATGATATAGAATTTATTTAATGACTAATGTTATAAATAAATTAAATCGCAAAGGATGATGTAAAATCTATTTCACACATATTTCCAGGGATCCAACTTTATGGTAGAATCCAGAGATACATTAAACATCTTGTAGATAAATGGGGGAACAGAAAGGTTAAATCAAATATCCAAGAATCAGAGAAGGGACCAGTCTACAGGACTAAATGTCTCCATGAACCATGGCCTCCTCTACCTTGAGACCAGAAGAACTAGATGATGCCCAGCTACCACTACCGAACATTCTGATCAGGGTCACAGTAGATGGATCCTGACAGAAATGGAGAAAAATGGGGAATAGAACTTCTCAAAAAATCCAGACTTACTGGACCCATTAAGACTGGAGGAATCCCCATGACTATTGCCCTGAGATACTCTTTAAAACTTAAACTGAAGCTATCCCACGAAATCACCTCTGAATTAAATAGCAGGTTAGCTCAACAAGTAAAAAAAAAAAAAGGTCACTCTTGATTACTGCACTCTTTTAAAAAATTATCTATATGAGACCAAATGATCAACAGTTACTCTTAAAGCATGGGGGAGAAGGTTGGGGGGCAGTGAGACTAATAATGGGAATGGGACAACTATAATGGAACAATTAGCACCTGGGAATTTAAGTACCTAGGGTATATTAAATATTTATGTGCTAACTTCTCAATGAAACCTTTCTAATCCCCTTAGTCAAAATGAGTTTCTCTCCCTTATACACTGTACCATTTTTTTAGCTTTGTAATGTTTCTTTTTATAGATTGTTATTACAGTGTGTAATTGTGGTGGCAGGGAGACTGGGTAAAAGGATTGTGTTTTGAAATGTTTAAAGCGCTGACATTGTGGTTAGGTAAAACCAGGTTTCCATCTCTCTTTCACCATTTACTCTTTGGTGGTCTTTTGCAAGTTACTTAATTTCTCTATGCTTCAGTTTTTGTATGTGGAAAATGGGCCTGTTGAGGCTATCTACCTCAAAGACATGTTGCAATAATTAAGTTGCGTATGTCATATACAGCACATGGGTCTAGTGCTCAATAAATGCTAGTGATATTATTATTATTTCATTCTTACTCTCATCTCCTGAGTTCAGGGATTTATTACCATGTACCTAAACTATTGCATTAGCTTTCTAACTGTTTCCTAACTATTAGTACTGTATCACTCGGCATCTGGTCAAGAAACTAGACCCTGTGCATTATTTTAACAGAGATGGTTTAGTACAAGAATTGTTCAGACAGGTGGGAGGGCGATGCTGGAAAGCAAAACCAGAACATTGGAGTAATATAGAACTAATAATTGCAAGACAGGAGCCCTACTGGCACAATGATTAAGTTCTTGGCTTCTATCTGAAAGGTGGGCTGTTCAAACCTACCCAACGATGTCACAGGAGAAAAACCTGGAGATCAGCTTCTGTAAAGACTGCAGCCTAGAAAATCCTATGGAGCAGTTCTACTCAGTCACATGGGGTCACTATGTGTCGAAACTTGACTTGATGGCACCCAACAACAATAACTGCAAGAAGCAGTTACACATTTAGGACTAGGTCAAAGACTACAGCCTTCACTATGGATTACACCTCAACATAAAGGGAACAAAAATCCTCACAACTGGACCAATAAGCAATGTCATGATAAATAGAGAAAATATTGATGTTATTAAGGATTTTATGTTACTTGGATCCACAATCAATGCCCATGGAAGCAGCAGTCAGGAAATCAAACGATGTATTGCACTGGGCAAATCTGCTGCAAAAAACCTCTTTAAAGTGTTAAAAAGCAAAGATATAGCTTTGAGGACTAAGGTGTACCTCACCCAAGCCATGGTGTTTTCAGTCATCTCATATGCCTGTGAAAGCTGGACAGTAAATAAGAAAGACTAAAGAAGAACTGATGCCTTTGAGTTATGGTGTTGGTGAAGAATATCGAATATGCCACGGACTACCAGAAGAACAAACAGGTCTGTCTTGGAAGATGTAGCCAGAATGCTCCTTAGAAGCAAGGACGCCGAAACTTCATCTCATGTACTTTGGACATGTTATCAGGAGGGACCAGTCCCTGGAGAAGGACATCATGCTTGGTAAAGTAGAGGGTCAGCAAAAAAGAGGAAGACCCTCA
>NW_004443943.1:12869096-12910221 GCF_000243295.1 Trichechus manatus latirostris | reverse complement strand
GTACTTTGGACATGTTATCAGGAGGGACCAGTCCCTGGAGAAGGACATCATGCTTGGTAAAGTAGAGGGTCAGCAAAAAAGAGGAAGACCCTCAAGGAGATAGATTGACACAGTGGCTGCAACAGTGGGCTCAAAGATAGCAACAATTGTGAGGATGGCACAGGACCTGGCGGTGTTTCTCTCTGTTGTACATAGGGTCCCTATGAGTAAGAACCAACTTGACAGCACCTAACAACAAAAAAATAAAATAAAATAAAGAGAAAACTGAGGATTTGAATCCTAGAAACTTGGAGGAGGAGCCTCGCAGAGCTGGGACCCAACCTTGTGAGAGGGAGCCATTTGGTTTCTGTATCTCAGGATGGAACACCACTACCTGCTGTAGGTACTGGGACTATGATGAGACTAGTTCTGGGAGTGTAGGAAAAAACAGGACCATGGAACAAACTGCTGCTGCCCTGGATGAAGTGCTATTGCTGGGGCAATGGGAGCAGAAAGGGCAGGAATGTGGGAAAGATGAAGTCTTTTCTGGCCTCCCCCAAGGGCTCTGCCTGCCAGAACCTAACAAGCTTCAGCTGGCAAAGGAGAAGTGTGGTTTGCTGAGTTGCAGGGTCAGCATCAGAAAACAGGACAGAGGATGGGTTAGAGCTGAGAAACAACAGCTTAATAACCAGAGTAAGTGTCTTCCCAAACCCAGTCTCTTCTGCAAACTCCTATACCACTTGGAACACAGATCTTACCTGCTTAGATATCTTCATGACCTGCTGAATGATATAAATTCAATAAATACTTTTTTTTTAAAAGAACCTTCTGTGAGCATTATACTCTGATCTGTGGGGGATGTGAAGGTGAATAATAAGCTTGTCTTTCCTCAGACAATTTAACATGGTAAAGTAAACAGAATTCACTCCACAACACAGGCAGAAATTGCTTAGAAGGGGTGATGCACTCTGACTGATGGGATAGTGAATGTTTTCCTGGAAAGATGAGTAAGATTTTACACTGAACACTCTGGCTCCAAACTGCGCTACCTGGCTGATTTCTCACCAATCCCTCCAAATCTTCTTTTTAGCTACAATATGTAGCTGTTTCTTATTCAACCATCAGTGTTTCCATCTGTACACCTGTGCTCATGCAAATCATTCAGTCACCTGGCCAACAATATTGTCTTCTGCATATGCATTGGGCTGGCTGTAGGGATATAATTTTGAGCAAATGAAACATGGCTTTCTCTTCATGGAGCTTACAGTCTAGAAGGGGAAATACTGATTAATTTTAAAAAGTTACCCAAATGAATGCAAAATTATGGCTGTGATGGAGGAGTGAGAAAATAGCTGTGAAATGAGAGCTACAGAACTCTCACTATACATTACAGAAGTGTTAGAGTTAACGGTTATGGTTGGTGCTGAAGGACAATTTGCTGTGATTATAGGGCAACCAAGTTAAATTTTGGTTCAAAGAAGGTATCTACATGAGATAATGTGTTAGAATTAGGTGAGGAGAGAGTATCTTAGTTTCCTAGCACTGTTGTAACAGAAATATCACAAGTGGGTAGCTTTAAAGAACAGAAGTTTATTTTCTCACAGTTGTGGAGGCTAAAAGTCATATCAGTCTTGGTCAAGTCACTTCCTTCCTTATTGGCAGCCCTGAGCATATTCCTTGGCGATCCTCACATGGTATCTGTCTTCCCCAAAGTGTGTGTGTCTGTGCCTGTGCTGCTCTTTATATAACTCAGAAGTGATTAGGTTTAGGATCCACCCTACAGTGGTATGACCTTAACTAATTGATTATATTTCATTAGATTGCATTATGGAAAGGTGATTACATTGCATTAGATTACATTATGGGTACATCCTTTCTCATTCTATTCCATTCCATCCACATGTATGGGGATTAGAATTCCAACACATACTTTGTGAGAACACAATACAATCCATAACAGAGAGGAAGGCTGTTTCAGACATATGCAGGAGACCTTAGGCAGGAAGAAGCAATGTATAAATCTGAAAGATGGTCATTGTGGTTGCAGAAAAGAGTAATGAGGAAGATATGTGGCACATTTTCGCGTGGTTACCATCTTTTGATGTCTAGCTCGTGATACCTTCCCATAAAGCATTATCTGAACACTTTAAGCTAAAACAGATGCTCCCTATTTCCAACTCTTAAACCATTGTGACTTGCACCTCTTTTGAAACTACTTGTCATATGTTGCCTTAGTCTGTGATTATTTATTTACAAGACTTATTCCCTGTGCTCAACTGTAAACTTCTAGAGACCAGAATTTGTTTCATATTCATCTTTGTGTCCCTCATTGTAATGTGCTCTCAAAAAATATTTGCTGATTAAGGTCTCATCATAGCATGCCTGTAAGATTTAAATGGCTTGTCCTCATTCGTTGTAACTCTATTTCATTTAGTATCTCATATTACTTATAAAATTGTTTCCAGGGGGCATTGGTGCAAGGAGCTATTGGCTCACTTTGGGCAAGGCAGAGGAGTTGGGAATCTGAGGACCTGTACTTCCGATCTCCATGACTCACAATGAGTGTCTACTTTACTAAGAGTTTTCAGAAATCATTAGCATTGCAAAATTTATCTTCAAGCAACCAAGTTTACTTTTTCTTTTTACTTGGCCATCTGTACTTCGCTGCTCTTGTTCGTCATATCGTTAGGCAAGGAGAAGATGGGCATCTGCCCACAGCACAAACGTTTGGATCCCACCATAAAATAGAGGTTCCCTTGAAAATTAAACATACCTTAGAGAAGAGGGCCTAGGTGGAGCAGTCTGCCTTTTGGCCTTCTCCCTGATATCCTCTAGGTTTGTTGCAACCATATGACTGGTTTTGAGGGTCTTGTTTCTGTATTGAGGGCCTACCTGTAACTGTTCCCTTTTCTTTCTTGGAACATGATCATTCATCAGTGGCTGTGATGGAGGAGTGGGGAAATAGCTGTGGAATGAGAACTACAGAACTCTCACTGAACATTACATAAGTGTTGGAGTTAATGGTTACGGCAGAACTGTGTCTTCTAAGGAAAACTGAGCTATGACAGATAGCCTCACAGTTGGGAGGCAGTCAACTAACTGCCAGGATGACCCAGAAGTCCTAGGGGGTAGGGATGATCATTTTATGGAGACTGTCAATCTGATTAATGTACACTCTGAGATGAGATGTAAAATTTCAAGCAGTTTCATGTCAAATGGGTCAGGGGTTGAGGGAGGAAGGATAATCGAAACAGCTGGTTCTCATGTTGTCTGAAGGATCGTACTGCAATTGTAAATATTTAGAGACAGTCATGTAAATATAAATCAAACTTGGGATGATATGTGTGTAAATGTGTATATTTTATTTATTTATAGAATCATATCTGATGGATCAACCTTCACCATTAGACTATTACCAACCCCCAAATAATGGGTTACACAATTTTGTTCCCACCCTAGAAATCATAGTCTTTGATAGCACATCTTGCAAAATTTTTCAGTATGGGACTAATCTGAAGGCCATATGGTGAAGTTTAATTTATGGGTGATAATATCTAGCAGCATTCCTTTAGCAGTTGGTAATCAAAATGTTTTATTATTTCGGTTTAGTTTTGTCATAATCTTGTGACATGAGCTGATATCATTATCCCACACTGATATACTGGTACCCCACATTGAGCTAAGTATACTAATTTCTATTGAGTAAATTCCAATACATGATGACCCCATGTGTGTCAAAGCAGAACTGTGCTCTATACGGTTTTCAATGGCTGATTTTTGGAAGTAGATCACCAGGCCTTTCTTCTGAGGTACCTCTGGGTAGACTCAAACCTCCAACCTTCCAGTTGGCAGCCAATTGCCGTAGCCATTTGCACCACCCAGGGATTCCAGAGGCACGTATAGTTCCCAATAAGTTGTGATATATGTGTATGTTTTTTGGTTGTGAGGAATAGCTGGGGAAATTGTTCTTGAGCAGTATAACATATTCTTCCATATGTAACTGATGATCTAGATTAAGTCCTGGTTGGTGGAGTCTTGGGCAAAGTCTAAACTTTAGTAATGTTTGAAAGAAGGGGTTGTAACCTCAGACCCTGCATCAGACTGGCCCTACAAGAGAGTAGAGAGCTTATTGGATTCTGGCTTCAATTCACTCAGTCCCCTTCCTGGATGAGTGAAGAATCCAGCAGATTTCTGCACCTGCTTTTCCCCTGTCTCACACCCTATCCAGTGTCTGTCCCATCTCATTTTCACCATTACTTTGGTGGATGAATCTCACTACAGAACATGAGGGCCAGCCTTCCCTAGGATAAGAAAGCCTTGTTCTACTTCTTGTATGTGTCCTGATTTCTCAGGAACATGATAAGCCAGGAGCAGTCTGAATAACTTCCTTGGACCTTCCAGTAGTAGAAAGGAGAATTCTTTTTCCTATAAAGTATAGGCGTAGAGGGAAGGGAGAGGAAACAAGCACTTGTTGAATTCTAACTTAGGCAACGTACTAGCCTTCTATATCATTAAATCGTTGCAGCAATTGGTAAGGCAACTATTGTCTCCTTTTACAGACGAGAACACTCTGACTTAGAAAATGTAGAATATAGTGCAAGGTCATAGAAAAAGGTCATCGTAGAGCCAGGGATTTAACCCAGGATGGCCTAGCCCTCAACCACCTTCTGTGTTTACTAAAGTGAGGGACCCTGAGAGTCTCTGAGGCTCTCTTTACTCTGACTAGGTTCTCTCTGCTTTCTCTCTAGCTGATCCTTAAGATGCTGGGCTCGTCAGGAGAAAAAGAATAAAGTAAAACTAATTAAATGGAATAATGTATGTGAACCCAGTTTTTGAACTGTTAAGCTTTTACAAAAATAAGTTCTATATTCATAATAGTTGCAGTATGCTCATTTACATGAACCACTTATCATTCACACCTAATTAGCAAGCAGTACAATAACAATTATGTGGATGATTAAATACACATCAGATCAACTCTTTTGCAAGCTGTTTGAATTACAATACTAAATTCTCCTCCCTTAGTTTCCATCTTCATAGTTTATTACTTGGGAGCTTGGTCATCTACTGACAACTAAAAGAAAAAAAAAAAAATTGTGAACATTCATCATAAAAGGAGTAAACAGTCACCCAAGAAAAACAAGTTATAGAAGTACCAGGTAAGATTATAATTCTGATCTGCTCATAGACTTTTTTCATGGGAACTGAATTTATGGAGTTCTCAGTATTTGCATAAACTTTACATGGCCATTTAAGTTCTTAGTGTGAGCGCAGCTGGCAAGCCCTGAATAAGTTATGCGGTTCGGACTGTATATCCCCATTGGTCTCACATCTGTGGCCTGGAGTTGGTTTCTGTTCATGCCAGTTTTCTAAAATAACTGCAATTACTAAAGAAGTTGAACAAACAGATACAAACTTGCATGGGCTATGGTTTTGAAACTACGTTATGTTATAGAACAAAGTTTGTAATGAGATTCTGTATACTACCATTCAGAGTAATTAGGAAAAATGAGTAGTCGTCTCTTAACAGCGTGACATGTTATTTCAAAATACTGTGCAAGTAAGAAAACATTTTTTAATGGGGGAAAATGAGTGATTTATTTCTTTAGATTTCTTAAAATATGACAAAAGAAAGAACAGTCATTTCCAATCTGTCAGCAGGTTTACAACTATAGTGTATATTGTAAAATTTAATGGCCTTGACTTTGGAACTGTAAGTGCATGAGTTTTATAATTGCTCATGTGAGAGGTGACAGATTAGGCTGGATATACGTGGGCCAAATAAGCAAATGTAACAGCTGTCATTTGTTCTAATAAAATAGATCGTGGTTTGAACAAGTTAATTTCAAAAGGTATAAATGAATAAAGTGACTTTAAGAAAGGGAGTATGCAACAACAATATCACTATGGGAGAGTGGGGATTCTTGATCACTGATTTGGAACTTTATTGGCAGGAGAGTTCATTTATTGAGTTCTTATTATGTTTTGAACTCTTGGGGCTAGGCACTGTCTATCCTTACAGCAACTCTGTAAGAAAATATAGCTTGGATTATCTAAGTAACTTGTCTGAGACCACACAGCCACTAAGTGGCAGGCAACGTTTAATCATGGGTCGATTTCAATTCTATTTCCACTGTCCTAGAAGTTTTGTATAAATATGTGGTGTTAGAAGAAATTAAACGTCAGAATATTAAAGCACAGAGTTGTGCGAGAAAGCTACACAATTAGATGAAGATGAACATTTCAGTCATGAAGGAGCAGTGATAAAATTGTGTATAGAGATGAGTAGGTTTTGTTGGATAACTCATCTGTCTTCATCTGATCTGTACCTTTGGAGTTTTGTAGCCTGTTCACATCTCTTAATTTAATATATTCCCCAAATCTGCTATAATTGGGTTTTCCCTCCATGTCAAGAGTAGACGAGGTCAATGGCAAGAGAATCAATGAAAATATTAACCAGTGACATTCACATCGTCTTTTATTAGCTGCCTAACAGAGGGATGGCGTGATAATAGTTTGTCTATGTTTTCAATGAACTTTTGAGTTTGTCTCATTTTAAACCCACACAAGAAAATCTAAAACAGATCATCCTTGGGAACCTTATTCAAATGCCTGCTTGGGTTCAATATGTGCAGAGTTGAAGAGCTAATGTATGAGAATAGTACTTTGAAGGATGAACAAAGAACTAGAGAAATAACTATGATGGATTAACTGAAAACTGTGTTTATTGTCTTTGCTCTTAAAGCTGGAAATATGTTGTTCTATTACTTTATAAAGAATTCTTAGAATAAGTATGGAATGCTTTGTTCTCTCTAAAGAAGGAGTTGGACAAAATCGAATTGTAATGATTATTATTACTGATGCCTTAGAATTCAAGACACTCTAGTTTCAAATATTAATACTTTTCAGAATCCCTTTTTTGAGGCCTTTTAAAGGAACTTCTAAGCAGCAGACTCATGACATGACTTTTTTATTTCGTGTGAGGCTTAGAAAATTGTATAAAAATGAGTGGGTAGTCAAACATCTTTTGAGCTGGATACATAAAATATACTCCCAGCTTTATCTGACTGCAGAGAAATCTTCCCACACTCAATCTGCAGCCCCAGGTGGAAGGAGCTGGTGATCTGTATGGTCAAGGTCAGCTGGTAGGTGCCTGCCAGTGAGATGTAATTTAATGGGTGTGGAAAGGTCCCTGTGCCTCCAAGAGGATAAATTCTCCCCCCAGGAATTGAAACTCTCCTACCAAAACAAGACTTTAGATTCAGAGTTAACTTATATTTTTGCTGAGCATTAACAGTGTGCCCTGGTGCTGCTGGATTTGTGTGTGTGTGTGTGTGTGTGTGTATTTAACTTTTACAGGAAGTGTTTCTCCTGTTAAGACCCACAAATCCACAAAAGACTGAAAAGTCAATTGAGTGTCACATGTGAGGAAAAATAATTTAGTATTCAAGAGAGAAAAATGTGAAAGATCCACCAATATCTGATATTAAAATCAAGAATGAAGAGCCCCAACTTTTTATTGGAAGAGCAGGGGTCATGTCTTATTCACCTTTGTTTATCTTCCCCCCTTCCCTAACACACAGACAGCCTTGGCCCTCAGTGTGTGTGAATGACATTAAATAAGCATACCAAATCCTAAATGGAATAAAACGGTGACATGTTAAAGTAGTTGAGAAAGAAATAAGCAACAAACACAAGGAGTTAGTGAGTAAAGAGACAGGGTAATAAGGGAGCCAGGACAGGCCAGACATCAAGGATAAGGAGGACGAGTGATGGGAGGTGCACAGAGAGAGAAGTCAAGGATAACCTGGCTTCCATTCTGAATGTTGCCACTCCTGTCACTATGCCCCTGAGTAATTCCCTGTTGCTTAACAATCCATCAATGTCTGCTTATTCCTTAACAGAATAAATTCTGGATTCTTTAGCCAGATTATGCCAGGGTCTTCATGACCTGACCCCTCCTCAGTCCCTCTAGCATGTCATGATTCAGCTGCTGTAATGAACCAAGCTCTCTGCTGTCACAGGCCTTTTTACCTGCCACTCTTTTTCTTCTTCTGTCCTAATCATTCCACAAGGACGCCCACACATCCTCTACAAAGCCTTCTGAGTTAATCCCTTCCTTCTCTGTGCTGAAGCACCTCATGTGTACTTTATATCATGGTCTATTTGATGCAGTAATTGCAATTGCCTGTTTACCTGGCCATATTCTCCAGTAGACTCTGAACCCTTTGGGAATAGAAATTACACTGTATTTGCTTATGATCCTTCAGCCCCTAGGTCAAAGACTGGGGCCTGATAGGCGTTCAGAAAATATCTGTTGAGATGAATAATAAATATGAAAATTTATATTCCTTAAACTGGCAGTCAAGATCCTCTTACCGTTTAACTTTCTTAAGATAGGCTGTCTTAAGAATGCGTAATGTTCTAACCCCTATAGGTATATAAAATGGGGACGATAACGATGCTAAGGAGCCCTAGTGGCACAGTGGTTGAAGCCCTTGACTGCTAACAGAAAGGTCAGTGGTTCAAACCTACCACCTACTCCATGGGAAAAGGATGTACAGTCAGTTTCTGTAAAGATTTACAGCTTTGGAAACCCTATGGGGCAGTTCTGCTCTGTCCTATAGGGTTGCTATGAGTTGGAATTGACTTGATGGCATTTTTTTTTTTTTTAATGTTGATGGCAGTGTTTTTCTTTTTTTTTAATGGATTAATGATGCCTACCTCAGTAGGTTATTATTAGGATTACGTGAGACGGCACATTTAAAGCTTTTAGCATAGTGTCAAGTCATTGGTATGGACCCAATTGATATTAGCTAGTGTTATTATATCACAAATTTTACAACATAGATGGTTTTTGAAAATTATGTAAAAATAATGAAGAATTAAAATTAGCATTTGGTAAGGACAATCAATGCTCTAGAAATACTGAAGAGAATCAGACAAAAGTGGGCTAGGTCGCCATGAGTTGGCATTAACTCAGTGTTAACTGGTTAAATGGTTAGAGTCTTATGAGGAGTTGACCAAGCTGGGCATCTGAATGCAAGGTAGGAAAATTCCAGTGAAGGAGGATGATGGCACTAGGTGAGGGGATATAAAGATGACTTTTATTAAATTTTTTTATTTTTAAAAATCTTCACATGTGGGAAAAGCCTGATATATTATGTTTAAAATAGAAATAAGCTGAGAATTTTGAACATTTTTAAAATGTTCCTCCTCTGTGCTTAGTTCCACAGATTTTAAATTAGAAGCTATCTTGACAAATCATTTAGAGTCTTCTGTCTGCTTTATTGATAAGAGTCTTACATTTTTGACTTGCTTTTGTTGTGTCTAAGTCAGGACATTTTCCCTGACAGTTAAATAATTTCTATGATAACACTTTATGCAGAACTGTTGGCTAACTGAAGTATGATCCTTGCCATTTCTTTTTATAAGCATGCACCATGGAAATTGGTCGGAATTTCATAAAAATACACAGTCTCAAATTTGGTTTGTACCAAATTCCTATGAATTCTGAATCCTTTTCCTTGAAAACTTCCTAGATAGCTCAACAATCACCTGGTTTCCCACCTGAGCCCTTGCTGGAGTTTTTGAGTGTTTTGAACGGCTATTACAAACTAGTTAAAGGACTCAGCCCAAGTCAGTGCGCTCATTTCTGCTTCCATTTTATCTCTTGCTGCGTGGGAATCACTATCGAGCTCCATCCCTTCAGGGAAAGAGTGTACAGATAGATGAAATGACATATTTGAGACTATTTTATATATCCCCAGAAGAAAGGAACTGGGAACATAATTCTTTGACCTAGTTAACGGTGTCTGGCCTACTTTGTGCTACTGCTGGGTTTGTAGAAGTTGTTGTTGTTGTTTTGCTTGTTTTCCCTCGCTTCCTGCTCCATGGACTACCATCAATTTAAATGTCACTATTTTAGACACATAAAACTAGTGAACAAAAGGGGGATTTTTTTTTTTTGCCCATAGTAATCACACAAAATCTTTTAGAAAAATCTTGGAGCTGAGGGTAGAGTTTACTACTTTGGGATTTATCTTGCAATCATCTGCCTTCCAAAATTTCTTGAATTTTCCCCTAATCACTGCCCTCTCATAAAATGAAATAATTCAAATAACATTTTGCCAAGATGAGAAAGGAAAGTCATTCTTCTATCAAACAAATGTAAACTTCAGAAATATAATAAAAGGTAAAATGTACTTTATAACGACATTCTATCCTTTAATACTTGGGAGTTAATCTTTTCTTCGAACAGGTTCAGTTACTGGTATAAGTGATATAACAATAAATCAAGTGTAATTGGATTCTAAGTACCTGCGAGTACGATTTGACCCAAGTTGTTTTATTCAATAACAGAATAAAACACTTTACCTTCTTTGTAACTTGACTTCATTTTCTGGGAAGCAGAAAAGGTCAAATGCTTCAGAAGAACTTTAGAAGAAGATATTCTTTTATCTCATGGATATTTAGAGTTTTAAAATCATTTTGTTAATTTTTTTTTTTTTTTTGTATCTATGGTACAATTAGTGCTTATTGAAAAACAATTCATTGCAAATCCATGGGAATGAGTGAGTATTAGCATGGTCTTTGGAGTCAAACAGACCTCCTTTTATAGCAGGTTTCAACTATGTGATCTTGACCAAGTTACTTAGATCCTAGAGATGTCAGTTAGCTCATCTGTAAAATGGAGTTGATAGTGTTGCTATTTTTTGTAGAAAAAGATTAAGTGACATAACAGATAAAACATGCTTAGTACAGTCCTTGGCAGGTAGAAAGCCTACAATAACTAATGAACTGTATTTAATATTGTTATCTATAAGGAGCCCAGGTGGCACAGTGGTGAAGTGATATGGCTGCTTACCGAAAGGTTGGCGGTTCAAATCCACCTGTTGTTCCTTGGAAACACTATGGGGCAGTTCTGCGCTGTCCTCTAAGGTCACTATGAATTGGAATTGACTCGATGACAATGGTATAAAATTGATGAAGTGATTTTTCCCTCTTTGGGCTCAGGGGAACCTAATCGTAGTTTAAAATATGCAGTATAAATGCTGGAAAACCACAACAGGAGAGTCCTAGGAAGTCTCTCATTACATTAGATTCTGTTTTTCATACTCTCTTTGAAATCTAATACCTGTTTTGAACTTACAGCACATTTCGGTTTGACTAGCCACATTACATGTGTCCAGTAACTACATGTGGTACCATATTGGACAGTGCAGGACTATGCAGTCACCACCTCACTGACCTCAGTTGAGTAATTTTTTTATCTGCAAATGATCACACCTGGAGGAGAATCTCTTGGTTTTGGTTGTCAGTCCTGTGACTAGTGACAGCTATGCTTTTCTATTTTTCTGAAAGAAGCTTTGGAATCAATGTTAACAAGCATCCCTCATCCTGAGAGAGTCAGCTTAAGCAAGTGTGGTCAGTTACTCAGTCTGTCACCCTTGTGTAAATCTGGAAAGAGCTTCTTTCTGCAGGTTGACATGAGTCTGATTTCTAGATTGTAAAAAATAAAACTGCCCCTAAAATTGATGCTACAGCCTTCCCAGTTTCAAGGATTTACTATCCTAGGCAATTGTGTGGCTCTCACTTTAGTGCCTCAAGGCAGCAGACAAAAATACAGATAGAAGAAGATAACAACAACAGTAGACACAACTCCTGTTATCAACAGCACACCTTCTAGTGTTTCCTGAGGGCTTACTGGACGTGGGAAGTCATCTAAATCAATAAGTCTATAATATTTTAAAAACTGGATGTTCTAAGGGTTTACAGAAAAAAAAACTTTTAGATGAGCTATTTAAAAGCTAAGGTCAAGTACTATTTTATTTCCAAAGCTTATTAGATACAGTGATATTAGTTGGAATCCTGGACCATGTCAAGCAGAATTTTCTTTCTTTTTTTTTCTTTATTGTACTTTAGATGAAGGTTTACAGAGCAAATTAGTTTCTCATTAAACAATTAATACACATATTGTTCTGTGACATTGGTTGCCAACTCCACAGCATGTCAACACTCTCTCCTTCTCGACCTTGCATTCACCGTTACCAGCTCTCCTGTCCCCTCCTGCCATCTCGCCCCTGCCCTTGAGCTGATGTGCCCATTTAGTCTGGTTTTGTTTTATGGGCTGTCTAATCTTTGGCTGAAGGATAAACCTCAGGAATGACTTCAGCACTGAGTTAAAAGGGTGTCCAGGGGCCATACTCTAGAGGTTTCTCCAGTCTCTGTCAGACCAGTAAGTCTAATCTTCTTTGGTGAATTAGGATTTTGTTCTATATTTTTCTCCAGCTCTTTCCAAGACTCTCTATTGTGATCCCTGTCAGAGCAATCAGTGGTGGTAGCCGGGCACCATCTAGTTGTGCTGGACTGAGTCTGATGGAGGCTGTGGTAGTTGTGGTCCATTAGTCCTTTGGACTAATCTTTCCCTTGTGTCTTTGGTTTTATTTATTCTCCCTTGCTCCAGATGGGGTGGGACCAGTGGAGTATCTTAGATGGCTACTTACAAGCTTTTAAGAGCCCAGATGCTACTCACAAAAGAAGGATGGAGAACATTTTTTTTTATAAACTATGTTATGCCAGTTGAGCTAGATGTCCCCCGAGACCACAGTGCTCAGTCCTCAGCCCAGTAATTTGGTCCCTCAGGGAGTTTGGATGTATCTATGAAGCTTCCATGACCTTGCCTTCATCAACTTGTGCTGGCTTGCCAGAATTGTGTACTGTCTTACCCTTCACCAGAGTTACTACTAATCTATTGTCTGGTTAGTATTTTTCCCTCCCTACCTTTCCCCTCCCTAGAAAGCATCAAAGATTGTTTCTTTCTGTGTGTAAACCTTTTCATGAGTTTTTGTAACAGTGGTCTCATACAGTATTTGTCCTTTTGTGATTGACTTATTACACTCAGCATAATGCCATCTAGATTCATCCATGTTGTGAGATGTTTTGCAGATTCATCACTGTTCTTTATTGTTGCAAAGTCTTCCATTGTGTGTATGTACCATAGTTTGTTTATCCATTCATCTGTTGATAGACTTAGGTTGTTTCCATCTTTTTGTTATTGTGATTAATGCAACAGTGAACAAGGGTATGCATATGTCTATTCATGTGATGGCTCTTATTTCTCTATGATATATTCCTAGGAGTGGGATTGCTGGATCTCATGGTAATTCTATTTCTAGCTTTTTAAGGAGGTGCCATATCATTTTCCAAAATGGTTGTACCATTTTACATTTCCACGAGGAATGCACAAGAGCTCCAAGCTCCCTGCAGCCTCTCCAACATTTGTTATTTTCTGTTTTTTCGATTCATGCCAGTAATGTCGGGGTGGATGGTATCTCATTGTAGTTTTGATTTGCATTTCTGTAATGGCTAGAGATCTCAAGCATTTCTTCATGCGTCTGTTGGCTGCCTGAATGTATTCTTTGGTGAAGTATCTGTTCATATCCTTTCAAGCAAAATTTTCTTAAGGGATATCTTTCTTCTTACTCCTTGAAAGCTCATATATACTAAGGTTGGCTTTTCCTTTATTGTTGTTGTTACCTATGATCAAGTCAGTTCCTGACTCATGGTGACTCATGTACAATGGAAGAGAACACTGCCCAGTACTGGGCCATTCCCATGTTGGTTGGGGATCAGGTCATTATGATCCATAGGGTTTTTATTGGCTGATTTTTGCACAGTAGTTGCTAGGAATTTCTTCCTAGTCCATTTTAGTCTGGAAGCTTTGTTGAAACCTGTTCAGCATCATAAGAACACTCAAGCCTCCACCTATAGATGGGTGATGGCTGTTCATGAGGTGCATTGGCTGGGAATCAAACCAAGGGTCCTCCTGCATGGAAGGCAAAAATTCTACCACTGAATTACCAGTGCCTTCCTTAAGCACTTCCTGTTGTTGTTGTTAGTTGCTGTTGAGTTGATTCCAACTCATGGTGACCCCAGGTATGCAGAGTAGAACTGCTCCACAGGGTTCTCAAGTCTGTGACCTTTCAGAAGCAGATCACCAGGCTTGTCTTCTGAGGTCCTTCTTGCTGGGTTTGAACCATCAACCTTTGAGCTAGTAGTCAAGCTTTGAGCTAGAAGTCAAGCGCTTAACCTTTTGCACCACCTAGGGACCTGGGTAATGTAGAGCACGTTATTTAAATTCCCTAAACCCCAGTTTTCTCAATTGCAAAATGGGATAATAGCAGCTATAGATTATGGTGAGAATTAAATGAGTTACTGCTTGTAGAACTCTTAACATAGTGTCTGGCACATAATAAGACCTCCGTGATTGTTCATTTTTGTTGTTATAATAAAAATAATATTAATAACTACTTTTATCATTATTATTAAAAATCACATGTATTGTCTAGATTTGACAAGAAATAGACAACTCTTTGAAAGATACTCCCCTGGGGCTCCTCTTTTTCCTTTAGATAATCAAATTTAGAGACAGAAGGGAGAAGATACTGTTTGCCAAGTACTGATTTTGATAAGGTGCCCAGTAACTTGGTCTTTGTGCCACTTGTCATTTGTTATTGTTACCTACCATCAAGTCAGTCCCTGAATGATGGCAACCCATGTACAATGGAACAAAACACTTCCCAGTACTAGGCCATCCCCGTATTGGTTGGGGATCAGACCATTATGCCTTTGCACGAGATATTTGCAGCATGCATCCAAGTTCCTGGAATTACCTAAGAACATGTGACCCGAGGCAGTTAAATAGGCTCATGGTTATGTGTTTCTATTAAAGGATCCAGATTCGTATCTGAAATATAATAATCTATAAATTCTCAACTTGTTTTACTATTCATATTTTAAATTAGTTTGGAAGGCTGGTAACAGTTTAAATACAACTGCTGACCTCATTCAATTTTTAAGTCAACTTGCATATTTTTCAAGTAACAGTACTTATTAGATAAGGGAGTTACTGGTTTATCAACATGAGCTTGCATATGTGGTCTGGCATTCCTATGACTCCTTAAATTTCTCCAGACACACTTTTTGACAATTATGAAAGATAGGAGTAAATAGGTTTCTGGGACATGACTACATCATTTCTGAAGTAAATGTTCTTTATTAATATCCTGTAAATTATCGAGTTAATGGGAAAGAAATGTCCAAGTAATTGCTCCAGAGAGCCTACAAGATGTATTTTAAGTTTCCAGGCTTTGACTTTAAAAACATAGCTAACATATATATATATATACACATATACATACACATATACATATACATATATATATATATATACACATATACATACACATATACATATACATATATATATATATATATATAGGCAAGAACAGACAGGCAAGAGCAACAATAAAAATTACATTCAACACAAGGTTTTCTTTATCATAAACCCAAGCCACTAGTCACTGAATTTCATGTAATTTAAAAGAATAACTTTCCTAGTGCTTTCTCATTTGGATATAAATTGTTTTGTTACTGAAAATAGTAACTTAAGTATCTAGTCTTCTCTATAAATATCTTCTGTATAAACCTTGTCATTCTTTCAGAATGTTACAATTAGTGCATGGACATTAAGAAGTAGTAAAAAATTTGCAATTATATTACACTTGTCATGCTTTCTTGTTTTCTTGGAAACAAATATGTTCGCCTGTTATTTATTTCTCTACTCTGAAACATTGTAAGAAAATTAATTAAATTAGAATAGTAGATATGACTCTTGTGGAGTAACTGCCATCTAATAGAGAACCTAAAGGAATGTAACTTAGTTTCTGCAAAGGAACATCAGTGATTAAATTGTCAGGTTAAAGAAAAGAAAAACAGGATGACCAAAAATGTGTTTGTTTGTTTTTTAGTAACTAATTAAGAACTTTTTCTTGAACTGGTTTCAGTATGCCTTTAGATTGTCAAGGCGGCCTACTAGGTGCTTTTGAAATATAATCCTAAAGAATAAGTATCAAAAGGTCATGGTTGCCAGGAATTTTAATTATAGTCACCAAGAAATATTTACTGAACGTTCATTCTGAACAAGGACTCCAAAAAGGCAATCTCACCCTCAAATATATATTCCTGTGGTTTACATTTTGTGACATGACATATTAATTAAAGGAAAGGCTTACCTCATCAAAATGGATGAATACTGTCTTAAGCTGGGTTCTCTAGAGAAGTTAAACCAGTAAAGCATATAAATATATATATAGAGAGATTTATATCAAAGAAACGGCTCATGCTATTGTAGATGCTGGAATGTCCCAAATCCA
Source organism: Trichechus manatus latirostris (assembly GCF_000243295.1). Lineage (NCBI taxonomy): Eukaryota > Metazoa > Chordata > Mammalia > Sirenia > Trichechidae > Trichechus > Trichechus manatus. The sequence goes on along the minus strand of NW_004443943.1, from coordinate 12,894,025 downwards.
TGGATTAGGATAGAGGCTTCTCCTGATTGACATATCCACAGGGGCTGGTGAACCCAAGATTGGCAGGTCAGAGAGCAGGGCTCTTGCTCACAGGCTGTGAAGATTGACAAATCCCAAAATCAGCAGGTAAGCTGCTAATTCAGGTCAGACGAACAGAAGGCAGCTGCAGGATCTAGATGAGGCAAAAGCTAGAACATCCGCTTATATACGGATGCAGGCTACATGCCCAAGGAAACTCCTTTTTAACTGATTGGCTACTCACAGCAGATCCCATCATGGGGGTGATCACATATAAACACTAAGAATCATGGCCCAGCCAAATAGACACATAATCTTAACCATCACAAATATCCATTAAGTTCACTAAAACAGACCTAACAAATATGAAGATATGTCTGGTATGCTTTTGGAGCTTTTTGAAATTATCTATCTCTCTTCTGCTGATTCTAGACCAGTCTTGAAATACTTTGAAAGATATTTGTTTTGAAAGGGGGAAAAACAAAAAACACAGGACTCCTTATTTGTAAGTAGGGTGAGGCCCTAGTGAAATCCACAGGAGTTCCATGGCCTAAAGTGAATGAAGTAGTGTTCATCATATATTTTAGGGTTGAAAATAAGCCATTATGTTACTTATGGAACCTGGTGTGACCAATTCAAATTCCGTACCAAGAAAAAAAAAAAAAGTGTGCCACACATAAGAAGGTGAAAAAAAAATCTTTTTAGAACATTTTAGTAAAATTTAGTTTAGATGTAATGGATGTATTTCAGAGGCCAATGTTTAGATCAGACTAAGAGTTGTTGAATGAGCAGTTTTGATGAGAAGGAGAATCTATTTATATAAAGATAAAAAATCATCAAGTTTAATTAATATAAAAAATGAAGATAAAGGTAAGCCAGTGACTGTAGAGAGATTATAGGACATCCAGATGTTGGGCAAAGACGTTGGACCTGTTGACCTATGTAGTTTCAACAAAGAATCCAATCAGCATAGTTACTTTTCCTTAGGGTCTCACTAGCCCCAGCCATTGCCATCTCTGCCTAGAAGTAACCATAGTGTGAGAAAAAGTGAAAGACTACTCAGTGGCGTCACTAGGGTTGGTATAACCCAGGGCGGTAACTCATGGGGTCACACCCCCATGAGCCTCCTCCCATATCAGACCATACAGAACCTTAGCAGTGTTCTTTGTACTAATGTTACTCATAAATTGTAATTCCTGTATATCACTCCTTTTCCTTTAATTGCTAATTCATTTGCAAAAAAAGTTATTGATACAGGTTCACAAATACTAATTACCACAATATTGTACCTAAAACACCAGAAAATTTGACAAAATCAGCAACAATAAAACCACTGGCTTATAGCACTTGTAGATGAAACCACATGATTTGAAGCATCATTGTAATTGGGTAATAATGACAGCTCTGACAGGAGCACATTAGAAGGTTCAAAAAGTAAACTAACATAGAATTTTAGCCTTGTAGCCATATTGATACGTGTAAGCTGGGCTTATGAAAAATGTTTTTGTTGTTATAACTAACTACAGGGATATTTAAATAATAATAATAATAAATTCTCCTGAAACATTGCACAGAAATTTTATAGACAGTCATTTTGGTGTCACCCCCTCTAACAGTGTCACCCAGAGTGGTCCACACCCCCTACACCTCCTGTTGATGCCATTAGGACCATTCTGTAGTGCCCTGAAGAAACCAAGTGACCCAGGTAGCCACTGCTGGTCTCCATCATTCTGTAGAAAAACAGGGGGTCAGTAATAGTTAACATTTATTCAATAAACCATGGACTTCCAGAAGAACAAGCACGCCTATTTTGGAAGAAGTACAGCCAGAATGTCCTTAGAAGCAAGGATGGCGAGACTTTATCTCATGTACTTTGGACATGTTATTAGGAGGGACCAATCCCTGGAGAAGGACATCATGCTTGGTAAAGTAGAGGGTCAGCAAAAAAGAGGAAGGACCCTCAAGGAGATGGAATGACACAGTGGCTGCAACAATAGGCTCAAACGTAGCAACAATTGTGAGAATGGCACAGGACCAGGCAGTGTTTTGTTCTATTGTACATGGGATTAGTATGAGTTGAAGCCGACTTGATGGCACCTAACAACAACAGAGATTTGTCTCTGCTCCCTCTTCCGTAGCCCCTTTTCCACTAAGCGAGACTTTTGCTTCCTCCCTCCCCAACAGAACTAACGAATTGCGAAGGTCCAGCTTCCTCTGATTGAGTCTTAGGTGAATTCTCACACAGTCCTGAAAAGTGCTGCTTTGACAGGGAGAGAGGGTAAAAGAGAAAACTAGAAGTAGCTTTTGCTTTCACAGAAACAGTAAGCCAAAAACCACATCAATTATTGAGTCAGCTCTCGTAGAGGGATCAGAATTACAGCTACCCAAACAGGACAATGATAACTAAAGTGGCTCCAATGAAAGGAGAGTAGAGGAAGGGTGAATTGGGCTGCCTGAGAAGCAATGTGGAGTCCTGGTGGTGCATTGGTTAAGAGCTTGGCTACTAACCAAAAGGTTGGCAGTTTGAATCTACTAGCAGCTCCTTGGAATCCGTATGGGGCAGTTCTACTCTGTCTTCTAGGCTCTCTATGAGTCAGCGTCGACCTGATGGCAACGGGTTTGGGTTTTTTTTTGGAAATGGGAGAGGCAATGTAATTGAAGACTTTTACACAGACAGCATGTCTGCAAATTTTTCTTTTCTGTTAAGGGGAGAACAAAAGGAAGTATATTTAAATCAATACATGAGTGCTGGGAGTTAGCAAAAAGTTATTTTCTGTAGGTTCCTTAACCCCCAAAAAACTTTAAAACCTAAGTCTAGATCTGTAATATATTAGTCCTTCAGTATTCCATAGCTAGTCAGCTTTTTATTATATTTGCCATCTTATGTATTTTTGTTCTGTTATTTGTGCCATGTTTTATAAAAAGGAAATTTTCCCAGGCATGAGAATCTAAGAATAAGACTGAATCTTTTAATGTTCCTAAAATATTACTTACCAAAATATTTTGCTATTTATTAAATCTGTCAAAGTTTTTATATGATTCTTAGATATCTGTATTAAAATACTCCTTCAGCATTTTTAACCAGAATCCCTGGGGATATTCCAAATAGCACTCTTGATCAAAAATAGTTATTTTTAGCTGTTTTTTTTTTAAATCACTGAAGCATTTCTGTTGCTGTTAATAGAAATTAAATGAATAAATTATAAAAACCTTTCTTTAATAAATACCAGGTATTTCTTATGTTGGTGTTAGGTTTTTTTTTTTTAATTCAGAAACATTGCAGAATTATAAATGATCCTCATAATCTTTACAGAACAACAAGAGTAGCAGATAGATTCGGGATAGAACATTTAAATGATCTATCCTGGAAGATCATGTGAATTCATGAGTAACTTTTCAACAAAGGCTGCTGGGAAGATAAAAAAGTGAACTGGAACAGTGGTTCTGCAACTTCAGTGTGCATCCGAATTACAGAATTAAAACACAGGTTCCTGAGCTCCACATCCAGAGTTTCTGATTCAGTAGGCCTGGGGTGGGCCCAAAAACCTGCATTTCTAGCAAGTTCCCAGGTTATGCTGATGTTGACAGTCGAGAACCTTGCTTTGGGTAGCAATGGACTAGACAACTTTTCAAGGTCCCCTCTGGTCATAGGAGCCCATAGAGTGTGAAAACTATTCACCACATAGAAGCAGGAGTACTTTTTGAACTATTTGTTGCCTTCCTTGGAATAATGAAGAAATAAAAATTGTTAGCACTGTTGACTAATGTAAATCAGTGTACTTTTTCTTATTTCTACAGTAACAGTTGCCTTGGTCAGTGAACATACACAAGTATCTCAAGAGTAGTATTTATGCCATTTAATCAAACATACATTATTTATCTCTCATTAAAAAAATTTGACTTCATTTACTTATCTCCTGAGCCATTAAAAAATTAAACCTCTACTTGTATATTCTACATAAAATATGTCTAACTCCATTGTCTAACAAATGCATTTGTCAGTATTTAATTCACATTTTTTGAAACTGTCATTACTGAAAAACTTAGGGAAATAAGAATTTAATAATTTTTAGAATATTCTAAGTATTTTTAATTATTAAAATGATTTCCTTTCCTGATATCTAAGATAAATCTTACTAAATCATGGTAGTAGAAATAGGAACTCTGGGTGCAATGATTTTGGAAAGTTTCTTAACAAAAATCAATCATTATGCAACTTTCAGGCAAGAGATTAAAATTAAAATGCTTCATGTACAGGTTGCAGAGTTCCTGGTTTGATATGAATTGAAAGATTGCTGTTTTAATTTTAAGTATACCTTGAAAAATAGTCCTTTGGTCTGAAGTGCTTTAAATAGAGATACAAATATATATGGCCTTATATGTCACTGGATGGAAAATCAAGACAGGTTAAAACTGGATGCTAAAGTGGTTTTGAGGCTAAGGATACATTGGAGAAGTCAGGGGCTGAGTCTGTCTTGAAAGTTTGCCAATAATTGTGGGTTTTAAGGAAATAAAAGAGGGGCAGGTAAATATACAATTTTATAAATCAGAGTATAGCAAAGATACAGTTCTGGTAGCTTGGGTAGAGATTTTCTTTTTGCTCTCCAGTTATTCAAATTACTCAAAACAGCGCTTTATATCAGGGGTTATAATGTTCTGCTTTGCTTGTCTTTATAGAAAACAGGAAGCATTTAATGCATATTAAACATATTTCAGATTGATGTGTACAGGACAAGAGAGAAGAGTTTGTGTATGATGGGGAGGAGGGATATGATAGGTAAGAAATGGAAGAAATGATACATGAGAAGCAAGGGGCAAAAGAGGAAGGAGGAGAAAAAAGAGAAAGGAGAGAATAAAGAAGAATTAAGGAGGAAAAACAAAGAAGTGAGGAGGAACAGGAGGAAAAGAAATAGCAGCAATGAAATGTCATAACAAACAAGAGAGTGAGAGTAATAAAAAGATGCCCTTCCATTGCTAAGATGGCTTGTAACACCCTGACCCCTTTCCAGCTTTGTCTTCCCATATTCCCACTCCATCATGTCTATAGCCAGCCCTAGTTCTTATCCACAGCAAATAAACACCCAACTTTCACTGGTTACTCGCTCCTCAGACCCTTTTATCTGTCTCCTTAGATGTTACATTAACTTCTGTTCTATTTCCTTTCCTTTGCTCTTCCAAAACAGGATAAAAACTTAGAATGAATTGTTGGGTAGTTTTTAGTAGAAGTCAGGATTTGATCTGAGACTTCTTGGAAACTGGAGTGACAACATGGATAAAAATTTCCCTAGAACTTCAGAGATTTCACCTGACTTTAAAGGAACATCCAAATTCTACTTAATTCAGCGTCATTCAACAAGTAATTGAGTAGTTAAATATATGCCTAGAGCTATGTCTGGTTACAAAGGAGTGGGTGCAAGTCTCTGTTTATGGATGGATTATGTTCTAGGAATTCATTTGTAACAGTTACTTGGAACTTAAAATGCATTTCCCTATTTTATTTACTCATATTTAATCCATAATGAAGCAAAGATACAGTTGAAATAAAGAGTAGGAAGGAATATCATTACAGTACCAAAAAACAGAGAAAAATTACAATGTAATTGAATTAAAAATTTATTTCCAAGTTATATTAAATTCTGATCCTGAAGCAGAGACTGACTAGTTTGGGATGGGACAAAGAGGAATCATGATGGGCTGCCACATCCTGGCCCCCTTTCGTGACTTATTATGTTGTTAGCTGCTGCTGAGTCGCCTTTGGCTCATGACCACCCATGCACAATGCCTAGTGCTGAAGATCTGCTGAGTCCTGTTCAGCATCATAGCAAAACACAAGCCTCCACTGATAGATGGGTGGGGGCTGCAGATGAGGTACATTAGCCGTAAGTCTAACCTGGGTCTCTTGCAGAGAAGACGAGAATTCTGCCATTGAACCACCAGTGGCTCATCCCTCCCATGGCACACACTGCTAGTTCATCACGGCTTCCATTTCCAGTAAGCCTTCAGACTCAAAATCCTTCCCAAGACAGTGTTTCCTGCAGTTGCTGCTATCAGCACACGTAGCACAGAGAACTTAGCTTAGCTGTTTGTCATCCCGCTGATAGAGATGCCTGTTTACTCTCAGCATCAAAAGTAAAGAAACGTATAGTGGTCAGCTGGTGGGAGGCAGGGTAGTGATGAGGACATGGCAGAATGTTTGAGGCAGTAAAAAATGGAAACTTTGGAGTCTTGGTTGGTAGGACTAGGCCAAAACAATTATTAAGCTTGAGTGTGAAACAGGGTTTCTAGGCTAGGGTTTAGTTACACTGAGATAGTCTGTTAATAGGGAGGAACTGGAAACACAGCCACCTTTCTGCCTTTCTAATTATGAGCTACCTGTCCTCTGAACACTTAGATCCAAAACCAAACCAAACCCACTGCTGTCGAGTCGGTTTGGCTCATAGCGACCCTATAGGATAGAGTAGAACTGTCCCACAGGGTTTCCAAAGCTATAAATCTTTACGGAAGCAGACTGCCACATCTTTCTGCTGTGGAGTCTCTGGTGGTTTCGAACCACCGACTTTTTGGTTAATAGCCAAGCACTTTAACCACTGCACCACCAAAAAACCAAACCCGATTCTGACTCATAGAGACTGCACCACCAAGGCTCATGAAACCCATGCTAGACTTCTCACCTGGCAGCACCTCCTGAATTGTGTAAAATGAGATGTTTACATATAACATTGTCATTCAGGGTAACTGGGTAGTAAAGAATGTTGGTTCCCTGAATCTCAGGAAGTTAAATCGTTAGCCTCCACCTAACTTCATCATTTCAGACAAATCTAGAGGATCTTCAGGATGCTGATTAGTGATGCTATGTTTCCATTAAAGTGGACATTCAGAAATGTGACCTAAGGTTGAAATATTTAATAGAGTATAGAATTTGGCTCCTGCTCCTCTTTTGTAAAATGATTTTCACAAAACTGGCCCATGAAGGGTATCTAGAGCAATGCTAAGTTTGTCTTGGAGAATAATTGAAAATTTCCAAAATGAAATATGATTGCTTTGAGAAATGAACAACTTAATAAGAGGCCGTGTTTCAAAAGCCTTAAGTAGCATGTATCAATTTCATTGGCCCAGATAAGTGTCCTTTAATTTGGCTGAGAGGAGTTTCTATAAGTCGTCTTAAATTTTGCCAAAGCTTAATTTTAAGCTCTGTTTTCTATACAAAAATGCAAATCCTTAATGCTTTAAACATATAAGATACATAATTTCTTTGACGTTCTTATTCACTTACTAAAAGACTTAAGTGAGTTGTTAGAATTCATGAAGTACTTCCCATGAATGACCAAGTATAAGTTTGACTCATAGTTTTGGAACATCATGTAATCCATACCAACAGTGCTGTTATCTTTTCAAATTGTCCTTTAGATGGATTTATCAGAAAGTGCATAATGCTTACGTTTCAGAGAAAGGAAGGAGAAATAAAGCATAATCCATCTTGAAGTATTATTTCAGAAATCATGTAGCTGGCAACATATCTTCTAAATCTCCAGCTCTTTTTTTTTTTGACTTTTTAATATTTTTAAAATAATTTGAATTTTAATAGAAAAGTGTAACGTACTCATTGTAGTAAATTTAGAAAATAGAAGGAAAGAAGATTAATCCTAAGACACCAACACCTATAAATGACTGCTGTTAACATTTTGGTGTACATACTTTCAGTCTTTTTCCTATATTTATGTATATATGCATGTATACTCATTTGCACATAAGTGTTCATACTCTGTGCTGTTTTGTAAAATGATCTTCTCATCTAAATACATAATTAACATCTTTCCATGTAATTAAATATTCTGCATCATCATTTTGAGGGCCTTATAGAATTCCTTGTGATGGAAGCACAGTGGTTTAAGTAATGTCTTAGTGTTGAACATTTGGATGTTTTCCAGTTTTTTACTATTTAAAAAAAAAAAAAAAAATCTTCGAAGAATATTATTGTTGCTTAATCTCTGGTCATCTGTGATTATGTCCTAAGGACAAATTCCTGTATGTCTTGCTGAGACAAGAAGTTATCACAATTTTAAAGCTTTTATCTTCCAGAGGGGCTGTGCCAATTTACACACCCATCAGCAGTGTGTGGAAATGTTTTATTTACTTTCAAACCGAATAAAAGCCTCTGCTAGTAGCGCCCAGCTTTATAAAAACTTTACAGAAGAACCAGTCTCAGGGCAATGATTGACTTTTTGAAACAGTTGCCAGTTCATTCTGTCCACTTTTGTATCATTAGCCTTCATTTTCTTATTTCAGGTTAAAGACATTTTTATGTGCTAAGAAATTCTAAGGAAAAGAAACGTATCACTTTCTGATATTTTTCCACTGATAGGATGAACTACTACTTTTAAATACATATAATTTTCAGCCATCTGTTTTTAAGAAGTTGTTTCTAAGAATTTATTATACTTAACTGATGAGCAGGCTTTTGACTTTGCCAAACTCATTTCTAATTATTTAATCTTTTTAAATCATTTCCCTCTTCTCAGTTCAATCTAGTTAAGATTGTATTTTTATTCATAATTTGTATGCCGACAAATTTTCAAATGTTTATTTCATTTCAGAGTACTTGCTACAATAATAATGCATGTTAAACATACATGAATATGCAAAGACTCAAAGTCATTGGGATTTGAATTGCAAAGACTCTTTCAGGTCAGGAGTCGGCCTTAGTACGCTACTAGGAAAAGAAGTTGCTAAAGCAAATCACTTCTGAAACAAACTAATACACGTCTCATCATTTCATTAAAGTTATTTAATGTCACACAACACCTAACTTTATGCATTGAGATCCCTGGAAATATAGCTTAGGAATTTTTCTTTTAAAAAATGCAATGACATAACAGTCGATAGAAAAACCATGGAGAGGGTCTGAAATCACACTAAAAAGTATGCCTCCTTCAGCCATATTAAGGAGGCTGAAACTAAAATCCCCAGTAATTGACTGTATATCTCACAGTAGACCTGCATGCAGCTTGTAGAGAAAAATAACCTCAGAACCTTTTTCCGTTAGCTGATTTGAAATATCCATTCATCCAAAGAGTCTCTGCTCCATGAACTTGGTGGGAACTCAGACTGATTTCCATAATATATCCATGTTTTATAATCACAGTGCCTGCTTAGCCTCAAATATATCTTTGGTGTTTGAATTGCCTTGGAGTCAATTAAGGAAATAAAGGGATTTAGGAAAAGGTGACAGGGGAGATGTATTTTAAAGGATTTTATAGACAGTATATCTATCACTTAGCTTCAAAAAAGGACAACTACACATTTCAATGAATGGTTTCCTTAAGTATCTGTCATCATTAGATTGTATTAGAAAGAGGAAGCCAGATTATTCTTTTGAGATGTAATGTTGTAAAAGTCAACAAAGTTATTTTTATCATGATTAACAACATCCCGTGGCTGAGCAAAGGCCATGGCAGGGGCAGAACAGACAGAGGTAAAACTTGTTTTTTTTGTTTTTTCTTGTTTTTTCTTTTTTTGCATCTTTTTCTTCTGACACCTGTATGGTGCTCTTGCTACTTCTGATACCCTGGGTTCTCCTAATTTTTCTTGCCTTTCCTAGCAATATCATGGTTGGAAACCTATATACTTGTTCTTATCTCTTACAGTGGAAAGTATGTCTACAACTCATTTCATATCGTATTAGAGCTGTAAGTGATTTCATGTGGTATATTTCTCCTCCAGGCACTTGAAATTCAGTAGGGAACAGTGTGCAGTGACTTACGGGAACAGTGTTCAGTGACTTACAGGAACAAGCAAATTCCAAGAGTGGAGTACCAGGTATTAGAGACCAGAGAGAGGGCAGAGATGAAGGTGCAGTATTTTTTAGTCTGCAAGGCCCTTCCTGTTGCCTCTTAAATCCCAGCATGATGGTAACACCGCTTCTCATCCCAGAGTAAGACAAGGACTTCTAGTGATAATTTGTAGGATGGGCAGTAGAAGGTGGGAATAGATGTGTGTGGCAGGAGATAGTTGTGTCCAGTCTGCCTTACAAGGGGCTTACTATTTTAGGATTAGAAAAACAATCCTACAGAGAAAGGTTTTAATGGATTAAGAAAACTAGTTCAATTCTTTTCACCTTTTTAAACAGAGAAATACCACGGAAGGGACAAGATGTAACCAAACTTTCTAAGAGACATGGAATTAAAACTTGGAAAAACAAGAACTATCTTTAAATAAAAGAAAACATCAGAGTCAGGATTAGGAATTTATTCCTTTGCTTGTCCAAAATTTCCTGGGCAGCTTCCTAACTCTATATCAAAGTCCTGAGTCATCACATTTGATTTAAATTTTAGTCTTATTTAGATTCTACTGTATTATATACAGACCTAGTTTTCATCCTAGTAACTTTTACTCTGCTGTCACCAAAAATAGATTTTACTTATATATATTATCCAGTTCCACTATCTGCAATAATACAAAAGGTAATAAAGCCAAGGAAAGAAAGCAGCTTTGCTTGACCAAGAAAAAAAAAAAAGTTGTTATACTTACTGCTTTTTGTTCCAAAGGTGATATAATAGACAGCTTTACGCTACATAAAATATGAATAGAAAGTGATCAAATTTCAATTTATATGTATTCATCTGTATTTATATGTATTCATCTTTTAGGTTCAAGTAACATTAACTCCTTCAATTAAAGATTGGGAGGGGATTTTGAGAAATCATGTAGAATGAGGAAGACAATAAACATGACCCTGTGGCCATACTGGAGCCCTGGTTGCGCAGTGATTAAGAACTCGGCTGCTAACCAAAAGATCAGCAGTTCGAATCTACCAGCTGCTCCTTGGAAACCCTATGGAGCAGTTCTGCTCTGCCCTGTAGGGTCAGTGTGAGTTGGAATCGACTCAATGGCAATGGGTATTAACGGGATGGTCATACTGAATAAGAATCCAGGGACAAGGACTAACTGGGTTTCATAGGAAAAGAAAAAATACTATCCAGTGGAGCTGCAAGGAGGCTGGACCATAGTTTGCAAGTTAAATGGTTGCCCAGAATTCACTTCAACACCACCTTCCATATTACCTCCTACTCCTTCAGCATTAGAATCTTTTTCAGCAACTCGAGTCAGCTATTCATGTTGTCTCTACTGTTTCTTGTGTTTTTTTTTTCTTCTGCTCCCACTGTCACCAAACTTGATTTTCTGTATCTTCTGTTCAAGCTCTGGAGAGAGGAAATTGTCCCTAATGTTTACTCTACATATCACCTACCTTTGCTTTAGATGATCTTCCAATGCTCAGTCATCTGTGACGCCAACTGCACATGGTTATTTCCATTAGAATGTAGCTCTGGGCACAGGAGGTGTTCTTCATTATTGCCTGCCCAATGTATATATTTGCTAACCAAAAGGTCAGCAGTTCGAATCTACCAGCCGCTTCTTAGAAACTGTAGAAAAATTCTACTCAGCCCTGTAGGGTCCCTATGAGTCAGAATTGACTCAAGGGCAATGGGTTTTGTTTTTAAATGTATGTATGAGGTCAGTAACTAAGACAGAAGGAGCCCTGATGGCACAGTGGTTAAGCTCTTGGTTGCTAACTGAAAGGTTGGTGATTTAAACCCATCAGCCACTCTGTGGTAGAAAGATGTGGCAGTCTACTTCTGTAAAGATAGTAGCCTTGGAAACCCTACAGGAAGTTTCACTCTGTTCTGTGGTTTATCTATGAGTCGGAATTGACTCGACAGCAATGTTTTATTTTTTTTTTTGAACGAAAACGAAATATTTCTGTTGAAAATATCACGAAGAATTTTCTACCATTTTTACTGTAAATGATTGTTTGGCATACTACATGTACTCAGTAATATCTGATACTTAGTTTGGTAAGTATCTTACTTGCACATTTGCTTCAACAATGGACAATAATACTATCCAATATTTTTCTGAAATCTGTAAGTTATTGTCACTTCATGTTTCATATATAATGACTTAACAGAAACCTATGAAGGAAGCAGGGAATATGATTTACTCGTACTCAGCTTCTTAGTATAAGGTTGGCCCTCACAAAGATTGGTTAAATAAACAAAGCAGGGTTGTACATTTCCCAGGGTAGCCCAGCCAGGGAATAATGGAGCCAAATTGAAATCCAGGTCTTTTCCATTACCAGTAAAGTGTCTTTATAAGTAGCTGAGTGTTCCTTTCACAATACCTAGCTGCTCAATGGGAACCAACCAGTGGAAATTTCTTAATATTAAAAGGAGAAGCCTAAATAATGAATGCTGACAATGAATTGGTATGTCTTGAATTTACTACTCTGTCTTCTGAATCCTTCTTCTTGGACTCCCTCAGGACAAAAACGTTAGGAAAATTGTTTCCTAAACCTCCTCAAATCTTGATTGCTCTGCCAAGGTGATTTTAACATGGTCAATTGGGGTCAGACACATATGAATGGTAGTTTACAAGATGACTAGAAAGGTGATGTCATACTAGGAAGAGCAAGAGCTAATGAGTGTTGTGGGTACAAGCTGTCCTTATTTTTTTTATGCCCACCATTTCTGAAATGTAGTATAAAATGGAGATTTGAAGGGAAGGTTCATGATGTTACTGCCTGGATTGTCCTCCTACGACAAGGGAATATTATTACCACTAGGAAAGATACTCAATATGAGCAATTAACTAAAAATGCTAAATTAAGTCAAGATAATTTCATGCTCCCTTTGACCCTGATAAATTAGTGCAAATTGCATTCCATATTAATTGGTCCACAAAATTCATGCACAATAAGAACACTGGGATTTCTTTAATTTGCTTGTAAATATATGTAAACATACAAATAACAAGATGATTTTTTTTTTTTTTTTACTTTAATAGTTTGTTACAGACTAACTGTTGTTGTTATTGTTGGTAGGTGTCATTGAGTTGGTTCCTACTCAGAGTGACCCTGTGTACAACAGAATGAAACACTGCCCTGGCCTTGCTCCTCTCTCAGTTGGTGTTATGTTTGATCCCATTGTTGCAGCCACTGTGTCATTTCCTTGAGGATCTTCCTCTTTTTCACTGACCCTCTACTTTGCCAAGCATGATGTTCTTCTCCAGGGATTGGTCCATCTGATAACATGTCCAAAGAATGTGAGATGAAGTCTTGCCATCCTCACTTCTAAGGAGCATTCTGGCTGTACTTCTTCCAAGACAGATTTGTTTGTTCTTCTGGCAGTCCATGGCATATTCAATATTCTTCGCCAACACCATAGTTCAAAGACATCAATTCTTCTTCAGTCTTCCTTATTCATTGTCCAGCTTTCACATGCATATAAGGCAATTGAAATACAATGGCTTGGGTCAGGTGCACCTTAGTCCTCAAAGTGACATCTTTGCTTTTTAAACTCTAAAGAAGTATTTTATAGCAGATTTGCCTGATGCAGAACGTCATTTCATTTCTTGACTTCTGCTTCCATGGGCATTGATTGTGGATCCAAGTAAAATGAAATCTTTGACAACTTCAGTATTTTCTCCATTTATCATGATGTTGCTTATTGGTCCATTTGTGAGGATTTTGTTTATGTTGAGCTGTAATCCATACTGAAGGCTGTAGTCTTTGATCTTCATCAGTAAGTGCTTCAAGTCCTCTTTGCTTTCAGCAAGCAGGGTTGTGTCAGCTGCGTATAGAAGGTTGTTAATGAATTGTCCTCCAATCCTGATGCCATGTTCTTCGCATAGTCCTGCTTCTTGGATTATTTGCTCAGCATACAGACAGAATAAGTTTAGTGAAAGGATACAACCCTGATGCACACCTTTCCTGATTTTAAACCATGCGGTATCCCCTTGTTCTGCCTCTTGGCCTATGTACAGGTTCCACATGAGCACAATTAAGTGTTCTGGAATTCCCATTCTTTGCAGTGTTATCCATAATTTGTTATGATCCACACAGTCGAATGCCTTTGCATAGTCAGTAAAACACAAGTAAATATCTTTCTGGTGTTCTCTGCTTTCAGCCAAGATTCACTTGTCATCAGCAGTGATATCCCTTGTTCCACATCCTCTTCTGAATCCAGCTTGATCTTCTGGCAGTTCCTTGTCAATTTACTACTGTTGCAATCATTTTTGAATTACCTTCAGCAACATTTTACTTGCGTGTGATAATATTAATAATGTTGTTCGATAATTACTGTATCGGGCTGGATCACCTTTCTTTGGAATGGGCACAAATATAGATCTCTTCCAGTCAGTTGGCCAGGTAGCTATCTTCCATATTTCTTGGCATAGATGAGTGAGAGCTTCCAGTGTTGCATTTATTCTTTGAAACATCTCAGTTGGTATTCAGTCAATTCCCGGAGCCTTGTTTTTCGCCAATGCCTTCAGTGCAGCTTGGACTTCTTCCTTTAGTACCATCAGTTCTTGATCTAGGCTGCCTCTGCTTCCTGCATCATTCAATTGTTTGCCCGTAGAATTCTTCAGTATTGCAACTGGCTTGAATTTTTTTCTTCAGTTCTTTTCAGCTTGAGAAATGCTGAGCGTGTTCTTCCCTTTTAGTTTTCTAACTCCAGGACTTTGCACATTTCATTTTAATACTTTTTCTTCTCGAGCTGCCCTTTGAAATATTCTGCTCAGCTCTTTTACGTTTGCATTTCTTCCATTCACTTTAGCTATGTTCAAGAGCATGTTTCATAGTCTCGTGACATCCGTTTTGCTCTTTCCTTCTTTCCTGTCTTTTTAATGACCTTTTGTTTTCTTCACGTATGATGTCCTTGATGTCATCCCACAACTTGTCTGATCTTCGGTCATTAATGTTCAGTGCGTCAAATCTATTCTTGAGGTGGTCTCTAAATTCAGGAGGAATATACTCAAGGTCATACTTTGGCTCTCGTGTACATATTTTAGTTTTCTTCAACTTCAACTTGAACATGCATATGAGCAATTGATGGTCTGTTCTGCAATCCGTCTCTGACCTTGTTCTGACTGATGATATTGAGCTTCTCCATCGTCTGTTTCTACAGATGTAATCAATTTAATTCCTGTACATTCCATCTGGCGAAGTCCACATGTATAGTCACCATTTATGTTGTTGAAAAAAGGTATTTGCAATGAAGAAGTCACTGGTCTTGCAAAATTCTATCATGCGATCTCCACTTCGTTTTTATCACCAAGGCTATATTTTCCACTACTGATCTTTCTTATTTGTTTCCAACTTTCACATTCCAATCACCAGTAATTATCAATGCATCTTGATTGCATGTTTGATCAATTTCAGACTGCAGAAGTTGGTATGATGGTTAAGATTGTGTGTCAACTTGGCTGGACCATGATTCTCAGTGTTTTGGCAGTCATGTAATGTCATGATCACTTCTCTGTTGAGATTTGATGTGTGATCACCCCTGTGACTGGATCTGCTGTGAGTAGCCAATCAGTTGAAAGGGAGTTTCCTTGGGTGTGTGGCCTGCATCTGAATATAAGCGGAAGTTCTGGCTTTTGCCTGCTCTGGATCCTGCAGCTGGCTCCTGTTCGTCTGTCCTCTGGTTCTTGGGACTTGAGCTAGCAGCTTATCTTCTGATCTTGGGTTCACCAGCCCCTGCAGCTACAGGAATCAGGAGAAGCCTTGCAGTCTTGCCTATTGATCTGGGGATTCGTAGATCTTCACAGCCTGTGAGCAAGAGCCCTGCTCTCTGACCTGCAGATCTTGGCTTTGCCAGCCCCAGCAGTTACATAAATCAGGAGAAGCCTCTATCCTGATGCAGGGACTTGGGACATTCCAGCCTCTACAACTTCATGGGCCATTTCCTTGATATAAATCTCTCTATATATTTATACACTTTCCTGGTTTTGCTTCTCTAGAGAACGCAGCCTGACAGAGAAAATCTTCAATTTCTTCATCTTTGGCAAGATAGTCTTTGATGCATAAGTTGGAATAATAGTCATATTAACTGGTCTTCCTTGTCCCCCCCGTGCTGTTGAGTTGATTCCAACTCATAGTGACCCCATAGGTTTCCGAGTCTGTAATTCTGTATGGAAGCAGGCTGCCACATGTTTCTCCAGCAGAGCCACTGGTGGTTTTGAACTGCTGATCTTTTGGTTAGCAGCTGATTGCTTTAACCACTGTGCCACCAGGGCTCCTGGTCTTCCTTATAGGTGTATGGATATAATCCTGTCACTGACAGTGTTGTACTTTAGGATAGCTCTTGAAATATGATGCTGTTCCCCTTCAATTTGTCATTCCAGCATGGTAGGCCATATGATTGTCTGATTCAAAATGGGCATTATCAGTCCATTTCAGCTCACTAATGCCTAGGGCATCGATCTTCAAGCGTTGCATTTCATTTTGGACAACTTTCAAATTTTCTAGATTCATACTTTGCACATTCCATGTTCTGATTATTAATGGACATTTGTAGCTGTTTCTTCTCATTTTGAGTCATGCTACATCAGGTGAAGGTCCTGAAAGCTTTACTCCATCCACGTCATTAAGGTCCACTTTACTTTGAGAAGACAACTCTTCCCTAGTTGTATCTTGAGTGCCTTCCATCCTGAGTGGCTTATCTTCCAGCATGATATCAGACAATGTTCTGCTGCTATTCATAAGGTTTTCACTGGCCAATTTTTTTAAAAAGTAGATCACCAAGTCCCTCTTCCTATTCTTTCTTAGTCTGGAAGCTCTTCTGAAACCTGTCCACCATTGGTGACCCTGCTGATATTTGAAATACCAGTGGCATAGCATACAGCATCACAGCAACATGTAAGCTACCACAATATGACAAATTGACAGACAAGTGGTGGACAGTTATATTCATGAAGTTATATGTTTTTTCATGAATATAATTTCACTAAATGTAGCATCTGTAAGGCATATTTGCTTATAGACGATACTTTCCAATTATAACAAAATGATAGTTCGGGCCATTTGAAGTAGAAGTCTATCTCACCACCTATGACATTCCTCCCCAGTACATGTGGGACTCTGGAGCCCTAATGGCGCAGTGGGTAAGAGCTTGGCTGCTAACCAAAAGGTTGGCAGTTCGAGTACACCAGCCACTCCTTAGAAACGCTGTGGGTGAAGTTCTAATCTGTCCTATAGGGTCACTATGAGTCAGAATCAACTCAAGACAACAGGTTTGGGTTTTTTGGTATCTGTGGGACGCTATTAAATTGAATGAGAACTTTGTAGCACTCTTCAGTAATCTCATTCTCCAGTGAAACAATGGAATACTCTTGGCTGCAAGTAACAGAAACATCCTTACTCAAACCTTCTTATTCAGTAACAAAATGTACTATTCAAACAGAGGATGGGCTTCAGGCTTGATACAATAAGCAGGTCAATAATGTTGTCAAGGACCCAGTTTCTTTCTTTTCACCATTCTACCTCTCTTAGCAATGGCAGCATACTAAATCTTTTCAGTCTTGTGGCCACAAGATGAGTGCCAATGACCACTGAGACCACATGCTTCCCTGTTCCAGAAACGTGTAAAAATAACAGGTTTTCCCCACCACCGAGCCAATTTAGAATATTTGCTCATCGCTAGATCAATAAAAATCACCAGAGGACTATCAACACACTCATAATCTTAGATGGATTAGTATATACCCTTGGACCTGAGGATTGGGCATCTTATAAAATTAGGGTTCTTTTAAAAGGAAGAAACTTGAGGAGAAGGAAGGAATTAGGGAGTAGTAGACAATCTAGTGTTCTCCTTAATTGCAAACACCTTGGATCTCTAGACTCTGAATACTTTTATGAAACTTGACCTGATCATGAATTGTTTGACAGTAAGACAGTGGTTGTTGCATGACCAGCCAGACTGTCCTCCCTGGATAAAAAATGATTTTACCATTTTAATGAAAATGTGATCATTTTTCACTGACATTGAAAGAAACTCTGTTTTTCCTTTTATGGACTTCTAGGCGAACATCTTGTTTACACATGTCCCTGGGTGTAAAATGAAAATGTTTAGTAAGGTTAACAAAATACTGTATAATCATTTAAGCTGTGCTTTCCCTCCAGGATTCTCAGTGGTATGCCAAAAAATACAAGGACCCACTGGCCAAATTTGGCACATCTCACTGCAACATCAAAGTCAAAAAAGTTTTTGAGGAAAACAAGCAATTTCAGAGAAGGTCATTCTAAATCTTCATTTAAATTTAACAAACATATCACATTAGAATGAAAATTTTATTAAAAAGAAATCTCACACCAAACGCCTCTTCAGACCACCACCAACTTCGCTCTCCACCCCACCTCCCAGACACACTCCACTGTCCGCAAACCTGTTTGTGTAATTGGTCCCTTCTTTGTTAAGAGCACTTTGGTGGATAAGCACTAATTTAAGAGTTACAACAAATTAAATGTATAATATTCCAAAATACAAATGAGCAACTTTCCCAAGAGTTTATTTATTTCTTCATATACCTTAAGCCAACCTGTTAGTAAACAAAACCTCTAGTTAAGTGCCTTGGAATTTTACTCTCACCTTCATCAAGAATAAAACCTGCAAGGAAAACATAAAACAAGCCTATTTGAGATCCCACATTATGGTATTTTCTCTTTTTATATTTTTAAATCAGGTTGTGTCTCTTAGAAGGTGATGCTTCCCTTTGACCCGTAAGTGTTAATGGTAGGGCCCCCAGGGAAGTCCAGTGAGAACGTGATCTTGGTCTTGTTTTTGTTTTCATTTGTGTTTACTACACTTACCTCGAATGCTGTGGCTCCTTCTGACAAATCCCACCAGTGTGAAGAACTGTGTGGAGTGTACTGCACCCATCTTTCAGTGTGACTGGACTGTCACAACATTTGATTTCCTTGTTTATATAGAGGTTTCTAAGCTCTTTGTTCTATTTTTTTACCTGTGTGGTACAATTTGAGCTAGTGAAAATCTATTCACTGGTAGCCGGTGGAATCCCAAGCTAGAAGGGAGTAAAACAGCTCAGTTAGGAACATTATACTTGATTTGATGGTGAGGTGATATTAATCAGTCATATACCATGAGCCAAGCCTGGTGCCCAGGACTTTACAGGGCTTATCTCATTCTTTCATTATGTTTGACATAAGTTCTGTATTATTTCCCCTTCATTGATGAGAAGTCTCAGGCTTAGAGGAGTAAAGTAATCTACCGGAAATACCACAGCTTATACCTGCTGTTGGTGGTTTCTCCTGCTAGTCCTGGAGGTGTGTGTGTTTGTGTCGGAGACTCTAGATTTTTGTTTCTTACATACAAGAAATCTTATGAGTGAAATACATGCTCACTGACCCATTGTCAAGGTGAGCATTTGGAACCATCATGTCATCACTGCTGACTACCACCAGACTCTTTCCTTTTATAGGCATTGGGGTTTATCAATACAAAAATAAATTTCTTCAGGAACATTAATAACCTAATAGTCAAAGCACGGGATAATTGTTAAGAAGCAAATTCTATTTTCTAAAGTTCTAAACAAGATATTTTAGTATTTTATGCAGAGAAAATATGAAATTTCTTATTCTGAGTTGATATTCTTTTTTTTTAACTATCTAAATTGGTTTTAAAAAAACTCATTGCTGTCGTGTCAATTCTAACTCATAGCGACCCTATGCTTTGGACATGTTATCAAGAGAGATCAGTCCCTGGAGAAGGACATCATGCTTGGTAAGGTAGAGGGCCAGCAAAAAAGAGGAAGACCCTCAACAAGATGGATTGACACGGTGGCTGCAACAGTGGGCTCAAGCATAACAGCAATTGTGAGAATGGCACAGGACCAGGCAGTGTTTCGTTCTGCTGTACATAGGGTTGCTGTGAGTCAGAACTGACTCGACGGCACCTAACAACAACAAATTCGTTAAAGCTAGAGATTTATAATGCGTAATTTATGCCTATGTGAGCTTATTTTCTGTTGAAAAGTCAAGATAAAGACAGATAATTATAATTCTCCAGTTTTACTTTCTGTTGAGTTGGTTCCAACTCATGGCAACCCCATGTGTATCAGAATAGAACTGTACTCTATAGGGTTCTCAATGTTGATTTTTCAGAAGTAGATTGCCTGACCTTTCTTCTGAGGCACCTCTGAATGGACTCAAGCCTCTAACCATTTTGTTAGCAGCACTACCCAGGGACTCCAATTATAATTGTAAGGAACATAAATACATGGAAATAAGGAGAAGAAAAGATCAACCTTGGGGTCATATAAAAATGACCATAAATTATTTTTAGCACTTTGATGCAGCCCCTGTGCTGAGTTCTTTATTTGATTTAATCTTGTGAGGTGCTCTTATCACCCATATTGTGGAGGTGAGGAGGCAGCAGCTCAGAATGATGGGATAATTTGTCTAAGGTCATACAGGTGGTGGGAGCTAGAACACATGGCCTCAGCTACTTCTCCATACCCTGCCCCCAAGATAAGATTTGACTTAATTACAAGGCCATTAGAAGGCACAAACATTCCAGTTCACTAATGTAGATAATGAAGGAACACTGGCTATAGGAGATATTAGATAAATATCAGTGGAGGTGTGGGTTCTACCTCTAATAACTTAGATGAGATATTAAACACCTCCCATTCTATTCCCCATTTCTTAACAATGAATAGAGATTTAAAAATACCACTTTTGACGTGTACCTGATTAGAGCTGAACAATACAGTGTATCAAGTATAATGATCACTAGAGATTCTAAGTTGGGATAGCCAATTAAACACCTTATTTCTAAGTATATACATGTCCCAATTTATTCTGCATACTGTGTAATTTTTACTTCTCACACACTGACTTCAGATAGTTACTGATCAATATATGAATCTGATCAAAGTTGCTGTGTTCCCAGCAAGATGAAAATGTAAAGGAGCTAGGCCTGTGTTGCATTAGGGGAGGAATGATTTATAACCAGTATTCCTTGTCTGTTTCGATCAGAGATTCCAGAAAATAGACAAAGGGCCTTTTCAACTGTGCTGTCTAGGCTCAGATGCTAAAAGGTGAAGGGACCTTTCTTCTGAGCATGTTAGCAATGGCGATTTGTCTGTGCACAGTAAAATAGCTTCCCCTATAACAGTTTTCAGAATCAGACACATAGATTGGAAGTCTGACTTCTCCACTTACTAGACATGTAAGTTTTGACAAATTTTTGACATGAGTAAGCCTCAATTTATTTCCCCTATAAATGGTCCCTATGGGATTGTTTAATCTTGAAACCAAGTAATATACATCTAAAGTGATTAGCATGATGCATGGTGCATAGTCAGTCCTTAAAAAAAAAAAAAAAAAACAAAAAAAAAACCATTGCTGTGGAGTTGATTTTGACTCATAGCGACCCTATGGGATAGAGTAGAACTGCCCCATAGGATTTCTGAGGGGCAGCTAGTGAATTCAACTGCTGATCTTTTGGTTAGCAGCTGAGCTCTTGACCACTGTGCCACCAGGGCTCTAGTAAGTCCTCAGTAAAGGATAAACAAGCAAACAACAACAACAAAAAAAAAAACAACTGTTGCCTTCAACTCGATTCTGACTCATAGCAACCCTATAGGACAGAGTAGAACTGCCCCATAGGGTTTCTAGGCAGTGGCTGGTGGAGTCAAACTGCCAACTTTTTGGTTAGCAGCTGAGCTCTTAACCACTGCACCCCCAGGGCTCCTAGTAAAGGATACCTTCCACTATTACTATTATTGATACCATTTATATTTTAGGGACAAGTGATACAAAATTCAAGAATCCCTCAATCCTTTAGTTTTCTTTACGTTCCTTAAATGTAAAATGTAATCATGCTGTTTTTTAAGTTCCTCTGAACTTTCCTGAAGAGTGATTTTCCTGATTTTGGGGAAGAGAAAGCAGAACTGCATATACGGTGACTTGTCCAAGACTATTCTGTAAATTCTTAATAGAAGTATCTTTTGCATTCTGCAGAACCACACTGTTTCCTTTCCTGGATACCGAAATTAAATCAATATTGAAACATTAATCAGAGAAAAGCTTCTGTTGTTGCTTTTCCCCTTGTTGAAAAGAAAGCCAATAGGCTCAGTGAAGATATAACCAGCCTGATAACATAGCCTATTGGACAGGCTGTACCTCAGAATTTTTTTCTTTCCGGGAAGATTGTCTTGCAGAAGTTAGAAAAAAACCAAGTCCTCACTTTTATTTTAAGGATATCCAATTAGTTGTAAAATGAAGAAAAAAATATCTTGGATTTTTAATGTGGGTGGCCAGTCTCTGATAGGTATTGTCTTTGCAAATATTCCTAATGATCATAGTACACAGCAGCGCAGATGCCATCATCACATTCATGTTGTGAATGGGATTTTCTAGACATCCGTGTTTTCACACTGAGAGAATTGCATATTCTTTCTGCAGGGAAAAGGGTAGGAAAAACCCAAGCTACAGCCCTGCTAATGTTAGTGCTTCTTTATATAGACAGATCCTGCTAAACCTGTACATTTTTTATTCTGTATTCACTATGACAATAACATTTTTTCCTCCCCTGATAGGATTCAGCTTGTTAGGCAGCAGCTGCACACTGCACACCTCCAGAGTTTTATTTTAAAGCTTTGCTACAAGTTGGTGGCAAAGATCATCACGAAGGGAGGAGAGGATTCTAGTAACAAAATGTAGGTGAGCCAGAATGGTTAGTGAAAATACTGCTGGACCAATCATGGTGCTGTTTCTTCTTTTCTCTCACTCACTCTCTCTTTTTTAAGAGAAGCTGCTTGTAATGTCAGTGTTCTGGGTCAAACAATTCTATATGCTGTCCATGCTCGAGGAGAAAAATCTATGAGGTCCAAGATGGAAAGCCAGCTTTACATTTACACTCAAAGACTGTCCAGGCCATGGTCATCTGTCCACAATAGGCTATTTGCCAGCAGTATAAATCATTCTTTAGAGGTTTCAGTCCTAAACCCTTCATGGTGTTCTGAATATTCTGTACCAAAGATGTTACATTTCCATGCCTCTCTTTTCCACCCAGAATGCCTTTTCTATCTCCCCACTCTGCCTCTTTTGCCTGATGAACTACTATTTGTATTTTATAACCCAACTCAACTGTCATCTGTGGTTTCTTCTGTTGGCATTTCTCTCCACACCTCTCCTGTGTTCAACTCCCATGTCTTGTACATATGTCTTTAATTTCACTTTTCGCTATGCATTGTAAATATGTGTATAGATGTCTTTCTTTCCTAGGTAATCTTTTTTGACTCTTTCCAACTTCCATTTCCAGCCAGCTAGGCTAGAGAGCCATTCCTGGGACTCTCATTGCACCCTATATGTTATCTCTATCACTGTACTCTTGCACTATAATTGAAAATTTCTGTGAATACATCTATCCCCCATCAGGCTATAAATTCCTCAAAGGCAGCTTTTATTCTTATTTACCATTATGCCCATAGCACCTGGCATGTGGTACACAGTTTGTGAATGCTTTTTAAGGGGAGAAACGGTTTTAGTTGTCTCTGTGCCCTAGCATGTAGCACAGTGCCTGGAAATGGCAGGCACAAGATAAATATTTGCTGAAATGAATTAGCCTGCTGTCTATTAAAATGGCATTTAGCATGCAGTATGATGGGGGAAGTGTGGCACGAGAGAGAGAACTTTGAGTCATGGCAAGTAGGCAAGCAAAGATTAGGTTATAGCTGTCTTTTTTCTCTGGAGACTTTTGGAGGAATCTAAACTCTTTGGGTTAAAGTAAATTCTGTTCTAAAAGTCCATGACCAAAGAAGTATTGTTGATTGGTTTAACCTTGTTCAACTTCCCAGTGAGGGGAAGCAGCTTCTGTTTCAGCTCTCTCATCTACTGGAAATGTCACTCACTTGTTGATGAAAACTCAGCATATCGAGATGGAGCAGCAACCAGAGAGACTGCAAACTGTTCCCTAAAGCCTTTTGGCGAAGCTCCTCCACCTGTCAGCTCAGTGTCAGTGACACACATTCAATTGTGGACCACTTATTGATTTTCATCTGTAAAATCCTTTATTGTTACTTTCTGGATAAGCCTCTTTTTCCACCTCTCAGAAATTTGCTACTGACAAGAATAAAATGTGAGGCCTTCTATTTATGCTTTTTTTTGCTGGAAATAAACTTTAGTGGTCATATGCCATGGTCGTTAGATTCTTTCCTCTCTCGTTCTTCTACCACAATTTTAATGAAGGAAATATTTCCCCCATATAATTTCTTCTCTGACACACAGTAGCCCTAAGAGTGGTTTATTTAAGTCCAGCTTTCTATCTGAATATGTTGCTGTTGTTGTTAGATGCTGTTGAGTCAGTTCCGACTCATAGCGACCCTATGCACAACAGAACAAAACACTGCCCGGTCCTGCACCATCCTCACAGCGGTTGCTATGTTTGAGCCCATTGTTGCAGATGCTGTGTCAGTCCATCTCTTTGAGGATCTTCCTCTTTTTCACGGACCCTCTACTTTGCGAAGCATGATGTCCTGCTCTAGGGCCTGATCCCTCCTGATAACATGTCCGAAGTACGTGAGTTGAAGTCTCACCATCCTCGCTTCTAAGGAGCATTCTGACTGTACTTCTTCCAAAACAAATTTGTTCATTCTTCTGGCAGTCCATGGTATATTCAGTATTCTTCACCAACACCATAACTTAAACCTCAAATGTGTCAGTTCTTCTTTGGTCTTCCTTATTCATTGTCCAGCTTTCACATGCATGTGAAGTGATACACATATCTGAATATATATATCAGGCACACCTTACTCCTCAAAGTGACAACTTTGCTTTTTAGTACTTTAAAGAGGTCTTTTGTAGCTGATTTGCCGAATGCAATATGTCATTTGATTTCTTGACTCCTGCTTCCATGGGTGCTGATTGTGGATCCAAGTAAAATGAAATCCTTGACAACTTCGTTATTTTCTCCATTTACCATGATGTTGCTTATTGATCCAGTTGTGAGGCTTTTTGTTTTCTTTGTGTTGAGGTATAATCCATACTGAAAGCTCTAGTCTTTGATCTTCATCAGTAAGTGCTTCAAGTCCTCTTTGCCTTCAGCAAGCAA
>NW_004443943.1:12850710-12868996 GCF_000243295.1 Trichechus manatus latirostris | reverse complement strand
TTTTTTTTTTGCTGGAAATAAACTTTAGTGGTCATATGCCATGGTCGTTAGATTCTTTCCTCTCTCGTTCTTCTACCACAATTTTAATGAAGGAAATATTTCCCCCATATAATTTCTTCTCTGACACACAGTAGCCCTAAGAGTGGTTTATTTAAGTCCAGCTTTCTATCTGAATATGTTGCTGTTGTTGTTAGATGCTGTTGAGTCAGTTCCGACTCATAGCGACCCTATGCACAACAGAACAAAACACTGCCCGGTCCTGCACCATCCTCACAGCGGTTGCTATGTTTGAGCCCATTGTTGCAGATGCTGTGTCAGTCCATCTCTTTGAGGATCTTCCTCTTTTTCACGGACCCTCTACTTTGCGAAGCATGATGTCCTGCTCTAGGGCCTGATCCCTCCTGATAACATGTCCGAAGTACGTGAGTTGAAGTCTCACCATCCTCGCTTCTAAGGAGCATTCTGACTGTACTTCTTCCAAAACAAATTTGTTCATTCTTCTGGCAGTCCATGGTATATTCAGTATTCTTCACCAACACCATAACTTAAACCTCAAATGTGTCAGTTCTTCTTTGGTCTTCCTTATTCATTGTCCAGCTTTCACATGCATGTGAAGTGATACACATATCTGAATATATATATCAGGCACACCTTACTCCTCAAAGTGACAACTTTGCTTTTTAGTACTTTAAAGAGGTCTTTTGTAGCTGATTTGCCGAATGCAATATGTCATTTGATTTCTTGACTCCTGCTTCCATGGGTGCTGATTGTGGATCCAAGTAAAATGAAATCCTTGACAACTTCGTTATTTTCTCCATTTACCATGATGTTGCTTATTGATCCAGTTGTGAGGCTTTTTGTTTTCTTTGTGTTGAGGTATAATCCATACTGAAAGCTCTAGTCTTTGATCTTCATCAGTAAGTGCTTCAAGTCCTCTTTGCCTTCAGCAAGCAAGGTTGTGTCACCTGCATATCTCAGGTTGTTAATGAGTCTTCCTCCGATCCTGATGCCCCATTCTTCTTCATATAGTCCAGCTTCTTGGATTATTTGCATAGCATACAGATTGAATATGTATGGTGAAAGGATACAACCCTGACACACCTTTCCTGACTTTAAACCATGCAGTATCCCCTTGTTCTGTTCGAATGACTGCCTCTTGGTGTATGTACAGATTCCTTGTGAGAACAATTAAGTGTTCTGGAATTCCCATTTTTTGCAATGTTATCCATAATTTGTGATGATCCACACAGTCAGATGCCTAAACATTTTTCTGGTAGTCTCTGCTTTCACCAAGGTCCATTTGACATCAGCAGTGATATCAGTTGTTCCACGTCCTTTTCTAAATCTGTCTTGAATTTCTGGCAGTTCCCTGTAGATACACTGCTGCAACTGTTTTTGAATTATCTTCAGCAAAATTTTACTTGTGTGTGATATTAATGATATTGTTCGATAATTCCCGCCTTCTGTTGGACCACTTTTCTTTGGAATAGGCACAAATATGGATCTCTTCCAGTCGGTTGGCCAGATAGCTGCCTTTCAAATTTCTTGGCATAGACAAGTGAGCGTTTTCAGTGTTGCATACGTTTGTTGAAACATCTCAATTGATGTTTAAGTAAGTTATTTAAATAAGTACAAAATAAAGTAATGAATTTCAAAACTCTGGAAATACATGTTAGTATTTGGAAAGAAAATGTAACCCATGCTATTTGCAGGGCAGTTTGCTAAATGTTATATGGTTTTCAATAGTGCTCAGTAAAGATATTTTATATAGTAAGAATTCATATTTGATTTCATGTTTTAAAGAATCAGACTACTGCATTGGTTGTCCATTGCTTCGTGATAAATTGCTCCAAAATTCACTGGCTAAAAACAACAATAATAATTTATCTCTCAGCATTTCTGTGGATTGAAAATTTGTGAAGGGCTCAGCTGGGGATTAAGAGGTTGCTGGCAGGTGTTGGCTGGAATAACCATTATCTGCAGGTTTGACTGGGTGAGGCTGGAGGATCCATTTTCATGGTAGCTCGTTCATGTGGCAAATCAGTTCTAGCTCTTGGCTGGGGGTCTCAGTTCCCCTCCATATGGGCCCCTTGATAGGTCTGCTTATCCAGAGAGAGCAATCCAAGAGCAAAGCAATACCTCTATTGCTTTTAAGACCTAGCCTCAGAAGAGACACACGGTCACTGCTGTCATATTCTATTGATTGACACAGGTATAAAAGTCCGTCCTGGCTTGGGGTGGGTGTGGGTTATGAGTAGATATAGACCCTGTCTCTTAATGGAGAAGTGTCAATGTCAAGTGCAATAAGAGCAGATGGGCTGAGATATATATTTGTGCAACTGTCTTTGGAAAACCCAATCTGCCACAACTGCCAAAGTAGAAATTGAAAATCATTACCCTGAGGAGTAATAAACAAGACATGATCCTTGCTTTCAGAGAGGGACATGAATAGTCATTTTACAATCCATAACTGGAAGGTTATGTGAACCCAAAGAAGGAATGATCTCTTGGGGGCATTGAAGATTGCTAGATGGCGGTGTTACCGTTTGCTTTCACCTTGAAGTCTAAGTCAGCTGTTTTGAGATACTGTCACAGTCTCTTATTCACTGTGGTTGTGGGGCTTCCAGTGTGTTACCATAATGCCATTATATATTCCGTTTTTACATAAACTGTTTAGATCAGCTTTGAGGAAAAAAAAGTTTGCTTTTATTATAAAAAATTCAGTATTTGTTTCATACATAAAATTTTTTATTTTTTTGTGGGGGGGCATGGCTTTTGGAGGTTTTTCCTGTATATGCGGGAAGATGTGACTTACGTTTTGGAAGTTTAATTTAAATCTGTTGGTGTGTTTGTAAATTTCATGGATGCTGCCTAAAATTCCACTTGATATTAGAAAGCTGCCAGGGCACTTTATATATGTCTTTGAGAGAGTTGGGCTGTGGCTTTAAAATGACTAAAGGATTCATTTGGCATTAGTATTTATGCCATTATTCTAAGCCTGTTTTTTTGCCTCCAAATAAAATCCTTTTAAACTCTAATTCAGTTCTAGTGAAAATAATATACAGTATATGTTTTTAAGTTACAGGTTTAGTTAAAAACAGCCTGAGAAGTAAGAGGGTTACACCTTAGTTACACCTCTTCAGCCACTTTTACCGATCCTCACTAGAAACATGGCTTCCTCTGAGAAGAAGGCAAGCGAGAGTTACAGAGGTCCTCCAAGCCCTGGGAGGCAGTGCAGCTAGTTTGCGTCACTTAGCCCATCATTTGGATAGAAATGAAGGAAAGAATATTAATGTTATTCATATTGAAATCTAGATTTATTTAGAAGAAAAGTAGGCTAAATTTGATTGAGAAAAAGTGAAAGGAAACTGCTGTGCATGAATCTTGCTAAAAAAAAAAAAAAAAAAAAAAAAAACCAGCAAGAAAGGTAGTACCTGGCTTCTGCCATAGTGGCTGGCTATATTTTCGTTTTAGGAATGGGGCTTGCTTTGTGTGAATAGTGATTTCACTAACCTAGAACTGGAGCCTTCGTGGCGCAGTGGTTAAACATTTAGCTGCTAACCAAGAGGTCAGCAGTTTGAATCCACTAGCTGCTCCTTGGAAACCCTATGCAGCAGTTCTACTCTGTTCTGTAGGGTCACTATGAGTCGGAATTGACACAGCAGCAATGGGTTAACCTAGAACTTGAGGAGGGAAAGGTGAACGGCACAAAATATGAGAAGAAAAAAAAGTAAAAACAGTTGCCATTGAGTCACATCCTACTTATGGCAACCCCATGTGTGTCAGAGTAGAACTATGCTCCATAGGATTTTCAGTGACTGATTTTTCAGAAGTAGATCACTAGGCCTTTCTTCCAAGGCACCTCCAGGTGGACTTGAACCTCCAGCCCTTCAGTTAGGAGCTGAGCATGTTAACCATTTGCACAAAGGTATAAAATAATGGAGACTGGATACGTCCAAGGACTGGATAGGAAAAGAACTCTACTTTCCATGCACAGATAATTTATAGAAGCAGTTCTTAAATGCAAATGTGTAAGAGTGGTGTTAAAATCTGGGCCAGAGAGCTAGTCTAGAATCGCCAAGATATAGGGAAAGCCCTACCTTTCAAAATCCTATTTCCCCTTCCACTGACTCTCAAGGGTATTTTTAAGTCCTTAGAAAGTTCCTTAGGACCTACTGGGATATACTTGAGGGAAAAACTACAGGCCTTGATGAGGGAAGAAGAGGTTAGTTGGGAATTAATGTTAGTTTTTAAAAAACTGATTATGTGGTTTAAACTTGCAAGGAAGTCTTCTAGAACACTGCTTTTTATAAATTTGAGCCGTGGGAGCACCAGCTATAGACGGCGTTTAGGAATCCATGAATACACCTGCTGAAACTTGAGATGTAAGAATTCAGTCTTACGCCGTGTCAGGCCTGTGGAACAGAAACCCTATTTTGGTTCTGTCTGCCTCCTTTAAAGCCCTGTTTATGGTCTCATCCAGATCACACAGGTATGTTTATACACACACACACACACAAAAAAAAAAAAAAAAAAAATAGGCTTTCCAGTTCTATAAATAAAATTGTAAAATATATCAGCCTCCAACATATAGGGTAAAATGTATAGTATCAGTCATTTTAAGTGGAATCAACTGATAGATGGAATGAGGACATTGGACTACAAGCAGAATTTCTGTTTTCAGATTCTAGCTCTGCCGCTTGTTAACTCAGTTACCCCAGGTCAAACAATTTAAATTCTCTGTTTTCGGTTTACTCGCTTGCCTATTAGAGATAGTGATCGCACCTTGCTAACATTATAGGTTTGTGAGAGGGTAAAATAAAGTAATGGATAAGAGATCATTTTCGAGCTGAAAAATTTCCTGCAGAGTCCGTAATTATTACTGTCCAACCAACAGAATTGTAGCACTTTTGGCTTTATAGGTATCATAGCTCATATTCAGACTTGGATGCTACTGACCCTCTGTGCACTTTAAATTGTTTCTTTGGCTTTCACTAATAGGTAGGTTGTTGAGACATCCACATATTCTTGATCAGTACCAGTATTTTGGAGCCAGGCACACATATCAAGATAAGCTCTGGCAGTTGAGGTAAGTCTTTCTCTGAGCAGATCTGTGAGCTATGTCATTAACACCATGGTCTAGCAAAATAACCATCCACTCCAGACAACTTTCTCTCTAGGAACCTAGTGAAGAGCAGGTTATAGACAGTTAAAAATATTAATAGAGAATTAAGGGAAATGTGCCATTGAAGCATGGCACCTTTTCAAAATTCACATGCTCTGTCTCAGATACTTTAGATTCTGATTCAAAAGGTGCTGCATGGAGCCCAGGAGTCTCTGTTTTTAAAAATCTTTCTGTATGAATCTGATATGCAACCAGCAATGAGAATCATTGAGTGTTTTCCCTGTCCCAAATCAGCTGGTTGCCATCAAGTCAGTTCTGACTCATGGCGACCCCGTGTGTGTCAGAGTAGAACTGTGCTCCTTTGGGTTTTTCAGTGGCTAATTTTTTGGAAGTAGATTGCCAGGTCTTTCTTCTGAGATACCTTCAACCTTTTAGTTAGCAGTCTAGCACATTATCTGTTTGTAACACTGCAAAATAAAGTCCTCCAGAGGGGAGTAAAATTCTGCTCCCCAAATTTTTCTGGCATCCCATCAAAAGTAGATTGACTAAAAATCTTTTTTGTAGAGTCTGTATTGATATGCATGCTGTTTTCCAGACTGCCCAGTAAATTTACTGTGGTTTCCAACTGCCTTCTCATCAGCCCAGATGGAATCTACCAACAGTATGTGTGCTTTGATATTGATATCTCAAGGATGTAGATGTCAGCTAGTCCATTTCTTTACTGAACTAAATCATGTTTATTGAAAAGGAAGAAAGGACAGGTAAAAGGAATTAGAAGGGGGAAGTGAAATAGGTAGACTTGAACATGGATGCCAGATAAAAGCAGGAATCATCCCAGATGTCATAATAACTTCAGTTTATGTGTTATCCTGTTGTTGGTTAGCTGCAGCCCACTCTATTAATTCAGAT
Source organism: Trichechus manatus latirostris (assembly GCF_000243295.1). Taxonomy (NCBI): domain Eukaryota; kingdom Metazoa; phylum Chordata; class Mammalia; order Sirenia; family Trichechidae; genus Trichechus; species Trichechus manatus. Next base: position 12,862,962 of record NW_004443943.1, on the reverse strand, counting down.
TGTCATTGGAGGTGTATGTTCTTGTCTTACTGTTAGAAGGCTTAAGGATGCGGTGGTAGGAGTCATGGGTCAAGAAAAGGTCAAGGCATGCAAGCCCTGTGGTTCCCATTAGGCAGTCCCATGTGGAACTCTCTGCCCTTCTCTGCCCTGACAATCTCAAAGTTTTTATATAAGCAAAGACAAGTTACTTTTAATTGAAAAGTTATCTCTAGAGTATAAGATTGTGCATACTAAATGAAAAATATCAAAATAAATCAAATAGCTATGTTCAGTACAAATGAAAACTTGAGAAGAGGACCTAATAGGAAATGATAAGTCAAAAAGATACATTTTATTTGAAGATTGACAGAAAACATTGACCTCTGTTCCTGGACTAGACTTCAAACTGCAGGACATACTCCTTTCTCGGTACAAGAAATATTTTAAAGTCACTGCAGTTGTGTTAGATGGCTAAGGGACCAATACTACCCATGCTGAAACTTACTGTCAGCTGGTTTCTCTATATTCTGTTCCATTTACTTAAAACTGCATCTGCATTCTCTGCTTAATCTTTTATGACTAACCATCTATTTAGCTTTTCCATTGTCTTAGGAAAAGGAGCCCTGTTGGTACAGTGATTAAGTGCTCAGCTGCTAACTGAAAGGTCAGTGGTTTGAACCTACCGAGTGGCTCCATGGGAGAAGGATGTGGCAGTCTGCTCCCATAAAGATTTCAGCTTTGGAAACCCCATGGGGCAGCTCTACTCTGTACTATCAGGTCACTCTGAGTCAGATTTTGACTTGATAGCAATGGGTTTTTGGGTAGGGGTTGTCTTAGGATGGGCTCTGAAATGGTCAGGCAAGTAGGAGCAAGCATTTGGCCACTCCTAGTCTTTGATATCCAAATATTTGGTTTTTGCAAATAGTATCTTTGAGAGAAATAACATCCAGTGCCTTTGACATTGATGTTCATGAAATTATATCTTTGCTAAGTTATTGTCTAGTCTATGCTAGACCATTTCCAACACCCCCCTAAAGCCTATGTGCTTAATGCCATTGGGAAAGCACACCACTTTTTATCACATTCACTTCCATGCTGTGTGCATTAGAAACAGGAATATTCCCTCAGCAATTATGAAATTAAAAAGAGGAGGATAAACCTTAAATTCTCTTTGTAAGGAAAATACTCAGATAAGCTCAAAATGGATACATTTATATAAAAGGTTTAAGGAAAGACCTATAGATAAAAAAATAATAATTCTTTGGTTTAAATGTCTGAGAAAAGTTTTACTTATCTGTGTTGAATTTTAAAAGTAACTGCTCCTGGAGATGCCCTGTGGTGGTTTGACCATGATCAGGAGTTTAATCCTCAGCTATACAATATAAGAAATTAGTTTTATCGTATTTGATAGGGCTCATGGAGTCTGACTTATGTTAACCAAACTCACAGAAGACTCAAATATTGAGGTCATATGGAAATCATATATAATAATTAGAACAAATAATTACTGTTTACTGAGGACCTACTTTAGTAACAAGTATAGTGAAGAATCTTCACAGAGTGGGATGTGTATGCTGGCAAAGAACACAGATTTAGAGTCAGAGAGAAAAGGGTTTCAGTCTTATCCAAACCCCTACTAACACTGTGACCTGAGGTTTTCTCATCTGTAATGCAGGGATAATCCTGTCAACTAATAAGATTGATGTAATGTGTGCAAGGAGTGAAGCACGGTACCTGACACATAATATGCATGTAGCAAAATGTCTGTTGTCACTAGCATTATTGCCATTTTTTTTCTCCTGATACACCTTTTATTTATCATCATCATCGACATATAAACAGATCTTCTTCTTTCTGATTTGAAGCCCAGGGTCCTTCCACACCATCATCCTGGTGGCAGTTGTATCAACTGGCCAGCACAATTCTGTCTAAAAGAGATCCTGCGAAGAAATCAAATTATAATCAGATGGCTGTTTGGGTAGAATGCACTCAGATAAGGGGAAATGAACTTGATGACCTTAAAGTTATTGTTCCCAACTCTGGTTGCCTGATAGATCTCTATCTCAGCTATAAAGATATCCTGCCGTTCAGACCCAATAATTAGGTTAATATATTAGAGCTGACTATTCCAGTCACTTTAATTGTTCCTGCTTGTTTTTTGAGTCTCCTAATAAATTGTGGTGGGAGGATTGACCTCAGCATTGACATCACCTTGGAGCTTGTTAGAAATGCAGAAAATCAGCCCCAATCTCAGACCTTCTGAGTCAGAATTTTAACCAGGCTCCCAGATGATTCAAATGCACAATCAAGTTTGAGAAAGCATTATTTTAGGATATCCCTCAGTCTCTCAGATACCTGACCTCACCTATGTAAGTAGATTTCTACTAGTTTCCCTCTCCTGTATGACCTTAAGGAGCCCTGGTGGCGCAGTGGTTAAGGGCTTAACTACCAACTGAAAGGTCAGCAGTTCAGACCACCCGCTGCACCACGGGACAAAGATGTGGCAGTCTCCTTCTGTAAAGATTTCAGCCTTGGAAACCCTATGGGGCAGTTCTACTCTGTTCTGTAGGGTCTCTGTGTCAGAGTTGACTCAGTGGCATGAGTTTTAGTATGACTTTATTCCCTATTATTTCCAAACTACTTAATACTATATATCTTTTTTTTTTCTGTCACTATACAAAAACTTCTGTGTATTAAAGAGACTAAATAAGAAAATGTTTTTTTTTCCTGAGTCTTTGTTTTAAAATATTCTGTCATTCAGGCCCTGGAACTTGGCAGATGGCCTCATTTATATTTAAGGGAAAAGATAGTTTTATATTCTTTGATTCTAGTTACGAAAGTTTGCTTTTGTACCAGGCAGTTGTTAGTATTCTGCCGCCTTTTTAAAGTATCTCACTCTTTTCTCAGTTTGTTTCTCTGCAGTGATTTCTCAGCCACTGCTGATGAAGTAAGCTCAATGTCAGCCTGACTGAGCAAATGGAAACCTGGCAGTCGCTTCTGGAAATTCTTGGTCTTCCAGCTTTTCCTGCAAGAACATGGTGTGCCTCTGTGTTTGCAACCACCAATAAGTGGGTGTTCAATAAGCCACCAGTTCCCTTTTAAATCTGATTTGGACTTTGGAGAGCACTCTGTAATGGTGGTCTACACTGAGTCTCCACCACTTGTATCTCACTATTATAAGAGGAAATAAAAGGTAATTTTTCCTCATTTTATTAAACTTTGTAGTTTAGCAAGGTAAAAACACTTATCCAAGTCTACCAAAGAAATCAGTGACTAAACCAAGAGTTGTAATGCAGGTGTCTTGGATTCTAGGCCGTTGCTCCATTAGATAGTCCATATCATAACAGTTGGATGGGGAATTTAAAATTCATTAATTCATAATTTTCAGAAAAGCAGTGAGGGATTACTGATTTATTTTACTAGGCTTATCCTCCCTTTTAGCAGCTTCATGTAGTGACTAAGACTCTTTTTCTTCATGCTGTCAGAACAACTGAAAAAAAAAGTATTTTCAGCTCCAAGAATTTCAACAAGGGAGGATGCAACTTCGTTATGCTGCACGTATTCAATTAGCTTGTGAAATCTTATCTCTTCTACCAGTAAAAAGGGCTTAAAAAGAAAACATTAAAATTCCAAAAGGAGAAAGAGGATGTTTTTGGCAACAGGGTAACTCAACTGAAAGAGAGCATAGCAGCCCAAAATGGTACTTTTGTCATTTTGTTTTCCTTTGAATAGATATGTTGAGCTACAGAAGGAGGAACTAAACACACATAGGTTCAGATGCTGCTGAGGGAACATTTCTTATGGTGCTCAGGGCTGGAAGGTTATTTGCTCCTTGTTTCTTCCTCCATGCTTAACAACTACCTCCATGAGAGGAAATGGATGAGAGTCTTTCTCATGGTAGATACCATTTTGTACTTCATTTTTTATCTTTCCCCTTATTTTGTACCTCTTGCACTTTTTTAATACCCATTGCTTTGCTGATTTCTCTGTTGTGGAGGGGAAGAACTCCAAGGTCTCTCCAACTCTAAAAATCAAAAATATTTTGATATGACCTAATATGTGATTAAGACAGTGCAAGGTGTTAAGTCAGCATGTTTTTGTCCAGAGGTAAATCAGTTCATCTCCCACTCAGAAAATGTCAGACACTTCACATCGCCTACATAATAAAATTGATCTCTTCAGTTGACATGTATGGCCCTCAAAGATCTGTTTCATAAACACTCTTGTTCCTTTATTAGTTACTACTTCTCAGTTGGACCCCTCTGTTCCAGCTAAACCAGTCTACGAATCCTTTCTCAAGCCTCCCTTCTTCTTTTTCATTATTGTGTTTTGTTGGTATCATTTCTTTCTAAAAATGTCTTTCTGCTTTCCAAATCCTACCTGTATTCCAGAGACCAGCCCAAATACCAATCCCTAAAAACATTTTTGAACCATATATGTCTTTTGTAATGTTCTCTGAAATTAGAAGTGAACTTTCTTTTTAGAACTAAGCTCTCTTTTTTTGCAATGTAAATTATCCGAGATACTTCCAGGATACCTTCTTACACGTTGCAAGTCTTGGTTTCTTAGTTTAATATTTTGTTAGAGAAGCCTGCAGTCTTCAGGCCTGGCTACTTCACAATTGAAATGTATTATACTTTTGTTCACTTTTCTTATGGGGGGCTCTGTCAGAATATAAGAATTTTTACAACTTCTGTTGACCTTTCATGGCTATTCACCTGGTAGACAAGAACCTGCTATGGATTAAGCTGCATGGGATCAATATAAACTCCAAATTTCTGCTGTGTAGAGTGAAAGTGAATTTTTGTATTACCTCAGGTCACACTCTTCTCTTCTTGCTCTACTAACACCTTGCATCTCTCAGCGTTTCTCACGTTTTGACCTCGTATTCTTCCAAAACCTTACATAGAAGAGGTGTTCAGAAAATGCTAGCTGAACTTATTTACAGATAAAGAGTTTCTTAGGGGTACATAACATCTTTAAAAAATAGGAGAGTGGGACATTTAAATTTTAGTATTTACCACGAAAAAAGCCCTACTCCATTTATCTTCCTAGCAGATCAAGTTTAAAGGCTACTGGATGGTAAGCCATCTTCAGGATGAAAATAAATGTACCAGAAATCTGCCTGATCAAAAACAGTTTCCACGCATTGAAAAAATTATTGACTGCATTGGCTTAACAAACTCCTCTTCATGGAAATACAGTATCCACAGTGACTTACTCAAATCATCACCCATCAGAATGCAGACTCCACGTCTGGAGTGTTTTGACTGGAGGGGTAAGAGTAAAGAAGAAAGGGGGTGGGGACATGATGTCATGGAATATGCTAGTTAAAGGATTTCCTTCATCCTTTTAACACAAGAAAAGATTCTAGACACAAGATTGTCTCTGAAATTCTAAAAGGGCAAGCTTTCCTTTAGTGAGTGAGTCAGAATCTCCTGATTACATGGAGATTTGGACACCCCAGGCTCGTGTCTCGTCAGCTGGAAGTGACTGACACAGTGTACTGCACCTGCCTGCCAGTAGAAGTTACTCATCAAATATGTTTTCTGCATTGAGAGCCACTAATTTATAAGGTTATCATCTGATAGAGGAGATGTAAGGTGTAGGAGGGCTGGTAACTCCCCAAGTTTGCATAACTTCTTAGTTGCAGAACAAGAACTTGAACCCAGGTCTTCTGATTGCCCATCCCAGTGCTGTTTGCTAGGCACTACACTATCTAGAATGTTTCTTGGAAGCAAGGATGGCGAGACTATGTCTCACATACTTTGGACATGTTATCAGGAGGGATAAGTCCCTGGAGAAGGACATCATGCCTGGTAAAGTAGAGGGCAAGCGAACAAGGAGAAGACCCTCAACAAGAGGGATTGACACAGTGGCTGCAACAATGAGTTCAAGCATAACAGTGATTTTGAGGATGGCACAGGACTGGGCATTGTTTCATTCTGTTGTACATAGAGTCACTATGAGTTGGAACCGACTTGACAGTACCTAACAACAACAGTATCCCGTTAACAGCCTCTCTCCTTCCTTTGGCCAGTCTTGAAATCTGCCTCATTAAATAGACAGGTTTCCAATTTAGTTATTGCAGGAAAATTTAAGACTATATGCCTCCTATGGACCCTGCTACCCTGGTAAAGTATTATGATGACATGTGCGGAGTCCTGGAGATAGAAAACCAAAAGGGAAGAACATTCTCAGCATTTCTCAAGCTGAAAGAACTGAAGAAAAAATCCAAGCCTTGAGTTGCAATACTGAAGGAGTCTACGGGGAAAATATTAAACAACGCAGGAAACATCAAAAGAAGATGGAAGGAATACACAGAGTCACTTTACCAAAAAGAATTGGTCGACATTCAACCATTTCAGGAGGTAACGCATGATCAGGAACCGATGGTACTGAAAGAAGAAGTCCAAGCTGCACTGAAGATTGGCAAAAAACAAGGCTCCAGGAACTGATGGAATACCAACTGAGATGTTTCAGCAGACAGATGCAGAGCTGGAAGTGCTCACTGGTCTCTGCCAAGAAATTTTGGAAGACAGCTACCTGGCCAACTGACTGGAAGAGATCTATATTTATGCCCATTCCCAAGAAAGATGATCCAACAGAATATGGAAATTATCGAATAATATCATGAATATCACATGCAAGCAAAATTTTGCTGAAGATCATTCAAAAGCAGCTGTAGCAGTATATTGAGGGGGAACTGTCAGTAATTCAAGCCTGATTTAGAAGAGGACATGGAACCAGGGATATCATTGCTGATGTCAGATGGATCCTAGCTGAAAGCAGAGAATACCAGAAAGATGTTTACCTGTGTTTTATTGACTATGCTAAGGCATTCAACTGTGTGGTTCATAACAAATTATGGATAACATTGAGGAGAATGGGAATTCTGGAACACTTAATTGTGCTCATTAGGAATCTGTACGTGGATCAAGAGGCAGTCGTTCGAACAGAACAAGGGAATACTGCATGGTTTAAAGTCAGGAAAGGTGCGTGTCAGGGCTGTATCCTTTTACCATACTTATTCAGTCTGTATGCTGAGCAAATAATCTGAGAAGCTGGACTCTATGAAGAAGAATGGGGCATCAGGATTGGAGGAAGACTCATTAACAACCTGTGTTATGCAGATGACACAATCTTGCTTGATGAAAGTGAAGAGGACTTAAACACTTACTTATGAAGATCAGAGACCACAGCCTTCAGTATGGATTACACCTCAACTTAGAACAAAAATCTTCACAACTGGACCAATAAGCAACATCATGATAGAGAAAAGATTGAGGTTATCAAGGATTTCATTTTACTTTGATGCACAATCAACACCCATGGAAGCAGCAGTCAAGAAATCAAAAGACGCATTGCATTGGACACATCGGCTGCAAAAGACCTATTTAAAGTGTTGAAAAGCAAAGAAGTCACCTTGAGGACTAAGGTGCACCTGACCCAAGCCATGGTGTTTTCAATCGCTTCATATGCATGGGAAAGCTGGACAATACATAAGGAAGAACGGAGGAGAATTGATGCCTTTGAATTGTGGTGTTGGTGAAGAATATTGAATATACCATGGACTGCCCAGAGAATGAACATATCTGTCTTGGAAGAAGTACAACCAGAATGCTCCTTAGAAGCAAGGATGTCGAGACTACATCTCACATACTTTGGACATGTTATCAGGAGGGACCAGTCCCTGGAGAAGAACATCATGCTTGGTAAAGTAGAGGGTCAGCAAAAAAGAGGAAGACCCTCAATGAGATGGATTGACACAGTGGCTGCAACAGTGCACTCAAGCATGGCAGCCATGGTGAGGATGGCACAGGACCGGACAGTGTTTTGTTTTGTTGTGCATTGGGTTGCTATGAGTCAAAACTGACTCGATGGCACCTAACAACAATACAGCAATCCTGGTCTGTCACATATGAGAGATAACGATGCCCGTGAAAAACATCTGTGTACACTGGAGACGTTTATGTACACTAAAATGGTGAAGCACAGCTAGAATGGAATATTTTGTCCAATAGTCAGATGAGTTTGTTGTTTACTTCTTTTACCAACTCTTGCAGGCTAGCTCAGGCTACTCAGTTTTGGAGGGGCGGGTGTTTTATGGTGGTTGTCATTTTAATGATGAGGTGAGTAATTGCTTGGTGCCATATGAAATATCAGGGTTAGAGGGGCCAGGGTATAATATGGCAAAGCAAGAGTGAGTCACTAGTTGACTGCTATGAGGCTGCTTCTGTCATCTCGTGAGCAGGAGGCTCCCTGCTTGAATGCTCTTTTTGGAGGGGTAAAGGCTTTGGAAACCTGTTTTTCTTAACAAAGCCACCATTATTGCTTTGTTCCCCCACAAGGTACCTTTTTTCCTCTAAGATGTAAACACTTTCTGGGTGCTGCATAAATCCATTTTTATTTCTTGCAAAGGGATTTGGCTTGGCTAAAGTATTTTTATTCAGAGTTTGCAGTAGAATTTCCCCCCTGCCACCACCCGTTTTCTAGCAGAATGAGAGTCCTGGGGTACCTGACCCTAAGGAGGCTTGGGGTAAAAAAAAAAAAAAAAGCATTGGGCTGAGGTGTGTGTGCGTGGAGAGAAGAAGGTTATTTCCAAGCTGCAGCCAGTCTCAGTCTTCCCCCTCCACGTGCTTTGCATTGCCTCCTGTTGTTGATGAATACAAATATAATGTGAGTCACATGTGCAATTTTAAGTTTTTAGCAGCCACACTAAAATATAAAAATAGGTGAAATTATTAATGCATTTTGTTTAACCCAGTGCATCTAAAATATTATCATGTCAACATGTAATCAATGTGAAAATTACAAATGAGATATTTTACATAAGTTTTTTTCACGATGTCTTTGAAATCCAGTGTATATTTATTTTATTCACAAAACACATCTCAGTTGAGTCTGCTCACATTGCCATGGCTGGTGGTTAATGTATTGGACAGCTCAGTTATAGACTGAAACCAACTCCTTAGCTTGGCGTTCAAGGTTGGTCATGATCTGCCCTCTGACTAGTATTTTTAACATGTTTTGACACTGTATCCTCTAGAGCCAGCCTCATCAGTTTACTTCTCATTTCCTGAATATAATATGCACTTTATTCCTTTCATATGTGCAGTCTCCTTTGCTTCCCTGTACTCTATCCATCTCTCAAAACACATTCCAACTTTGGAGGCAGCCTGCTGTGGGTTTTCATGGATTTTGATTAGAATTCAATTCCACCTTCATTGTTTACTAATTGGATGAGCTTAATCACGTTATTTAGCTTCTTTGAACCCATATTACCTATCTTTAATAAAATAAAGATAGTAGCTTCACTGTGTGTGTGTGTGTCAGAGAGAGAGAGAGAAAAGTATCTTATGTAATGGATCCAAGAAAGAAAAGAAGGAAGGAGGGAGAGAGGGAGGGAGAAAGGGAAGAAAGGAAGGAGGGAGAGAAAAAAGCATAGTACAGTTCCTGGCATGTAATAGTTAAAATTCCTACCCCTTCCCTAGTTGCTTTCCAAGTTGCTTTGCTGAGTAGCACTTTCTATTCTCATCCCAATCTGCGAGTAGTGTCCCAGAGCATGCTCTTGGTTGGTTGGTCAGTAAGCTTACTTAAGTAAGCAACTTTTTTTTTTTTTTTAAATTTGGCAATCTCTTCATCTGCCCTGTTTTAGTCCCACTTTCAACAACTCATCTTCAGTCTTTGCTCCCCAGTTACCAGTATCATACTCTTCTTTTCCTGCTGCCAAAAAGGCTAACAGTGAAATTCATAGCCTCTGCTCCTTGGCAGTGAATGATTCTGGGTGCCAAGTGGACCTGCATGGGTAGCCATTCACTGGAGCCAAGTGTCCAGAGCTACCACTGAAAACTCTGCCCACTCTCACATCACAGCCAATCCTGTCCCCTGCTGTCACAGTTTCCTTGGCATCCAATACACACTGCCACAGAAGGAGATGGAAGGGGGAGAAAAAGGCAAAACAGCATCATTTCCACAGTTTTCAATGCTTTTGACATGCTAAATCTATTGAAAACGTATGGATAACCAAGCATATGTTTTATTATTTTGTGCTGTGTTGGTAATGGTCTCTTTTGTAGCTCTAATAAAATTGCTACTTAATTACTAGTGATGGTGTTTATAAGTCTGGCTAGCTTGTAAAGTGAAATTGGGTATTTCTAGTGAGGTAAACTTTACGGTTTTTTGAGGAACAATTTTGCCCATCTTTTTGGTATTTAACCTTGCATATTTGCTCCGTATGGATCTTATATCAATGAGATTTTAAACTTTACTTTTTTAATTGCTTGCTGCTAGTGTAGAAGTGCAATTGAGTTCTGTACCTTGTATCCAGAAACCTTGCTAAATTAACTTACTAATTCCAGTAGTTTCTTTTGGGTTTTCTGCATATATAATTAAGTTATCTGCAAATAAGGAGAGTTTAATTCTTCATTACCTTATAATGTGTGTTTTTCTTGCTTTAGAACTCCGGCTAGGACTTCTCATACAATAGTGAGTAAAGTAGGGATAGTGAACGACGTTGTATGCTTCCCACAGTTAGAGGGCAGCTTTCAATATTTCATCAAGTGTAATATTTGCTGTATTTTTGTAGATACGTTTCTATTCTGACTTTACTAAGAGACTTTTTTTCAGAATCATGAATGGAAATAGATTATGTCCTGTCGCAAATTTGATAAGAAGTTTTTTTTTTAAAATCATGAACGGAGATATCATTTTATCAAATGTTTCTTCTCTGTCTACTAAGATAATGCTATGATTTTTCTCCTTCATTTAGTAAACTTGGTGATTTAAATTGATTGATTTTTAGTTTTTAAAACACTTACACTCCTGGAATGAGCCCAACTTGGTCATAATATATTATCTTTTTATGAGTCTTTGGATTTCTTTTGCTAATATTTTGTTTAGGATTTCTGTAATTATGTTCATGACAGAGAATTGCTTGTATTTTTCTTTTCTTGTAATGCCTCTGGCAGATTTGGGAATAAAGGTTATTGTAGCTTCTTAAAATAAGAATGTTATAGCCTTTGGCTTTATAAGAAATTGCCATGTTAATCCATTCACTCATCCACCCATCCACCCATCTGTCCATTCATTCATCCATCCACCCTTCCATCCATTCATCTATTCAACAAGTATTTATTGAAGGAAAATATAGCATAGTGGTTAAAAGTATAAACTCTAGACTGCCTACATTTGAATCTTGTTTTTAAAACTTAAATGTAACTGTATTAGTTATCTATTTCACACATTTAGCTTTGAGCAACACACGTTTATTATCTCACAGTCTGTAGGTCAGGAATTTGGGGACTGTTTAACTGGGTCCTATGCATTGGGGTCTTTCATTAGGCTGCAATAAACATGTCAAGTAAGGCTGCGATCTCATCTGTGGCTGGTTTGAGGAGGGGTCTGCTTCCAAGTGCATGTGGTTGTTGGCAGGATTCAGCTTCTTGCGGGCTGTCAGAATGAGGACCTTGATGGCTGTTGGCCAGAGTCTATGCTCAGTTTCTTGCTACGTGACCTCTCCATAGGGTGGCTTGCTCTATCAAAGTCAGAAAGGGAGCTAGTCAATAGAGAGAGTATGCTAGCAAGACAGAAGTTACAATGTTCTGTAACCTAAAGACTGATATAACATCCCATTACCTTTGCCCTACTCCATTGGTTAGAAGCCAAGGTACAGGTCCTACTCATACTCAAGGGGGGAGTTTAAACTAAGCATGAATACCATGAGGAGAAGATAATTGGAGGCCATCTTAGAGTATGTGTAGCACAGTGTGTTGGATAGAGTACTCCTTTGTACATTAATTAAAACAGCCAGAATAGTACATGGCACATAGTAAGTACTGATTTAATGTTAGCTGCTATTAATATTATTAACTGCCAGGTACTATTCAAAATGTATGGGACTTGGGACTGAATAAGAGGGAAAGAATTCCAGATTTTATGGAATTTACAGTCTAGTAGATGAAAGCATAAAATAAACATATAAATATATAACATGATTAGTAGTGGTAGTGGTACTACTATTTTATAAAAAGGTGATCAGGGCAGTTCTCATTGCTGACACTTGAGAGGAAGCCTGAAGGAAGTGAAGGAAAAAAGCCTTTTATATTTCTTAGGAATAGCAAGAGAGAAAACTTTCAGATAAGAGTATATTTACTTTAATTTACAAATACAACGCAATCTCGATCCAAATACCAACAACATTCTTCAAAGAGATGGAAAAACTAATCATTAACTTTATATGGAAAGGGAAGAAGCCCCAAATAAGTAAAGCAC
>NW_004443943.1:12814454-12850610 GCF_000243295.1 Trichechus manatus latirostris | reverse complement strand
AAAAAAAAAAAAAAAAACTTTTTGACTTAGCTGGAGATCAATAAAATTAATCAGATTTTTCCTATGGAATTAGGCGTTGGAAAAAAAAAAAAGAGTATATTTACTTTAAAGAACCACATTGGGGGAGAAAAAAAAAAAACTACATGGAGACTTGTTTTGAAAGTATATGTTGTACCTTATAAATATTCATGGTAGTTATTAATAGATGACAGTTTATTCCCAGATAGCTGGGTCCATGGATACAAAACAATATTCTGTAGAATTGTTCCAGAAAATGCACAAAATGATAAGAGGTCATGTTCAAGAGAAACAATGGAAAGACTAAACTAGGGACTGGACAGCCAAACCTGAGTGTTGCATGAGTGTTTATCATAATTTTGATTGAGTTAAATCTGGTCATGACAAAGGCTACTACAACAATCTGTTAATAAAAGCAATTGGAATCCTCCTGTTTCTTTTCTTGGCTACTCATAATTAAATTAATTAAAACATTATGATATGATCCCGAAAGCCAAATTTGTATTTTCTTCTAACCTACATTTTCATAGTACTAATCAGAATACAGATGCAATTTTTTCTTTATTCACCTAGTATTTCATAAGTGAAATATTTTTTCTGTTACCAATAACCATCAGGGTTTCCATTGTTGGTAATTGCCTGATCTTTCACTATATTGGAATGCCAAAAGTATTTGTTCTTACTCTCCTAGGCATTTTAGGTTTTTTGTTGTCATTGTTTTGTGCTATGGTAACATCAGATGATGTTAACACTTCTGAGTTGACACTTTTTTCTTCCCTTAAAATGTTTTTTGAAGAAATTCTCAAGGGTCGATTACTAGATATGCCAGGGGTCCCCAAAGCCAACCTTAGGTTCAACAATCTTCTGGAAGGACTCATAGAACTAAAGAAAGAAACTTATATTCACTGTCATGTTTTATTACAGTGAAAGGATGCAAATTAAAATCAGCAAAGGAAAAAGGCACTCTCTGACCTTTCCAGAGGTCAAACTGATACAGAGTGGCCCAGGGTTCCAAGAGAACAAAAACAGGCCTTCACCATAAACCACGTTGTTACCATAAACTATCTGGCATGGCCCAGGGCCTTAGGTATATAAAGGCACTGTTATCAGGAAGGATATTCCAAGGGCTTAGAGGTATCTCCCCAGGAGTTGGTCAAGGGCCAGTCCTTTCCTTGAAATGTGCAGGATGTGAGAACCCCAAGCCCACTGACTTTACCCTTTTCTGTGCGCTAGGTCTGACCACCAAATCAATAGATCTGAACCTTTTTTTGGAGTCTGTTTATTTCAAGCCACATTGACTAGGGTGCATTTTTTTGGTAACAACAAAAAAAATCACCTTCTCCATAGATTTTATTATTTCTAAATATATCCTTTACTCCCATACACTTAAAGTTATAATCTGTTAGCAATTTTGAAAGCCAGTATTTGTCTCTTCAACTATAAACAAAAATCTTATACTCAGTACTCTTTATGTCCATTGTATGAGCAATAGTAGTTAAGAGTAATCTGAAACCTATTTGTTCTGTAACTTGCTAGTTGTGTGGCCTTCTACCAAGTATATACCTACTCAGTTTCTCAGTTTCCTTGTCTGGAAAATGGGGATGTTATCCGTTTCAGTTAATCTAGCTAAACACTATGCAAAGTGGTAATATAGTACCTGGTTAGGGTTAGGGGCTCAATAAATGTTAGCTATTATTATTATAGCATGTTTTCCTGGGTTGTTGGTTGAATCAGATCTGGTTGAATGAAAACTGGTAGAGATAGGTGTTTGCTTGAAACTTTATCAGCAGCTACCTGTAGCCTGGAGTCGGCTAGCACTTCGGAAAGACAGTGTGGCAGAATACAAGTCATAAGCCAGATACCATGGGCAAAATCTGACCCATGGCTAAATGTGTTTATCTCACATGGTATTATTTTCTTTTTTAATTAGTCGCTAATATTTAAAATTTTTAAAATTTCATATAAAATCCTGATTTGTGGCCTCTCTTAAAAAATTGGAAGGTAAAGCAAAACCATGCTTCTTTGCTTATTACAGCCATGTGCTGGAGCAGAATACCAATTTCTTTCATTAGAAACTCACAGCTGTTGAGTCGATTCTGACTCATAGCGACCCTGTAGGACAGAGTAGAACTGCCCCATAGGGTTTCCAAGGCTGTAATCATTACAGAAGTAGACTGCTACATCTTTCTCCTGCAGAGCCACTGGGTGCGTTTGAACCATTGACCTTTTGGTTAGCAGCCAAGCACGTTAACCACTGTGCCACCAGGGCTCCTCCTTTCATTAGAAGAGGTACTAAAAAGGGCTGCATGTTATGCAAGTGCAATGCTACTTCCCCTTCACTCCCTGTTATTTATGCTTGCCTGATTTACTCATCCTGGCTTCTATATCATTTGAATTTGCTCCACAAGCACAGTGATGGACATCTTGGCCTCTGATAGGTCGAGGGACCTAGGTTAGCATCTTTGCTCTGAACTTGTCACTAATTGAAATCCAAGTTATCTGATTGATAACTTACATCATTAGACAATGCTGAGCATCGAGTGACAGAGTACATTTCTTATCAAGCTCCAGGATATCTCATTATGAGAGATGCTCACTTTGCTTTAGCCTTAGTCTTCAGATAATACTTTCCTCTGCTCTGTAAGAAGTGTAAATTGAGAGACAAGGAATAGTAGAACATCCAAAATGCTGCTGCAAACAGTCTTTGGACTCTTTTTGCAGACTGAAAATGGTCACTTTGAAACAGTGGGGAATCCATACCGATAGCGCTGAGCTCCTATTTTTATGCCAGGGAGAAATTTTGAAGCCATTACTCCATGTTCTCCAGTTTTAAAATGCGTGATTCATACACAACACAGATTGGAAATGGCAGAGAGATTGATCTTATGAAAGAGATGTACAGTTTTTTCCTCAGAAGTAGCTGATCATCTAGTTACAGGAAAGGCTGATAGACAAGAGCTAATTGGCTCTTTCAGGCTTTTGAGAGCTAGTCTTCAGATTCCCATTGAGGACAGTTATTTTTCCTTGTTCCCATGTTGTAATTGATAGAGGAGGGGACTCTTGTACATTCACATGAAATCTTCAAACTCCATGCATATATCCTGGGGGCTAATGTTGAAAGTGGTATGTAGTTGGTTCTTCATTAAATTTGGTATTGCTAGCAGAGCCAGTGAAGAGCTCGGCTGCTTACCAAAAGGTCAGTAGTTCAAATCCACTATGCTCCTTGGAAACCCTATGAGGCAGTTCTACTCTGTCCTATAGGGTTGCTATGAGTCGAAATCAACTTGATGGCAAAGGATTTCGTTGTTTTTTGTTTTTTTTTTGGTAGCTGAGCCAAAATTTAATGAAGAACCTGGTGGTGCAGTGGTTAAAGTGCTCGGCTGCTAACCGAAATGTTGGCAGTTGGAACCTACCAGCCATTTGCAGAAAAAAGATGTGGCCGTTGGCTTCCGTAAAGATTTACAGCCTTGGAAACCCTATGGGGGCAGTTTTACTCTGTCCTATAAGGTCCCTATGAGTTGGAATCAGCTTAATAGCAGTGAGGTTTTTGTAGCGGAGCTGAGTGGACAGAAAAGCACAGTAATGAAGAGCTTGGGCTCTGAAGTCCAATAGACCTGAGTTTGAATCCTGGCACTGCTGCCTATGACCTGTGTGACCCATGGTAATTTATTTAAATTCTCTATGACTCAATTTTCTCATCTGTACAATAGGATAAACTTAGCAAATTCATATTAAATGCTTAGAATATAAACAAACAGTAAGTTGTGTTGACTATGGTTTTTCCTCTGTATTTATTCAATATGATGAGTACTTTCTATACAGTGGTAAACAGAAATCACATAGTTCTTTCCCTCATGGTCCTAAGAGTCTAGTAGGGTTTGTGCTGGCCTAATATATTTTTGTCTAATAGCACAGCCATCGAGAACTCAACTGTCTGGGAATAAACTTCTGCCCTACCACTTACTCTTGACATAAGAAACCTTGCTAAATTGTTGCTCAGTTTCCTTATTTATTAAATGGGAGTAATAATATATACTTTATAGTGGCTGGCACAGAATAATCACAATAGCATTAATAATGATATACAGGAGGAGTATAGCTAAGATTTATCGTATGTATTCCATTTATCATTAAATTACATTGCATGCAGTTGACATTTATTAATGTTCTAAATTTTGTATATGTTAACTTATTTAAACCTCACAGTCAACTGTAAGGTGCTTTCCATTATTAGTACCGTTTTGCTGATAAGGAAACTAAGGCCTAAGAAGCAGTAACACTAAGGAGATGTTGTTGTTTTGTTGTTACCATTAATAAAATGAACATGTTTCTGTTTCATTATAATTATGATCATATGATTGTTGTGAATTCCTTCTTAGTAACCATTATGTCTGTATACCTTATCTGGCTTTCTGTTGATGGACGCTTTAGCTATTACTGTGACATGCACATGAAGAGCAAGTTTTGAAACTCTTCACATTTTACATGAGAGTCTGTCTGCCTGTTTGGGTTAGCACTGAAATAAATTTTACATCCTTCTCTTCACTGGACAGATTTAACTGAAGAGTTGAGAGAGTAAGGCTGTCAGGCTAACCCTTGAGACATGGAGTAAGATTTTTGGACAGCACACATTGGCAGGTGGAGGGGAGACTAGATGAGGTGAATATTTTCAACCTGTTGAATCTCTGATCCATGTGCCCAAAGTATACCTGTGAAGAAGAGCACAAGTGACAGCGAACTAGGCTAAAATAAGTGAACTGAGATAGGTTCTGCATAGACTGAGACTGACATGCGGGACGTGATATTCAAACCACAGAGAAACTGTGCTGTTCCCACTACCTGGCTCATTCTGTATGATCAGCACCACTTTCTCAGTGAGGCCCTCCCTGTCTGTACTGTTTATAACTACAACACCGCTCTCCACCATCAAACACTGCCTTCCCTGCTTTATTTTCCTACATTGCACTTACCGCTATCCACAAACTATCCATTTTATTTATTTATCAACTTCTCCCACCAGTGGGTGCTGGAGTCTGCTTGTATGTTTTCTGAGAGCTGATTGTTAAATATTCAGGTATTTTGCAAGCTGGTTGTTAAATTGGCCATGGTGGAAGTATTTACACTATGAAATTGACCATTGCTATAAAGATGGGCTTTAGTTTTCAAGAAAGTTTACCAGCACACTACTGCTTACAATTAAAATGTAAGCTCTATGAGAGAAGAAATGTTTGTCTGTTTTTCTCACTACTGTATCATCAGTAACTGGAAGGGTGTCTTGCACGTAGTATTTAAAAAGTGTTTATTGGAAGAAACAAGAAATGAGTATTTGATGAACAAGTGAGTGAGTGAACAAATGAACAAACAAAAGCAAGTTAGTGAATGCCCCTCACAATGAGACTTGCCATCATAGCTGCTTTTCTTGGTACAGTGGTCTAGAGATTCTCAGTGTGGGCATGGAGAGCTGAGTTGCTAAGTGAATTTTATTAGATCCCATGGTAGAAATGAGTCATGGGACTTTAAGGAGACTAAGTCTAGAGTTGTGAGTTTCTCTCTTCTTACCTACAGTCTTTGGCCTTGAGCCAATTAAAATTTTTCTAGTTAGGTTTAGTAAATCAAGCTTCTCATTGCTTAGTCGCTAAAATGGGAAAGATTGAGAAGTATGTAAACAGAAACCTGAAAAAAAAACAAAACAAAACATTGTGTGCACCATGGGGAAGTTAAAACAATTTGACTTCAGAACTTGCCTTCTCTTCTCCAGCCCAGATTTATATTTACAAGGTACTGTAAAGAAGAGTGATACCTAATTTTGTAGTCTGATTGTTTATAATTTCATTACATGTAAGTTCTATCATTCAATACTGTTGATTGCTGAGGATTGAATTATCTTGTGTCACGAACTCTGAGTTTGCCTTAATGCACTTCTCTTTCTGGAAGGAGGCTAGACATTCAGAAAGAAAGCAAATAGTCAAGGTTAAATATAGACTTCTTAAAGTATGTCAAGAAGTTTTAATTGTTGGTTTGTTTTGTTTTCCTCTGAATTTGCTCATTAGTTTTTTTGATACTTTTTGATGTTAGAATGGGTAATTAGATTTGAAATGCCGTCATTTGCTTGGCATGAGCTTAGGAAAAAAATGGGACTGAGTCTGTAAGGACTTGAGTTTGAGAGGGAAAATATTCCAAATTTAAAAGATTATGAAATACATTGAAAAAAGAGAAATTGGAAATATTTAATAACTTCTTAGAATAGAAGCAATTCTTAACATTTAGAAAAGGTAACATAAGAACAGTGAAAAGGAAATATGTCCTTAGGCATCAGTAGTACCTGTATGAAATCTGGTAGTGAATATTAAAGTATAGTTGAAGACATAAATCCAGTGATTAAACCCCACCTGTGATTAAACAAAGTTGGAATTTCTTAGGGCTGTCTTTAACTTGGTGAAGTTATGGAGGATGATAATGCCATTCTATATTAAGCCCCTTGGGGCCATTATTAGAGTAAAAATAGCTTCCATTTTATTTATATTTAATATGTGCTCAAACCCATGAACCTGTTGCTGTCAAGTCAATTCCGACTCACAGCAGCACAGTAGGACAAAGTAGAACTGCCCCATAGGGTTTCCAAGGTATAGCTGGTGGATTCAAACTGTTGACCTTTTGGTTAGCAGCCAAGCTCTTAACCACTGTGCCACCAGGGCTCCATATGTCTTTTACCCTTGGCTAAATACTTTATAAGCATCTCGTTTTGACCGTAAACAATACTGTGAGGTAGGTACATGAATCAGTTAAGACGCTTTTGGTAGCAAGTGTCAAAATGCCAACTTAAAGTAGCTAGAATAGTAAGGAAATAAATTAGATTACGAATTTAATAGTTCACTGATAAGGCGGACTTCAGGTGAGGGGAGATCAGGGCTGTGACTCTGTTTTTATACACTCTGTTTTCAGCTATGTCTTCCTCCATGTGTCAACTTTGCCTTCCTGTTTTGCTCAAAATTGACTGCCAGGTGAATCTAGGGCACCATGCTTCATAGTTCTCATCCAGTGGGAGAGGAGGAGAATCCAAGTATGGGATACAAGTCCTATGGGATACAAGTCCTTCCCTTAAGTATGTTTAGGTAAATTCAGATCATATGCCCACACCTGGACCAAAAATCTTCTCCAGAGGGAATGCCTTGCTCTGTTTTATAGTCCTGTGTTTCTGAATCAACTCACTGGCAGAGGAGATGGACTGATAATAATTGTCCCACCAATCAAGTTCTAATCCTATAGCCAGAGATTTGGGTCGGCTTCCCCTGTCCCATAGCCGTGGGAAGGGGGCAAGAGAGAAGATACCTGAACAGCATCAGGGTCCCATTCGAAAGGGCAGAATGGACTGAATAGACAATAGACAGTGAAATACTATTGTGAAATTATTATACTGAGTTTACAGATAGGGAAACTGTGAAGCCAAGAAGTTCATCAGCTTGTTCAAAGTCAGGCATATAGAAGATGGATGAGGAGGAGGAGAAGGAAGAAGTAAAAAGGGAGAAGGAATAGGAGGAGAATGTGAAGAACTCTTACACAGCATTTAACTATGTGGTTTCAAGGGTTAACAGGTTTGGCTCTGAACCAAAAGGTTAGAAGTTTAAGTCCACCTAGAGGCATCTTGGAGGAAATGCCTGGTGCTCTACTTCAGAAAAATCAGCTGTTGAAAACCTACAGAGCACAGTTCTACTCTGATAAATGGGTCACCATGAGTTGACGTCAACTCGATGGCAACTTTTTTTTTTTTTTTTTAATGTGTCAAGGCACTGTTATAGGATATATAGTACTTTATCTGTAATAACTTAATTTTTACAACAACTCTGTGAAGTAGGTTCTGTCATTAAGGCTGCAACTTTACAGTTGAGGAATCAGAGGCACACAGAAGTGAAGTACCTGCCCAAGATCACACACCACAACCATTGGAGCTGGGATTGGACGCAAAAAATCAGGTAGCTCTGGAATCCACGGTCTTAACCACTCTGCAGTAGTGTCTCTGGATTTTCTGGGGTTTCTGACATCAAAGCTCCTGGTTTAACCATGAGACAAACTGCTAGCCTCTTAGGGTATTTGTTCTTGTGGAACTAATACCTTCCTTTCTGGCCTCAGCAATTCCACAGCTTGCCTTGACTTGAAATGGCCCTTCTACCCACTATTTGCTGATGAATTTTTCTGTTACTACCAGCTATGTATCATCAAATGAGAGTGTAAGTTCTGTGGATTGTCTTGAATTCCTTGGCCTTCATAAAAGGTTGCTTGTATTTCTTTGTTTATTCCACTCTCTCACCTAATCCTTACCCTATGTTGATTAAGCAAAGAGCAGTAAAGGTTAAGAGAGTGATGACTTGTAAATGAGGTACATTAACAAAAGGAGAAAAAAGCACCACCTGAAAGACTTCATTCTGTTTGATCAAGACATCAGTATAAACGTTCAATGAATTCTCTTTGAAAATATTTTTCATTTTTGTTTTATCATCCTTCTTCAAAGAATAGGGAAGGGAATGAGGAACTCTACTTCAGAAGCAGAGCTGAGACTGAGGCAGAGCCCACCTCATAGAGCAATCTGAATTTAGAATTAGACCTTTTACTTTAGCATGCTAAATATGTATCAGTTTGGTCAGCTAAGTGTATAAGTACTGAGTTGACAAAAACAAGTAAGTTGTAAGCTTTAATTTATCTTCTGGGGTGTTAAAAGAAATCATGTCCGAAAGCCCTGGCATATTCTCAGCACATATGACAGAGACTAAGGTATTCAGGCATTCTGGCGTGGTAGATTTAGACTTAAGAGGTCTGTTCTTCAGTCCTGGCTCCATCTTTTGCAGCTGTGTGAACTTTCTGGATCTCAGTTTGCTTTGTTGTGAAATGTTTTTGTTGTGCTCCATCTAGACATTTATTACTATTCAAAATTGTTCTACCTCTAAAATCCTGATGCTTTAAAACCTCACCCACCCACTGGCTCACTCTCGCCCAAATATGTTTTGACAATTGTTAATCCCTCCACTCCTCCACCTGGTCCTTTCCTCTCAGTCTATTATTAGACTTTTCTTGGCGTCTCTTCTTTTCCTACCCAACCTCCACTCTCAGCAGCACCCTCATTGCCGTTTTTACTTTCCTACTTAGACTGTCTTTGAAGGCAGTGGTTGTAACTCATATTTCTCTGGCATCCCAACAGCTCTTAGAATGATGCCAGCTACAATGAAATACCTGTTGAATGACATTGAAGATGATAGACTGGTGAATTAAAATATTTTATCTAACACTATTGCATTCTCATAAGTTTGTACGACTTGCTTTATTAAAAACAAAAACAAAACGAAGCGAAGCGAACAAATGAACCAAAAGAGCATAATCCTCTTTTAAAGTAAATATCATAAGTAAAGGGTTATCTCTTGAATCCTGTTGTTGATTTTGGCCAAGGTTTTTTATAAAGCTGTTCTAATGGATGTTTTTATTAGTGCGTAGGAAAGTTATTAATAAAAACACAGGAGTGCTTAAAATGAATGCCCTAACGGCCTTGTGAAATGGCTTTGACTGGATAATAGATTATGTGTTATCAGGATAAAAGTAATGCTGCTCTGACAGAAGAGTAAGTACTCTAGATGTCAACATCATATTTGGAGATGACTAGGGTATTAAAACATCCATAGAATATATATCTTCCTACTTAACAGTTTCAATCCTTATAATAATAAAGGCAGAGAAAAATAGAAATCAGAGCCTGAGCTCCATTAAAAATGGTTGCAGTGCATATATTAAGGAAAATTGAGTGAGTAATTCATTTATCTATTATACAAATATAGGTATGTAAGCAATTTTTGGCTAATCCTTACAGGTGAATGGATGTGTACCCATAATAGCCCATTTTGTACTTGTGATGGACCAAATATGTTCTTAGCCCTTTCTGGGTCAGGTTAAGAGAGGACAGATGTGAATGGGCTCAAATTCTAACCTAGACCTCGATCATCCTCAGAATTGGACCTCTTGATGGACTCTTAGATTGGCTTTGGGTTTTTGAATCTAAACCAATCCTCATGGAATTGACCCCAAACAAATTAGTCCTTAAAAATAGGACATCATTCTTGGTGTCACTGTGGTGTTTGCAGTTACTTAAACCCTGACACACTCACCTGATAGTTTAAAACTCAGAAAGGCTCTTCATTTCTTGTACCATGTTTCTTTTTTAGTTGATGTCTCCTAAAGTGAAAAGGAGTAAAGGAAAAAAAGAAGCCTTAGGAGCTCTTGTCTCTTCTTCCTTTTTTTTCTCACCCTCCCTTGCCCACCCTCATTCTACTAATAGGTGCCTTTCAAGTGGATACATATGAAAGAGGTTTCATTGAAATTTAACAACTTAGAAATCTTCACCTTCAAGAGTAGAACAAATAATGAGTTAATTTTCTCATTGCTTTAAGTCAGAGCAAAAAAGAGTATTCCTGCTGGTAACGAAAGTTAAATTTACTACTACAGAGAAGTATATATAGACTCTCTGTGTTCTTGAAAATTATATGGTATAAGTTAAAGGAAAGTTAGACCTCCTCTTGCAGGAGAATGTTTCCTCTTGTTTCATTATTCAGCTGTTTCAACCCTTCAGATTCTATGGTGAACTGAGAGCAACAAAATACTGTTTACAGTCCTCTTGTGCTAGGAAAAAGCCGCTTACCACTTTTGAAAATCTGAGACTTGTATTAATAAGAGCATGACTGTTTTTATAGCACTCGTGTATTCTTATAGTAAATCAGTTGGTGGAAGTACAGTAAGAGCTGCAAAAGAAAATATACAACTCTTTGTGTTGGAAATAAAAACTTGATTAGTCAGTACCTGGGAAGAATAATGCTACAATGTTCCTGCTTTGGAATTTTCTTGCTGTCATGCCTACCTATTAATCCGTTTCCTAAGACCTAGAAGAAAAGAAAAGAAAAAAAAAAAAAAAGCATTGTGATTTATGAATAGAATGATGATCTGGAGTCACTCACCCTTCAAGCTAATGATAAAAGCCATTGTTTATTGAGAATATACTGTTTACCTGGTTAAAAAAAAAAATTACTGTCGAGTTGATTCCAACTCATAGTGATGCTATAGGACAGAGTAGAACTGCCCCCATAGGGTTTCCAAGGCTGTAATCCTTATGGAAGCAAACTGTCACATCTTTCTCCTGTGAAGCAGCTGGTAGGCTTGAACCGCCAACCTTTCAGTTAGCAGCTGAGCGCTTAACCTTGTGCAACCAGGGCTGTTATTTACATGGTAAATAGTATATATTGCTTAATATGACTCTTTCAAAAGTCCTGTGAGGGTGCTTTTACGGTTTTAGTAATTTTACAAATGAACCTGAAGTTAATAGCAGTCAGCTAACTGGCCAGAAGTTCCATGCAGTGCCAATCAATGACTGAGCAGGAACTTGAATCCGTGTCTATCTGCAAGGCCAGCTTCATGGGCATGCGACCTGTGTAATCCCACTGAGCCCCATGCTTAGAAGGGCCCCACACTTGAATTAATGTTCTCTCACCATACTGAAAGTCATGATAATTTTTAAATGAGGGGCCCCCATTTCCATTTTGCACTGGGCTCTGAAAAT
Organism: Trichechus manatus latirostris; assembly: GCF_000243295.1. Taxonomy (NCBI): domain Eukaryota; kingdom Metazoa; phylum Chordata; class Mammalia; order Sirenia; family Trichechidae; genus Trichechus; species Trichechus manatus. The sequence goes on along the minus strand of NW_004443943.1, from coordinate 12,839,005 downwards.
TATGTCATTGGTCCTGTCTGTCTAGATCTAAAGCTCATATTCCTTCCACTCTATCACACGTCTCCCAGGGATGAATCCTGCCTTGCAAAAGCAATCCCGGCAGAAATAGTTACTACCAGTTCACTACCAGCCCAATGATGCACGCTTGGTCTGACCCACATAGGCAGATCTGATGACTGAATTGATTGCTAGACTGAAACTTGGACGTGACAAATACCCAGAAGGCCAGTTTTTAGCTCTCTGGCTGCTTAAGTGCCAGATGGGAATCCCTGTGTGGTGCAAGTGTTTCACGTGCTAGGCTGCTAACCAAAAGGTTGGCAGTTTGAATCCATCAAGAGATGTATTGGAAGAAAGGTCTGGTGATCTACTTTTAAAAAATCAGCCATTGAGGACCCTAGGGAGCACAGTTCTACTCTTGACACACAGAAGGTCTCCTTGAGAGACAATCGACTCCACAGGAACTGGGTTTTAAGTGCCAGATATCAGTATACAAACTTACTTCATGTATTTTACTAACATCCTTTGGTTTTTTCACTTCTTCAAAACATATTAAATTGTATTTTTATTTCTACCTATGGAGGCATTTTTCTTCTTATCCATCATATTCTGTTTCATTCTATTTTGGACTTAACCTAAAATGCATTGTTTTTCTCAATGTGATTGTTACTACTGAGATATTTTATTATTAGTAATGCACATTTATTTAGTGTTAGATGTATGGTTTTAAGCCATTTTTCTACTACATCAAATTCTTTACAATGTAAATTAAGAATTTTAGCTTTGAAGTCGGGATTGACTAATACAACAGTATTTTCGTTTTCTCATTTATTTTTTATCTTAAAACATTAAGACATAATTTTTCTAATTTAAGAGTTGAGGAAATGGTGTTGGTGTATTTTTGAAATTCAGTTTTATCAAACTCAGAAATAATTTTTGTTTCAAGCCATGGTGAAGACAGTTACCAAAAGTGTTTTGAATTATGTCAGATCTTTTTATTAACAATCCATATCACCCCTTTTATTTTGAAATTTCCTCTATTAACAATCACATATTACCAGAACTTTGAAAACTGTTAGAAATTATCTGACCCAGCCTCCTAATTTTACAGGTGAGAAAGCTGAGGTTCAGCGAGTGTGTGTGACCTGTTCAAGGCTGCACAGCCAAATAGTGACGGTACAAAGTCCCATTCTTTTATTACACCGCACAAATCTCTTTGTTGCCTAAAATTACTAAGATTTCTTTTTTTTAATTTTCTGCCCATGATAAATATTTATACAGCCTTGAGCCTCAAGTTGAAGTTTAGCTTACTGAGGCCCTATAAATATGAAAATTAGAACTCCTGAGGGAATTGTTAGATTTTTTTCAGTAAAAGAGCAACAGTGCTTTTGAAACGCCCAGCGTCGCGTCAGAAAAAAGTCCCCTCTTCCAATTAAATTCTCTTAACAAATAACACTGTCTCTGTATTATTTTGGTAATTTTATAACCCTATAATATATTTTAGAAAAACAAATTACGTAGCAAAAGGTGTCAGTAAACTCATGTCAAATCAAGTACACTGTGGTAATAATAGTAGTGAAGTCTGGTGCTGGAAAAAAGAATACAAGCAAGGTAGCCCAGTGGAAAGGAACATTTTTTTCTCACCAGTGTGCTGATTTTTTGGTTGACTGGGAAAAAACTGGAATACATTTGCAGTAAAGCCGAGTTGTAAATACTGTGCCATTGACCACTGCTGTGATGAGGATCCTTAGAAACCTGGAATTTGATTCCAAGCTGCTGTATTATTAATATGAAAATATTTTTCCTCTTAAATGTATCCATCTACATTATTCTTCAGGGATGTTGTATAATTGTACTGACTTAAGATAGCCAGTTGGAGACTTTTGCAGGATAAGCTGCCTCTAATGTGGTTTGGAAACAGAATTTTGATTCAGTATTTCTTAAGGAAGTACCAGTACAGAATCTTCCTTAAAAACATCCTCCTTTCCTGTTTTTCGTTACTAATTTGCTTATCATTTATTGATTCACTTTCATTATGCAAGAAACCTTTTAATCTTCTGCGAAGACATTACCTATAATGGAATAACTTCTCTTCTTTACCCAGCAGCCTCTCCCCTCAGAATAAAAACTGCCAATTCCAGTTAGGAAAGGAGCCTCACAGGTATGGAACTGAGATGTAAGATTCAAACACTGGTCGCCCATCACATTCCTCATAGTACCAAGTCATTTTTCTTAACTAAATTTCATCTTGGTGAATCACCCCTAACATGGCACAAGTACCGCAGCTATCCAGCTCCCTCAGTGCTGCTGGTCAACTGGTAGGAGGCAGCCCAGGGTAGACAGACAGCTATAGGAGTGAACTTTCATTCGGCTACTTGCTGGGTGTCTTCTGAGACCTTGGCCAAGTGAGTTAACCTCACTGTGCTTCAGTGACTTCTTTGAAATGGAGACAATGATACTAGATTAGCTCATGAGTTATTTCTCATATATAGATGGGTTATTGGATGATAAATAAAATGACATGGGAACAAGGTAATTCTAGAACTAAGACTCATCACTTTCAATGATCTTCCTTTCTGCCAGCATTCCAATCTGGCAGCTGTATATCTTACTTAGAAAGGGGGACAAAGGACTCACAGCAGGTTACTTTGACGTTGTCAAAAGTTTGGAATTGCCATCTGCAGAGATGTATGTCCATGGAACTGAATGAACTGTAGTCTGATGATCATATATGAAATCTGGCAGAAATTCATCCTTACCTAATTACTGGATTTTAGCCTGCGCCAAAATGTGTTTGGTGATCAGGGGTATTTGTGGTCAAGATGTTCAGTTGGCTGAAGATTAATCAAAGTGCTTCAAAACAATACATACACACTTCAGTTGTTAGTGCAGCATTAAGGCAGAACCATGTAGAACACATTCTAAGTGTAGAACCCCATGGAAATTCCACCAAAGCACACATCATGACTTTATATCTAAAGTGACTCAGTGGAACCATTCATTTGGTTGAGGCTCTTGGCTGGACCACATCTTGGCCTCAGCTTCTCCAACTGGTTCACATTCCTGGAAGCTGCAATCTACTTAAATACATAGATACACGCATTCAAGACATGGATGTGCTCATAGGTGCTTTGAAACTTGTTTTAAGGTGGTAGCAAACATGTTTATATACAACTTAACTTTCATGTTATAAAAAAGAATCTCAGTTAACCAGTCCCTTTCTGGGAAAGGTCATTGCAGGGACCTTAGTATTGACTTCCTAGGATAGATGTGAAGATTATATAAGTTAATGTGTACATGTATGTATCATTGAGATAGTGCATGATACTTAGGCAATCAATAATTCCCTTCTTCCCTTATCATTACATTAGTATACCTAAAGCCCACCATGATATTTCATTTCTTAAGGTGAGGTGAGGGTTCTTTGTTATGATAACAGATAAGACCAACTGAAGAGAGGAAGATTTCACATTTATTCAGAACTTGATGTTTACCAGGCATTGCAGAACCCTGGTGGCACAATGGTTAATCCTTTTATGGATGAATTATTAGTATATATATTTCTTAATTTTTTTGGTGATGCCCTGTTTTTTCACTGATGGGGAATGGATGCTGAATCATTGTTTGCTGGTAGTTTTTTATTATTTGAAAAAATGAGGTGCCCATTACAAGTGGGCTGTATCGCTACCATGTTCCATGAAGTACATCACAAACATGGTACTTATCAATACCATGGCCCAGGAAGTGTATAACACTTCCTGGTTACACTTCAGCATGAACTATCTTACTCAACTTTCCAAGAATACAAACAAAATAATAAACTTGCTGCACATAATTGTTATCAGTTTGATTTAGAATAGGCGATATTGGTACCATGTTCCATGAAGCACATCACACACACAGTACGTATAGGTACCATGGCCCAGGAAGAGCATCACAAACTGTTTTCACCCCCAAAATCACTCACTCACTTGAATATTTCTGAATGCCGGTAACTGAACCTTCCAGGTAACACAAAGGAAATAGTAAACATACTTGCAAGCCTTATCTCCCTGTACAGAAGCCAAAAGACACAAAAGTTTCACGCAATCACTCCTCCAGGAAGCATCCCATCATATGAATGGCTCTCAACACTCAAATATGGCACAGACCAAGTTCCTTGTTTTTTAGAAGTTTTACCAGTATGTGCCACGATGCCAAAACATACTAAAGTGGCTCAAATGCCTACCAGTACACCTCAAGGGGCAGAAAAATTGAGTGGTAAGTTTATCTACCTGTAACTCTTAAAGAATTAGGCACTGGGCTGCTAACCAAAAAGTCGTCAGTCTGAACCCACCAGCTGCTCGCTCTGCAGAAAAGATGTGGTAGTCTGCTTCCGTAAAAATTACAGCCTTGGAAACCCTATGGGGCAGTTCTGCTCTGTCCTATAAGGTCGCTGTGAGTTGGAAGTGACTTGATGGCAAGGGGATCTTAAAAATCTTAAAGCTTTAGTTTTTAATGGGTGGTGATTTTGTCTCCCCCCGCACCCCCAAGGGAACATTTGACAATATCTGTAGGTATTTTTGATTGTCACTGCTGGCATCCAGTGGTAGTTGACTCCATGTCAGCAGGGAGCTCAGCTTGGGTAGCCTACTGGAACACCTACCTGTGGTCTCTACTTGTGACTTGGGCTTCTCACAGCATGGCAGCTGGCCTCCAAGAAGGAGTGCCCCAAGAGCAAATGTTTCAAGACGGGGGAATTAAAATCTTACAGTTCTTTTCAAGGCAAGGCCTGGAAATGATGCAGCAGCACTACTACTGTATTTCGTTGGCTAACCAGCCACAGGAGTAGCCCGGAATTAAGAGAAGGGGAAATAAACTCCAACTCCCAGTGGGAGGAGTGACAAAGAATTAGCAGCCATCTTTAACCTACCACAGTAGATGCTCGGTCTTCATTATCTTAATTTACCCTATCTTAGGCCATGGAGTTGGATAGCATGGGTCTCAAGTTCATTTGAAGTGTGATGTAAGAGTCTCTAGCACTTTTCTTTCTACACATTGTAGATGTTCAGTAAAGATTCCTTGCTCATTCTTTACATTTATCAATGTGTTTAATCCTCACAACAATGGTGCAAGGTAGAGGAAGAAATTGAGGCATAGAGAGGTGGAGTAAATTGCCCTAGGGAAACAGTAAGTGTCAAGGAAGGGTTTGAACCCAGGAGGTCTTGCTCCAGGATCCTTTTCTTAAGCATTATTTGACTGCCTTTCCCAATAGTGGTTGTCATATACTTGTGATTTACACCCACAGATTCTTAAATATGTTCATCTATTTAAAAGTTGTCCATTTCTTTTGAAAATAATCCCCATTTTTATAATTTCAGCTTTTCAATATTTGTATGTCATGTTTACAAAATTTGTTTTATAATGCCCTGAATGCTTGTGGGTAGTTATTCCATTTAGGGATGGGGTCCTGTTTTAAAGATGTATGCAGTATAGAGTTGGAATGAGAGGGCAATAAAGAACAAAGGTACTCCAGAGACCACAGCCCCTTTCCATCTCTCTCACAGGCTTCATGGCTTCTGATTAAACCATCCCTCCCACTCTCTACAATGAGGCATTATTGGTAATTTAGTGGTAGAATCTTGCCTTCCATGAGGGAGATCTGGGTTTGATTTCTGGCCAGTGTACCTCATGCACAGTTACTGCCTATCTGGCAGTGGAGACTTGAGTATTGCTGTGATACTGAACAGGTTTCAGCAAGCTCTCAGACTAAGACAGACTAGAAAGAAGGGCCTGGTGATCTATTTCCAAAAATCAGCCGAAGAAAATCCTATGGATCACAGTGGTCCGACTTGCAACTGATCATGGGGTTGGTGTAGGACTGGGTAGTGTTTTGTTCTTTTGTGCATGAGGTCACTGTGAGTCTACAAATCTGTTTCTTTGTAACTTCAGCTTCCATGTGATCCATCAAAGCTGCCACAATCCCTCTCCACGTAGTGAGCTTTTACATTCAGTTCTCAATGTGCAACACTCCGTTGTTTAGGTTTTTTCTTAGAGCAGGTTCCTGAGGAAAAAAATCTAATTGGTTCTGTCATTATTTTGAGCCATGCCACATTAGAGATCACTGGTTAATCTATGTGCTGACTGTCCTGTCCTTAGTTCCCATGCCTGCCTTGGTCCAAAGAATCATACCTAAAAATAATGACAGGGCTGGGTTTCTTCATCCAAGGAGAGCTGTCTATGTAGCAAAAGCCCTGGACAGGGCAGTTTTTCTTTAAAGGTGCTGTGGGTAGGCTGACAATAACTAAAAAACTGTAATGAGGTATGATTTAAAAAGGTAAAATTTATCAAGTAAGCAGAAAATGGAAGCGGGGAGGGGAACAGAATGGCCAAGTGGATTTAACTTTTTGGCATTGGAAGAGAGAGATCTTCGAGGCATAATAACCCCAGCAGCTGGGCTGCATTTTTACCCACTGTTACTGCGTTGGTGGGTCTGAGCCACCTGCCTCAGAAGCCAATACTGAGATGGGAGTGAGGTGAGCAGCAAGAGTATTTTATTGTGTATCGATACACAGGAGACAGAGAGGAATGAGCTCCTCCAAAAGACCTGTGTCCCCTTTGGAAACTTGCTGACAGTTTTTATATGGACAAGATTATAGTTCTTTTTACAGTGGTTTCATTCTGCACCTGGCAATCCTTGAAGGTCCTCTTGCCCTGTTGTCATGTCGCAGATGAGTTACTCTGCCCTCCAAGGTCATTCTGCCTCTAAAGGAGAAACTTAGTTAAACTTCAAAGTCATGGGAAAGCAAGAGGGGGGATAGGGGGAAAACAAATTAAAATCATAGGAGCATGCAAAAGTGAACTGCAAGCTAGGCATTAACAGTACCACAATACCTAGGAAGCTAGTCCTATACTGCTGGCAATAAACAACAAATGTGAAATTTCTACGCAGCCCCTTTCACCATTAGGGAGAAAGAAGGGTATTGAGATGTGAGCAAAGGTATTGACCGTATTCTGCTAAGTACTGCTGTGACTGACATGATACTAGGTTGAAAGTAAAGCTAGATAACTCTTCAAGTATGGAAACTGTGGTATAGGAGAAATCTCGTCTGTGCTACGGAGGTGTACAAAAAAAAAAATAAAAAACAAACCCATTGCCATCAAGTGGATTCTGACTTATAGGAACCCTATAGGACAGAGTAGAACTGCCCCATAGGGTTTCCGAGGAGAGGCTGGTGGGTTCAAACTGCCAACCTTCTGGTTAGCAGCTAAGCTCTTTAACTACCAGGGCTGTAGGCCCCCTTAATTATGCAAATCTAAGTATGTATGCAGTTCCCTCCAAGTTTTTCTCATCTAAACTATCAAGTTACTCTGCATTGCTCAAATTAAGATAACTCCAGGTGGCCAGATGCTGGCAAATTTATATGTTAAAGGATTTTTAATTTAATTTCATTAGCATGAAATTGCTAAATTATGTAAACACTTTTTGTTTTACTTTGCACAAACAAGAGATTTGGTAACAGTGTTCATCAAGGTTTGATTTTTTTCAAAAAAAGGATATTAGTTGTGTTTGATCATTTCTTTTATGGTAGTAAAAGAAAAAAGAAAAAAATTAAGACGTTTCCCCGAGAATATCACAACATGATGTTATGAACAAAAAACTGGTTTGCTTCAGAAGGAACATGACAGAACTTTAAGTGGTGTTTAGTAGCATGCGCCACGGAATCAAAACGCAGAGAGGTGAATCCAGATGTTACCATATTCTAGCTTTTCTGTAATATCTTAGGCTTTGGTGTTACACAGTTGTAAAAATGAGGAAATGGCAATGCCTTTCACATGGAATGCTGTCAGAGTGAAATAGCTAATTCATATAATATTATAATAAATAACCATTATAATATCTCCACGAATGCAGCTAACTTCAGTATATATTTAGCCAGACAATATTAGGAGTAGTTTGATTCAAGAAGGGAGTACAACAGGACCAGCACTGGGATTAAGAGAGGGAGGCACTCACCTTGGGCACAACATTTTTTGGGGCACATGAAAAAACCTCAATAAGGATAAATCACATTTTAATGTGATATTTTAAAAAATCAGTGCAAAGAAATCCATGATGAATAAAAATTTTAAACAAAGACTGGATCGTACCCTTCCTCACTCACCTGTTTCCAACAAACCTTCATGTTCAAAAACAGGCAGCTAGCCTGCAAGCCAGAGTTCGCAGATTTGATTTCTCGTCAATATTTCATTAACATTTATCCTGATTACTGAGTTGTTTGCACCTCCTTAAATTTTGTGTCCAGGTGAGTGCCTCATGCACTTGACCCTGGTCTCAGATCTGGTGTATAATTTTTAATTTTAACTCAGAAATTCAGAATTCTAGAATTCAGTTTCTAGATACAGACAAGATCTTTGAGGGCATCATGTCCAACCCTCTGGGTGGTTACAGACTCGTTCTAAGCACCTGTTTTTAATGTCCAAGATGGTGGTGGTGGTTGTTTAAGGTGCTGTTGAGTCAACTCCGACTCATAGTGACCCTATGTACAACAGAACAAAACACTACCCGATCCTGTGCCATCCTCACAATCATTGTTATGCTTAAGCCCATTGTTGCAGCCACTGTGTCAATCCATCTTGTTGAGGATCTTCCTCTTTTATGTTGACTCTCTACTTTACCAAGTATTGTTTCCTTCTCCAGGGTCTGGTCCTTCCTGACAACATGTCCAAAGTATGTGAGACAAAGTCTCACTATCCTTGCTTCTAAGAAGCATTCTGACAGGTTTGTTCATTCTTCTGGCAGTCCCTGGTATAGTCCATATTCTTCACCAACACTATAATTCAAAGGCATCAGTTCTTCTTTGGTCTTACATATTCATCGTCCAGCTTTCACATGCATATGAGACAACTGAAAATACCATGGCTTGGGTCAGGTGCACCTCAGTCCTCAAAGTGACGTTTTGCTCTTTAACACTTGAAAGAGGTCTTTTGCAGCAGATTTGCCCAATGCAATACATCCTTTGATTTCTTGACTGCTGCTTCCATGGTTATTGATTGAGGATCCAAGAAAAATGAAATCCGTGACAACTTCAGTCTTTTCTCCATTTATCATGATGTTGCTTATTGATTTTTGTTTTCTTTGTGTTGAAGTGCAATCTATACTGAAGGCTGTGGTCTTTGATGTTCATCATTAAGTGCTTTAAGTTCTCTTTGCTTTCAGCAAGCAAGATTGTATCATCTGCATATCTCAGGTTGTTAATGAGTCTTCCTCCAATACTGATGCAATGTTCATCTTAATACAGTCCAGTTTCTCAGATTATTTCCTCAGCATACAGATTGAATAAGTATAGTGAAAGGATACAACCTTGAAACACACCATTCCTGACCTTAAACCACACAGTATCCCTTTGTTCTGTTCGAATTACTGCCTCTTGATCTATGTACAGGTTCCTCATGAACACAATTAAGCGTTCTAGAATTTCCATTCTTCGCAATGTTATCCATAATTTTTTGTGATCCATACAGTCGAATGCCTTTGCATAGTCAATAAAATATAGGTAAACATTCTAGTACTCTCTGCTTTCCATTTGACATCAGCAATGATATCCCTCGTTCCGTGTCCTCTTCTGAATCCAGCTTGAATTTCTGGCAGTTCTTTGTTTATATACTGCTGCAATTGCTTTCGAATGATCTTCAGCAAAATTTTACTTGTGTGTGATATTAATGGTTGTTGTTAGGTGCCATCGAGTCAGTTCTGACTCATAGCGACCCTGTCTATGTACAACAGAACAAAATACTGCCCAGTCCTACACCATGCTCACAATTATTGTTATGCTTGGGCCCATTGTTGTAGCCACTGTGTCAGTCCACCTCATTGAAGGTTTTCCTCTTTTTCACTGACCCTCTGCTTTACCAAGCATAATGTCCTGCTGCGGGGACTGGTCCTTCTTGATAACATGTCCAAATTGTGTGAGACGAAGTCTCGCCATCCTGCCACTAAGGAGCATTCTGGCTGTACTTCTTCCAAGACAGATTTGTTCATTCTTTTGGCAGTCCATGGTATATTCAATATTCTTCACCAGCACCATAATTCAAAGGTGTCATTCTTCTTTGGTCTTCCTTTCATTGTCCAGCTTTTACATGTGTATGAAGCGATTGAAAACACCATAGCTTGGGTCAGGAGCACCTAAGTCCTTAAAGTGACATCTTTGCAAGATATTAATGATATTGTTTGATAATTTCCGCATCTTGTTGAATCACCTTTCTTTGGAATGGGGACAAATATAGATCTCTTCCAGTTGGTCAGGCAGGTAGCTTTCTTCCAAATTTCTTGGCATAGATGAGTGAGCACCTCCAGTAGTGTATCTGTTTGTTAAGACATTTCAATTGATATTCTGTCTATTCCTGGAGACTTGTTTTTTGCTAATGCCTTCATTGCAGCTTGGAGTTCTTCCTTTGGTATCATTGGTTCTTAATCATATGCTGCCTCCTGAAATGGTTGAACGTCAGCCAATTCTTTTTGGTACAGTGACTCTGTGTATTCCTTCCATCTTCCCCTTGATGCTTCCTGTGTTGTTCAATATTTTCCCTGTAGAATTCTTCAATATTGCAACTTTGGGGTTGAATTATTTCTTCAGTTCTTTCAGCTTGAGAAATACTGAGTGTGTTCTTCCCTTTTGGCTTTCTAACTCCGGACCTTTTCTCATGTCATTATAATACTTTGTCTTCTGGAGCTTCCCTTTGAAATCTTCTGCTCAGCTCTTTTATTTCATCATTTCTTCCATTCACTTTAGCTACTCTATGTTCAAGAGCAAGTTTCAGAGTCTCTTCTGACATCCATTTTGGCCTTTTTATTTCTCTTTCCTGTCTTTTTAATGACCTTTTGCTTTATTTTTATCTGATGTCATTGATGTCATTCTACAACTCACCTGGTTTTTGGTTATTAGTGTTCAATGCAGCAAATCTTTTCTTGAAATGGTCTCTAAATTCAGGTAAGATATACTCAAGGTCGTATTTTGGCTCTTGTGGACTTGCTTTAATTTTCTTCAGCTTAACTTGAACTTGCATATAAGCAATTGATGGCCTCTTTCACAGTCAGCCCCTGGCCTTGTTCTCACTGATGATATTGAGCTTCTCTGTCATCTCTTCCCACAGATGTAGTCAATTTGATTCCTGTCTATTCCATCTGGCAAGGTCCATGTGTATAGTCACCATTTATTTTGTTGAAAAAAGTATTTGCAATGAAGACATTGTTGGTTTTGCAAAATTCTATCATGCGATCTCCTGTGTCATTTCTGTCACCAGGGTGATATTTTCTAACTACTGATCTTTCTTCTTTGTTTCCAACTTTCGCATGCAAAAGTCAAAGATGGTAACTTTGTCTTAATAGCCTATGGCTGAGTAATCATACATACACATGTGGAATTGTTGACCTTTTACAGTAACTCTAAACCTCAGCGAACATGGCTCAGGAGCACTACCTTAAACAAGTTTAGATTCCCTCTCACCCAGAGGCCCTGGACTTGGCCTTTGACCCTCTGGTCTTTTAGAGGGTGCATTTACTTTTTCATTTTTGTTCATTTCTTTTGTACTTGATATTTTTGCTAACTTCCTTTGACTATTTTCAGAGAACACATTTTGACCATCCTGAAAGCAAGGAACATTTCAGGAAATTGTTTTCTTTGTTGCTGTTAAATATTGATGTGATTCTAGCAGTGGGAATGTAATTAAACTCACAGCAGTTATCAAGCTCCTTTTTATAATAAACCTTTTATCCCTTTACCTAATCTGCAACTGCCTTCCTTGTTTCTTAGGGTTAAATGGCAGGGAGCCATTTGGCTCAACCAGCTGTACCTTGGCAGAACTTACCATGAATCAGATGTCCTTTCCTCCTAGAAGGCAAAATCTGTCTCTTACTCAGGTCCACCTCACATTTTAATTCTCAGATGAGCATGTGGCTTCTGTGCCATTCTATTGGCAGCAGTTGATATATCAACCTAAATAATAGCCCTTGAATGTATAATTACTACAGCTTTTCAGCCCCCCCCCACACCCATAACCTGCTGTTTCTTAGTCCAATCTGTGCATCTCTAAGTTAAAATGTCCACACAAAGGAGGAATAACCCCCTTAAGGAACTGAAGAGCAAAATAATCTATTCCTAGTCAAAAAGTGGACTAGAGAATGACCATGTCAAAACTTCAGCCTTTGAGATCCAGCTGGATCATTGGTTGTCCCCAGAATGGCATGCTATTTATCAGTTGGAAATTCATCGTGGTCTCAGATTCCTAACAGTCTGACATGCAGTAGTAGAGAATATATGTGATCAAAGACAGTGAAATGGATGATTTCTACAAGCACTTAGATTATAGGGGATATTTTTCATTTGGGGTATCTCCCCAGCATCTGAGCCCCTCTGTATGTTTGGGGGAGTACCTGCCTTGTAAATCTTAGTGAGAGGTAGAGTCTCTGTCCATATATATATGTATGTATATGCCTACTGCCATCAAGTTACTTGACTCCTAGCGATCCTATAGGACAGAGTAGAACTACCCCATAGGGTTTCCAAGCATGTACATTTTTATAGGAGCAGACTGCCACATTTTTCTCCCATGGAGTGGCTGGTGGGTTCGAACTCCTTACCTTTTGGTTAGTAGCCAAGTGTTTACCACTGTGACACCAGGAAAAATACTAGATTTGCATTACTGTTTTCCCAAGTAGACAGGACATGAGCGTGTGACCTAGGTTTGAGCAATCAGATACATCCACTTAGAATTTTAAATGTGGAATTTGTGGCACAAAAAGTTGAGTCAACACAAAAGGACAAATATTGTATGAGACCTCTATTGTAAAAACCCATGAAAAAGTTCACACACAAAATGTAACAATCTTTGTTGGTTACCAGGGATGGGAGGGGTGGGGGGGGCACTAAACAGGCAATAGATAAGTGGTATCTTGGGTGAAGGGTGAGACAGTACACAATACAGGGGAAACTAGCACAACCTGTACAAGGAAAGGTCATGGAAGCCCCACAGACACATCCAAACTCCCTGAGGGACTGAATTGCTGAGCGGAGGGCTCTGGGGACCATGGTCTCGGGGAACATCTATCTAGCTCAATTGGCATGACACAGCTTATAAAGACAATGCTCCACATTCTACCTTGGTGAGTAGTGTCTGGGGTCTTAAAAGCCTGTGAGCGGCCATCTAAGATACTCCACTGGTCTCATCCCTTCGGGAGCAAGGGGGAATGAAGAGAACAGGATACAAGGAAAAGATTAGTCCAAAGGACTAATTGTCCACAGCTACCAAGACCTCCACCGGACTGAGCCCAGTACAGCTAGATGGTGCCTGGCTACCACCACTGACTGCTCTGACCAAGATCACAACAGAGGGTTCTGGACAGAGCTGGAGAAGGATGTAGAGCATAATTCTAACTCACAAAAAAAAGACCAGATTTACTGGCCTAAAGGAGACTGGAGAAACCTTGAGAGTGTGGCCCCCAGACACCCTTTTAGCTCAGTGGTGAAGTTACCTCCGAGGTTCACTATTCAGCCTGGGAGTGGACAGCCCCGTAAAACCAAATGAGACTAATGAGGTACAGGAGTCCAGTGACAAGGGCCAGAAGGCAGAAGGGGACAAGGAAGCTGGTGATAGGGAACCCAAGGTTGAGTAAGGATATCGTTGATGTGTTGTGAGATTGTTAACCATTGTCATAGGGCAACATTTGTAGTAACTGTTAAATGAGAAACTATTTTGTTCTGTAAGCCTTCATCTTAAGTGAGAATAACAGCGCAACTGGAAGAGCGTAGTCAATGTCACTGAACTGTGCATGTAGAAATTTTTGAAATGGTGTATCTTTGGCTATGTGTATTTTCACCAAAAAAAAAAAAAAAAAAGCTTGAGAATTTAGAGGGTTAATATGTTGTGGGGTTGTTATCCAATGTCATAAAACAACATGTGTACTACTGTTTCATGAGAAACTATTTGTTCTGTAAGCCTTCACCTGAAGTACAATAAAATATAAAAAAGGAAAGAAGAAAAAAAAAGTTGAGTCAATGGAGAATACTTTTTGGTAATGGCTCAAGTGGCAACAACATCCAGTTTCCAAGGGCAGCAGTGGTTGTGGCAACATCAGGGTCAACCAATGTCTCAATCCAGTTGTATTGGTCATCAGTGGAGAGCTCGAGCATAAGATGTTGGGTGGCAGGGACAGAGGCATCCTCACTGGATGGGGTTCATGGTTTGGGCTGTAGGAGTTCTAGCTGCATGGCTTCCCTTTGTTCTCATCTATTTTTCAAGTCTGGTTCTCTAGCCTCTGCTGGAAATTATGTTAATAAATTCAGTTTCTGTTAAATTAGCCAAAGTCATTCTTGGTTGTTTATATCTAAAAACCAGGTCTGATTCTTTTTATTCACTTCCTTAATATTTCTTGAGCACCTGCTATACACCAGACACTCTTCTGGGTCAGATGGAGCAGTAAATAAGACAGACTAGGGCCTTTCTCTCATGAAAATTACATTCACTCATTCTTATAGGGTGAATATATCAGTACTTAAGTAAACAAGAATGAATATAAACAAGAAAAAATCAGCTTGATGTAAATTTTATGAAGAAAGTAAAACAAAATAATGTGAGAGGTAGGAACAGGAGCGCCAAATGAGGTGGTCAGGAAAGCGTTCTGAAAAAATAACCTTTATGTTGCGACCTAAATGGCAAGAAGGAGCTGGCCCTGGAGATATTGGAGTGAAAAGAATCCTTGATGAGGGTAATGGTTACTGCAAGGACCCTTGAAATAGAAACAGTCAATCCAAGTTCAAACTTGAAGGGACATTACCATTAATGATGTAGAGTTGAATCAGACTGAGTGACCCCATGTGTGTCAGAGTAGAACTGTGCTCCACAGGGTTTTTTTAAAATAAGAATTGCCAGAATTTTTAATTTTATTATACTTTAGGTGACAGTTTATAGCTCAAGTTGGTTTCTCATTCAAAAATTTATACCCATATTATTTTGTGATGTTGGTTGCAATCCTCACGATGTGACAGCACTGTCTCCCTTTCCACCCTGGGTTCCCTGTGTCCAATTGTCCAGTTCCTGTCCCTTCCTGCCTCCTTGTCTTGCTTTTGGGCAGGAGTTTCCCCTTTAGTCTTGGAAATTTGATTGAACTAAGAAGCACGTTCCTCACATGTATTATTTTTTTGTTTTATAGGCCTGTCTAATCTTTGTCTGAAAAGTAGGTTTTGGGAGTGGTTTCAGTTCTGAGTTAACAGAGTATCTGGGGACCACAGGCTCAGAGGTTCCTCCATTCTCTATTAGACCAGTAAGTCTGGTCTTTTTTTATAAATTTGAATTTTGGTCTACATTTTTCTCCTGCCCTGTCCTGGACTCTGTGTTGTGATCCCTGTCAGAGAGGTCAGTGGTGCTAGCCAGGCACCATCTAGTTCTTCTGGGCTTAGCCTGGTGGAGGCTCTGGTTCATGTGGTCTTTTTCCTTTGAGCTAATATTTTCCTTATGTCTTTGGTTTTCTTCATTCTCTTTTGCTCTGGATAGGATAGGACCAATAGATATATCTTAGATGGCTGCTCACAAGCTTTTAAGACTCCAGATGGCTACTCACAAAAGTAGGATGTAGAACATTTTCTTTATGAACTATGTTATATCAGTTGAACTAGATGTCGCCCAAGACCATGGTCCCTAGCCCTCAGCCCCAGCAACTTGGTCCCTCAAAGCATTTGGATGTGTCTAGAAAACTTCTATGCCTTTATTTTGGTCAAATTGTGCTGATTTTCCTTATATTGTGTGTTGTCTTTCCCATCACTAAGGTTGACACTTGTCTACTATCTAGTTAGTGATTTCCCCTTCCCCTCCTTTTCACCCTCATTACCATCAAAGAACATTTTTTTCTGTGTATAACCTTTTCTTGAGTTCTTATAATAGTGGTCTCATACAATATTTGTCCTTTTGTGACTGACTTATTTCACTCAGCATAATGCCCTTCAGATTCATCCATGTTATGAGATGCTTCACAGATTCATCATTGTTCTTTATCGTTGTGTAGTTTTCTATTGTGTGTATGTACCTTGTTTATCCATTGGTCTGTCGATGGGCATTTAGGTTGTTTCCATCTTTTTGCTATTGTGAACAGTGCAGCAATGAACATGAATGTGTATGTATCTATTCATGTGACGGTTCTTATTTCTCTAGGATATATTCCAAGGAGCGGGATAGCTGGATCCTATGTACTTCTATTTCTAGCTTTCTAAGGAAGCACCAAATTGATTTCCAAAGTGGTTGTACCATATTACGTTCCCACCAGTAGTGCATCAAAGTTCCAATCTCCCTGCAACCTCTCCAACATTTGTTGTTTTCTGTTTTTTTGATTCATGCCAGTATTGTCGGGGTGGAATGGTATCTCATTGTAGTTTTGATTTGCAATTTTCTAATGGCTAATGATCATGAGTATTTCCTCATGTGTATGTCTTCTTTGGTGAAGGGTCTGTTCATATCCTTTGCCCATTTTTTAACTGGACTGTTTGTCTTTTTGTTGTTGAGGTGTTGAAGTATTTTGTAGATTTCAGAGATTAGACCCTTGTCAGATCTGTAGGGTTTGAATGGCTAATTTTTTGAAGTAGATTGCCAGGCCTTGCTTCTGAGGCACTTCTGGGTGGACTTGATCCTCTAACATTTTGGTTAGCAGCTGGGCACATTAACTGCTTGCACCACCCTTAAAGCTCGTCTAATCCATACTTACAGATGTATAGTTAAAGAAACTGAACTGCAAACATTTTTCAAGCCTTTCATGTAGATGTTAGAATGATTCAGTAAATCGATCGTAACTATAGTAGAAATAAAGACTACACTTCAAGTTGAGAGTGAGTGTACTTCTGTTTAAATTTCAATTCTGAACCCATTTTCCCTCTTTTTTGGTTCTTCTTAGCTTTTTCCTTAATTCACATTTTCCCAAAGCAGGTCTGCTGTTTGCTTTACCCCTCTCCTATTCTGCTTTCTCAAAAGCTTGTAGTAAGAAAGGAACTGGCAAGCTAGCAGCCACCATATTCACTTAGTGCGTTTCTCTGATGTGTGGGAGTGGGCATAAATTTTAGTACTGTTCAAGTGTAAGAGTCACTAAAAAAAAAAAGAAAAAGAACAAAACAGTAACAGTCGATAGACGTTCAAACTTGAACTGACCTTAGAGCTCATCTAATACGTACTTATAGATGTATACTTAAACTGAAGTGTAAAAATTTTTTCATCCGTTAAAATTAATTTTTAACGATATAGTTTATTTAACACAAAATGTCTGAGGTATTACCATTAAAAAATTATTAATAAGATATTTTACATTCTTTTTTATGCTAAGTTTTCAGAAATCCAGTGTGTATTTTACATTTACAGCCCATCTTGATTCACAGTAGCCACAAGTAAGTGCTGAAAGCCACATATGGCTCAGCTACCATTTGCAACCTTAGAGTGAAGGTGACTGGAGGCAAGAAATAGAATAAGTCACTTTGTATGAATCCTTGTAATTCTCTAATCCTTTCTACTTTTCCACATCTTTCTTGGTCACTTTGTAAGTCTTCTCCATTTCACCACCAAAAAAACCCCCCCAAAGACCCCAAACCCGTTGCCATCGAGTCAGTTCTGCCTCATAGCAAACCTATAGCACAAGTAGAGCTGCCCCATAGAGTTTCCAAGCTGAGGCTGAACAGCTGATCTTTTGGTTAGCAGCTAATCTGTTAACCACTGTGCCTCCAGGGCTCCCCTTTACCACCACTTGGTCACAGCAGCATTTGTGATTTCACCACCAGTCCCTCACAAATGCTCTTTTTTTTCCTCCTCTCTGAAAAGTTCTTTTCTGTCACGTGGGTGTTAAGCATTCTAAGCTTCCTTTTTCAAAGGTTTCTTTTTTTCTTACAATTACCTTTCTTGGTGATTTAATTTTCAACTTATCCTTCATTTATAGAAGGCAGTGTTGAAAAGCACAATGAACTGTTCTGGGTCAGTCTACACCCGCCTTTGTCAAATATCCCCTTCCCGCCACAATTAAGGGTTTACAGAAAGAATCAGGAAGTATCTTTCCATGATGCTTAAAACACAAAATTAGGAACACTAGAAGGTTTGCTTTCAATATAGTCATAAACTTTTATGCTTTTTGAGTCTTGGCTGATTTTTATTTTAGGATTATATTATCTCTACACACCTACTTAACCTCAGTGTTCCAAAAATGAGCTTTGTATAACTTTTCCTTGTGCTAGAAAAAGTTTCTTTTCTATTTATTCAATAAATCACCTTGTTAGCACCATGCCTTTTTTATTTTGTGCCCCTATAATTTTATGAGTCCACTCTTTGTAAGCTATGAAGTACTATAGATAAATTGGTAATCATAAAATAAAAACAATACAAGTATAGCTTGGAGTGATATGTTCATTAACGTTTATGTTTATTATTTATCCTCCTTCCTGGTATTTGAAAGAAAACAGGTGAAAGTTAAATGAGTGTGTACATGTTTGTAAACATGTGCCAAACCCAGATATTCCTTATATTTATTCACTTATCATCTTACTAGTCATAAATAATTAATTAGCCACCTACTTTCTTGATATTGGAAGGCAGGCAAAATCCATTTTCTTCATGTCTAAATAATCCCGACTATATTAATTTGCAAAGATCATGTCTCACTTTTAAAAAAAATCACTAGAACTATTTTAAAAAAAAGAAGGGAAAACCATTAGCATAAATCAGCAAAACTGAAATAAAAATATTTATATTAAAAAAATCCCTATTATATGGTGAATAATGAAGTCCTACATGATATAGAGTTTACAAGTTTCCTACATGTCTATGGCAAACCAAAAGTAAAGAACACTGCTGAGCTTCTGTGAAGGGCAGTGGAAAAATTTAGAAATGGATAGTGGTGCTTGTTGCACGACATGATGAACATAATTAATGTCACTGAATTATACATGTAAAAAAGGTTGAAGTGGCAAATGTTATATTTATATAATGTATATATATAAAATATATTCTCTAATATATATTATATTTTATTTTATATTATGTATTGTATTTATATAAGACGTTGTATATTATAAAATTATATAATATATAATGATATATATATAATTATTTTATAATGTATATGTATACACACACACACACACATATATTTGCATATATATTTTTTCTTTTTACCCCGATGAAAATTAAATTAAGGAAACTGCAATCACCTTCAGCCATAGAAGGCACCACACTTCTGTGTCCCACAGCCAGACACCCTCTTAGGCTGCTGGACTTTTTTCAGCTACTTAAGGAGAATAGACTAGGACCCTCAGTGTTTCTCAGCCTTTTTTCACATCAAGACTCTTGCCAAAAATGCTTTATACCTTGATTGTATCAGTGATAAAGAATGATGCCACAGGAAGGGCCTCTCCTGGTTGTGACATAGGCTGACATAGCCATATCTGAGCACACTTGTCACCTATTCACGGTGCTCCAGTGGCCAGAAAATTTGGTCTAGAAAGTGTGGTTGATTTTTACAACTGAAAGACAAGCTCAGCTAAATGTCTTACTAGTTCTAGGAACTAGTCTTTAGGGAAGCAGCTCAGAATATTGATTTCTAGCAGCTGACTGCAAGGACCCACCCTATTTTAGGAATGCCTGGCTTACCCCCAGGGAAGAGAGGCTTTTAACAGGGCTCTAATCATTGTCCACCCCACATCATACAAGGCTAGCTAGACTGCTATCTAGTGGTTTTTCCTCAGTGATAAAAAGGCAAAGCTACAACTATACACAAAAGGAAATTACTGCTTGGCCATGGACTCGTGCATCCTAGACAATGGAAAGAATGTGCAAAAAGCATTGTAAATCAAGAGAGCATGGAGCCAAAGCTCTGCATTTGACACTGCTTGGATTGAAATCAGACTTGTTGACTGATAACTAGAAAAAAAATACTTATAGTATCTTTTGGACAGACTTTCCCTCTTCAGAGTGACGAATGTCAGGGCTCAGTAAGCCACCAGAATGAGTTGTGAAGTTACATATTTGGCAGAGAAAAATATGGTGTGCAAGCTACATATAGCATGTTAATGTTATTAATCTGAAATACTTAATTTCCAGGTTTGAAAGCTGCATTTAGGGACTCTACACTAAATGAAGAAATCCAAAATGTTGTTTTCTAGAAAACAAAAATGTCCCTAAGAAATGTCAGAAATGTCTATATACAGGGGTGATGTGGAAGTTAACAGTTAACATTTATTATTCACTCTGTGCAAGGCATTTTGTCTGATACTGATTATTTCATTTATTTATCACAACATCTATATGATATAGATCAATTATTTTTTTCCTTATTTAAAGAGGAGACCCAAAGAGGTTCAGTAACTTGCCCAAAGATTCCTTTAAGTGGTAGAGTCAAGATTTGAACTTAGGTCTCCCTTTGTAACAAAATCCTTGGTTTAACTAGCTACTGTACTGTTTCCCAAGAGTGTAAGTTTTCCACCAAGATCTTTAAACAGAACACTGGGCAAAGAAATAGGAAAGAAGGTACAAGTATGGGATAATTAGCTGATCTAGATAAACCTCTTAATTTCTTTCCAACCCTCAGTTTCTGAAATCTCTATGCTTTTATTTCACGTATTGGAGTCTTGATGCTTATAAAATAACAATTATAAAAGGAAAAATTAATCCCTTTTAGTTTAAATATCTTTAAGGCAGTCTGGAATTTCTAATCTATGTTACTGCCTGCAAGGCAGTTTTGCTTCTTTATCCCCTGTTAATGCTGCTTCCTTTTCAAACCTATGAACATTCTTTGCCTGACACCTAATATTTTGTTGAAGTTAATTATTCTATAAATAATTTACTATTCTCTAAAAAAAATTAGTGCATTAGTACCGAACTGATGTTTAGTACCATCAGGAATAGTTCTGTAAACGAACATGATGTAGCTAACACTTTCTCAAATCTGTACCAAGAGTATTTCAGGTAGAATCTTTGTGTCTAAAGAAAATCGGTCACATGCTTAACAAATCCCAGGATACTAAGATCTTCCTTTAACTTTGTATTTGAACAATTAAGAATACTTTACATTATGGTATGTACATTTATATTCATACACTGTGTAGAATCATAATAAGTTATGAAGAAACAATCAGGGGAGCACATAAATCTGCAAGTTGTATGTCACTGAGGCCAACGTGTTTCTTGCCGTCAATGTCAGAAAACATGCTTAGGTGAAATGAGCCAACTGTTAAACCTAATTTGGGATTGAAGTGGAAATCTGAAATAATCTAAGTGTGGTATGAAGGATAAAAGGTTGCCCTGTGAATGAAGAAGTCAGTATGGTATTATATTTAGCTTTGGAATCAGACACACTTGCTTGGATTTAAATCCTCATTTCCAACACTGTGTGTCCTGAGATCCTGGACAAGTGGCTTCTTCTCTCTGGGTAAACCCTGTCTCCCAATGTGATTGTGCCAATTAAATGCAGCTGCCATGTTGTAGTGGCTCCATAAATGATAACCCCCAGCTTTCAACTTCAAAAATGTTAAAGAGTCATGAAGGATGAAGGCTATGTTGATATCAAATTCACATTTTTAGCCATGGAGAACAGACACCTCTCCTGCTTCTTTGCCCTCTCACCTCTAGATCTGTGTAACTTAGATGATGTTTGAGGAAATACATGGTGAGCAGGGGGCCCTCCTTTATGCTGTGGAAATAGCAAGCACAGGACTTTCTTATCCTTCCTTTTTTGAGAAATGATTAAGGAAAGAAAATCATAAAGCACTCACTGACTTCTAGTAACAGGAGGAAACACTTTAATTATGAAGCCTTCTAAAGAGGTGAAAAACGATAATAAGTCTGATAGATGTTTTGGGACCTTGTAATGTTCTATGAACTTGACTTCATTAAATAGAGAACATTTGGAAAGTGTTTTTTTTTTTTTTTTTTGCCGTTCATCCATCATTCCTAACTAAACAGTGATACCACATTTCTGGAGAATTAACTTTAGGTTCTGAAGAAGATAACAGGGTAGTTCCGTGATAGTTTTTGCTCCTTTGCCGTTAGATGAGTTACTTATTTGAAAGAGGTCTTCAAGCCTGCTTGAACAACTCCAGGGAAATAACCCCTAGTCAGCTACATCCAGCGATAGCCACTACTACATCTATAAATGATCCCCATGACATATATTTAGTTTCTTCTCTCATAAGTACAGGCTATTTGAAGTATGTAAACCATGCCGGCTTAATTGATTTAAAACCACATCGGACATTTGATCCCTAGACATGTACATCTGGCACATATATTCAGGAAATGAAGCCTTTGGCAACATTTTTCTAGTATCTAAATATTTGGCTGTCATAGACAGCAGTTTCCTGCATTCGTGTCTCATCCTGCTTCTCTGGTGGTGTGTTTTGACATTAGGCAACCTTGCTCCCATAAAAGGTATCCGTGAAAGATGCTGAGGCTCCCTGTGGGTTCTCACACATAGTGTTTGCATGAAAGGTAGGGAGACGTGACAAATTCTACAGTGAGCTCAGTGTACCAGACAGGAAGCTGCACAATGGGACCTAAAATCAAAATAGTTTTCTTATCTGGCAACAGAGTTTTTGTAAAGACAGGGTAGCAAGCGGTGTTTTCCAGTCCACCCTGCTGTTTCTACCTTCTCTGTTTAAGGCCCGTGGAGTGCCCCGTTGATCAGAATGCCTTTTTTCTGCCCTCACTCTGCAGAGATCCTAGCTCTCAGCTTTTCCTGTTAGGCGCTCTTGAATTGTCTTAGTGGTGTTAACTACCCTGGTGGGTTGGCGCAGCAGCGCGCAGCAACCCTAGGCCCCCCGCCTAGCTGCTATTGAACTCAACCAATGAAATCAATTTGTTGGCAACAGCTGTTCCTCTCCTCGCTCATTCAAGAGCTTAGAGAACATCCCTTCCGCTCTCCCGCCTCTTTTTGGGGAGGTAAACCCAGCCTGAGGTGGAGGGTAAAGTGTGTTGATCCGCTAAGATTTCAAACTATTTTCTTCTCCAAAGGATACGGCCTTCTTCATTGCTCCACTAAGCCATTTTATTAGCAGATCATGCTCAGACACGGATGATACCAGAGAGCGGACTGATGAGCTTTAATGCTCTCTAGATGGTGTTAGCTGGAAGTCTGTTTCTGATCGAACCCATTTAGAAGGAAACTTTTTTTTTTTTGCCCTGAGAACCTAGAATATTCTAATTTTCTAGATGGAGAAAGAAGATGTTTTGAAGGGAACTTGCGTTAACTATTAGACTTCTTGACAAAAATTAAGCATTATGCTGCCTTTTTTAAAAAATGTGTTTTTTTATGTATTTTATGTATTTCTTTAGCAGCAGTTCATTTCACCATATGCAACAATAGATTCATATTCTACTAATATATATAGAATGAAAATGTACCAAGACATAAATATACTGGACATGTTCAGATGGGTTATTTCACTTAACCTTCATTGCAGCCAGTAAAACAAGTATGATAATTCTATTTGGATTTTTAAAAAATTAAGTAATTTTTCTTAAATTAAAAATATTTAATTTAACCATACATGATTATTTCTTAAACTGTCTTGGTAAATAGCATGTACACAGATTTTCTTAGTGATTGCCAGCTCTTACGAGTACAGTGTAGTAATTTCACAAGTTAATTTTGAATGCTGAATAATTAAATTTAAAAGGATTTACTCAACTTGATGACAGTGGGTTTGGTTTTAGTTTTGGGGTAATCAACTCTTAGTGGTAATGATAAGGAAGGAACTATATATGTTCAAGCAAATGAGGACGTAAAACTTTAGGAAACATTTTAAGTTCCAGTTACCATGGAGTTGATTACTACTCATGGACACCCCATGTGTTTCAGATTAGAACGGTGTTCCATAGGGTTTTCATGGCTGTTGCCTTCACAAACAGATAGCCAGGCCTTTCTTTAGAGGTGCCTCGGGTGGGTTCAAACTGCCAACTTTTCGGTTAGTAGCCCAGCACTTAACCATTTGTGCCATGAAAAATTACTGAATATTAAAAGTCACATTTCTGTCTGCTTACTTTGCGGTGTGTGTGTGTTGTGTGTGTGGGTATGTGTGTATTTTGTGGAAATAATGAGAGACAGAAAGGATAGTTCCTTCTAAGACTCTGGCACCATTCATATTTACATCTGATGATATTGACTAATTTAGATAACAGCTAGCAGTTTAAAGTTATAACTTTTATCCCTTTTCTGTCAATTTTTTCTTCTGGCTGGAAGTAGAGCTACTTATATTTTTCCGTCAGCCATAATAGAACAAAGCCCTTCACCCATATGCTGCTGGTGAATATTTAATGGCAACTGGCAACGGGACGGTACAGAGAGTACAAAGAAGCTGATTACCGGATAATTGTGCTCCTAAATGAAGGGCATGGATTTAAAACCAATTAGTGCATGGTTGCTGAAGAAAATATTGCTTCTGAGGTGTCATGGATTGAATTGTGTCCCCCAAAAAAATGTGGGTAGCAACTTGGCTAGGTCATGATTCCCAGTATTGTATGATTGTGTTATCTGATGTGATTTCCTTATGTGTTGTAAACTCTAC
>NW_004443943.1:12730257-12814331 GCF_000243295.1 Trichechus manatus latirostris | reverse complement strand
GACTGTGAGAGAATAAACTTCTCTTTGTTAAAGCCATCCACTTGTGGTATTTCTGTTGGAGCAGCATTAGATGACTGAGACATGTGGGAAAATATAAAAGCACCACTGAGGTAAAATGAAAAATAAATAACATGATATATAACGTTTAGTTTTGATTTGGAATTAGCTTATTGCCCCATACTTGACAAACAAAAAAGAATATTATCTGATATTAGTAGCAATCAATGATGTGCAGTTGACAATATTTTTTTCTTTCATCACACTATGAAATATTCCCATACATAGGTTCTATCTATCAGGTTAAACTTACTATGAAACATTTGCTATCCAAGGCACCAGGCTAACTAAATAGGAGAGAGAGGAAAAAGAAGGAGACAGAGATAATTCTTCAGAAAAAAAAAATGAATACAGCCCCAGAGCAAAAAGCACAGGACTTAAAACTGCCTATTAATATTTTAAGCAACATTGTGCTGAAGACCAGCTAACTGAAATGATCCTAAGCCTTAGGGAAGTCGTTTAACTTACATGAAAGTGCAATAGGGTGATGGACAGGAGTTTGCATCCAGTTTCTTTTCTGAAAAATGGCTGAGGAGGAGAAATAGAGAAAGAATGTCCAGTTAGTGTCCATTTCCCCTGTGCTAATTCAGATAGGCATATAGGCAGTCCTACCAGTTTGAACAGGGTCCTTTGTTAAGTGTAGGTGGAAGAAGGGAAGGGAAGGGGAGTTAGGAGAAAGGTTGACAAAGAAAGAAGGTAAGGAGGCATGCCTCTGTGTGTGTGTGTGTGTGTGTGTGTGTGTAGGTGGCTTCTTCAGAGAACTTGGAAAATGATGGTTTTGAAACTTAATTTTGATTCAGATCAAGGCAAACCTAGATGACTGGCTGAATGGCATGACTTGAGGAATTGTTCCTGACCAAAAATGATAAACTTATTACCATTTCATACTAAGTGATGCATTTCTTTGGATCTTGAAAGTTCTTTTATTGCAGTTGTTGTTATTTTGTTTTGTTTGTTTGATTATTTGGGTTATTTGTTTGTTTTAAATCTTTCAGTTCCCCATACAAACACAAACAGGAATGAGAAGAGTAATAACTTAATACCATTTTAGGAAAACAGATTGTAGAAGTGCTTTTAAAAAAATGTTTAATGATCATAAAGTTTTATTGTTTAGTTTAGAAAATTTGGGAAATAGGAATAAAGAAAATATGCCCATTGTTCTACACCCTAAAGATACCTAGTGTCAGCTTTTGGTATTTTTTTTCATTATTATTTCCCTGAAAAGTTTTGGTGTCTTTTGTTAGTTTAACCAGAAGACTCAAGACCCTCCACAAATGAACTTTCTGTAGATATGGTGTAGTAGAGATGTATAACAAGAGCATGGGTGTCACACAGAGTTGTGTTAGAATCTTCACTCTGTGACTTTGAACAAATTACTTGAACTTTCTGAGCTTTGGTTTCCTTACTTGAAAAAGGGAATGCAATACCATCTTCCAGGGCTTTGTGAACAGTCAAGCTAGAGTGTGCAAAATCACCATCCTGGAGCTTGGCGCCTATAGCAAGATGCCCTAACACTGACAGCCCTCTCCTTGGCGTTGGATTCATCTTTCTCTTTTCCTTCTGCAGCGAACAGTAGGAACATGTTGAAAATGTTGAGCAAAAGTGGTGAAAATAAGAGTGATGGGTAGGTCAGAGGGGATAACAAGGAGAGTGTTAGGAGAAGCAGCTCTGATGAGAGGCAGAAATAACTCTTGCTGGATTTGTAATCTTGACCAGGTGGTCTTTGTTTTTCACTCTTCTGTACTGTGGAATAGTACAGCTAATATTTCAGGCTTAACTTTTGTCATCCAAGACATAACTTACACTTTCAAGGAGATGTGTAATGAGCTATGAAAATAAAACACTCTGACTTAGAGTTATTTTCTGGCCATATTGGAATGAAAAGTGTAAAACTTTCTCTAAGTCTGTTTATGTGTTTGGCGTATCATGGTAATAATATGCCAAATACATAAATTATATGATTACAGAAATCAGCTTCATGACCCTTTAATGTCTGTTGACATTTTTGTTAATATCAAAATATATACATTTTAATGATTTACTATAAAATACATCAAACTGTATGATTTTATTCTTGACATTTACAATGTCCTTTCATGATTTTTTTTTTAAAACAATATTCTGGTTCTACATTCCCACGATATAATTATTTTCAGTAATTTTTTATTTGGTTTTTAAATATCTAAAATGTGTTTAATTGCTTGGACAGAGGGACCTTAAATGTGAAATTAGTCTAATTTTTCAAATAATATAAGAATTTAATTAGCATTCTGAATTATAATGATTAACATAGCTAACATTCTTTGGGTACTCTCTGTGTGCTAGACATTATTATAAAGGCTTTACATATATTTGCACAATTCTTACAACAGTCTTGTAAGATAACATTACAACTGTTCTCATTTTACAGATGAGGCACAGAGAGGTTAACTGGATTGCCCAAAGTCACACAGCCAAAATGACAAATAAATAGTCCAGACAGTCTGACCTCAGAGTCTGTGTCCTGTATGCTATACTACCTCTCAATAGTCATATCTACTTACTGAATATGTTCTATGTGTGGGACCAATGATAAGAACTTTGCATATGTTATATTATTTTTTATGTAATTTAACCCCCACAGCCTCCCTACTGAGAAGGACAGGTGTACCCATTTTACAAATGAGTAAAGGGAAGCTTAAAGAAATAAGGTCATCTGCTCAATTTCTCCGTTTTTATTGGTGCCATTCACCATTTGTTGCCTGGTGGTCTTAATTGGTACCTTTGCTGCTTCTGTTGCTTCTACTGGGAAACTATGCTAGCATCATAAATACCTCATGGCTCACTTGTTCTCAATTAAATTTACCTTGTTTTTCTTCGTAAGTGCTAATATACATCCCCTGAGATGAGAGGGCTCTCTACTGACAGGACTTCAGATTCTTATTTTAGAATGTTTCTCAGGCTAGCAGAAGGGCAGCCTTGATCCCAATTTATCATTACACCCACTGTTCTCGAAACATTTGAAACAACGCCCTAGGAGATTACATCAGAGGACACATGAGTGGCACCAGCCAAGGATGCAGAAAGGGCCTCTCCCAATGCAAATTATCAGACCAAAATTATGCCAAGAGAAATTGCCCTCTTCTTCGTTCGTTCTTTGTTGGGGGACTTCATGGTCCTGGCCCCATATCCATTTTAATATTTTACGCAGAAGTTCTTTTGGGTTTGGGGGAAATACGATTATTGACGGCCTACACTGGCATGATAGAGCTCCCAGGAGGTGTGCTTGTGTGTGCGTACGTGTGCACATGCACACACATGCATCCATGCAGGTTTTGCTGCCATGAAAGTCTATAAAGAATCATTATTTAAAGTATTGCTGCAAAATGGTATAGGAAGTGATTGCATTATGCATAAGGCAGACTAAACCTTAAAAAAATGTTTGACAAAAAGCTCTACACCTGTGAGTAAGCTTTCCATGTTGTGAATTTAGGTGTATTTAATAGCTGAAGAATGAAATGATGGTAGAAAAAATTGGCTTTCTAATCAAGTAATTTAACTTATAGCAAAATCTCTTAAATTAAAACATTTAAATCTTTATCACAGTGAAAATTAGGACGAAAACTCACGATCATTTAAAATATTCCCCCTTTTTCTTTGATAATAGTGGTATTTTATCACCTACTGTGGAATGGAACATAGCAATTACATGTTTTTAAGTACTTGACAAATATAATTGAAACTTCAGGATCTTGATCAGAAACAATTATATTGCTCTCAAAATCACCCTTTATAAAAGGTCCAAATTAGTGTTATGATTTCGACAGATCTTGGTTTGAACCTTGTTTCAACCAGTTTCAAACTATGTGACCTGGGGCACAATTCTTAATCTCTTTCTACATACAATGTCGAGAAAATATCTATAGGATTACTACAAGAAAAATATGAGATAATGCTTGTAGAAGGCTTAGCGCACTGCCAGGCAGATACAGGCTCATAAGAATCTGTGATGATATGAGGAGACAGGGATGATGGACGGTTTTCCTGGGCTAAAGAGGTTATGTCAATTTGCTGCCCTTCCAGCTCCCACACATCTCTGTCCTTACCAATTCTTTGGCCTTGGCTTTGAAGAAGGTCAGAATTTCTCAGAATTCAAAGAACAGCTTTGAGAAAGAATCTGACTTTCAGAATTCAGGCTTCCAATGAAGAAGACTTCATAAAGAAAGTGTTATTATCAGTTACCATTGAAGGCGACTCTGCGTGCAGAGTAGAACTGCTCCATAGAGTTTTCAAGGCTGTGACCTTTTGGAAGCAGATCACCAGGCCTGTCCTCTGAGGTGCCTCTGGATGGGTCAAACCTCTAACCTTTTGGCTAGTAATTGAGTGCTTAATCATTTGTGCCACCCAGGACTCCTAAAGACATAGTGTTAGCAAATTCTAAAAGGATATATCTTTTTGTTTGTTTGTTTGTTTTCAAAGGTAATGCCATTTGGAAGAAATTAGTAAACTTGACCCTAGTTTTCTCATTTAGAATCCCCTCTACGGCGTTTGCCAGCACTCAGTCATTCAGCACCACATTCTTAAATGATTTACTATTATTTACTCATATTTTTCTTGACACAAACTCACTTTTAACCCTAATTTGTTTAAATAAGTTTATTTCTATCACGGACAGAGAACCAATGACAATTACCATAATAAAAGTTAAAGAAAGAAATATATAATTACTGATATAAATGTTTATTCACTCACCACCTAAAATCATGTCTCACACTTCCAGTGGCACTTATTTCCCAGTTGGGAAAAGCTCTGCACAGTATCTTATCTTGTTACTTTCGGGAACATAGAGCTGATTACAAAAGCTTCTATTCATCATCTCCTCATCTGGATCTAATACTCCTGCTATTTTTTAACTGGGAGGGGGCATTGAGGTCATTTAGTCATTCAAACCCTTTGTTTTAAAGATGAGGAATATAAATCATAGAAGGTTTAATAACATGGTGGGGCATATGCAGCTGGTTAGATGCGATGCATAATATTCTGCTGTGGAGAAGGTGCGAGAGAAAATTAGTTAATGGTATTTAGGTGTCAGATCCATCATTGCTGTTAT
This sequence comes from Trichechus manatus latirostris, assembly GCF_000243295.1. Classification (NCBI taxonomy): domain Eukaryota; kingdom Metazoa; phylum Chordata; class Mammalia; order Sirenia; family Trichechidae; genus Trichechus; species Trichechus manatus. The sequence continues at coordinate 12,809,185 of NW_004443943.1, read as the reverse complement.
TAAGATCACAAAATGATAAAGTACATCAGAGAATTGCAAGGGGGTAGTAAAGTGTAGAACTGTAAACATGATAAGACTGGGTCTTCTGTACATCATTATCAAATATGAGTTAATAGGGTGACTATACCTCATAGCTCATTGTTTTCTCATTTTTCCTTATGCCGTTTCTAGTGTGTGGTTGTCTTGAACTGGTGCCTCTCTTTACATTTCATCAGATTATGCTTGTATCTAGTGTCCTCATGATGGCCATGAAAAATAGAGAGATGCACATGACCCCAAAATATTAACTATCTCATAAGTACCTCTGGGTTGGAAGAGACTCGGGAAATATTAACCATTGATTTTCTGTCTTCCTTTCAAAAGAATCCACGCATATTCTTGGATTCGGAACAGAGCAAAGACCTGTGAGAAAAACATGTTTTACATAAACACAAGAAAGTGATGGGGTTAAACTTTCTGTTTCATTTGCCCTTTGCAGGTTCTTGAGTAAATGATCATGTTTTTCATTCTTTGTGCTTTCCTTCTAGCAGCAGCACATGAGATGGAACATCAGGAGGAAGCACAATTAAGTCATTCATGATTAATCCACCTGCCTTTGATTAATGTAGTGTACCTCAGCAAGAATTTGGTAGATCCTCCTTTTTTTTTTTTTTAACTTAGGCTTTGAGAGTCTTTATGAAGGATTGCAGAACTCAGGAGACATAGATATGCCAGAATTTCACAGGAGACATCCTCCTCCCTTCTGTCCTCCAGTTCTCCAGCAGAATCATATGATACTGTCATTTTTTGGTAGATCAAAATGGTTAAATACCAGCATTTTCATATAACTTAACCTATAGAAAGAGAGAGAACGTTCATTAATGCCTCATAGCTAAGACTGCTCCGCGTGGGGCTAGCAACAGGTAGCCCTTAGTTGCCTGAAAAGTATGGACCTAACTTCAGATGCTATATCTAGTTCTTGGAAGCTCCATCATCTGTTAAATGTTAAGTTACAAAACAGAATTAGCAACAGTGAGATCCAAGCCAGTCAGCCAAGCATCTGGATTGGACTGACATAAGGAATGAATGGGAAAAATAGCCAATAGCAATTGCTGTATGCTGAATGAGATTGTTGAAAGCAGTTAGAAATATTTTAACACATGGCATGTGCAACTAAAATGTGTGGCTGAGCTGCAGTCTTATAGAAAACAAGAGTGCAGGGCTGTTGAATGTGACAGGCACAGTTACTAATGCAGCGATTATTTTAGGGAACTGCATTGAGTCATCTGGGGGCTGAGTTAGAAGCTCAGGGCCAAGAATTGTTAACAGCAGAGTCACAATCCAAAGGACAATAATCATACGTATATTATGGGAAACACTATTGTTTGTGATCACAGGGACACAATACACATAGCAGAAGTTGCTTTGGGTTGTTCTGTGAGTGAAAGTAACATTTTTTTAGTATTCAAATACATCTTATGTAAGTATTTCTAATTAAAAAAAAGAAGTGTTTTCATTCTAACAAGAAACCACAATAGCTTAGTTATAAAAATTCTAGTGATCCACATACTTTTGCAATTTGACCCACTTGGAAAATTAGAGTGCAGTGATTTTTATCATGATATTTTCACATTTCTATCCTTTGAACTCTTCATTATATCATTTCATCCTTAGTGTTTCATGAGAAATGATGGGCTTTATTTTAAATTCAAATAGTCATGGGTATATAATACAGGCGTGTTGGTGTGACAGTTACTGATCCCTGAGGGACTGAAAGGAGAGGGAGATGGGGAGCAGTAAACCCTGAGGGATCTTATGTAAAAGAATTGAAGGACCAGCGAAACACAACAAGATTTTAGTGGTAACCATAGCAACCTCCATGGCTAAGGAAGAACTTGAAGCTTTCTGGTCATTATTATTGTTATATTTCAGCATTTATTGACTGCCTGCCTGCACAGGATTGGGGCTAATCAATTTTTTCTCAGGAGGAACGGATAAATAGAGATGAGCCTTCCCTAAAGGGAAGTGCGGAGTTCTAATAGCTTTTAATGAAGTTGGGACTGTCAGATGACAAAGGAACGTTGAGTTCTCTCTACTGTGCAGTGGAGAAATTTTTAAAACTTAGACACTGTGTCATATAAGGGACAGTGGAGTGACATTTACACCAGACATCTGACAGGTAAAAAGATATATGACAAAATCAGTGATGTGGAATAAAAGAAGCCGAAGGTTAGATTTAAGATTAATTGGGTTCTTGTTCAGAGAGCCGATAAATTTTTTTTTTTTTTGGTCAGTCATCTCGTGGAGTCCCTGGGGGCAAGGTTTGTTTACTGTAGCAGTATAATTAAGGGTCTACACAATGAAAGAAAAGAGCAAATATTTAGGTACACCAACTTCTGAGCTGAGCTTTTTTCTTCATATCCAAATCTAAGAGCAAAGCTGTTATAACACCAAAGCACCGCAGAATAGAAGAAAACTTAAAGGCTTTTCTGCCCTTCTGGGCTGGTGGGGCCACAAGTAGGCAGGAGGAGGAGTGGAGAAGCAGTTTTTAAAGCTAGCACTGGTGTGCGTTGTTTGCCAAGTGAAGAATGTTAGAATTATTAGCACTGCTTAAATAGAACTCTTCCTCCTGATTGGGATTTCTCAAAGGAATCACCTGGGAGTCTGGTTAAAATGAATTTCTTTTTTTTTTTTTTTTGATTCAGGTCCAGGGTGGGACCCAAGATTCTTCCCATGCTGCTAATGAGCATACTTTAACTTGTAAGGCTAAACCTTGGCTCCACAAAAGATCACCTGGGGAGCTTTTAATCATCCTGCTGACCAGTCTACACCTCAGGCCTGTTAGATCAACATCTCCAGCAATCCCTGGCTAGTACAAACCATGAACACACTAGGCCGCTAACTGAAAGGTTGGAGGTTTGAGTCCACCCAAAGGTGCCTTGGCAGACAGGCCTGGTGATGTACTTCTGAATAATCAGCCATTGAAAATCCCATGGAGCACAGGTCTACTCTGACACACATGGGTTGCCATGAGTCAGGATTGACTGGGCAAGTGGTTTGATTGTTTGTTTGCTTGTTTTTATCGTTAAAGCCCTCATTTCACCACTCACACCTCAGCTGTGTCTGAATTGCAACCAGGGATGAGAACCACTGCAGCCCTTAGGTCAACTGTGAATCACAGACATATTTATTTGGATTATACAGGGTTTCTCAATTTTTGTCACACTTAAAAAATGGGGGAGATTGCACACAAAACATATTTCTAGCTAGTCTTTTAAAAAGCAGCACTGGGACTATATTTCCGTGTAGCTGCAATCTGCTCTCCAGGTCACCACAGCTCCGCTGGCCACTTCCCAGATGATGTCTACTCTTGAATGGGTGGTTTGCAGTGCTGTTCTCCCTGTAAATCCTAAACTCCTGCACATGCAAGGGTGTTGTATTGTTAATTTGGGTTGTGTTAGCCACTCATTTTAGAATCCTCCTTGAAATACTGACCCGGAAAAACTGCATAGGAGTCAGGACCTGAGTTTCAGTTTTGTTCTGCTACTTACTGGTATGTTGATATTGAGCAAGTCATTTCACCCCTCTGAATCTGTTTTCCTTGCCTATAAAGTCACACAAATCAGAGATTGGACTAAACTGAGGCTGTTGGATGGTGAGACAGCATCAACCACCATTACTCATTCGCTCAGCAAACTCTTTGTAAGTGTCGTTTTTTTCCTGTGCCAAGCAAGCACTTTTGAGCAAAGGAGAGGAAGTTAAAAAGGCAAGTTCTGTTTATGTACCTACCAGGGCTCTGAGGGCTTGGAAAGTTTTCATGAAGGAACAGGGTGACCATACATCTCCATTTGCCCAAACAGCCCAGGTTGTGCTTGATGTCCTCCCAGGAGGAATAATAACATTAGTTTCACTTGCAAAAGTGTTGCGGTTTAGATGAGAGATCATATGGTCTCCCTAGTTAAGAATGAGTCCCTAGGTGGTGCCAAAGGTTAACACACTCAGCTGCTAACTGAAAGGTTGGAGGTTCTAGTCTATCCAGAGGTGTCTTGGAAGAAAGGCTTGGTGATCTGCTTCTGAAAACTCGGCCATTGAAAACCCTACGGAGCCTCTTCTACTCTGACACACATGGAGTCGCCATAAATCAGAGCTGACTCAATGGCAACTGGTTTTTAGTTAGGAAAGGCCTGCAGTGTAAGGAATCTAAGGAAGAGGACTCTGGGATGTCACAGCTGAGCTGAATCCCGGACGTACAGCATGATGAGTGAGAAGGAAGGGGGCAAAATAGGTGCAGCATTGACATTCACATAATTTAATGGGTGATCTGCCTGCCTCATCCACTCTGCCCCCGGCATTCCAGAGAAGCCTTTCTAAGCAAGCCCCAGCTCCCAGACAGCTCCGCCCAAGAGAGGCAGAATGATTTCGGCCACATTGGGGAACTTTCACACTCTGTCACCTGCAACTTCAGCAGCCCCAACAGCATGAGTTTCAGTGATTGTTTCCCATTTCTAGTCCCTGGTTTCTGCCCTTTTCCATCTTAAATCTTGTCAGCTTCCAGGCATCTGCCTAAGACTCTACCGCTGAAATTCCCTTGCCCTTCTCTTCAGATAGTTTTTAAAACCCCTTGTGACCCGGCCTTTCAAAGGGCCACGTGCATGCCTGCTGCTGCCATCTAGTGGACACATCATAATGTCATGATTGCCTTTAGCTTTGCTCAGAACTCTGGGCTAGGCTAGAATTCACTTGAAGGAATTATTGTTCAGACCTTGCTTCAGGTTTGATGGACAATGATTGACAAATGAAGATATTTTACAAGGTATCTGCATACTTAATCTCTATTGAAAGAGTTTTAATTTTTTCTGTGAAAGGATTTTAGAAACTAACTCTAAAAACACCAATGCATTGAAGCTGAGCAGTATTGCCTTCAAGAGTAAATAAACCAAGGAGCACAGAAAAGAAAGAATAATTATTCACACCATTATTCAGTTGGCATTGTAGTTCTTTTGTCAATTAAAATATGTGGCATCTTGTTTCTCTCCATAAGATGAAGAGATTCTCCAAAGTCACTCTGACTTGATCCGCACAGAACCTGTTCTTGACACACGGCATATCTGATTCTTCAGCTGGGGCTGCAGTAATTATGTAATCTCTATTTGTTAATAATAGCTCAGAGTTTCAAACTGAGAATGTAAATTCTACTCTTCCTCTTCAGTTGTTTGAAAACTACCATCTTTCTAATGATGTTGAGTAAGATATTTGTTTTCTTCATATCTTTGTCTTCTTTATTCCTCCCTTTTCCACAAACAGGCATCTATCTATCCCATCTTTTCCCTATTCCTGGTTCATACTGATGATTTTTATTTCCAGATTTCTTCCCACAAAACCTTCTGTTCACCATGAAGACTCCTAGCTAGTGATTCTCATCTACTTAAGTAATTCAGATGGACTAAATTTATCCTCTAATTTTTGAGGGAATGTTCCTTTTAACAGATATTGGTGTATCTGAATGCAAATAACAGTTTACAATGGATAATAAAAATAAGGTATAATTTATATTAAAATGACTTTAACAGAAGAAAGCTCTCCAAGAGTCGAACTCTCCTGAGGATTTCTCTGGAAGGCTAAGGAGAATATTTGAGGACATAGTTCACAGAGGTCATTGGAATATTTAATATTCTGTAATTGTTTTTGATTTACAATATGTTGGCCAAAAGCAGATTCTAGAAATAAATCAACGGTAGTTTCACTCAGGGTAAAAATAGGGCACAAATTGACCTCTGGTCATCATATTAAATTATACTACCATATTATGCTTGCTGTGTTCGAAGCTGTGTCATCTATGATATTTCCATGCTGTGTTTGTCCTGAGCCCATGCTTTCCAAAAATATTACAAAGACTCTTCTGCTTTTGGTACCATTATGCTAAATGAATTAAAATATCAAATTGCCGATATTTTGAGATCGTGATATTTTATTGGGGGAAAAACCGTAAGATGAAATATAGCCTGTCTCATCTTTATTTTATCACTGGAGAGTCCAAAGCCCAGAGAAGCAAAGTATTTACTGGAGTTCACATAAGTCTAAACCAGATTTGAATTTAGTTCTCTTTTCACCATACTAGAATGTCATTTTATTTATATACATACACACATGCTTATATATTCATATTTTACATTTGTATACATATTTTGTAGTTTCCATCTTGTTTATTAATTATAGATCTTTCAAACAATGTATTTTTACAATATTTTCCCAAGAATAAATAAAATAAAATTGCTTTTAACATTTTCTTCAGTTTTAGAAAGTATGGAGAACTATGGTGTTAAAATTTTAATACACACCTGTGTTAAAAATGATTTCAAATGTTGCTTAAAAATAATTGCCGTCTGGCAAGATTGCTTTGGAGAGCAACATTCATTAGATCCATGAGGGTAAGTTTACAATATATTGCTACATGGGCACTGTTTGTGACCTTCCATGAAGCATTTAAATCAGAATAATATAGAACACTTAAATGGGCCTAATAAAATCCTTTTGTTATTAATAAGTAATGACTCATATGTTTCTCCAAGTAATTCTGTTTTGAAGTGCTCAGAATGCAAGGGTGCTTTAAGATAACATCATAGTACTGTGTGTGTGTGCATTAAACTAGCCACAGTAGCAAATGGATGTTTCTAGCAATGTCAAGGATTAATTCCCTCTACTAATATCTCAGAGAGATTTTTTTCCTGCTGTTTTTTATACAAGTTAATCTCAGATTACTGTAAGGAATGTGGATGTGAATTTTTAGAATGATTTTCTTTGTTGATTCTTTAATATTCTAGCTATATTTTTAAATTTTAGAACAGAATACACTTCATCCTTCCTTCCTTTCTTTCTCTGTTTCCTTTTTTCTCCATCATTACCTTCTTCCCTTCCCTTCTTTTCTTTCCCTCTCCTTATTTTCCCTTTCCCTCCCTCCCTTCCTCCTTTCCTTCCTTCCTTTCTTCCTTCCTTCCATAATTCATGAAATGCTTGTCTTCATACCTGCTGCGTGTCAGGCATTTGGTAGCATTCTTTAATGCCTGGGATTTAGAAAAGATTACATTGCAAATGTGGTTCTTTTATATGTTTAACTTCCAGAACTGTATATCAAATTGATGAACACATTCTCATAGTCTTTAAATTATTTTACTTTGTTCTTTATCATAATCTCTTAAGGAACACTCTGAAGCCTGACCTATTACAAGTATACAACCTATTGCAAGTATACAATCATTACCCTCCTCAGTTGTGCTTAACTTCGTTATTCCAGTTGTGAAGAAAACTCTGCAGGCAATGTTCTTCATTTTCCATGTAACAAAATATAGCTCTGTTACCTCTTATATTTGCATTTATCCAAATAAGATAAATGATACCTTGTGATCAGGCCAGTTGACATTGAGGGAGAGGCTGACTTTAGTTGTTTTAAACTATTAGGAGCACTCCAGCAACAATATTCCCATTCACTAACTAGGAGGCTGATTTAATGAAGGAATTGCTGCCTCCACCCCCTTTGGAAGCCACAGCAGGCAGGGCTGGCTTGGGGTTCATTAGTGTCTGGTAGGATGACAGCAGACTGGCAAGCAGCTGTAAATGATTAGAACCAGGCCTTGGCTAGCTTTAGCTTCTGCCAAGCTCTGTGTGGCTCCAAATACTTTCTGGATACCAAAGAAAACATGCCAGTCTATACCTGCTGATCAAGGGATATGTACAGGATATATGTTTCTGGCTTTGAGGTTTTAGAGGAAATGCTTATTATTTGTGAAAGCACTACTTCTGTCTTGCTTTCATGTATCAGCAGAAGATGACACTTAAACAGGATATGTTTGTTCAGGCCAATTCAATAGGTGATTCTCAATTTTCTTTAAACTTTCAGGTCAAATCTGCATTTTAAATGTAACTAGGCACATGGTAGCCTTAGGTTCTAGCTTTATTTCCTTCTCTTCAGCTTTATCCATTTGATATATAAACCAAATGAATTACTGTTTCCCTTACACGTGTTATAGAATCATAATACTGAGATGGGAAAAGGACCTTAGGGATCATCTAGTATAGACTCTTTGTTTTATAGATGAAGAAAAGGCTCAGAAGAGTCAGATCCACACTGAGTTAGGGTTAGATGTGTATCCAAGCACTGTGCTAGGCACCAAGAACACAGAGATGAATAAAACAAAGTCCTTTCTGTACACATTGGTTGTTGTTAGGTGCCGTTGAGTTGGTTCCAACTCATAGTGACCCTATGTAAAACAGAACAAAACACTGCCCGGTCCTGTGCCATCCTCACGTTCATTGTTATTCTTGAGCCCATTGTTGCAGCCACTGTGTCAGTCCATCTCATCAAGGGTCTTCCTGTTTTTCTCTGACCCTCTACCAAGCATGATGTCCTTCTCCAGGGACTGATCCCTGCTGATAACATGTGCAAAATATGTGAGATGTAGGTCTCACCACATTGGTTAGAGATGGTCAGTGCTGGGCCAAGCATAGCAGCTGGTTGTTAGTGGACTGGGCCATAAACACAGCTGAAATAGCTCCATGCCCAAAATAACCCCACAAACATTCCTCTGTATTCTCCTTTTCTCCCTGTCTTTGTTCTCTTGTTAATGTCATAAGGGAAACTTTCTGTCTATTCCATAGGGTATGAGCTACCTCTGTTTTTTTTGCTGTTCTATCCTACATCTGTTCCTTACTCATAGTAGGCGCTCACTGAATATCTGCTGAAAGATTAATTAAAAAGATGAAAATGCATTGTAAATTATGGTGATACATGCGAAAGAGAGAGATCATTATAATGAGTAAGTACTGGCTAGTATACAAAGTCTTCTATATAATTAGCCTAAAATTATAGATATCTAATATCCAATTAAATAGACAAAATAAGTGTTGAATACTTTATTTGAATTTTTCAAGAATTAGAAAAAAAGTTTTTTTTAAGTTTTCATGTGCATATTTACCATCCATGTCATCTTCTGTTATTGGGGATATTTTTTGTTTGTTTGTTTTCACATATTCTGTGCAGTTATGAAAATACAGGTGACTTGTAAGATAGGCAGACTTACAGAAAATAGACTTGGGAACAAAGAGGACAAGCAGATGGTCAGCCACATATCTGTCTCCCTTTTTCTCAACATTTCTGTTTCTCCTTTGTTATTCTTACCTTGTATTTGTCTCTGTCTTGCCACATCTCAAGATTTGTCTGTTTGTTTGACAGGTTGATTGTTTTTAAAATCCCCTTGGAATATTTGCCTCTATGTTCCTATTTCCTGTATAATCGGGTCCTGTGGATTACAGAATATCATTGTCCTTTTATTCTCTACAGCTATTATTTCCAAGAATAAGTTAATTTGAGAATCTATGATTGTTTTCATCAGAAATCCAGCTGCAAAGTAAAAACAAACAGAAATTGAGAGAAAGATGAGCAACACTGACAGCTATATGTAACTATGTGAACAAAAGCTAACACTGAGTTTTCCTTGGAAAGGTTTGGTATTGTGGAGGCCTAGCCTATAGCCCTCTTGCAGACTGGTAAAATGCCAAGGGCAGTTCCTTACCTTGATAAGCAAACATAGGAAATTAACCATTTAGTAATAAATACACCAAAAAATATTTATACTAGACAGACTGTATAGAATGTCTGCCAACTTTAGAGCTCCCTTCCAAGGGTTTCTTTATACAAAGATCACCATGCTTTGTACTGCATAACTTTGTGGTCCATGTTACAGCTGATTGACGGGGAATGGGCTTGTGATGAAAAAGTCACCATCCAAAGACTTACCTGTGGCCTTGAAGATACCTGTAGCAAGAGCTTTGCCAGAAGGGACATGGAGCCCTGGTGGCACAGTGGGTAAGAGCTCAGCTACTAACCAATAAGTCAGCAGTGCAAATCTACCAGCTGATCCTTGGAAACCCTATGGGGCAGTTCTGCTCTGCCCTATAGGGTCACTATGAGTTGGAATCAACTTGATGGCAATGGGTTTAGAGCCTTGCTACTGAAAATATAGTCCCTGGACCTGCAGCATCAGTATTGTGCAGGAGAATATCCAGTGCCACTCTAGACCTCAGTAAAAATCCACATTTTACCAAGATTAACAGGTGATTAATATGCACATTTAATTTTTAGAAGCACTGCACTAGAGGACTTAGTCAGATTCTGTTTTTTGAGGAGTTTGGAGGTGGAACATGGAGAATGTCACAAACTGCCAATGGAATAGAAGTAAAGAGACACAAAAAGGAAAACAGTAAAGAGGCCATGAACCAGTGACAGTCATGAGTTAATGGAATTCATGGAGTAGAATGGATGTGAGTAAAGTCCCATTAGCTGGTTAATCCAAACCAAAAACCAAGCCTGTTGCTGTTAAGTCGATTTTGACACTTAACAACCACAGTAAAAGCAGAGACAAAGAGAAGCCAAGGGTACATGCACTTAAGTAGAGAGTGGTGAACAACTTCTGAGAGAGGATGACATATAAAATCCATGTTGAGTTATAGAGCTGCTTTCTGACAGTTTTAACTCTTTTTGCATCCTGAATAATATTCCTGTTCTTGGTGTATCCTGGTTGTGCAACTGTTAAACTATCACCTTTATTTCTTATTTTCCTGGAAACATGCAGCAATTTCTCATTAACTGAGGTAACTAAGGTATGTCTCTAATCCTGGTAATCTCAAAAAGCCTCACAAACATATCATTTTACAGGACTTTACTTCCTTAATTCTTATTCCCAGGTCTGGTTTTTCATTTTTCTGGCAGAGGTTTAGCTTATTGAAAAGCCAAACTTAATACCACTTATGGCTTTACCAATTCCTGATGAATCTATGAAAAAGAGGTAGAAGGATTTCTGGGATGGTGGAGTGAGGAGTTTAGTAAGTCTCTCCTCACGAAGAAATGAAAAAAAAGGAAGAAAACTCAACAGAATTGACAAAAATAGTCATTTCAGGAGTCTGAAAATTGAACAAAGGCATGTGGCAGTTTGAGAAGCATTTACTAATAACAGTAGGAGTCTGTGATGTTTTCTCCTGGGGATGCTCTTATCCCCTCCAAATACTTTGGTGTAGTCATTCTACCAGGGCAGTGCAAGCTGTGAAAACCAGTACTTTGCTGCCAGAGAATCCTGATTTGATTTGGAGAAGAGACTGGAAAAAACACATACCCTGGGCATTGTCAGAAACAGTAGTGATCTGAGTGTCGAACCAACTGGGAATGCTGACATTGCACCAGCCTGATGTTATGGTTCTGACTGGGGAAAGCAACAGAATGGCAGATTAGCCCACAGTTTAACAGGAAGATCTAGTGACTAAGACAGCCGAAGGGTGCCTTGAGAATCTCCCACATGTCCTTGTAGGTCTGGAAGGCTGCACACATGCACAAAGGTACACACACAGTCAAGAGAGACTACAGAAAGTTCTAGCTGTCCACATATTCCTAGCTGAACATGAGAACATGTGACAATGCAGAGGAGACAGAAGAGGATCCAGTAAACAGTAGATGGCAGAACAGACTTTTAAACTGCCTGAACTTGGAGTGTATTCCCCAATTTACACATAGGCCTTTGGCAAAAGGCAGAAGCCTTACTGGCTTAATGTGTTCAATCTGATCAATCACTGGTTTCATACTAGTCTATTCTGTGACTAGTGACTAGAATTAGTTCAGGCAAGTTACCAAAGCAACCACCAAAAACAACAAAACAGCAAAGAGTACAACCCAGCAAAGAGAACAACCCATGGGAAGGGGAGGACTTCAGAATACAGATTTGCTACAATATATTACCTAAAGTGTCCACTTTTCCTAAAAATAAAAAATCATGAGACATTTAAAGAAACAGGAAAGTGTGACATACACCCAGGAAAAAAACAGAAACTGTCTTTAAGGGGCCCAGAGGTTAGACTTAGCAGATAAAAATTTTAAATCAGCTGTTATGAATCTATTCAGAGAACTAAAAGAGAAGTTTAAGAATTAAAGACAGGTATTGTAACAGTGATTCATCAAATAGAGAATACCATTAAAAACTTAGAAATTTTCAAAGAACAAAATAGAAATTCTGAACTAAAAGAGTTCCGTAACTGAAATACAGAATTCACTAGGGAAGATCAGTATCAGATTTACCATAGAAAAGACCAGTGAACTTGAAGATAATTTCTATTGATCTATCTATTCTGAAGAACAGAAAGGGAGAAAAAATGTTGAAAAATGAACAAAGTCTCAGAGTCCTTTGGGACACCATCAAACATACAGTTATGTGTATAATAGGAGTTCCAGAAAGAAAAGAGAAGGGGCCAGAAAACAAATACTTCAAGAACTAAACTATTTTAAACTTCAAAAATTTGACCAAAACCAAATAACTTTAATTTACAGAGCCAAGAAACTCAACAAACTCCAAGGAGCAGAAACATAAAGAGCTCCATACCTAGGCACATAATAGTCAAACTGTTGAAAGACAAAAAGAAAAAAATCTGGAAAGCAGAAAGAGAAAAAAAAAAATTATCCAGAAGACCAACAATATGATTAACAGCATACTTCTTATTTGAAACAATGAAAGCCAGAAGGCAGTGGGATGGAAAGAAAAGTGCAGAAAGAAAAAAAGAAACAAAATTATCAAACAAGAATTCTATATCCAGTAAAGGTATCCTTAAAAAATACAGGTAAAATAAATACGTTCTCATATAAAGAAAGACTAAGAGAATTTGTTCCCACTAGGCATACCTTGTAAGAAAAACCTTATAAGGAAGAGCTTCAGGCTAAAAGGATATGACAGCAGATGATGATTAGGAAGCACATGAAGAAATAAAGGAAATCAGAAAAGGCAAACAGTATCAACCAACTTGATCTAACTGACATACACATTCTTTTCAAGGACACGTGGAATATTCTCCAGGATTGACACTATGCTCTCAATAAAACAAATATTAGTAAATGTAAAAGTATTGAAATCCTACAAAGTATATTCTCTGAAACTTAGAAAAACGCCAACTATTTGGAAATCAGACAACAAACTTCTAGATAATACATGGGTCAAAGAAGAAATCAAAAGGCAAATTAGAAAATATTTTGAGCTGAATAAAAATGAAAACACAATAAATCAAAATTTATGGGGTACATTCACAATAACATGAAAAATAATGAAATACTTTGAAACAAATTAACAGAGGTACAAGACTTGTACAATGAAAAGATAGTTGAGAGAAATTAAAGATGATCTAAATAAATTGAGAGGCATGGATTGGAAGACTCAATATTGTTAAATACTAAATAAAGGACATCAGAAAAAGTAAATATGTAGGTAAATATTAAAGACTGTATTTAAACAATAAATTAGAAGGGTTTTTTTTTCTATTTTTCTCAGTATATTTCAACAAGAATAATTTTCAAAGTGGACTCATTTGCTTTTTTTCTGGGAGAAACAATATAAAACCTAAGCCTGCCCACATGTTTTTAACAAAGAATGGAAAATATAGTCATTTGCACATGTACTTTTCACTTTCAAGCATGCCATACTAATACATTGACATTTGGCTGTAAAATTAGGTAGAATACTCTTTAGCACTGATGGATTTTAATAGATCCTGGACACATGTACCAGAAGGGTGATATCTTGAATACTAAAAGCATCAAAGAAGTGTGCTACTGTCAAGGTTTGATTCTTATAAGGAAGCAAAGTAAGAATCAAGATTTTTATCGTTAGCCTTTATATACATACTAAAGGAATAACTAACTGAAAAATAAATTTTTATTGCCCAGAATAATGTAAGACAAGTATATTAATCTTTCACTTATTTACTTGTGTACATTTTACACATTTAACTCATTTTAATAAACGAATTCATTTGAATGACTAGCTATTTTAAAATTTCAGTTGTTATTGTCTCTAATGTTTTATTTTTAGATAATGACCTAATTATACTTTCAGGTATTTTGTAAAGCTAAGAGATGAAAAGCACAACTTCTGAGGTTTAGAGCGGAAAGCTCCGGGACTTAAAGCACAAAATCAAGATGAGCAGCATAGCCAAACAGATGTTCAAGCAGATGAATAAAGTGTGCCTTGTCCCTTAATGAACTTCAAAGATTACTGCCTGATACCAAGACATGCAGTCTATACCCAAGTGGTACAAGCCCCTGGAAAATCTTTAAAAAAAAAAAAAAAAATTATATGTTGGGCAGAGCACAAGTCATTTATACCTTAGGGTGTCTGCTAATAATTTTACATATGTTTATTTCTGATATAGATGTGTTTGTATTTCTAATTATAATATATTTATAATATAAACACATACATATATATTCTATAATGAATGTAATAGAATATTCTATAATGAATATATATTATCCTATATATTCATTCTAAGTTGAACCTAATAACTGTCACTGAAATTGAGAGGTATATCTGGCAAACACAGGTTTTTAATTTTTATATTTGTTCCATCAAATCTTCCTGGTCCACCTCTTCTATTTCTGTCTTCTTTCCCCTCTCCTCTCTGGACATTGTCAGACAAGAGAACCTTGCATATATCAAATTCTCAGTGAAAGCTTTCCGAAAAGAGCTGCAAAGATAGTGAAGTGGTTGGGGAAGAGGATGAATCCCTGATTTTAAAGCCACTATTTTTTTCTATTAATAATCTGAGAACAGAGTGAAAAAAAGGAGAGATGTGTTTCTTAGTGGATACTGTGTTTGGGTTGTTGTTGCTGTTAGCTGTTGTCGAATCTCCTCCAACTCATGGCAGCCTTATGTACAACAGAACAAAATATTACCTCGTCTTGCTTCATCCTCACAATCGCATGTAAGTCTGAGTCCGTAATTGTGGCTGTTGTGCCAGTTCATCTCAACGAGGTCTCCCTTGCCCTCCCTGGCCCTCTACTTCACCAAACATGATGTGCCCCTCTAGTGTTTGATCCCTCCTGATGACGTGTCCGAAGCAAGCAAGTTGGATAATGTTCTGTTGAGATCGGTATGATTTTCGCTGAGAAATTTTTGGAAGTAGATCACCAGGCCTTTCGTCTTAGTCTGCTTAGTATGGAGGCTCCTCTGAAACCTGTCCACCATGGGTGGCCCTGCTGGTATTGAAATACCAGTGACATAGCTTCCAGTATCATAGCAATGTGCAAGCCACCACAGTCCGACAAATTGACAGAGTGGTGGTAAGCTTATTTAGCAGCTTAAGAAACAATACCCCTTCACATAGAAGAAAAGAGCATGAGCTTTGAAGTCAGATGACCAGAGTTTGGACCCAGGCACCCCCATTTATTAGCTTAGGTATTTTCACTACCTTCTAGGAGCCTTGGGATTCTCATCTATAAAATGAATTTGTTGTATTGATTAAAGATAGCATATGGAAAGGCCAATATATGGCTGGCATTTGATAAAAGAATCTGACAAATAAAACCACATAAAGGGATAATGAATGATAAAAATCACACTTTTCCCCTGCCAGAAATTTAGCTTTTGAATAATGCCTCAACCTAAGACCTGACTTTGTCTTGAGTAAAATAATACCCAGGCAACAACCATGGAAACCCTTTAGTGACCTACAGGTCAGTCAGTCCACATGGTTGGTGAACATATTATATGTTTACTTAGGATTCTGGGAATGAGGCCTCAATCCTGGTGACAGTCGTGTGAGA
Source organism: Trichechus manatus latirostris (assembly GCF_000243295.1). Lineage (NCBI taxonomy): Eukaryota > Metazoa > Chordata > Mammalia > Sirenia > Trichechidae > Trichechus > Trichechus manatus. The sequence goes on along the minus strand of NW_004443943.1, from coordinate 12,793,581 downwards.
GCCATGAATAGACTGATGTTTTAAAATAATAATAGCATCTACAATATAATTTGAAATATTCAGACCCAATGCCTAGCAGTGTAACGCAGGCATGCTGTGTAATACACTAACGGAGTTAAAGGCACTTAGTCTATATATTGCTTTGCCATTTGGAAGCCTCAATACATAACAGAGCTGTAGCTCACACCCAGGTTTTCTAACACCAAGTCCAGAATGTTTTCCCCCCATGCATTACAACTGTCATTCAGAGCAGGTGTACCTCTTTAAGCAAGGCAGGCAAGTTTTGCAGCTGATGCCTGGCTGCTGAAATTTACAGCCATGGGAGAGTACAGTTTTGGGTAATTTAACCTCAGGGCAGTGTGCTTTCAAATCCATATCACAGACTGCAAGCAACCTTTTAATCTCTCTGCTGCCCAGTCCAGGCCATGCCATCAGTCAGTGTTTCTGCCAGTTCATCACGCTCGCAGCAAAGTGAAAAGACGAAGTAGCGATTGAAAGGGGGCAAACTGCGCCTCTTAAGAAAATGGCATTTTTCTGGCATTGATGAAGGTGTCAGCTGCCAGTTAGTAAACAGTGGAAATTGTTCCAGGTTAAGGATCTTTTGGCCAACAGATGCATTTTAAATGAACATAGCAGTTACCTTGGGATAAATTTCAGTAGCAACTGAACCACCTGCTCAGAAAGAAAGGCAATTTTTATCCAGTGGCTTTCCTTTCATGAGACTGAAATTTAGCACATAGGTGGAAATACATGCCTAGAATGAATGCTTAACCGGCTTGAGGACAATCAGCTGTTTAAAACATAAGACCAGTGCATATGGTGTTTTCATTCCTCTTTATCTTCCTCATCTCATTTTTAGGAATTATGGCATGTTCAAGTCTATCGCATCCATGTATATGAAGTAGAAGTGGAAACCGTTTGCAGATTCTAATTTTCTGAGTATTATTTATAAGAAAAATCCTTTCAGGTTGGGAGAATGCCTTTTACTTATGTGAGTAGACTAAGAAGAACATGATGAATGGATAACCCCTAAACTATTTGCCTCTTCATCTCTTACTGCCTGAATAAAATTGATGTTATGGATAATGAAGCAAGTAGTCAATTGTAAGAAGTTTCCGCATGAAGTTTTATTACTTTTGATTTGAGTGCGTGAAAGAACATTTTAATCACTATTTTTAAGAAAATGTCTTCCCTCTTCCCGGTCAGGTGTCTAGATGATTTCGACTGCAGCCGTATTTACAGGTGCTTTCACTCTGATGGCTGTGGAGGAGTTTAGTATGCAAAATACCACATACAGCTAAGCCCCTATTTCGTTGCACAATGGTTGGTAGCTTTGGCATGAAAAAATCCATAAACGTTTTGGGCTTGGGATAGTATTATGCATTTTTTACAGCTGATTGATCTTTATTGGTAGCGTTTTGTGGCCTTAGGGCAATATTGGCCTGAGTTTGCGTTTCCTGCACCTCAGTAGGACCTGACTACAGGTATGGCACCTTGGCTGTGAGGGCACAATGACTAGCACCTGCCTCTACCCAGAAGCTTCGCTGACTTTATAAATGGAAGAGAAAACATTTGAGGATGCTATTGGTCTGGCTCTTCCTTGAGTTCTTCCCTGATCTTGGCCTGTTGAGTTTATGTGCATTTACTTTCTTCTGGTTTATTAATGCTTAGTCTCTCATATTTGGACATCCTGCCTCTCTCGGATTGGTTCAGGCTTTGTTGGAAACTGTGTTTATACTTACTGTATTCTTCATTTATTCACCATGACTTATTGTACCAGGTACTGTGTTGGGAGGGGGAGACAGTGTGATGAACAAGCTAAACTCATGGAGTCAACAGTAATTTCATTACAGTGTGCTATTGTGGGGGATGTGCCAATGGGTATAGGATCACTTAAAGGGGGCCACATTTATTTGGGTGTTGGAGCTTGTTCTCTCTCTTTATCTCAAGTATGTTGTGCAGAATTTTTATTCCTAGGATATTTTCTTGAGATTTCATTCTTAGGATCCTGTTTGATGGTAGATAGTAACCAAACATGATGACTGACTCCTGGAGGAAACAGGTGCTAAAATATAAGTTTTAATCTGGTTTATCCATAAACTGTGACCTTCAGCAAGCCATTTAACCTCTGGAAGCATTATTTTAAAACAAATTTACTCCTCCTTTCTGAGATGCCTTGGGAAAGGGTGTGACTAGCATCCATTGAGCATAAGCAGGACTTTTCAAGTTGGCTTTGACTCTGCCCATCACACTGAAAAATGGCCTCTAATGAATTCTTCATAGAGAACAGGGGTACTGGGGGCAGACAAATCACACAGCAGCCAGACCACCACTATCACATTCTAGATATGAGCACATCTTTATTAATTAATTAACCATGCCGTGCTTAATTTGCCTTGCTGAAGTCTCGGTTTAAGGACTGGACTTAAAGCAAAAACCCGTTGCCATCAAGTCCATTCCCACTCATAGCAACCCTATAGGCCAGAGCAGAACTACCCCATAGGGTTTCCAAGGAGCAGCTGGTTGATTCAAATTGCCATCGTTTGGTTAGCAGCTGAGATCTTAACCACTGCGCCACCAGGACTGTGCTTAGGTAAGACTGACTAACATTTGTAAACCTCCTTGCCTGCACATAATGGACACCCAACCTGTCTTTGCGTAGACCATCTAATCATCACTAGAGACTTGTAAGCTAAATTCTCTTATCCCTGTTACAAGGGTAAGGAATGTTGTGTTCAGAATAGTTAACTGACTTCTAGGATGTCTCTTGAATCAGAGTTGCCAGACCTGGAATTATAAGCCAGGCCTTGTCATCCCAGGTCGGTGCTCTTTGAGCTATGCCATTATTGTCTTCCAGCTCTCTGCCAATCAGATTTCTTCCCAGTCCTCTTTGCTTTGTTATTTATCTTCTATCTTCCAGCATTCTTGTTAGCCAAACCCAGATTGCCTGAATTCTGTCTCTTCTTTTTATCTGAATGAAGTCTTAAATCCAGCATTCTTGTTAGCCAAACCGAGATTGCCTGAATTCTGTCTTTTCTTTTTATCTGGACGAAGTCTTATCTTTCTCCTTGAACCCTAACTAGGAGGGAACTTTTTCTCCTGAATTGAATTACTGTAGTGGAATAGATGGGGGCTTGAAATTTGGAACACCTTTATCTGATCTTTTTCCTTGCTTTTATTTTCTTCGTGATACTGAGCAAGTCTCTTAATTGCTCTGAGTCTGTTTCTTGAATGCTTTCTTTCCTTCTTTCCAAGGGTAGTTAGCAGGCACAAATGACGCGTGTGCAAAAAATTCTCTAAATTGTCCAGTGCTATAAAAATATATTAAGTGTGTGACATCCAATCTTATCTTCACCTTTGATTGTGAATGCTTTATCCAATGGCTAGTACTATATATCCTGTAGCTCCCTATCTTCTTATATATTTTACTTATATCACACAATTTTTGCTTAATGGAAAGCCCCCGGAAGGCAGAAACCATGCGTTTTAAATCATGTTGTACAGTGACTAGTGACTGTGAATGGAAGATTCTAAGAAACTAAATTTTATAAAATAGTTATAGTTAAGTTTGTGAAATCCTGGGACATACTAAACATTCAGATATTTGGTAAATGAATAGTGTCCTCTCCACCCCCCACCCCCGCCCCAGTGGATCCAAACAAATCACATTTTAATGGCCTCTCTAGATCAGTGGTCCTCATTTTGGGGCAACATCTGCTCCCTCTCAGGAGACAGTTGACAATGCTGGATGACATTTTTGGTTGTCACCACTGTGGGGAGGTGCTATTGTGGGTAGCGGCCAGAGACAGTACCAAATATTCTATAATGCCCAGGACAGTCTTCCTAACAGAGAATTGTCTGGCCCAAAATGTCATTTGTGCTGAGGCTGAGAAACTCTGCTGTAGGTTCAAAACATTGATAATCAAACTCTGGTCCTTGCAACAACATTGGCCTCACCTAGAAACTTGTTAGAAATAGAGACACTCCGGTCCTACTCCAGACCTACTGCAATGAGAAATTTTAACAAAATCCCTAGGTTATACGTATGTACATTAAAGTTTGGAAAGCTCTGGTTGTAAAGAATACTAATTTTTTAAATAAAAATTTTTAAATGATTTCAGATGTACAGAAAAACTGTGAAGATAGTAAAGAGTTCTTATGTACCCCATACTGTTTCCCCCATTACAAACATCTTACATTAGTATTATACCTTTGTTATAGTTAATGAACCAATATTGATACATTATTATTAACCAAACTCCTTACTTTATTCATACTTCCTTAGTTTTTAAGTAATGCTCTTTTTCTATTCCAGGATCCTATCCATGATCACATATAGCATTTAGTCCTCATATCTTCTTAGGCTCCTATTGACTGTTTTAGCTTCTCAGACTTTGTTTTTGATGGTCTTGACAGTATTGAGGCTTACTGGTCAGATATTTTATAAAATGTCCCTCAGTTGAGATTGGTCTGATGTTTTTCTCATGATCCAGCTGGGATTATCGTTTTTTTAGGAGGAAGATCACAGAGGTAAAGTGCCATTTCCATCACATCATGTCAAGGGAGTGCTGGTCGTGTAGTGGTTAAGTGGTATGGCTGTGAACCAAAAAGATGGGAGTTCAAATTCACCAACTGCTCCTTGGAAACCCTATGGAAGAGTTCTACCCTGTCCTCTAGGGTTGTTTATGGGTTGGAATCAACTTTTTCCAGCAAAAGGTTTTTTTATGGGTCAAGGGTACATACTATCAACGTGTCTTATCACAGATGATGTTTACCTTGATCACCTGGCTTACATTGTGTTTGGGTAATACTGATTTTTTATACCTTATATTTACTCCCTATCTGATTCAGATGTCACTTTACTGGCCACTCAAGGCTCTGTCCTTAAGTAGCTGTATTCCGTTTTGGACTTCTGAAGGCTTACATCATTATAATTGCGGGATTTATTGTACATGTGGAGCTGCAAATTGTAAATTTTTAAATGAACAGTTTCACCGATTAAATAGAGGACTTGATTTCCTCTAGGGAAATATCCAGATTGCAGTAAAGGGCAAATCTGATTAATCAAAAGAGCTAAGAACCACTTGGAACCAACAATTAATTGGGATTTTTTTTTTTCAAAAAATGAGAAACCAGTCAAATCGGTGGTGTCAGAACTGAATTCTGAAACATATCTGATAGAAATGGATGTTTGTAGTCAAATGGGTAGTTGCAGAGGAGGTTTTGCTCCTTTTTCAAAATACCTCATGTCTTTTTCCTTCTGGTGCTGTGGTGCAATGTGCTAGGAGCGAGGGAGGAGCTAGGAGCTGAGGGTGATAGTTCCTCTACTAATACGCATGTCTTATCATTGCTCATTTGGTAGCTATGACTACATTATGACTCAATTTCTTCATTAAAATTTGGGTAATTTTCCTAAAATTTGGATCAATCTTCCTTAAATGGTGTTGTGAAGATGAGATAAAAGTTAAGAACTTTTCTTAAAATCTAACTCGCTGTAAATTTCAACCATTACTTCTTAGCATCATCATCGCAATACAGCACAAGTCTTAGTTCCTCTCCCACCATCAGCGTCTCTACCTTTGCATTGATGGCATTGCTATTTTAGCACAATCTTCTGCTCCAAACTAGAAAACTCCTGTCTCACCTACAAACTTCAGCTTGGTGTTCTACTTCAAAAGTAAAGATATCAGTGGGTCTTCAAATACAGTCAAGCAGTATAGAAGTAGTACTACTACTGTTTTGGAGATGTTAATCCTCCCCAGCAAAAAGTAGTCTAAAATTTCAACCATGCAAACATAAATATCTGCTAGCAGCTTCTATGACACTCTCAAGGACAAGGTGTTCTCTGAGATCTCCAAGATGGAGTGTCTATACCCAGGAGCTATTCTGGACCAATGGGCTCTAGGAACTGTCCTGTGTTTATATGTGGAAGTCACACATGGAGGGACTCGGGTTGAATGGTGGACAGTAGGTCTCAAAGATTAGCAAAATGATATCTTTGATGGCCCCAGAATTTTTACAGAAAACCTTTAATTGAACTTGGAGAATTATTTAAGCCTGTTCCTTTAAAAATAAAATTCTGAAAAGTGGAGTTAACTTCACAAGACATTTAATTTAATTTTAAGTAAACATTGAAGAATCATATAATTGTAGAGTTGGACATGAACTTGAAACTATTCAGGATCACTTTGCAGATGAGTGCTGAAGTCATGGAAAGTTAAAGGACTTGAACCAAGGCAGTGAGCTCCTACTTAATGAGCCAGGACAAAACAAAGTTATTTTGACATCAGACTATAATATTGCATTTGATACTTTGTTACCTTTAATCTTCAAATCGTATTTAGTGTAGCTTGATTTTTTTTAAAGTATAATTCTGTACAAATTAAATATTTCTCTGGATGAAGTATAATTAATGATATCTCTGAGAATTTTTTTTTATCACTTTAGTCATTTTTTCCAGATGAGAGAATGTAAATAAGTATCACAATTCCTCTGTCTTGGAAAATATTAAGGTTAGGGAGATTTCAAGAGATTGCATGACTGGATAGAGTATCAGATGTGTTTCAGTATTAAAAAGCAGAAAACAACACATTTGTAGGGAAATTTATCCAAACACAACTATTATGATTATATACACACAGCAACTAATTTCAACATCAGAACTAGAGTTTATGATCATTGTAAATTAAGTCATCATAACTTTTGTCAGTTTCACTCTTGCTCTCTCTGATATATTATGAACTTATGATTGAGAAACTGAAGTATGAAATAAATATATTGGTCAGCTAATCTAAGACTTTTTAACTTGTCGACTTCTTTTCTCTTCATAAATGTTTGCCTTTATTTTTAACCATGGTTTTTTTTTTTGTTTTTTTTTTTAGTAATTGTTTCCAAATTCTATTGACATTCTTTCCCTAGCATCAAGCCCAGAATGTTTTCTTGTTCTATATTGGGTGCTCTAGGGATAAGGCACACACTTGTTCTGAGATCAGCAGGCTGCCAGGACAGACATTGCCTTCCCTGCCCTGATCTCCATCCTCTTTAGAAGACAGCACTGGAGTGGCAGGAGCCTTAACTGAAGTCAGGACAGGAGACCTACATTTAGTTCTGGTTCTGCTCTAATAGAAATTTTGTTTTTTTCTTTTTCTTTGCCAAATTAAAAAAAATAAAAAAGACCTAATTTTCCCTATTGTAAAATTAAGGATGTGACATGATGACCTGGAATGTATATTTCAACTCTAATATTAATTTGATGACTCGAAGAGAATTGCTCTCCTGAGTCATGTTGCCTCGTGCTCATCCCCCTTGAGCCATGATTTATAATTTTTTCTACCATATTTTCCATTTTAGCTTTATGTATTCAGAATCCGGACTCTTGCCTCTAGGCTATTCCTGTAAGATCTCAGCATGTCTCTTTACTGAACTTATAGAAACACATTAGAATTTAGTTTTCTAACTTCAATAATCTTCCTAGTTGAAGTTACCCAGAGTTATTCTTAGTTGGAACACGGAAAGGTTTACTCTCTTCATTTTTTTTTTGCCAGAATAAGGTCTACATATTAATTTACTCAAGGAGTTAACTCATTTAATATCGTGATCATTGTGAAAATGGACAGTGTGAACCAATTAACCACTCTAAATTTGAGCCTCCATTCTAAATCAAGTTTTGTGCTGGATGTTTCAGTTTTTTGAACATCTTTTATTTAAGTACTATGTCTTTGTCAAGTCTAAAACACTATATGTTTTTATTATTGATTTACTCAAATTTGCGTTTTAATTGATTTAAAGAAAAACAAATTCTATTTAGAATTAGCCCAATTAATCATTTAGCTAATTTTAGATAACAGTTCTGTTTCCAAGTCATAGTACTATAGTACTTTCTAGTGACTCCATTTCACCTCCCTTTTTCATTTGTAATAGATGAAGATATGGCTACAACATAAATGACGCGTGTTTTTTCAGCACATCTCTTTTCCTCCACAACAAAAATGTGACTAAATTTATCTATGATGATTAACATGAGTGAAGAACTTTTAATCTTGAAATACTTTTTTTTAATGGAGTCACTTAATACAGCCATTAAACATATAGGTGAACTAAATATATGACTCAAACAAATGAGGCTAATCTATGAATAGGAACTCTGGTGGTGCAATGGCTAAACTCGGTTAACCAAAAGGTTGGCAGTTCCAACCTACCAGTCACTCTGTGGGAGAAAAGACCTGGTGACCTGGTGACCTGCTCCCGTAAAGATTACAGCCCATGAAGCCCTATGGGGGCAGTTCTACTCTGTCCAGTAGTGCTATGAGTTGGAACTGACTCTATGGCACACAGCAACAACCAACAACCCATGAATCTTAGAAGAAATACATTCATTTAACTAAGAGGCAAACGAAACAAGTGGCTGCCTTTGTCTGTTTATTGATAAATTGCTATACTACTAAGAACATTTACATTAGCACGAAAAAAAAGGTCTCAGTCCTTAAAAAACAACAAAAACAGCTGCTCTACTTTTATTGTTGCAACACAAACCACTTCAAAACATAGTGACTTAAAACAATTTATTATCTCTCACAGTTCTGTGGGTTACCTGGGTCCAGCTAGGTTTTTCTTGCCTGGAATCTGTCACCTGGTTATAGTCAGATGGCAGCTGGGATAGACTTATCTAAATTCTTAACTAGGCTGGATGTTCAAGATAACTCACTGGTAATTGGGACTGGCTTTTTGCTGGGAGTTAGCTGGAGGTAGAAGCTTCCAGGCCAAAATCATTTCTACTGTGTTCTGTTAGTCAAAGCAGTTGTAGGGCCTGACCAGAATTAAGGAAGTTGATAAACAGAACCCACCTCTTGATGGGGGAGTGATAAGATCACATTGTAGAAAAGCTTGTGGGATGGGAGATATGGTTTTGATGATATTTAGAAGATACAATCGCCATGATAGTTTTAAAGAAATGTCCTACCAGATCCCTTAATGCAAAGTATAATCCGTGGACCATATCTGGCCCTCTGCCTGTTTTTGTAAATAAAGTTCTGTTAGACTATAGCCATACTCAAACATTTATATATTGATTATGGCTGTTTTCACAATACAATGGCAGAGTTGAGTAGCTGCATCAAATACAATATGGCCTGCAAAATCTAAAATATTTACCATCTGCCCCTTTGAAAAGTAGTTTGCCAACCCCTGCCTTAATGCCTTCACTTAAAAAAAAAATTACTCATGGGAAGTCATTTACTAATAATTCCATTAATTTAAATTTTTGTTGTCTGTAACCATGAATTTTTCGTATTGCTTTTTTCGCCAAGCAGAATGTACCAATGCTAATAGCTCCCATGACTCTCTTCATGGTCATCTGATACAGACGGTCTCAGTGAAAGCTAATTTGTTTCTCTCTTCAAAGTGGAAGGTCTCTCATCTGCCTCCTCACAGTGTGGGAATCTTTGTTTATGGGGTTACTTTCATTTTTTACCAGATATGGTATGGGTTACGGTGGTCCTCAACACCAAGACTATCAACAAATGAAAATCATGTGAAGAGCTTTAAGAACTGCAGAAGTCAGTACTCCTCTCTCTAGAGATCCTGGTTTAATTGACCCGAACCAGGAAATAGGCATCAGTACTTCAAACTATATATGTCGTACGCCTAGAAAAGAACACTTAGTAACTGTTATACATTTTAAAGCCTGGTAAAATCCATAACTGTTACAGAAAAAAGCAGTCATCTTCTGTAATTAATAAAAATATACTCACTTTTGCAAAGAAATGATTCCAATTTGATCTGAAAATAGACTTTATGGGCACATTAACTGCTAGAGAAAAATATTATTATTTTTTAAAAGACAAACTGTCTTTGGGAGGGAAAAATAGTTTCTTATATAAAGAATAAGGAAACCCTGGTAGCATAGTGGTTAAGAGCTATGGCTGCTAACCAAAACGTTGACAGTGCGAATCCACACGACAGCAATGTGAATATAAAGAACAGAAAGAACTATGGTAAAAGAGGAGATGGGAAAGGAGGAATAAACAAATGGCAGTAGAAATAGAGCGTAATCAAATTACTATGCCAATTGTACATTGTTATTGTTAGGTGCCATCGAGTCGATTTCAACTCATAGCGACCCTATAGGACAGGGTAAAACTGTCCCATAGAGTTTCCAGGGAGCGCCTGGTGGAATCGAACTGCCAAACTTTTGGTTAGCAGCCACCCTCTTAACCACTACACCACCAGGTAACTTGAAATATCTACTATCAGAAATTACCTTGAAACAAGTGAAGTCTGGGAAATAGTGAGAGCCTTAGCATGGAGGCTCTGGAAAGAAAAGTTAAACAATTAAACCTCATCATTTTACCATAGGTAGGCTGTGGTGGGGGTATTTGTATGTGTTAGAGGCAAGGGGGTGGAGAGTGAACTGGTAGCCATAGCCACATACAAAGGTCAGAACTTGAAAAAATTGAATTATGTGGTACCTCCCTAACTAGTTCCACTTCTAGGTGAAACCCCACATGACGAGGATATACAGATTTGAAGCTGCTACTGCATACGTTCAAATGAGATGGTTATGGTTCAGTCCTAGTTCAATTTGATCATAGTATGTAGAATCTGCCTTTATCTTTGGATAATAAGAGAGACAAAGCAAGCTCATCTCTGAAAGGCACCATCTTGAATACTTTCTGTAACTATAATATCAGGCATACTAATTTGATAACAGATGTAATTTCAGATTGTAATAGCATTTTCATTTTTAATTAGACTAAAAGCTTCAGCTGTGGTATGCATGAAGTATATCTTCTGCCAAAGTCATACTGCTATTATGCATTATTTATAAAGTACCACCAATTTTGTTTTTGTTTTACAAAACAAGACACAAAACTTGTCTTTTTTTTCCCCGCAGGAAATTTAAAAACTAAAAGAGATATTAGGCAAGTCAACTAATTTCACAAATGAATGATATTTTGAAGAACAGGGTGGGGAAAACTTAGAAATAGTTTGAAAAAGAAAGCATGGCTGAGAGTGTAAGCGAAGAGTTGGTCTTCATTACCAAATGAAGAAATGATGCTTAAGAGGAATGATGGTTAGAGACAGAAGGATGTTGCAGTGCTGTCTAATAGAACTTTCTGCAAGGACAGAAATGCCTGCACTGTTTAATATGGTAGCCACTGGGCACAGGTAGCTTTTGAGCACTTGATATGTGGCTAGTGCAACTGAGGAAATGCATTTTAAATTTTATTTATTTTTAGTTAATTTATATTTAAATAGCCCCTGTGGCAAATGGCTACTATTTGGAGAACACAACGCAAAGAAAACAAAGTGTTCTCCAAAGGGAGGAGAAGGAGCTGGAAAGCAATTGTTGTTCATTATTATAATGATAATCTATAAAACAAAAAATGTTTAGAATTTAAAGCTTTGTCATAATTATCACGGATGAAAATGGACACATTTTTATTCCTAGTAATTCATTTTAATAGAGTGTGGAAATTATGGTAATAAAAATTAGCCTTTGATAATTATAAATATAGCCTGTCAAAGGAACAGATACTGTGATTATTACATGATCAGGAAAAACGTTTTTCCATATTCTAGTTTATAAAACCTTGTATAATATATGTGTCACCTTTAGGTTAAATATAACAAAAAACAGTGAAGCTCTTATAGTCACACGGGATACCTCATCAAGTAGTTAATTTGTAGAAAAATTTCATTTTTTTTCAATTTGAATGAACAGATGGCCTATTCATTAAAATTGAAAAGTAGATAATTACTTGATTCCAATATTTTTAGGAAAAGGACAGTTTATAACATTATGTTTGGGGAAGTCTCGTAGGTCTTAAAATGTCTTGAGTGACTGGACACATAATTCTCCACAGTCTACAATTGCCTGCCATGCTAACTGAATAAGTCAGTTAAAAATAGCCTTGCAGCTACTCTTCAACACTACAAAAACCCATCTCTCTGAGGAAATATATTCACGTTAACCACTAAACTCTGCTCAAATGTTTAATCAGCAAATGTGTATGTAACATTTCTGTACCAGATGCTTAAAATTGGGGATATAAATTTGCAAAGGTTGTCTCTGCCCTTAAAAAGTGAAGGGTGCAATGGTGAATGTTTGATTCAGATATGCTGGATTTTCTTTCATTTGAGTGGTATTCTGCTTTTTTTTTTTTTTTTTAAAGATCATTAAATAGTTCAGTAAAAGTGGCTATTTAATAAATCAGTGGCCTGCTGATGTCATACATAATTCTGAATGGGTAAATGTACTGTTGAAGGTGTCAGTCTCTTGCGCAGTTATGCTCAGATTGGGCTTTCTGTTAGCATCTGAAGCCGGGATTCTTTTTCTCCAGAAGGGTTCCTCCTATACCTATATACATAGAATGAGAGAGAAATAATTGCCATATTTCGTTGTTTAATTAGTCTGGCTTTCCTCACCTAGAAATTCTTGATCTATTTTCTCTTTCTCCTTTCTTTATTTTTTAGTTCTTGGATATCTCTCTGTATATGAATTTTTACTATAATCTATCTAAAATCTTTTTTGGAATAAGTTCATAACTTTTCATTTCTGTGATGCATTGGTTTCTACAAATCATTTTAAGATTTAAGAACATAAAGTTTACATCATTCCAATGGACCAGATTATGTAACCTTGCCACCTTTAATTGTGAATTAAAAGGAAACAGCTGTCCTTGTACATTGGCTTTGATCTTCATTCTCCCTTCAGGTACTACTGCTCTTTTGTATAACTTTGCCCTAACATACGGGTATCCAGCCTCAGTTTTTTACTTCCTCCATCTGGGGCTCACACTTTGGAAAGATGACCCCTTTGCCTTCGGCATTCGCTTAGGCCTGTCTTGACAGTGCTGGGGTTGAATCAAAGAGAATAAGAACTGTGTTTCTATGTATGTACGTTCCTAAACTCTCTGCTGTCAACAGTAGTTTCTCATCTGAGGGGCATACTTTTTCCCTCGGTGACTGTCACACAAGGATCCCACCCACTATAAAGGAAAAACCTTGTCTAGTTTAAAGTAGTAAATGTCTGTAGTCCTCATCTAGAACCCTTGGGGCCAGATGTTTCAGAATTCTTAATTTTTCAGATTTTAGAAAAGGAGAATAGAACATGTAGTGCATGCTATGTAATATCCCCACCTGGGTGTGGGCAGCACCAGTAACCAAACACGTTAACATTTCTGCATCAAAATGTATAAATAAATAAATACTGCAAATAGCCTCATATTAGTAAACGTTCAGCTTTTGAAGCCAAATAAGAAAACAACTTTGGGTTTTGAGAACAGTTAAGGGATTGTGGGCCTGATAATACCTGATATCATCACTCCCAACCCACTCCACGTCTTGCACTTTCCCAGTGGCTGTGTGAATATTCAGCTGACCAACACAACAAAGCCCTTTTGGATTATGCACATGAGGAGTCTCAGGAGGATATATCAGCAAGAGTTAGCATCCTTGTAGGTTCACCTCTGATCAGTTTTCAGTAGATAAATAAGAAAGTTCAATATGTCTAACACAAAACTCCAGCTAATCAGAAATCCTAAACTTCTTTTCCCTTTACTTTATTGCATCTTATTTCCTTATCTTTAACTCTTTTCTGTTATTCCACATTTCACCCACCCACAATTTCCATTTTTTTCTGTGCCTTCTCTCTAACTCTTCTTCTTCTTCTCCGAGATCATCTATAATATAACGTTCATATTCCATCTACTACAGTCCACCCCTTCCATAACTAGAGATAATTACATGGGGTTGGATTTTTGTCAAGTGTCTTGAGCAGGAAGTCATAACTAATTCAGATCCTTCTATGATTACTTTGGAAGAGTAGTCTGCAACATGCCTGGGTGCAAAAAGCTATAATATGTCTGTTTGGGATATTCTAGTGAACATTTCATTATCTTCTAGGATATGACTTTAATATTCAATGTTATAAGTGGCTGCTTATTAATATGTATAAATAATCATTGCTCAACCCAGAATCTAATGTTGTTGAGAGTATCTTATGTTTATATTGGACACAGAGAGGGACTAGAAAACATGTTTCCTGCCTATTGGAAACATGGAGTCTTTCATCAGGTTGATATTCATGTTTCCTATTGAGTAGGGATTTCCATTTGTTCTTTGGTCTGTGATTCTAAATATATCTGTGTCTTACTGCAAGTGTAGATCATCTCTGGAGGTTTTTCATCTGTCCCTGCTTTCAATTTGTTTTGACAGTGTCATGATACCTACGTAAAAGAGAAAGTATTGCTTTCCTCTGAAATTCATCCAGTTTTATTCTTAGGATTGTAACTGCATCTACTGACTATAGAGCTGGAGTATCTGATCCTTATTCATTCATCAAATACATTTATTAAGTGCCAGCTTATAATATTTTCCAATAGAAAAAAAAGAAAAAGGAAACCCCAAAACGTATTTGTCTCTATGCTGTTATCTTTTTAGTATATTGAAAGCATATGTGTTTTGGTTGAGACATACCAATGACATTTTTTAAGAAAATAGAATTCTTTTTTAATGGGTTTTCAAGCTTCCTGCTTTAATATAAACAGCTATGATGCATTGCTTTATATTTTGGACAGTATTTCCCAGGATTTGTTTCATCTTTCTGCTAACCAAAAACCTGCTTATTGTAGCAATTGGATTTCAACTAAAAAAAGATAAAATTGCGGTTCCTGTGCAAACGGGAGTAAATAGTCCTATGCCTCTAGTATTTTCTCGTTTCTGTAGGGTGGCATTAGCAGAGGAGAAGTCTTCTGATTTTTCTGTTCTCTGTAATGAATAAAATATGTGGGAAATGTGAAGGACTTATGTAGGCTTTTTTTCTTGGCTCACTGAAGAGCTTTAATTTTATTCTTATTTTATAATCCTGGAGATGTCAACTGGCTCCATGCCGTCTTTCATGACTTCATACTTTCCCTTTAGAGACTGAGAACTTCAGAGTCTGTTAGGAGAACATGAAAAATAAAGGCCCAGGGCTAGTGAACTTAAACATAATTTTTTTCCTGTGAGGATGCAGTGATATACAAGACAGTGTATTTTCTTAGTGCTCAAGCATAATTTGAAACCACACTGCAACAAAAGCTTTCTATATTATATTTATATTCTGTATTCTAATACGTTACAGACCAAGTTTTCTTATAGTATTATTTACGTGTATTTTATGTTTAAATAGTCTGGGATGGAAACATAACATTAATTTAACATCTCCTTCATAATCTTTGCAACTTAAAATACCACTTATTTTTACTTTGTCTGTTGATAAGCATTACCCTGTCCTGAGGCAGAAGCCCGAATTCCTTTTATTTACATCTCTAGGGTGTGGATGTGGTAGAAGAGAGTTCATAAAAGAAACTAGGTGCTCAAATGAAAATACCACTTCTGTTCTTGATGTGAATCAGCAGATGAACTAAAATCTGGAAAAACTGAAAAAGAAATATGGACCTTAATATCATTTATAGGTGACTGAGTTTAAAAAAGATAAATGATTTAGGACATTTTTATATAAGAACAAATTATTCATGACTGGTCCTGGGTCGTTAGGAGTAATATTTTTCTATAGCAATTAGGTTCTTAAATTAATTCATTGCTTCTCAAGACTAGGTAGAACATCACATCCCTTTAAATATTTAAAACCTATTGGGTGTCTTTATAAAAAATCCTCAGTAATAGAGTAGAAGGATGATTAACCTAAATGTATTAAGAGCCAGAAGTTTTTTTTTTAATTAAAGTTTTTTATCCAGGATAAAGTTTATATTTTTATAGCTTCCATTTAAGCAGTGTATCTAGGTTATAATCTCATCTTTTTTATTAATTTGTGCTGATAGATTCAAACACTCCTCTTGCCCCTCCTGTAACCAAAGACATACTAACAAAATACCTATCCGATGTGAGAAGTAGGCAATATAGCCATGGAACCAATTGAAGTCAGGTGGCAAATGGTGAGCTGGAATCTCTGATGTTAGACTCCTAAAAGACTGTTTCAACCAATTAGAATAACTTGTTGTTGTTGTTGTCTAATCTACTTCGTCTTATCTTTTTCACATAAATTCAGGATTATCAAATATTCATCAACACCATGATAAGATTCTGTGAGAAAGGAACACAAACAAAACATTACTCTAAATAAATTTCAGTTTAATAAGAGGAAAAAAATACAAGGGGGTATAGATGAACAAATCCAAACACAGCCAGAACTAATAAACAGTTGCAGTCATACAAATCTTTAAATTTAAATGGCAGAGTTAATGGAGTATTAGAAGGGATGAGACTCCTGGACTGACCTAAGGTGGCTTTATGTAGAGGGTGATTTGGCATTAGTATGTAGAAGGAAGGCAGGTACTTGGATGAGTGGAAAAAAAGGACACCTTGTCTTTTTTTTTTTTTTTTTTAATTGCTGGCCTGTTATTGTGGCAAAAATATAGAAATCTAAGAGATGGGCAAATACAATGATGAAGAAATAGTTTATTTTGTGTAGAATATTAGAAGTCTGTTCAGCTAGCCAAGGATCCCTGGTGGCTCAGTGATTAATGCACCAAAATGTTGGTAGTTTAAAGTTGTGACAGTCTGCTTCTGTAAAGATTACAGCCTTGGAAACCCTATGGCGGCAGTTCTACCCTGTTCTATAGGGTCACTATGAGTCGGAATTGACCTGCACGTTTATAGGCTTATAGGTAATTAGCTAGCTGGGTATTCTTAATCTTTTTGTGCCAGGGGCCGCTTTGAAAGTCTGAAGCCTATGAATGTCACCTCAGAATATTTTGAAGTACATAAAATAAATTATATTGGGTTATCAAGGAAATTATATCGAAAATCAATAACTAAAATAAGAAAAACAAATTGTGATTCAATAATAGATACATATTTTTATTAAGCACATGAAATAAGATAGAATGGTGGGTCTAATAATTACCATTAGTTTGAAGAAGTCATGAGCACACAGTATTTCAAGATATCTGAAACAACTGTAATATAATGAGAATTTCAACTAGAGATTAGTAAAAATAAAGATGCAATTGTTTTTCTTATCCAAGTTCACAGAACCCTGGATTCTATTAGATTAAGAACCTCTGAGCTGTAACATGAAGTTGGAATAAGAGAATGACAGAGGATGAGGATTCAGACTAAGGTTAAATAAGGGGAAGATCCCAGTTTGTGGGAAAGCTAGACATACTTGCTATGAATTTGAAGTTGATTCCAGAGAAATGAATGTGAATTCTATCTGAAATTAGGGGGATATTTTATCTGAATAATATTTAAGAAATTTGATTCTATTCTCTTTGTTCTATAGTTTGGTGACAGAGAATCCAAGAAAGAAGCTGTGTCAGTGTTATAAACAAGGGCTTAGGGTAGAGTTTTGGTTAAGAAAATAAATATACGTGGGTGGATTAAGTATGCTGACACTAAGATGTATTTGTAGTCATTGATGGCGTGACTGAGTTAAAGGTAATGTGGTATTCTCATCCAGAGTGGAACTGGGAACGGGTGGCAGTAATTATGGAAGGAAAATGTGGTCATACATGGTGAAAAATACTGGTGTAATTGTCCTAAAGGGAAGGAGCCCTGGTGGTGCAGTTGTTAAGTTCTTGGCTGCCAATGGAAAAGTCAGCGACTCGAACCCACCAACTGCTCCCCATGAGAAAGATTTGGCAGTCTTCCCTCCTAAGGATTACAGCTTTGAAAACCCTATGGGGGCATTTCTACTCTGTCCTATAGGGTCGATAGGAGTCCGAATTGACTCGATGGCAACGGGTTTAGTTTTTGATTTTGGTCATAAAGAAAGTAGAAAAAGGCTATTGGAGGAACAATAAAAGACCAAATCACCCCTGATTCTTAAATATTCTCATGAAGGATATTGTGATACCATTAATGGCATTACTGGCTAATCTTATAATTGAGCAATTCCTATATACCATGTTCTAAGCCCTCTTTTTTTAAACAGCCTTATTGAAATTTAATTCATATACTTTTCAATTCACTCACTGAAAATACACAGTTCAATGGCTTTTTTTTTTAGTGTATTCGAAGAGTTGTGCAGCCATCACCATAACCAATTTTAGAATATTGTCTTTACCCTAGAAAGAAACCCAACGTCACTTAGCTGTCACATCCCAATTCCTCTATCCTTTTCAGTCCTAGGCAACCACTTACCTGGTTTCTGTTTCTATAGATTTGCCTATTCTGGACAATTCATGTAAATTGAATCATACACTATATGGTCCTTTATATCTGGCTTCTTTCATTAGTGTGTTTTCAAGGTTTATCCATGCTGTAATATGTGTCAATATTTTGTTCCTTTTTATAGCTAAATAATATTCCACTGTATAGGTAGTAACTTTCAAACCAAATTCTCTCACTTCCATCCTTCCCCAGATCATTTCTATAACTACTTTTGAGAGAACAAGTTCAAAAGCATTCTTTTTCATTCTTTTATAGATGTTTAAAGTACTTTGCAGGGTACCTGGTTATTCTTTGTTTTGGTTTGATTTTTCTCTCTTCTCTGCTTTAAAAAAAAATGAAGGTAGATAAGTGCTTCTTGTACACTCTGGAGAATACTAACCTTGTATAAAGCCAATATGTGTCTATGTAGTTTTTTTCCATTTCTATATAGATATAGATATCATTCTAAGTGCAAATACTTTCAGTTGTCAAATAAAAAATCTCATGGGGGTAAATGTATCGTACCACTGGGTGAAATAAGTTGTAATATAAATATACTTTCAATACATGGAGTGAGGAGTTGGCACTTTTAATTGTAGTTGTTTTTCTTTCCGTGGACTATACAAGGCAATATAATGAAAATGAAATTCTAAGGCTTTCATACAAGCATGATCACAGTAATGGTCATTTTTACTAACATTCTAATTTATTCACTAAGGAATATTTATTAGCCCCTTTCAATTTGCCAACAGACACCATAGGAATTAAGTGATTACCCCTAAATTAGCTTATTGTGTACTAATATTCGTAGAAAGCTTCATCTCATATCAAACTCTCACTTAAAATTCCGCTTATTAATCTTGTGAAGCAGGTATCTCTAGCTCCTCATGCAGAATCTGGGTGCCAAATATCAGCTGTATCCAAGAGTACTGAGAACCAGAATATCAGCTAAAACTTCTAATTTCAAAACTTTTCCTTTTTCTTCCGTGTCAGAGCCATTAGGAAGCTAAATGAAATGTGTCAAATGGACTTGGAAAAAGGAGCCCTAACCTCTGACTGAAGCAACATTACTTGCTGACAAAATTCAGGTTTTTAGTAGCTTTGAAATTTAAGTAAAATTGGATTAAGTACCCGTTTGACATCCTGTGAAAGGCCAATGTCCTCCCCTAAGATAGCTGCAAGTTCCTGAGTTCTTAGTTTCTCATAATTACATAATTTAATAATTATTCTACGATCTCCTGCTCTCCAACTCCCGTCTGTCACTCATTCTTGACTTCTCTGCCTCTCTGTTCTTTGACATGGCCAAACAATAGATCTTTCTCAAGTTTTGACCTTTCCCCAAATCTTCACAAAAGAAATTAGTGCAACTTTCACTTAAAGTACAGCAATAAAATAAAAGAAATTAGCGCGAAGCTGACTTGATGTTTAGAGAGAGGACAGTGACACTGACTCGGGAAACAAATTGCTAAATACCATACGTTAGGCATCCCTTTACTAGAAGTCCCCTGGCCTTTTCAACATGAAGGTTTCTTGCTGGCCTCTTTCTCTGTAACATCTAGCTTCCTGCCTTATATGTAGAGTACATTCACAATTTCTGTGTCCTTATGAGCCATGACCTTTATAAATGTTAAAAAAAAAAAAATGTAGTTCAGATTTGATGTGCACGTTAACAACTTGTTTACTTTTTTTTTTAAGAAGTGAGATTTTCAGTTCTGGATAGTTCATTTAAGTTTTTTATCCTCTCATTACCATGGATATCTGTGATGATTTTAGCTGTACTCAGTATGTGCTGTAATCTGTTATAATTTGGTGTACTGAAAAATTGTACTTACAGCAGTCACTATCATGGAAAATGAATTTGCCTAATTGGAGAAAAGACAAAGGCCTTAATTCGTGTAGCTTCAACCTCAACCAGCCTCTTACACCTCAAATTCTGTTTTGTTCCATTTGGATAAGTAGTACTTCTGTGCTCCCAATAAGAATTATTGCTGCGCTGATATCAAAGAAAAGTGACTGCTTTGAATGGCAAGCTTTGTCTTAACACAAAGTAGTATAAGTAGCTGATGGTTATAGAAACTATAACACAAACAATTTAGGAGTATATGTCTATAATGAGGAGCTAATAAGCAAAATACATCCCAACCAGAAATGGTTACATCTATATATGTACCTTAAAACAAACTTTTGGAAAGACTGCGTAATAAAATATGGTTATTGCTGATAGGCTTTTTTATTCAGTGGCCAAGAATGATTTTCAGTATCAAGATTAATCTTGTGAAAGGTTAACACACTATCTAAGGGGTAGGAGTTTAGATCCAGGGAGACTGTATCTATTTGGATTTAAAAGCAGTCTGAAGCAGACAACTGATAAAGTGATGACGGACTGCCATTCCTTAATTCAACAACAAACGAGGGTCTCACAGCGGGTTTGTCTTTTTCCTTCTTCTGCTGTCTTAAGGAAGATGTGCATAAATGATCAACAAGAAGTGCAGGTTTAAGGGCGACATCTAAGAATATATTCTGTCCCTGGGATTAGATGGCTTTCCCCCTCTAGTTAGTCCCATAGCAGCCTCATGAATTTCTACCTTTTTCCCCAGATGACAGCACTCCCTCAGGCTAAAATGGCCCTGCAAAGCAAGTCCTATATATATTAGTATCCCTAAACCATTAAGAAAGCAGATCCATATATGAACCTCCTCTCCTAGAGGATAATGCTTTCGTGCTAGTAACAACACAGCTCAACCACCAGAACGTTGAGCATTCTTGTTGAATCTAGCAACTACACAAGCCCTTTATGAGAGAACATATATGCTAAAAGCTATAGTCTCTAACCTACAAAATCATGAAAGCATAGTCAAACAGATTAGAGCACAACTGGAAGGGGAAAGGGACAAGAGGAGGTCTTATCTAGAAGGGACCTTTGTTATAACACCTGTCTGCCTTTAACAGCTGATCAAATTGTCCTAGATGTTCTAACCAAGATTGTTGAAACTAAGCACAGAATGTTCATAATGATATTATTGCCAGCCATTCTATTTCAGTAATAAGTCTCTAAGCTGATTCACCTTATTGTGAATGCCTTTATGGCACAAAATCACAGGTTAGTAAAAACCCATAAGGATAAACAAAGCTTGGAGATTTTGAGTCTCCTTGTAAACTCAGTTTCTTCCTTTATGTATAAGCCTACTGATTCTTAGAAATGATAGACAAAAGTAAAGGTGCTTTATAATGGATCCCTTAACTCTCAGCATCTTGCAAGCATAGTACATGTATTTGGTGCCAAACAGCTGAGGGTAAAATGATTGTTGCTCAGTGTGGCAATCAAGATTTAGAACTTATGAGTCAGCCTGTTTTAGAGCATAAATGGGCATATGGTACCTATAGTAGAATAATAAATTCATTCAGTTATTCATAAGAGTGATAAAAGAACTAAATGACACTATAAATAGCCATTAAACCTTATCTTATCCAACTGTTTGTACATCTTTCCTCATGCAAACAACTTTAGCATTATTAGCAAAATCCAAACTAAAATGATTTGGGTGTTTGTCCATTTTTTCTTCCTGATGGAGATGATGGCAAGAGGAGAGGGCATAGTGAAAATAATACAAATATATTATTACATTTTTAAAAATGAGTAAAAGAAGCAAAAGCAGAATATATGGATGAACCACATTTTGGATTATCATTAATTCTCCCATTAACAGTTCTAATAGCCTCCAGTCACCATTGGGGTTAGTTAAGGAAAATAAAAGAGAAAGTCTAGAAATATACTATGACGTTCTAAAAATATCTTTCTACAACTCTTAAAAAAAGTATTTGATTTGAAATCTAACATATTTGAAGATGAAATTAAGTTGAAGAATTAAAGCCATCAAGAATAAATGCTAATGAATCTCTTTTATTTCTTTAAATAAATAAAAATACATTAATCAATGATGACCTGAAGTAAATTAATGAAAACTACATCCCTAAAGTTAATAATGCATTATGTAAAATCCTCCAAGCTGGGCTGTTCCTAAGTTTGGTGTAGCCCTGGCAAAAGTATGCTGTATATGCAGCCTATCTGACCTTTTTTCCTATTCAGTTCATGCCTACATCCCTTGCCCCAGGCTACTACCACCAAAATGACCATACCGTTGTTGTTGTGTGCCATTGAGTCATTCCAACTCATAGCAACCCTGTATGATAGACTAGAACTTCCCCATCAGGTTTCAGAGGCATATTTAATTTTTATGTAGTAGATTCACTTTAAAACAAATCTTAGATGTAGCCACAGAGTGAAAAAGAACAGCTTAGAGGAGAATAAGACTAGGGGAATGGCCAGGCCTACCTACTTTATGACTGGGCAACTGGGTGTATCCTGTGAACGTGCCTTATTCTTAGCTTTCTTAAGTGAACACACAGTCTATACTTGGAAATAATTTGTAAATGTTTCATCAATTCTAATATTTTTCTAAGGCTGGTATGTGGAGTAATGAATGACCAGAAACAATTTTACATTTGACAGCAATAGCTCCCTATACTGGGCTACTATAAAATTGGAATATTTCTAAATGTCTCTGAAGGAACTCTCATTAACGCAATGTGTGTACCTAACTTTCTTTGTAACACACAATCTATCCTGCTTCCCTGAATCACTCACTGCCCATCCATACAACAGGTAGGAGAGGAATAGGTGATGAAATTAGTACTCAGAATAGAAATTTATAAACACTGTGTTGCTATTTACCTTTTAGATCTCTATTCATTAAAAAAAAAAAAAGCAAACAAAAATATATAATGTTTTCTGGGTCATTCTGATCTGTTTTATGCTGTTATGTTCCTTACTTCCTTGACTATTACGAATATATTGAATCTCCAGTGCTTAACATAACCTGGAAAAGATGTCGTAAATCCAAATTGCTATTTCTCAAATATATTCTGTGTTTAGGCAAGGTTTTGTGTTTTTTTTTCCAGCTATTCTAATTAATATGGAATACAACCTGCTGTTACTAGCATTAACTATTTATGTATGTAATTATTTATATTCACCTTTTCAAAAATGAATTAAGACATGAAAAAATGAGGCAAATATAAAATAAGATCAGGAAGATGAGTTGCGATGAGAAGAGAGATTAGTGGACAAATTTCAAACTCCGGAGTCTTACATAATTCCTAGAGATTGGTCACAAATCTGACTGTGAACCTTCTAGAGGTCATATGAGAAAAAGAAATATGATCAGTTGCAAGAGTCATTGTTCATAAATTAAAACAGGTGGGTGTTAAATGAGCATGATTTTTCAGTAAAGAAGTGGCAATAGAATCAAGTAGGGTGGTAGGGGAGGTGGTGGGGGCATTTACAACTTCTCAGAGTGGGGCATATCTAAATTTTATTAATTGGATGTGATGCCACTTTTTATGCCTCTGGACCTCAGAAGTAAGGCATTATTCTGGTTCTAATGCATTTAGCGTCAAGGTGGGTCCGTTTTGAAATGTGTGAAACTCAGAAGACCTGACTGGGAGCCTGATTGATGTGTAGGTTGAGAATTCTATTAAGTGATGCTTCCTGGGTGTGTTAGTTTTGTAAACTTTTGCTTTTTCCCCCTTTATTTCTGTGAGATGAGGCTTACAAGCATAATTATGGCTTTCCTGTGTGATGGTTAGGGAGCCCTGATGGGTTTGTTTTGGTTTTTCTATGTTATATTTGGAAAACCAGAGGTTCCCCATGTAACCTAATGGAATCGTGCCCATAATATAAATTATCTACCTAGTTCTCAGTGGGATACTGTCATGCCACAGATTGGTGGCCCCAAAGTGACACTTCATTGGTGGATTATATTGCCTAATCACATTTCTCAAAATGCATATTACCAACCAAAAATTTAAATACACTCAGTTAGTAAGCATGCATTCCAATCCAGAAAACACATGCTATCAAAAAAAAAAAAAGAGAAAAAAAGTGGTAACAAAAGGGTTAATATAACTGAAAAAACCTGTTGCCCTTAAGTTGATTCTGAGTCATGGCAACCCATATGTTACAGAATAGAACTGCTCCGTAGGGGTCTCCTGGCTGTAATTTTTATGGAAGATAATCACCAGGCCTTTTGTCGGCAAGGCTAGAGCTTTAAGTCAAGAAGATTTTATAAAGCATTGGAAATTTGTTGCTATGTAATTCTTGGGAACCCCCCTCACAAGACTATAGTAGCTGAAACAAAACCATATCAAGTGTTGCCCAGACATAGCCTAGTGTGGAAGAGTATTCTGCCAGGTAGACAAGTGTGATTTCTTAAGATTCTATTTTCTTCTTTGGTTGTGCTTTTGATTTCATCTCAAAAGTTTTCTCCCTAAACACCGAGAGAGAGCGATAGAAAATCTTAAAGTTACTTCTTTCCATTTTCAAAAATAAAACCTATGATCCAATCTAGACAATTGGTAGTTTCTGTAGTAGATGAAAAACTGTGCTTCATTAAAGTAAAATAAATCCTACCTCTGTATAAATGACAAAAAAGGCATGTAATGAAAATAATACCAATAATAAGCTAGAATTTATTGAGCATTTGCTATGTGCCAGGCCGTGTGCTAAGCAATGTATCTTTTTTTATCTCATTTAATTTTAACAACCACCAATGAGGTAGGTGCTTTTATTTTATCTATTTTACAAATGAAGAAGCTGAGGCATAGAGAAGTTAAATAACTTTCCCCAGGTAAAGAGAAATAAAAGAGAACCAAAATTCAACTCCCAGTCTGACTTCAGACAATTTATAAATTTCTTAACCACCATGCTGTATTCTGAACCTGTCTATCATTTTTGAGTGGCAGATGAAATGTCCAGGGCAATAGTCTTGCCACTGAAAGAAAGGGGAACGTGCCATGGGGGATGCCTGCAGCTTATGAAAAGATGGATTTACTGGACTAGTTTTGATGTACCTCTCAAGAGGAAGGGTTTTCTTTCTTGCAATCAAGAATTAGGCATGAGAGTGCTAGAATATCTGAGCGGCCATACCAGCATAAGCAAGTACTTCCAAACCTTCTGAATTGTTGGACTAGTTCATTCCTGTCACACAGATGGAGGTATACATACACAGTTCAAGAGTAGAAGGTAGATTTTGTGTGGACTTTTATCTTAATTACTGCAGACTTCTATCTCTAATAACACCATTTAGATGAAATGGTTTTTAGAGTAGAACATTGTGTGGATCATGCACCACTGGTATGGATAAAACTTTAAAAAAATTAATATTTAAGATTTTATCTCAATAGGTGTTTGGAAAAAAAATAATTAGCACATCAAATCTGTGATTTTTTTACTATTATTATTGCTTAGGATACAACTATGTTGATTAAAACAGGGAAGGAATGAATTTAAAGTCAACACTCTAAAATGTTAAATATTACAGGAAATACACTGGTAAGGAGCAGTTGTGAAGGCAATGCATGAAGGCCTGAAGTTTGGAAAACACTTCTTTGGCATTAGTGCCCTTCAATCACTAGCTAATTCTTTTGCCAAGCATTAGGCTTTTCTTCTGCAGACAGTGGATAAATAAGTAACTTGGAGGAATAATGGAAGAGGAGGATTAAGCCTAGAGTAGATTGTGTTGACTTCTCTTTCTTCCTCTCCCGCACCCCCTGCTGTGTTAGGTGATAGAATTTTTAATCTACTTGGTTACAACTTTTTAAAAAAATATGTTTTTCTAATTTTTCTCGTGAATACCATTTCCCATGCTTGAAGCCAACAATGTGCTTCTTGTGTGTGGTGTTTCCTTTCCTTTTTCTTCTTCTAGCATTTTATTTTCCAAGTCCTTTGTGGGATTTAAATGGTTCTAGTACCTCTTTCTTTTCCTTCAATCCTTATAGTTAGTTTTGTTACAGTCAGTGTTGCAGGGCTGGAAAGAAGATAAATAGTCTTGCCCAAATCAGATAAGATGTTTAAAAATAAAACGATACCATGAGCTTTGGTTAAATAATGCCCAAGGGTCAAAGTAATTTCCCTTTTCATAGTAAGTGCCTTACTCAGATGAGAATTTCAAGTATGAAGTTTGCTAGAGAAAAAATACTCAGTTTTTTTTTTTTCAGATTCAAAATGATTTTAAAATTGGAATTATCGTAGATTTCTACAATTGCACTTGGGATAATTTCATATATATTGGCTTTTTGTCATAGATTTCTACTTTTGCCCTTGGGATAATTTCTGTCTCCATCTTTATCTGATGCTTCCTTTTACTTGCATCTCAGATATTAAGAAAAAATGTGTTTTTTTTTTTTAAATTCATGGATTTTATAGCATTTCTTGCATTGAATCTTGGTGAGAACTTTGTTTAAATTGGTAACAGCTTTGCATCTTTAAAAATGATTCTAGCATCCGTTATCTCATGTTGAAAATGCAGCAAATGAACTGGAGCATGTGACGGAATTAAGATTTTGTGTTTTCCCCTCTCATTTTAGATGGGAAGGTTGAAGTTACAAAAGAAGGTGTGAAGCTGTGCACCATGGGTCCAGGAAAAGTGTTTGGAGAGTTGGCTATTCTTTACAACTGTACCCGGACAGCGACCGTCAAGAGTAAGACTTTTTATATATTTCAGTTACTTTCGATGTTCTTTATTCCCTAAACCAGTGAAATGTTGATTAACTGACCCGTGCCTCTTGATTTGCTCTTTGTAATTTTATTAAACTACATTTTAATTTTTGCCTTGTGATACAGTAGATGTATGTTTTTTCCTACTAAAGCATAATTGTTAACAATCAATTCTTCCTAGCTGACTATTATGAAAATTATTCTTTTAAACATAAATTCTTACAGATTAGAATTTACAAAATGATATAATTTTATAAAGTAAAATTAAACAGGAGCAAGACTTTTTCTTTTTCTGTCTTTAAAGCCTCGGGATCATATTTAAGACTTTTTACATGTTCATCTATTTTGGGTTACATTCCCCACATTAATCCTACTTGGTCATTCAGTGGTTTTGAAAAATTGTAAGGAGAAATAGCCCTCATCTCATTCAAAATTCATTGTGTGAGATACATCTTGAATTCTAAAACTGCATGAAAGTGTATTCTTGTCTTCAGCTGCTCATCAAGCTGTATATTATAGCATTTTTCTTTTTTACTGATTGAGCTTATTTTAAATTGGGGCAATAAAGCAGCTTGTTTGCCTAATTTTACATATATGTGTATATATAATTTCTCTAGCAACTTTTGTAGCTCGGTAGAAGCAGCTGCAAAAGATAGAATTTATTTGTTTTTTTTTATTCTTCTCCTTCCTGAGTACAGGATGCAATGAGTGTGTAACAACCAGCTGAATCCAAAAGCCAACAATGGAAAGTCCGTCTTTTCTTCAGGCAGACATGAATGTATGTCTTGTTTGAAAAGTCCTTCTGACACATTGTTCTGTAGATTATTTCAATCACATTTTACTTTAATTAGATTTTGTAGTTTAAAAAAATGCTATTGGAAAGTTGACAATTAAATTGTATGTATTAGTTTTATCTATCACTGATATTGGCCAGTAGGTACCAGGGCTTTGAACCAGTTCGTTCTGGTTCAACCCCCTGCTGGGAATTTGCATTTTCACCCCAGATATACTGAATCAGAATCTGTAGTTTAATAAGCTCCCCAGGTGATTCTTTTGTGTAATAAATTTTGAGAACTACTGGGCAGTATTAGGCAGTGGTTCTCAAAATTTATTATACAAAAGAATCACCTGGGGAGCTTGTTAAAATGTAGATTCTGGTTCAGTATATCTGGGGTGGAAAAGCAAATTCTTAGCAGGGGGTCGAACTGGGATGAACCTGTTCGAAGCCCTGATAGGTATAATACCGTTGACTATTTTCAATATATATAGGCTATTTATGTCAGAAGTATGGTATATTACTAACAACATGACATTCAAACTTGGATTATAAAGAACTCAAGAGTACATGGTCAGCTAGAAATTGTCCTACATGTCTTGTTAGTGAATTTCCTTTTCATTCACTGAAATCACTGTTGCATCAATTGCAGTAGGAGCCCTATTAGGATGGGTGCTTTTTGACATTTGATTCTTTATCTCTGAAAACAAACTTTTTTGATTGATGAACACTGTCATGTTTTTATTTAATATGATCATTTAATTACTGACTCAAAGAAAAATGAAGCACAGTGAACTGTAGCAGGATATGCCACAACTTTAACTGACTTAAAAATGTGCCTTAACTGGAAAA
Organism: Trichechus manatus latirostris; assembly: GCF_000243295.1. Lineage (NCBI taxonomy): Eukaryota > Metazoa > Chordata > Mammalia > Sirenia > Trichechidae > Trichechus > Trichechus manatus. The sequence goes on along the minus strand of NW_004443943.1, from coordinate 12,765,244 downwards.
AGAAAGTAGTCATGACTCTATTTAGTGAAACAGATTTTAATCTTATGCCTCATTTCTATGAGAAATATATTCATTTAGGGAAAAAAGGCCAGGATAGCACATTTTGATTAAAACAGGATTTCTCAGAATTGTATATAGCGTTTTGAAGTTTTAAAATATTTCAGCCTGAAGGAATGTTGTATACTACTTATTTAATCTGACTAAAAATATAAATTTTTCTAAGGTCAATAGTTGATAATAATATGGCACTTAATCTTTGAAATATTAAATTCTTACTAAGGACATTTTAAATAGACTAAATGGTCTATTTAATTCTATGGCAAAGATTTTTTTTGTAAAATATTACTTTGCTTTGTAAAAATGAATTTTTATAGATCTCTATAAAATGGTTTTCATCTGTGCTAGCCTCTATTATACTCATATTTGGTAAATTTATATAGTCACTTTGCATCTGATCCAGCGTCAGTGAATTGGCTGTTGAGTGTAAATTATAACCCTAACTATTTTGGGGACAGAACATCCATCATCAAAAGAAGTGAGTGATGGAGCATGTTATCTTTTAACACAGAGTCAAAGAAAGCTCCTGTGTATATGTGTATTTGTGTATTTTCTTCATGGTGCCTACTTAGGATATGGAGATTGTAGTGAGAAAAGAGGCAGGGTTGATGATGTATAAATAATCTCATTTATAGGGTACGGAGGTTCTGTGCATGAATAGGGAATAATATATATTAATAACTGTTTCTTCTGAATGTTGTGTAACAACTGTAAAGTGTCAATGATTATTTATTGTTGAGAACTTTTTATCTTCTCTATAGTGAGAGTGCACCTATGACTGTAGTCCTTAAGTAGCATTTTTTTCTTTATGTTTAAATTATACCTTCAGCCTGGTCACTTTAGAATTCTGATTTGATTCCAATGTGGATGCTAGCTTTACTGAATGACTACAGAATATAACCGCAAATACTGTTTTACTCTTTGTATATGATATTTAAAAAATGTCCTTAAACTAGTTTGACTTTGTTGATCCAATAATGTGTCAGGATTCAGGATTGCATTTACTCTTGTTCACTTCCTTTTAACTCTCATCTTAGCGGTGATGCCCATTTGGAATATCTTTCAAAATGGACTCATCTGCTTAGGTGAATCCTCTAAGTCCAAGAAGCTCTTTCCTACCCAATAGCTTATCTATTCATGCCTTTTTCTTTCTTAACTGGGCTTGTTACTCCCTTTCCACTAATATCACCCACTTTCTTTTTATGACTGAAGATGTAGTTGATGATCCCATTTCTCCCTTCTTTCTCCCTAGGTCAGCCTGAAAACTCTTCAGCATTATAATGCATTTTAATCTTACAGTAGTAACTAAATCCTAGGTGGCGTTGACGTGCTCTCTAGCGTACCTGAGTTGTTCCTCCTTCAAGAGAGCACTTTGTAAAGTTGCATCAGGTCAAATAGATGATACCGTGAGCAACAAATTGTAGTGACTTCCGCTGATAACAAATGTGTCCTAACATCAGTTTGTTTTTTTTATTTAGTTTATCAAAAAAGTATCTTTTGTTATTATAGCTTTTGTTAAAGCTATAGATTGACATATGCTAGAAAATATGATCGTAAGTTGTTCATAGTGATCCAACTGAAAGAAGCACATGGTAGTTTGAAGGAAGCTTTCTGATTTTCACATGGGAAAAATAAATTGGCATTCTTCTGAAAGTTATTATATGTATAGCACTGGTGATTTTGGTAATTAAAAGTCAAAATCATAGTGATATTGAAAGAAAATATTATGGTATGGTATAGAAAATCTGTATTCATAGTCTATCCTATCTTGTAAAATAACACCGTTGATTTTTCCCAAAGAATGAGGATATAAAATATAAAAGTAGAAATAATTTATAATTATGAAAATATTAAAAACTAGCAGTTGTTGGATGGAAAACAAAAATCTAACAGCTATCCTGAGGGTATTCACGGCTTAATGTCCTCCAGTTTTTTGTTTTCTTTTTTTAATTGACTAAGATATAAAAATGGCCATTTTGATTTTATCTGTCCAATCCCAAACACTCCGGATGCCACAGGAAGGAAAAAAGATTGAGCTGATATCTTAGGTTTCTACAGCACCAGACAATTAATGTCTCCAGTGTTTTTCAAATTTTAAAAATTTTGTCTAAATATTTTGGCATTGTGTAGAGAATGGAGAATTTTAATATCAATTTTCAAACCCCACAGGAAACAGGAATTTTCAACATGTTCATTGAATACCCCTTACTTACCAATTCCCACACCTGGAAGCCTATCATTATCATGTTTTCCTAAAGTGTTACCCATGGTTGCGATTTCACTTTCACTACCCTCACAGCTAAAGCAATATCAATTTGCACTTACCCTGCGCGTCTTAGACCTGTATTTAGCTGAGGGTTCTTCAAAATCACAAACATAGAAAAGCTGAAGTTACCGGAAACCTAAAAATTGAAATGAAAAGACATTTAGTTTATAAGAAGAGAGGGATTCAGTGATACATACCCTGTGCGTGCAAGGACATTTATGTTATTGTCTTGTTTTAGCTGGATTTCCCTTGATCAGGTCTTATAATTTATGCAGCTACACAGGGATTTTTATGGTCTTTGAATCAAATGACTCTTTGCTCCAACTTCAGTTGTATATGAATTGGGGTATTGTTGCCTGAAGATACTAAACTGAAGCCCTGCTCCTCTTACTTTGAGTCTCCCGCTCACAATGCCCCCAAACCTTAGATAATGTATTATTTATAGGGTTTCCATTCAAGTACACCCCAATAAAAACTCAAGAATAAAAGTTTCTTCCCTTTGTAGGAAAATATTTTGATGTCAGGTCAAGATGGTCATCATAGAAAGTCATCTGCAAAGTATCTTTGGTGGGTGTGGAGGCCATTTTATGAATTTACTTGGGCAGAATATCTGAATAATTCTTTCTCTTTAAGTTATTTATAACAAGTATTTTTAAATTTCCCAGTATTAAAACACTTATATCCTAACACAAAAAAACCTAAACAACTTATATAAAATGTAATAAATTAAGGAATTTAGTTACATCTGGTAAAAACATTTTTCTGCTTTAGTTTGAGTACTTTCAAGTTTTTATACTTAAGCTTTCTTAGGATATTAACCAGTTGCTGTTGACTTCATTCCAACTCATAGTAACCCAGTAGGACAGAGTAGAACTTCCTCATAGGGTTTCCAAGAAGTGGCTGGTAGATTCGAACTGCTGACCTTTTTGGTTAGCAGCCATAGTTCTTAACCACTGCACCACCAGAGCACCAATATTAGTGAAGGATATTAGTAAAGGAGAAGTTGGCTAATTGACATGTTTTACTAATCATCGTAGACATTTTAAGAACAAAGTTAAAGGATTTGCATTTGTAGTTGTTAAAATAAATGTGGCTCTATTCAGTGAAATATTTGTACATTCTCTTGTAGCTCTGTTTCAAACATTACATTATCAAACCTGACTCAGAAAAGTCTGCTGGCTGTCAAAAACCTAAAAAGATACATGGGAAAAAAGATAAAAGGAGATTTGAGTAAATAATTTTGAGCAGGCACGTCTACATGCGATAAATGTAATACTTATAACTATAAGGTCAATATATGGTCCTTTTCATTGGTAAAGGAACGAAAGGAGAGAATCCAATTTTTGTTGTTAATGAAAAAAAATCATAGATGAAGTTCTCAGAATGACTGTTAGCCCTGATTATTTCTTAAAATGACTAAGTCATGGAGTAAGCAGTCAGGTACTTTGTAGGAAATATCATTATAAAGCTCCATAAAACATTACATTGGTGAAAAATACCTTCTCATGTGAAAATGAAACAATATTGTCTGCCAGCACAATTAAGCCATACATACAGCTATTACCTGGGGTTTTAATGAGCATGAGCCACCATGTCCTGTCATGCTCCCTGTGCCACAGCCAGAGAGCAAAGGTAGCTTTGCTAATGAGGCCGTCTCTGTTCTGCTTTCTGAGAAGCAAATTAAGAAGATGCACTGTTTGCTTAATCTGAGCCTAATGCACGCTCTTTACCATGAACCCTAGAAGAAAAAAGAAGACATGAATTTTGGCTGATGAAGATGACTGGAAACATGATTCTGGTGACAGAGGGTTGGTTTAGAGACCTTACAGCTGTCATCGTGTAGGACAATGAGGCAAACGTCATATATTAAAGCAATGTGTTGGGGAAGCCGGTACGCTTGCTTACTGAGTTAGACAATATTCTTCTTAGTAAAATTTTATCATATTTGTCTACTAAAGAACACTGTGATATTAGTAACATAAATCCCATTATGTAGTCCCTGAGAAATAAATTTCTTTAATAAAGGAATCAATTCACTAGGTACCAGTGATGCCACATAACAGACTAACATGAACAACTGAATATATAGCAGATATTCTTTAATATCATTCCTTTATTGTTTAAGTAGATTAAAAGTGAATTTCAGAGAAGAGGAAAACAGTTATTAAACTATAAATTTTTTCTTTTAAAGATTTAGAATTTTTTTTCCCTAGGCTTCATGAGAACTCTTAAAATCAGAATTTATCTTATTTGTATTCATCTACTTACAAGCAAAATTCGTATCAATATGCGTATTAGCTAGGCCTGCTAGTCAATCATACCTTTGAAATGCTATTTAAGCAATAATCAACTTCAGCAATCAAAGGAAGGCCAGACCAAAACCTGTTGCAGTCTAGTCGATTCCAGCTCATAAGGACCCTGTAAGGATAAAGTAGAACTGCCCCCATAGAGTTACAAAGGCTGTAAATCTTTACGGAAGCAGACTACCATGTCTTTCTCCCGAGGAACAGTGGGTAGGTTAGAACCTCCAACCTTTCAGTTAGCAGCTGAGTGCTTTAACTACTGCTCTACCAGGGCTCCTCAAAGGAAGGCAACATAAATCTAATTGATGGTTAGTTAAATTACTTGTCCCCCTCCTTTAATTATTCAATCACTGAGTACCTTGAATGTTCCCTTTATCTAGAGAATAAACCAAAAAAACCAAACCCGTTGTCATCTAACCAATTCCAACTCATAGCGACCCTACAGGACAGAGTAGAACTGCCCCCATAGGGTTTGCCAAGGAGCAGCTGGTGGATTCGAACTGCCGACCTTTTTTGGTTAGCAGGCATAGTGCTTAACCACTGCGCCACCAGGGCTCCATCTAGAGAATAGTCGGGCTTTAAATGATGGATGTGTTGGGTTTTTTCTTGTTTTGTTGTGTTTTTTAGGACTAGAGTGAATAGTATATTAAAGCAATGAGCAAGGAAGATTTTTTTTTAAGCAGTTTCTTTAATCCTGCCAAAGAAATAGTTTTCCTACAACGATGTGTGTCATGAAATGCTCCCACAAAATGTAAAGCTTGAGTCATTTTTGCTATAGTGAATCTGTATTCATTCATTTAATAATTTGCTAAGAGGCATTTTTAGTATTTATTCATAATGTAAATAATTTAAAGAAGAAAAATAAAGTAGCAACATAGATCAATAATGTATTTTTTGCTGTTAATTTAAAAAAAGAAAGGAAACTTTTCCTGTTAATAGGCTGTGATGAATTCCTAATGAATGCTTCAGTAGTAACAAAGAATAATAAGAACAGGTAACATTTGAAGGTTATGCATGAGGCACTAGGCTCAAACATTCTGGGATAGATGGTGGTGTTACCCTAATTTTATTGCTTAAGCAACTGAGACCTAGAGTGGTAAATGACTATCCCAGGTTACATAGCTAGTTAGAGGCAGAGCATGAGGCTGACACTATTTGGCTATGCTACTGTTGTCACAAGCTTTTAAATGTTGTCTGTAGTGGTTCATTTTGCTTTTAAGAACAAGTGTATATATATATGACTACTTATATTGTCCTAAAGACTCCATTTTCACAAAAAAAGTTACATAGCATGTGACTTTTTTTTAATTTTATTTTTGATTTTTAACCCAAGGACCCATATTAAGTATTATGTTACAAAAGAATGAACCATGTAACATAATGATAAGAGGGTCATAAACTCAAAGGCTTAGAGACACATGATGAATAATCAAAAGTAATTGTAGGATGTAGTTTTTGCAGTGTATTGAAATATTTATAGACTTTACCCTGACAACTGAGATGAAACTTCTTTTGTCCAGCGTTTGAGACATTGTTGAGTAGTTACATATTTCTTTTATAAAATCTGTTAATCAGTGAATTTGTTTGAAGTAGGAATTATGAAAATTTAAACAGCAATTCAAAAACATTGAAGACTAAGGAAGGAAATTATTTTTTGTTAAAATAATTAGGGTAAAAGAACTGTATTAGAGTAAAAGAAAAAGTTGTGTCCTGACAGATGTGTTTGCCATTGTCTCCTCCTTAAATTTACTCTAATTGCTGAAGGAACGTAATCTCAGCACTTTATCTGTGAATCTGGGAAGGCCACTCTTCCTGTGGCCTTCGCTATTGACTGGACGAATTCCTAAGTAATCAAGACAACAATGCTTTATAATTTATAAAGTGTCATCCCATGCATTATCTAATGTAATTCTCAAAATACCTCAATCTAGTAGGCTAGAGAGGTTGTCCTTGATTTTTCAGATGAGAATATTGAGACTCAGGTCATGAAGTCTGTTAATGCCAGCTTATTAACAAATCCTTTGGTGCAAATTTAGATGGCAGTATTTGCAGCGCTTGCACTGAGTATCTTGCCCTTCTCCCCCCAGGTGTGTGAACCCTGAATAAGATCCTCAATATGTCTACTAGCCACACCTGGTTTGTGGACTATTGATGAGGGAACTTTGAGTGTTTACTCCAGTGTTTCTCAAAGTTTGGTCCCTGGACCAGCAATGTCAGCATCATCTGGGAGCTTGTGAGAAATGCAAAGTTTTAGGCTCCACCCCCAAGACTTAAACTGAATCAGAAACACAGTGGGTGGAGCCCAGAATATGTGTATAACAAGCCCTCCAGATGATTCTGATGCACCTAAAGTTTGAGGAACACTGATGTACATCCTAAGGAGCCCTAGTGGTGCACTGGTAAAAGCGATCACTGCTAACTGAAAGGTTGGCAGTTCGGAACCGCCAGTGGCTCCAAAGGAGAAAGATGTGACAGTCTGCTTCTGTAGAGATTTATAGCCTTGGAAACCCTATGGGGTCACTATGGGTTTGGTTTGGGGTTGAATTTCCATCCTATAGGTACTTAATTAATATTAATCTATACATATGCACACTTACACACATCAAATTGTCTATACTGAATAATTATTTAAAGGTAAATTACAGATAGTATAATAATTAGTGTTGTTCTTGGCATCATTGTGAGTTTTTCTCGTTACTTGTTTGTGGCTGTTATGCAGAGATATGTAAAAAAAGATGCATTTTTTTTTTTACAGAGTAAAACACACAGCATTAAAGAAGAGTACCAGCATTGTGCAGATTTTTAACATATACTTTTGATGAATAATAAGAAGTAAAATTAAAAGAAAAACAGGTTGAGAGGGAAGGAAAAAATTAAAAAATCGTGGGCTGCTGGGCCTTGTTACCAAGAATCACTTTAAGATTTATTGAATTTGATGGCTAGGATGTTGGTAGAAAAACAGAACAAGGAAAAAAAAAATTTGGTTGAATTTCTTCTTCTTTTTTCATTCTTTTTCATGGGTTTGAGTGTAGTTTCAATTAGGTGAAAACAAATATGGATGGGCATTTTTAAGAGACCTACTGAGTTGATAATGACTTGATATATGAACTATCTCTCACTGATAGGCTCAATCCAAACCATTGGCCAAGAGTAGGAAAGTTGCTTTGTAGTCTGTCTAGGTGGCCATGGGTTTAATTTATAGTGAGGGTCCAGACTTCCTAGAGGGACGGTATATCTCTCTGCTTCTGATAATTAGGAAATGAAAAGACATCCATCTATCATAGTCCTTCAGAAAGAAATGGGGAGTTCCTTGAAATTGAGTCACATAGAGACCTGAGACCTGGAGTGATGAAAGATAAAGGGAAGGAGGTGAGCCAACAAATATCTGAAAAGGCGCCAGGGAATTCAGTTTTCACTGCGGATATGACAGGAGAATCCTAGAAAGTGAATATTGATTTCTCAGAAAGCCAGGGGGAAAAGACACAAATCAAGAAATGTTCTGGGCGCAGGTAGGTGAACAGAGTCCACTAAAGCTAAGTGTTTTTTACTACTTGTTTTCTCTGAAAGAGAAGTAGTCTGCTGCCCCATAATACACACTTGGTACCCTCAAAATTCCTCCCATATCTAGTAGAGAAATTTTTTATTGATTTGAAAGCACTGTTTTCTGTAGCTTTCTGAGAGGGACCAAACAGTATTGTTCAAACATTTTTCCAAATTGAATCCTTTTTAAATTTTATTTATTTATTTATTTCCAGGGCAAAATCTCATGGAATGCTCCAGTGTATGAAGCATTTAAGAGCAGGCTTTTCTAGGTACAGGTACTGGATTAGGTACTTCTCTGGCATATTATATTACAGATCAGGTAATACATCTGAGCGTCACGTTATAGCTGAATCCAACATTACTCTGAGTGTCTAAGTAATGGTAACTTTTTACTGTCTACTCTGTACTGGTCACTTGGCTATGTATCTCTAACCTTTAACTTAAAAAAACCAAACTGAACCCATCGCCGTCCAGTTGATTCCAATTCATAGTGACCCTATAGGACAGAGTAGAACTGTCCCAATAGGCTTTTGAAGGCTGTAATCTTTATGGAAGCAGGCTGCCACTCCTTCTTCCATAAAGTGGCTGGTAGCTTCAAATCACCAACCTTTCGGTTAGCAGTCAGCCCTTTAACCACTGTGCCACTAGGGCTTAGGTTAGGCAAATAATTCTGCACCTTAGGGTCAACAATGTAACTGAGCTTCAGAAACTAAGTAACTTTCCCAAGGCCACACATCTGGGTGTGCAAACTTTCTGATTGATGGTTTTCAGTGAAACATTCAATTTGATTATCTCCAGTGTTATTTCTGGCAGTTGATAGATGAATATCCAACTTCAGACCTCTACTGTCATTCACAAAGAATTTCTTAGATTCATACTAAATTCTTTGAACCACTGCCAAACACCCTGGAGAGCAACACCAGGAAAGGGCATAATCCGACACTTAAGGTATTTATAATCTAGTGGGAGAGACAGGATACAGAGAAAAAGATTCCACAGAATTCTTGGCAAACAAGAGACTTAGAGGAGTTTTGAGGGGATATAGTAAACCCTCTGGACTGATATGGACAGGCTTTGTGGAGGATATAAAAATTGACCTGTGCCAAAACTAAAGACTAGAGTAATTCAGAGCATAAGATTTAGGGTACATGGTGGGGTTCAGATCTTCTGCAGGTTACCAGCTGTGAACCCTTGGACAAATAATTCAGTGTTTCTGGCCTCAGTTCTCTTACCTATAAAATGGGAAGGAACTGTGGCAAAGATTAAACAAGGCAATGTCTGTAACAGGCTTAGTGTAGAGACCTCACATACTGAACATTCAGTAAACACTGTTATAGTTGTTGCTATCATCACAACTACTGCTATAAAAGCATGATATAATTCTGCAGGAAGTTGGAATCTTCATTATTTGCAGAACCATTGAGGAACTCAGCACAGTTTGAAAACCATAGAAAGAGCCATGTTCCAGAGGCTGAGGTCCTTGGAAAGATCCTAGACCCTCAGGCGATTGCTTCTCCTTTCATGACAGCTATTATACTGTAAAGTTAGTTCAGATGTATACTTTTCGAATTGGAATTGGCGTGCCTGTACCTTGTTCTTTGTCATTTGTAGTCTCTGAATTTGACTCTTATTTCTCTCTATTTTTCTATACTCAAAGCTCTTTTGTTGTTTTCCTGTTATTCATAAACTCCTCAGCTTCTGTCTGGATATATCCTCTTTCCTTTCAAGATAGAGATAATTAGTAATGATCAGCAAAGTGGCATTATGTACCAATAGTCCTAAGCAGGTAGATGGAAAATCACAAGCATTGATTATTAAAAAAAAATTGGGCTTTAATGTTGTTCCGTATTATTAAGAAATAGGTCTAAAATTTTCCTTAGACAAATGGAAAATCTAATACCTGCATTTCACTCCGGGTTTGTGGTGAAATTCTCCTCCTTAACGCTGAGTTACCTTTTTAGCCCTGTTAGTAGGTGTTAGTTGCCATTTGTTGTTGGTTTTGATTGTTCGTTTAAATAAAGGGAAAATATTGTCCTGGTTATCCTCTTTACTTTCTTGGTTGACCATAGTTACATTGATACACACTGCCAACATTTCCTTTGGGATTCCAAATATTAGAAAGGAACCACTTGGAGTTCTTCATGGGATTGGTGATTTTCAAGATTCCTGCCTTGACGATTCTCTTGTTTTGAATAACAAATCTCCCCTAGAAGATGGTTAGACAGAACTCATTTGCAGTAAGCGCCTGTGTACCAGATCTTGGAAGTAATTAGATTGCTTCGAAGCTTAGTTTCACAAGCGTCATTCGGTGAATGGATTCTTAAATAAACAAGAAGAAAATTATATTACAAAGAATGACAGCCCACATACAAATCCCCCAGTATAATAAAATATGATTAAAGATGATGTTCAAGTGAGGCAAGATTCCTAAGCATCTACCTATGAGGCTCTAGTAAAATTTTATATTGTCACTAAATAAATATGAGAACATGTTAAATTATATTGTTTGCTTTTGCTGTTTTATTTTTTTCTAGTTTATGTGAGCTGGCAAAGGCTTCTTTGGAAACAAAGGTGGAATGGGGTATTTTTATTCCTTTCAGCATTGGCTTGAACTGTGTTCACACTTTTATTATTTCTGAAAGAAAAGAATAGACACCATTAGTGTCACCTTACATCTTAAAATGTGCTGTAGTGTAGCAGCTTGCTAACAGTGACAACTTGTGTTGTTAGTGGCTGTTAACACTTGTTAATAATGCCAAGATAGAGGCTCCCCCAACCAGGTTTCCTGGAGGCAACAGTTCTCATGAAACAAAGTGTCTCTTTTCATCACAGTAGTTACTCTTGTGATCAGCCCATTTCTCCAATTTCTTGAGAACCCGCTCCAAATTGCCTTCTTTCGTCCTTTAATTCTTCAGTAAGTCATTTAAATACACTGAGCTTTGCTAGAGATTTGGAACCCCAAAGTAAAATTCATTGCTGTCGAGTTGATTCAACTCATAGCGACTCTATAGAACAGAGTATAAGTACCTCATAGGGTTTCCAAGGAGTACCTGGTGGATTCGAACTGCTTACTTTTTGGTTAGCAGCGGAACGCATAACCACTGTGCTAGCAGGAGGCTTGGAGGGTGAAGTTTTTGGCTTTTGAATGACTACATTTGAGTGGCCCTCCAGGTTTTTTGAGTAATCTCAAAACTAAAATATCTTTTTGGATAAAAGTGCTTGAATCTTTCCTTTAAGGACTACCTAAGCTTTACTTTTCAAGTCAGTGCTGATTAAGGAAACACTGAGCTTACTAAGTGTATTAATTTCTTTTCATTCTTGTGCTTTTAGTCAAATTCTTAGATTTCATCAACAAGTTTTAGGACATTGACTTGAAGCTTAATTTTGTGCTTATCTAACAAGAGTTTTTTTTTTTTTTTTTAAATTTCGTAAAGACTTTAACTCAATTCACCAGTGATCACTACTTTGTTATGCTCTAAATTCTGCAGTGAGGTGGTTATTTTTTTTCCTGTAGAATATTGTCCTTCAAGGGCTGGTCTGTCTGCAAATTCCAATTAATATTCTGATCACCACAAGACTTTTTACTCTCTTTTCCACATTTGTTAAAGGGCAGCATTAGATCTTAAGAGGGTGTTAAAGAGCATTTTCTAGATACAGGGAGTACATACATCGCTATCTTGATTTATTAGATTGAAAGAGGAAAAAGAATCTCAAGTTAAGGAGTACATAAACATTATAAATATTGCCAATCCAATAACACCTGTTCAAGTCACACACACCCACACACAAAGAATGTTTAAAATTTGAACTCCTAAAGCTTAAATATTCTAAACCCTTTGCCCTGCAGTCTTTTAAATGAGAATACGTTTAAAAAATACAAATTTCAATCTGACATCTTTCTGTTAAGACAAATAAAATTTACCAGGAGATTTTGATTTTGGGAGTTATTTGGGGTGGTATTTTAAATTTACTAATATATAAGCTTCTTGAGAAATGGAATTGTACTTTATAAATGTGAGCCCCAGAGTCAAATAAAATAAACATTGCTTTAAAGTAGAAATTAATAGGAGTCAGCGACTAGATGTGAAAAATTAATAGGAAGTTGTCATAGGCAGCTTCTGATATGGCTCCCAGTGAACTCTGACTCCCTAAATGCTTGTGTAATCCCCTCCTCTTGAGTGTGGACTGGGCATAGTGACTTGCTTCTAATGAATAGAATGCAACTTAGGCCCTCAGTCCAATAACCAGTGAGGAAGTGAATTCTGCTAACAACCACAAAGAATGCACTTCGTAGCTCACTCTTCCTAGAGCAAGCTAGGAAGCGTAGCCTTTCCTTTCCAATTGTACTTAGAAATGACTACAGCCTTGACTGACACCTTAATTACAGCTTAATGAAAGACCTTGAGGCAGAGGACCCAGATAAGCCTGACTCATAGGAACTGTGACATAATAAATGTATATTTTTTTAATTCACTAAGTTTTGAGCTAGCTAGTTATGCATTAGTAAATAATTAATACAGGACTGCTGTCCATCAATGTGCTACTGATTTCACTAAAAAAATAGTTTTTTAAATTAATTCAATAAACATTTAGTTTAGTACCCACTCTAGCCAATTTACTAGGCACTGAGGCTTTTAAAGGCCGCTGGAAAATCAAATCAAATGACAAAAGCAAGTAGAATGAAATGTTAAGGGTCTTTCAGGAACATACAACATGGAGAGCTTGTATCAGATGAAGGGAGTGAATGTGAGAGTGATTCTCTGGAGAAGTGATATTTCATCTGAGACCTGAATGATAGTAATAATTGGACAGGTGGATGATGAGTTGAAAACAGAAAGAAACTTTAAACATTGGAGGAACAGCAAGATAGCTTGTGTGGGTAGAGTCTGAAAAGGGAGATAAAGCCATGTAGGGCTATGTAATTCCTGATAAAGATTACCTCCTAAGTATAATAAGAAACCAATGGAGTATTTTAAGTATGGGTGACATTTTTATTTTTAAAAAAGATGCCCTGGCTGGTATGTGGAGAAGAGATGGAAGGCATTAAGAGTAAGCAAAGTTAGAAATAGTTAACCAGTCAAAAAGCTCCTAAAGTAGCCCAGACAAGAGATGATTTTGACTAGAATAGCGGTAGACAGACAGAGAAGTTGGAAGGTTCAGCATATATTTAGGGAGTAGAATTCAAATAGTTAATAATAATGGTTATATACAATGAGGGAAAATGAACTTCCAAGGATGTCTCCAAGACTTGTGAAATTAATGACTGGGTAGATGAAATTTCCATTTACTGGGAACACTGGAGGAATAGAAGCAGATTTTGGAAGGGGAATGATACCTAGAGTTTAGTTTTGATGGGTTAAGATATCTGAGAGATATGCAATCAGAGATGTCAAGTAAGCGCGGGGGTATTTAAGACTGAAAACATTTCAAAATTAGAAATCTGTTGATTCTTATTTGGGTAAGACTAACCTAAATAGCTAACTCCATTCCAGGTATGATTCTTTGTGACTAAACAGCAGGATAAGAGTTCTTCTCCATAAAGAACACTATATATAAACCAGCTAGATAGAGAAGACATGACAGCATTTGAAATCACCAGTTTCGTCATGCCTAAAAATGAAAATGAGTCTTAGATACTATTTTTGGGGTATGTTCTTCTTATGAAAATCACTGAATGAGGTTCTAAAGAACCTTTATCTGTCTTAAAATTTTGTGAACTTACGAGTTTGTAATGCATGTATTAAGCATATAACATGAATTAAGCATATACTGTTGCAGTGTATGTGGGGGAGGTGGTTACAAAGATCAAGAGAGACGACCTCTGACGTCAATAAGAGGTACCTCTTCAGTAAGAATAGGTAGTGCATAACCATAACTACAATATCATGGAAGAAAAACCAGACATTACTGAAAGTGGTTCAAACAAATGTTAAGAGAATCTTAACGACTTTATCTCATCAATGGAGAAAAGCTAAGCAAAAAAATTCCTGGACAATGGAGCTTGTGACTTATTGCAAAATAATTTATGAAGAGAAAAATAATGAATCGGAAACAGATGAACCTTTCTACCATGTTAATATAGTTCTAAAGATTGATAAATCAATGTTGGAAGAAGTACAGCCAGAATACTCCTTAGAAACAAGGATGGTGAGACTTCAACTTGTTTTCCCTGGACATGTCATCAGGAAAGACCAATTGCTAGAAAGAACATCACGCTTGGTAAAGTGGAGGGTCAGTAAGGGAAACTCTCCATGAGATAGACTGACAAGGTGGCCTCAACAGTGAGCTCAAACATACCAGGGCAGTGTTTTGTTCTGTTATACCTAAGGTTATCATGACTTGGAGCCAACTGAATGGCAGTTAACAACAGCAAAGATTGACAGACTTCTTTCTTTTTAATTCAGCTTCATTGTACTGGGTGCCTGTTTTCACCAGGTGTTAATAGTACATGGCTCTAGAATTAAAATAAGACTACAGTGGAATCAATGGAGTCATCGGGAAGATTCCCACAATTTATGAATTCTTCATAACTAACAGTTACGATAAATGCCGAATCAGCTGTGGTTGACTTGGTGACCTGTGGTCCCAGCCTAACCTAAGTGTATGAAATATTCAAAGCAGTATGAATGGTTTTCTAAAAATTGATTCTTATAATGGTGATCCTTCTTTCATATATTGAGGTTGAGCTTATCATATAACATTTTAACATGACAATTCTCTAGGTGTGTTTTGGTCATTGTAAGTTTTTAAGTGGACTACAAGGTTTAATCCCTAACTCTGCTGCCCTTTAAGAGCTTTTGGTTACGAGCTAAATCAATATAACAGTACAGAGACATTTTAATAAAAAAGTTCTTAGCATTGGAAGTGTGAAAAATTCATTACATTTCAGGAATTAGATTTTCTTTCTGAATATAATTGGAATGGAAGTATTTTATTTGGCTGATGGCAGCACTATAAACCAGCTATGCAGTAGACTTTTACATCTGTATTTACCACTAGATTCTGTTTGTGCAGACCTTCACTTTGAGTTGGAAATATAATCATGCTTTAATGTACCTAACAAGGGTTCTAATCTTTGAATCTTCTATCCAATACCAAGCAGAGTGTGTTTACATGGAAGCTATGTAGCGTTAAAAATTTAAACATATACACATATCATCTAGATAAACTAGAGAATAGAAGTATTTGTCTAGGAGTCTCACACAGGCCTTTCTATAGCTTAGACATAGACTGGCTCCCTGTGTTCACCTTTTCTCTGGTTGTCACAGGGCTTCTGGCTGAAGTCTGCCTCTACTCACTCATCTTCTTTGGGTTTTCTCTCTAATATGTTGAGGAGGGGGAAGCAGTCTCTTTAGCTTCTTGTTTCCATCTCGGACAACCTTTTGTTTTAGGATGCTCCCCCTAATCACTAAGGGGAACTAGAATTAAAAATACTGTCATGGACAAGTAATCAAGGTGGTAGAGTCATTGTACCTGATACAGTTAGCAGCATCCACGGAAAATACATTTGAATGCCTCTGTCCCGTGTGCCAGGCATTTTGCTAGGCACTGAGTATACAAAAATAAGAGACAGCTATCCTTCAAGGAGCTCACCACAGAGTGTAAATAACACAGCCATCACAGCACAGTGTGATAAAGGCACAGTGGGAGAGAAGGAAGTCCATACTATCAGAGAATATCACACAAGAGGAGGGTGATTAACTTTGCAGACAGAGGGGATAGGCATGCTGGGTAGAGGAATTAGCATGTGCAGAAACTTAAGAGACTGGAAAGAACGTGATGAATTTTGGGAACCTATAGCAGTTGAGAATTTGAAGAATGCTTGTTCAGCAATGGGGCACAGTGGGTAGGCATGAAGCTACTAGGTCACTGGTTCTCAAAATGTGGCCCCCAACTAGCAGCATCAGCATTGCCTGGAAATGTTAGAAATGCAGATTCTCAGGCCGTAACCCAAACCTACTGGTATAGAAACTGTTTTAACTAGCACTCCAGGTGCTTCTGATGCACACTAAAGTATAAAACTAAAGTATAAAAGCCACTGTGATAGATTATGTCTTGCCTACAGATTTCAGTTCTTTTTCTCTTAAAGCCAGTGGATTTTAAACAGGGGAATTATGTTTGCGGGATTTGATTTTTATCGAAAGAGCTCTTTGGAAAGCATTGTGAATAATAAATTAGTGCAGGTATGATGGGGTCAGGGAAATGGGAAGGAGGATGGGGAATAAAATTAGATGATACTTAAGAGTAATTCAGGTGAGAGTAATACCGCATGAACTGGAGAGATGTAGTAAGTAAAGATTTGAAAAATACTCGGTAGCTGGTTACTCGTTTTGAGATGATAAAGAAAATTTCTAATAACCATTTACTGTTGTTCTACTGAATATGGGCTCACTAGGCTCACAGATCATCACTAGGGCCCTGGTGGTGCAGTGGTTAAGAGTTCAGCTGCTAATCAAAAGGTTGGCAGTTCAGATCCACCAGCTGCTCCTTGAAAACCCTATGGGGCGGTTTTGCTCTGTCCTATAGGGTCACCATGAGTCGGAACCGACGCAATGAATTTAGGTTTTTTTTTTTTTTTTTGGTTTTGATCATCACTACCCCTCCTACTACCTTTTGGCTGTGTTTTCGAGATGGTCACTAGAATCTTTTCTTATGAGAATAATAAAAAATATGTGTCCTTCCTGTACAACTGGTCAGTTTCGTCTCTGGACAAGATGAAACAATTGGTTAGGATGCTGTCTCCAGCATCTAGACAGAATTATATCAGGGTATTTCCTCTGGCCTTGAGTCGCAATTCTGATTACAATTTCTGATTCAATTGAACAAAGTTACGTTTATAGCAAAGAGGATTGTCTTCATGGTGTAAACAATTTTATTGTTTCTTTGATTCTGGAATAAAAACAGACAGGAAGTTTTTCTTCCAGTGGTTCCAGATTTGTCATCCTTGTACAACAGCTGTTAGATTTACTACAGTTACTAATACATTTAGCATGTACTATAATGAAGTACTGGAGCCCTGGTGGCATAGTGGTTAAGAGCCACTTTGATCAGACAACAACTAGTGTTTCAAAGATAAAGAATGAATTTACCTCCTAAGGCAATAGGCAGGAAGAGTAAAAAATTCCTCCAGGTATTAAATACCTAAAATAATAACTCCCTATTTTCATATAGACTGTATATAATTTTTGATTCTAGGGAAAAAATAAAATTGGAAGATAAAGGAAGAACGTTCCTGCTACTGCATCTGGGTAAGTTTATCTACCATGAACCAGGCTGCCCTGGCAAGATTTAAGAAGCATCTCTCAAAGCCACAAAATTCAAAATTAGAATCTTGACCCTGCCTATCACCATGGCAATCATTTATCATATGAGCCCTATCTGTCTTACACAGGAGACTTTAAATTCTATTAGAAAACATGTCATCAGTTGTTCAATAAATGGTTAAATGAATGGCTCCCTGGTTGAGACTATGGATGCTCTCCAGTTAATTTGAAATAAGCCTCTAGAGATCTAACCCAATATTACAAGGCATCTATATTCCAGATTCTTAGACATGAGCAACCAACTTTGAGGCAGCTT
Source organism: Trichechus manatus latirostris (assembly GCF_000243295.1). Lineage (NCBI taxonomy): Eukaryota > Metazoa > Chordata > Mammalia > Sirenia > Trichechidae > Trichechus > Trichechus manatus. Next base: position 12,747,496 of record NW_004443943.1, on the reverse strand, counting down.
TGTTGGAACGTATGGCAGTTCATGCTTTTTTCAGAGTTGAAAATTGTTTTAACTATTTTGTTACTTTGACTTAGCCTTAGAAAAATACAGGGGGAAAAAAAGAATTATTTCAAATTCATTGCTCTATTTTCTTCCGATAGGATACATTATAAAACCAATGTGGCTGTTCTTACACAGCGAGGGGTCAGTGCAGTGTTCAGCAGCTCTAGGCCACCAGTCAAATAGAGGCGACTAGACAGCTGCCAGCCATCATAAAGCCTTCTCCAGCCAAAAAAACCTGTTGCCACTGAGTCGATTCCTATTCATAGTGATCTTATCGGACAAGAGTAGAACTGCCTCATAGGGTTTCCAAGGTTGTAAATCTTTATGGGAGTGTACTGCCACATCTTTCTCCTGCTGAGTGGCTTGTGGATTAGAACCGCTAATCTTTTGGTTAGCAGCCAAGCACTTAAGTACTGTGCCACCAGAGCTCCTTCCCAGGGTGAATGAATGAGAACAAGGTGTCATTTCTGGGCAGATCAACCCAATGAATCTTTGTGTAAAGAAAAAGGTACCACTTCGTCCAGGCTGATGAAACTGGGCTCTAGGGCATGTAATTTGGAAAGCACTGGACTTAAGCTTCATTGGAGTTTTATACTGTATCCAGACTGCACCTTCATAGGCTATGTCCTTGAAAGTGGTACAGGCTGTCCCTGAAATATGGTTAGAACCTTCACTTTGGAGTCACACACTCCAGCCTGGATTTGAATTCTTGCTGTGCAACTGCCAGCTATTAGAACAGGGAAAAGTTGCTTGACATTTTTGTCCCTCAGTTTCCTCGTCTGTAAAATGGAGACACTAACACTTCATACTATGCTGTAAGGATTGAACAGAATGACAAGCACTAAATTCTTAGTATAGTTCCTGTCCCCAAATAAACACTCATTAGATATTTTTTATTGTTTTAGTATACATATTTTTAATATAATAATTTTAAATATTAAGTATTTTAAATATATTAAAATATAATATTTTTAAAATAGATGTTTTTATTGTTTTAATATATATGAAATATATATATCACATTTGCCAATTTAACATTTTTCACATGTACAACCTTAGTGATATCAATTATATTAATGTCAATAATTAATGTCAATTTAATGTTGAAGCAGCTATTAAATTTTAACTTATTAGCACAGGACAAAGACTCTGCCTGTGGCACTTTATCCTCTCAGGACTGACAGCATTAGAAAAGATAACTTCTATTTTCAAATGATAGAAAATAGAGAGATGAAAACTTGGACACAGAGTTATATGTAGTAGAGACACAGGATTTCTGAACTGCCTGCACGTTTCATTGCTATAATACTTCCCACTATCATTAAGAGATTTTTTGTTTCTTGTTATTTTACCATTATGCATATAAATATGTACATCATAAAATGATCAATTATACAGTTGAACATATATTATGGAAACTGTTTACTGCATTCAGTATGCCCTGGAGCCTAAACTTCCTTTTTTTTCTCAAGAATAATGCATTTCAAATTTCATTTTCCTTTGATACAGAGGATGAACTTCACTATCTGTCAAAGTTCTGGCAAAGACACGTCCTGTATATTGAGTACAATTGGCATCCTCTTTATTTGACCTCAAGATATTAAAAACATGGATGAGTAAACCTCTTTGGTCTTATACTTTGCACTTTAAATAGAATTCATCAAATGCTCAAGGCTGCATGAGCTTTTCAATGATTTGTATTTGTTATTCTTATTTCTATATGCTTGCCTTATAGTTCAGCGTAGCTAGTTTACCCTCACTTACCCTCCCCCAAGACATATCCCATGTGCTAGTTGCAGAATTTTATTTGTAGTATAATTTCTTTAAACATTACAAAAGCACTTCAGTAAGGATATTACATAGGGAAATTAGTAAGGCAGGAAATGGTCTTGTCTTCCATTTGACTGGACTCTATAAGTATTGTTTAGAATTGTAGCCATGATCACTTAATCAAAGGCTAATGGAATGTCTTAAAGAATACATTTGTGCTCTACCAACCCATTTCTTTCACTGCCTCCCTCAACAGCAGGCCTTCATCCCTCACTGTTTTACTGGTTCAGCTTCATCCTATTAATCTTTGTTTTGCTTTGCATTTATTACATCGTGATATCTACTGTTAGGTGGATGTGTATGTATGTATGTGTGTGTGGTTGTGTGTGTATGTTAGTTCATGTACAGTTCTGTGCTGCTTTGCCATCTATTGATTCTGTCTCACGTTCAAACTCCAGGAAGGTATGATTGGCTTGGCAACTCCTGTTGAAACCAGGCTGTGTTATAAACTAACTATATATAGACAGCTCTTAGTCTAGTACTCTACCCCTTGTCCGGCCATCTGTAGCCAGGGTGGTGGGGTCAGCCTGTACAAAGCATATGAATAAAGAAAGGAACCATGAGTATAGAAGGGGACTGTGAGGATAGCCAGTGCTTTGCATTACCTTCGGATTTATTAGAATTAACTGAGAGGCACTCTCAAATCTTCCAGTATAATAATCCAACATAAGATAGAAAGTAAGCATAAGAAAGATTTGGATGAGAGGTACTCTGAGAAGAGAAAGATATTTTGTGTATTATAGTTGAGTTTTAAATTATCTCATGGAATTACCTTTTAAGAGAAAATTTCATACCATGCAATTTTACCTAATTATCTCACTTAAACATAGAGACCAAATTCACTTGTCCACATTCTCCAATGCTCAATTTAAGTGTGAACACAGGCAGCAGGAAAGTAAGCTTATTAATACAAATTGATAATTGTTCTCCTATTATTTATTTATTTTTTTTATAGTACACATCCTTTTGGACACATAGAACAGCTCCTTTTCCTTCAAATTATAATCCTTAAATATTGTGCTAATGATCCTTCATTTAGCAACTTCCATCAGATTTGCAGTTATTGCTTTTATTTTTCTTGGCAGGTTTTGTTATTATGCTATTGCTGCATACCAAAACCAAACCAGCTGTGGTTGAGTCGATTCTGAACTGCCCCCTAGGGTTTTCAAGGCTGTAATCTTAAGGAAGCAGACTACTACATCTTTCTCCCGAGGAGAGGCTGGTGGGTTCAAACCGCTGACCTTTTGGTTAGCAGCTGAGTGCTCAGCTACTGCGCCACCCGCGCTCCATTGCTACTTACCCCTGCCCATTGCCTTCGAGTCAATTGGACTCATAGCGATCCATTGCCACTTACTGACTATGTATATTCGAGTTTTTTCCCCAGGATTAAATTTTTCTTGACTTCATGTCAGAAATTATACAGATTTGCATTCCTAATAACACGTAGGATTTGAATGAAGGTCAATATTTCTGGCTGTCCATCCTGAATGCGGTTTCTGTTTGATGTTGGCAGTTCAACAATGCTTCCAATAAATAGTGCCGCGGAACTACTAACTTACTGCTTAATGCTACTGTTTTAAAATCTCCTACAACAACTGTTTTTGCATATGTGTTCTTCTAATCATATTTTTTATTTGTGAATCACTTTGATTTAGTGTAGAAAGCCTTGAGTTATACAATAAATATGGTATAGGTACCAAAACATTAGAGTCAGGTACAGGAAACTAGGTTTTAGTACCAGATTCCCCTAATATCCAGGCTTGCTTAGAGCTCTTTACATATTGCATGGACTTTTTTATTGGAGTTGGCAGTATTACACAGGACCTGAGTGTCTTTCAAGTGAGCCCGGCCCTATCTCCTGGGGGAAATTTCTGCATTTGATTTGTTGTTCTGCCCACCAAGCATCCACTTTCCTCTTTTTCTGATGTAGTTCTTCTCCTTTTGAGAGTGTTTCACTCCATGTGGTACTTATATTTAAGCTGTCATTCAAGGTGTCACCACCCCCAGTCAAAGGGTGGACATGTGACCCAAGCTAGGCTACTCAGATTTTCTAAGTATGAATCTTGATCAGTGAGACACAAAGAAAACAATTGGAGCTGCATCATTCTTTAAAACAATTGCCCATTGTTTTATGTTACTTAGTACTCAAAACTTTCCTGGTTCCTATCTTTATATGACCACCTGGTTCAGTCTCCCTATGATTCTGAAACATGCAATATTTTTTCAACAAATCCCTTTTATTTTTGCTTATAAGGAAATTTAGCTTAAGTTTGCTTAAATTTCTGTTGCTTATAGCCAGAGGATTTTAACAGAATCAAGTAGCCTAATAGACTGGAATTAATTTTCCTTCTTACAAATAGGTTGTTTGTTGGGTGAAGGAAACCATCAGCTAAATTCTAATTTGATATCTCTGTATCTGATAATAGTTAAAAGTGCTCAGACTGAACGTGGATAACAATTTAGAAGTTCAGAGAGAGTGAGATTTCTGTAGGCATCTGTTGGATTCTTCTCTTCTTGGTACTATTACACAACCTGCCAGATGGGTTCCTGGGAACCTCTCCCACCATAGCTGGCATATGTCTTGATTGCCAGAAGTCTTATGCTGACGTCCAAGCTCTCTTCACCTGTGTCATCAATCTCTGCCCTGTTTATTCCTGTTGATGCCAGCCATGTTTGCACTGGCTCCACGTCCATTTCCCAATTCAGTGAAACTTTTACGATAGCATACACTGTATTTTTTATTTGACAGAAGAGTTTTACATTCCTCTAGAACTGACCTGCCATTAGCTCTTTGACAAAATGCCCTTTCTTTACCTAAGGTGACAGTAGAGATGACTCTTTATGTGGAATCTGATTCACCCAATGTCTGTTTCTTTACCTTTGTGAGTGTTGGTTATACTCAAGGATCTATAAAAAGTTACTGTATCTTGACCAAATATGGATTTTTTTTTTTTTTTACTCCAGCAAGAGTACTTATACTGATTGAGGAGATATCTAAGGATAGGCTTGAAATGTTTATGAATACTTTGAGATTTCATGCAGCATTTGGTGATTAATATGTACTTTTATAAGAAAAGAGTCACAGACTTTCTCAGATTCTCAGTGTTCCATGACTCTTAAAACAAACAGACATAAACAAGACTATTTAAATGCTTGACTTTACTTTTAAGCTATTGAGTAGAAATTGAATGAGTTCATACTAGGAACAAATGAGTCTATTCCAACACCTGAGTTCATTCCAGATTCATTAGAATGGAGCTGAGCAGCCATATTCTGAGGTACCTGGGGCAAGTTTCTGGGGCAAACACAACAATCCTATCCCTAGTGTTTCTCATAGATACTTCAGAGTTTTTCAAGCATTAAGATCTTGTGCTTGGTTTTGCCAAGGGCAAGCTCTGAAAAGAACAGAATTGTTATGTTTAACTCATCCAGGTTATATATGAAAATATTTTTTTTTTCCTGCCATTATGCACATTTATCTTGAACTGTTTGCCAAAGAGAGAGTGCATCCCTGTTTATATACCTACACTCTTTTGTACTAATCCCCTTGGACTCAGAAAATGTACAATATTTGCAGTTAGAAGAACTGAAGTCAGGTTCAGCTTCAGCAGTTTAATGGCTGTGTGACATTGATTAAGCCACGTAAGCTCTCTGAACTTCAATTCCGTGGTCTGTAAAATGAGGATAATAACAATATCTAAGTCCCAGTATTATTCTGAGCATCAAATAAAATCATGCACATGAACTATAAAGTGTCCTGCCATGTTATTAATTAAGAGCAGATGTTGTATTATGCATTTTGAAATGATTAGTCGAGACTAGAGGCTAGTGTTGAGTTGTGAATCCAAGACCTTCTTCTTCTTGAACTAACCAGTACAATGCCAGATTTGCTAATTGTCAGCTCCTGCTAGATGATTCATAAATCAACCTTAAGATTGTATACATATTTCTGTATTTCAAAGAGGACTACGTTTGAAATCCAATAGATAAAAATTCCCCTCTGAGAGAGAATTATATTTTTAGAGTAAGGGAGCCCCACATTTCAGCTGGAATTCATGTTTTTTGTTTTTTTTTTTTTTTTTCAATCTCAGTTTCTAAAGTCTTTAACTTCTAGCAAATCACCATGTAGTTTCTACTGTATCATCTTCTAGAGGAGGAAAGCAAGTGAGAATTATTGGGCATCTGGAGTGTGCCAGACCCTTTTCTGGAGCACTCTCATTTCATCTTCACTCTGCCACCGCACTCTCTTCCACTAAGTCGGCTTCCAGAGAACCCTGCTATTTTTCTTTTTTCTGTCCCTTTTCTTTAGATGTAAAATCAAGGGGAAAAAAAGAATACCTGCCCTGTATCCCACACATCTGTGAGAGTTCAGTGAGATAACTTAGGTGACAGCACTTTATAGAAGGCTTCCCTGAAGAATGTTGTTTCATATTTTGTGCAAGACTAGAGTTTGGTTGTGGAATGTGCTCCGGAGAGCTGCTTCTTCTTGAACTAACAGCACAATGGCAGGTTTGCTAATTATCGGAGCCCTGGTGGCACACTGGTTAAGAGCTCGGCTGCTAACCAAAGGGTTGGCAGTTTGAATCCACCAGCTGCTCCTTGGAAACCTTATGAGGCATTTCTATTCCGTCCTGTAGCGTCCCTATGAGTCAGAATTGACTCAGTGGCAGTGGGGTTTGTTTTTTGTTTTTGTTTTCAGTCCTATTGCTATCTAGCTGAAAGGGCCCAGGTGAGTTCCTTAACCTTTCCAAGTTGGAATGTTCTTATCTGTAATAGAACATTGGCCCATGTATGTTCCAAATCCTCCACCAGACTTTGAATCATCAGATTTTGGTGCTTTACCTGTGTGACTCTTATGAAAACAATACGTATGGACTTGGTTTACCAGTTCCATCTAGGAACTCAGTTCTCTAGTCCTTAAACCTTTTCTGTTTCACACGTGGATAAAAATATTACGAAGAAAGAAAGGAATGTTTGTAGAGCACTTAAAAGAAAGCTTTAGATTTTTGTAAATTTTAACCTTGGTGATTATAAAATGGTGGTTAAACAATAGCAAAACAGTCATTTTAAAATGCTTTGTAATTTTAAGAAAACAATTTAGAACTTAGAACTGATATTCTTCAGTCCATGTTTAGGGAAAATACTATGAGGTGCATCTATTGTTGTTTGATTACCAAAAATAAATAATTAAATACATGCATATACAGAGAGAGAGAGAGATTACAGATACTTTCTTTAGCAAAGCTTAATACTTTGGATAATGACTGCCGTCTTATAAAGCAGAGCCTCCTCCCTTCGCCCCATGAGGAAGTGGTTCCTCTAATTATTCCAGTATCTGGGCCCATGACCACAAGTCATAGAAATTTTTTTAGTTACTCAACTCTTATTTTGCTCTCTGGATTGTAAATGTGTAAAAAGTCTGATTAACTGGCACAGACCTCTTGATGCTCCCAGCATATGGAGAAAATTCAGAATAAGGTGAAGGGTACTTTTCAGATCTTCCGTTCACAAAATGGATACGTTTGGCTAAATGACCTTACTAGAGAAAACCGAAGGAGTCGCTGGGTGGTGCAAATGGTTATGCATTGGACTGTTAGCTGAAAGGTCATGATTTGAACCCACCTAGGGACTCTGAAGATAGGTCTGGCAATCTCCTTCCAAAAGACCATAGCCTGGAAAACCCTATAGAGCAGTTCTACTAGGCACACATGAGGTCGCCATGAGTTAGAATTGACTCCGCAGCAACTAACAACAACAACAGAGAAAACAGATATTTAGTCATTCTTGCTTCTATACTTACATTCTCTACCTGAACAATGTCTTAGCTTTCTGTAGAATTCTTTCATCTTTGGTTGCCTTGCTTTGTATCATGAGTATACATTTCTTATTATTTAGAAATAGTTAGCCTTCAGTTGTAGGTCAGGATTTTTTATCACTCCCTGGGACACTGACTCAACTTTTATACTAACATTGTTAAGGACTCATCCCTCCACAGGTCATAAGTGACCTGGTTGAGATTAAACTGCTGACTCATACAGATCTACCCCACCCTCCTCATTGGGAAGACTACAGGGGTAGCCAGACTAATAGTAGGCTAGACAGAGCACCTTGGAGGAGGAAGGATACAGCTTCTTCAATTATACCATCCAAGGTGTTTTCCCTGATTATTAATGCTTTTGAGAGTTTTCATGTTTATAGACTGCAACCTGTCCTGCTTTGCCAATTATGACCACTTCTTTCTGTTTTAGGAAGTAAAAAGGTTAATAGTTAAAAGCATGCAATTCTTTTTATATTCTTGTAAAATACAGATAACACAACATTTGACAATTCAAGATTTTTCACTTGAACAATTCAGTGACAGCAATTACATTAATCAGGTTGTACAACCATCACCAATATCCGTTGCCAAATTTTCCATCACCATAAACAGAAACTCAATGTTTCCTAAGCAATGACTTGCCCTTTCCCCCTCCCTCCCGCACCTGGTAACCACTATTAAACTCTGATCTCTATACATTTGCCTATTCTAGGTATTTCATATTAGTGAGATCATACTTGTCTTTTGAGATTGACTTACTTCACTCAGCATGATGCTTTCAATGTTCATCAGTGTTGTGGCGTGTATCAGGACTTCATTTCTTTTTATGGCTGAGTAATATTCCCTTGTATGTTCACACCACATTTTGTTTATTGATTCATCTCCTGATGGACTTTTGGGTTGTTTCCACCTTTTGGTTATTGTGAATAGTGCTGCAATGAACACTGGTGTATAAAAAACATACTTTTTTAATGTAAATACTTTTATGTCTAAAAGAAGGAGTGGTTAATATACTATTGAGAGATGGCAGTTTAATGGTTAAATGCATGCACTATGAAGGTTGACAGCCTAGATTTAAATTCTAGCTTTGTTGTTTGCTTGTGTTTGCCCATCTGTAAAATGGAGATGATGATAATAGCTATTCCTTAGAGCAGTAGTGAGAATTATGTGAGATATTATATGGAAAACATTTAAACAGGACCTGGCAAGTGGTAAATGTTCAAAAAAGTTAGCAATTGATATTATTAGTATAAATTTATCACAAGAGGGGTAATTGCCACAGAGTATACCTATTTATTGTTATATTGTACTTCACCATGTACAATAATATTCAAATGGTCTGCCTTAGTAACTAGAGAATTTCATAATGATATTTTAAAAAATGGAGCCCTGGTGGTACAGTGATTAAGAGCTTGGCTGCTAACCAAAAGTTCGGCAGTTCAGATCTGCCAGCCGCTCCTTGGAAACCCTATGGGGCAGTTCTACTCTGTCCTATAAGAGTCACTATGAGTTGGATTCGACTCAAAGGCAACAGATTTGGTTTGATTGGGATTTTAAAAAATAATTTCAGTTACTTGAGCTGGAAAGAACCTTGGACAGAGCTGTGACTAGGCCATGCATTAATGACAAACTATTCAAGGATTTGTGTAGTGTTGCGTAAATTTTGATGGCATGGGCATGTAAAATCAGCAGATTGCTTTGAATGATTTCCTAAAGCAGTCACATTTTGTCTTGTGAGAGTAACATTTTTTAAAGCCTTAAATATTTTCCCACATCTATATGACCTGGTCACTCATGTGGATCTGGCCAGCAGGTGTAATTTTTTCTTATAATAGATCTGTCTCAAATGGTAGAAAACTACATCAGTACTTACATACTGCCATTATTCTAGCTTTCTTCATTCCCCTCCAGTTCTGTTCTTTTCATTCAATATGATTGAAAAGCATTAAAATTTGTTCATATAGATCTCTTTACCACAACTGAGCAAATCAGAAGGCATTTAAACTAACTTGTATAAAAATGGAAGCAACAGAAGGGAGAAATGAGTTGTTTTAAATTCCCATTTTATTATGACCTTATCCCAGTGGTATTGCGCTATATTGATCACAGCCGACTTCGTGGCTGTGTGTTGACCACAGAGTGTAATCTAGAGGGCATTTCAGATTGTAAATGACTTTCCAGAGTACCCTAGTTAAAACTGTTTATGCTACATGACAACTGCTATTATTTCACTGCCAGCCAAATATAAAAGAACATTAATATTCATTAGTAATGTTACAGCTGGTGACTCCTTAACAACATTGTAATGGTTTGATTAGATATTTCAAACAATGCATTGAAATATTCACACAGTGAGCCCTGATCAACACAATGCATTAAAGAACCCCAGTAATACCAAGGAGAAAAGTAAATATGTATGTATATATATTAGGCTAAGCAAATAAACATTATAGAAATATATTTCAGTTGATAAGATCTCACATTATGCAAGGAGTAATTGATTTTTGAATGAATTACATGAGGAAATCACCATGGTAGAAATTTGGAACAGATTCAGTTCTCAATTTTATCACTTAAATTCAATGTCACTGTTTCAATTTCTATCAATTAGGCTTTGTGCCATAAATGTGTCTTCAGAGACAATTGTAAGCATAAAATGAGACAAATAAAAGGGAAGGTGGTAGTAGGGGTTATGAAATGGTGCTAAGATCTTCTCAGTACTTACTAAAACCCAAACCAAACTCATTACCATCAAGTCGATTCTACTCATAGCAACCCTATTGGACAAAGTAGAACCACTCCATAGGGTTTCCAAGGCTGTAAATCTTTACAGAAGTAGACTGCCACATCTTTCTCCTGCAGAGCAGCTGGTGGGTCCAAACTACCTACCTTTCGGTTAGCAGCCGAATGCTTTAACCATTGCACCACCAGGGTTCCTCTGAGTACCTCATATGGACTATATGCTATGTAGGGCTTTTAGATATGCTGTCTCGTCTCATCTAATTAGATGAGGAAACCAAATATAAGAGAGTTTAATTCTAGTCTTTTTACTCAAAAAATAGTGAATGGATTGGCAAACGAATAAACAAAGAGATGAGAATGTGTAGTATACACACACGTATGTATGAACACACTCACACTTATATATATATAGACATATATATGCATATGTATGTGTGCATGTGTATGGATATAATGTTTCCTATTGTATACATGAATATGCATTCACATGCTATAGGGGAACCATTTCTAACATATACTGACTAATGTACACTGATGAGGCTAAGGCAGCAGTAAGTGTATGTTCAAATTAACCTTCAAGTTTTCCACCAGTATTATAAGCAAGAAGTGTGGAATGCCTTCATTTGGAAAAAATCAAGCCATAAACCTCTGAATCCTTCCATCACGTTCCATTGTCTGTTTCTTTCCTGATTCTTTAAATCAGGTTAAAGTAAATGAAGATGCCAACCAAAATGAGTTGTAGTGCCTCTGGAATGTTAATTCTTGGAGAAACCAAAGCTGATGAATTGTTATAATCTCCTCTTATGCAGGGAACTCTGGATTAGTGGTTTGTCGCAATAGCTATGTGTACATTACATGCAAAAGCAAGGCTTGTGGAAAAATTTATATAAACCTGTTTTATTTTTTGTGATTATATTTGGAATTGTGTATAAATAACTTATGTGTAAAAACAGCTCAATTATAAATTAAGAATCTGGTGTCTTTTGAGAGCAAATAGCAAATGGAGAGTTCTAAAAATATTCAAGCTTGCAGAATCTGAATCATGTTTTGTATGTCCACAGGTTTTGAACCACACTTGCAGGGATGCACCTAATTTCCCTTTTTCTAAAACTACCTGCTGCTTTTATTTTGATCATCTTCATAATCTTGAGAGATAAGGATTACATAAGTCATCAGTAGTATCTGCCTCCTCGCCCCCACCCCCCCATCCCTGCCAAAACACACAACACACATGTTGGGTAGTCTAGGCTAATTCTGGTTGAAATATTAATAATTTTATATATGATTACTGGTTATCACAAGTGAGATCAAACAGTATAGTATCAAGGTCAGAGTCTATGTTGTTGACTGAGACAGTTCCTCTCTTTTTTTTTTTTTTTAATCTGGGCAGTTCTGTTCCAATTGATTTTATCCTGTTCTGAATCACAGTTATCTCACAGCAAGAGCTAGGAGTCATGGTGTAGGATGATGAGGTCAGGTTCACTGCTTCACAGCAGTGAAGTAGTCACATGGCAGGGGCTGACATGAGGCACAAGGAGCTAGTTGGTGCCAATAGCTCTGTGGCTCTCTGTCTTCTCGTAGCATTCACCAGCTTGTTGCTAAATATATATTATTATCATAATGACACTGAGGAAAAAAGACACATGTAGAAACCAGAACAAAACTATTGCTATACATTTTTCAAAAGGGCACATCAGAGAAAGGGACCATCTCAGATGAACTTTTAATTGCCATTAGACTTATGCTTAATAATAGGAAATATACTTCTCAGGTCTGACAAAAAGTAGAGTTTTTCTCACCTGTTTAGCCAAGACGGCATTTAAATGTCTGTCTTTTCTTTCTTTCCTCTTCTTCCATTCTCTCTCTCTCCCTCCCTCCCTCCTTCCCTTCCCTACTAAATATAAAGCTCCAAGGGGATCCCTTAACACACACATCCATATTAAGGTCCAACACGTTTTTCGATTTAATTTAACAATCCTGTGATGAACTTTGATATAGAACTCTCTGACCCTCCATCTGCTGAAGCTGTTCAATTGATTTGGAAAATAAGAAAACAACTTCCTGGTTTTTAATGCAATTGAATAGAAACCTCAGGCTTTGTGATTTCATTATATGTGGCAAACCCAATTTCTTTATGTGCTAATTGTACTGGTAACATGCAGTCTGTAATAAATAATAATTTAAAGTTCATTTTGTAACCTGGAAAAATGTAGTTACCATTTAATAACACTATTAACGGAACTTCATTAAACATTTCATTTCCATAATTTAATTGAAGCCAAGCTTAAGTTAATAAGATTTGTAAATTTGTAAATCTGTTACAGATGTTGCAAGGATGTGTGTATCTGTGTGTGTGTGTACCCACAAATTTTATTCAGATGAAAGATGCTAAAGGAAACAGAAGATTTTCTTATATCGATAACAGAGAATATTAGATCCAGACCAGCCTAAGGAAGCCAGTTACTGAGATAAGTAGGTTGTTGTAGAAAATAATAAACTATTGCCAAGAAGTGGTGGGAAATATATGCTTGTATGTACAAACAGTTACATTTGATGTTTTACGGCATATTATGTAATGGATGAAATGTTCATTGGCAGAAAGGCTTCACTTACCAACAATATTATTCTTAAGCGTGATTTTCTGGACTTGTTTTATAGGTCTGCAGTTTTAATTATTTTCTTTAATAAAAGATAGAAGTTATCTAATTTTTAGTTCTTTGTACATTTAGTAAACTAATTTTACATTTCCTAGGTTGTGATTAAGGTGTTTTTGCTATGTGACTAGAGAGTTTGTTAGTAAACAATTATTGCATGTGTAAATACATTGCAATACTAATGGAAAATAAATGAGCTAAAATATACATACCTATAAAACCAAAAAAACCAAACCCATTGGCTGTTGAGCGATTCCAGCTCATAGTGACCCTATAGTATACATACCTATGTGTTAGCCAATATTTTCTGCTATGTGTTTGACTCCCAAAATGGCAAATGACTCAAGTCATATAATGTCAGACTTACTTCTCTTCAGGGTTTAACTCTTCAAGGTTTGACTCTTGTAGCTGTGATATCCAGTTTGAAGCTACTGAAGAACTTTGACTAGCCATGCCACATTTGGCAGGATCCGATTTGTCTTTTAGAAAGTTCACTTTACTATCAGCAATGTGAAGGATGAATTGCAGAGGTTGAGTATAGATGCTGAGAAGCCAGGAAAAAAAAACAATCCCTCAAATTGGGGCATGCTGGCAAGAGATAAGGAGGACCTGAATTGAATTAACACAGTGAGCATAAGATGCAGAAGAGGAAAGGTAGAAGCAAGAATCATTTATCTGAAAGTATTTATTATGCATTTATGTGTCAGGCACTGTGCTAGATACCGGTGATATAATGATGTAACTTTTTACAACACAGACTACTCTCCTATGGGGTCACCCATGCTGATAGACCATAAAGATTAACTCAACTTCTTACAGTCTAAACTATTCATTCTGTTTTATATGCATACTTCTATATATTCTGTTTTAATACATATATTAAATCATATATACTTGTCTTAGTCATCTAGTGCTGCTCTAACAGAAATACCACAAGTGGATGGTTTTAACAAAAAAGAAGTTCATTCTCTCACAGTCCAGTAGGCTACAAGTCCAAATTCAGGGTGTCAGCTCCAGGGGAACACTTTCTCTCTGTCGGCTCTGGAGGAAGGTCCTTGTGATTCATCAGTCTTCCTTTGGTCTGGGAGCATCTCAGCGAAGGAACCTCAGGTCCAAAGGACACGCTCTGCTCCCGGCACTGCTTTCTTGGTGGTATGAGGTTCCCATGTGTCTCTGCTCGCTTCTCTCTTTCATTTCTCAAAAGAGACTGCATTAAGACTCTATCTAATCTTGTCAACCTCATCAGTATAACCTCATCACAGTGATAGAATTTACAGCACAGAAAGAGATCACATATAATCTCATCATAGTGCTAGAGTTTACAACACATAAGGAAATCACATCAGATAATACAATCATACAATATGGGGAATCGTGACCTAGCCAATTTGCTACACACATTTTTGGGGGGACACAGTTCAATCTATGACAATACTATAAACGACTAAAAGTACTCTAGAGTCCTATGAGTAGGAGCCCTGGTGGCACAATGGTTAAACACTTGGCTGCTAACCGGAAAGGTCAGCAATTCAAACCCACCAGCCACTCCAAGGGAGAAAGATGTGGCAGTCTGCTTCCTTAAAGATTACAGTCTTGGAAACCCTATGGGGCAGTTCTACTTTGTCCTATAGGGTCGCTATGAGTCAGAATCGACTCAGTGGCAGTGGATTGTGATCAGAGTCCTATGAATCATCTTTGCATATTGACCTCATGGTTTTCATGTCCATGGAATGTCCAGCAAGAAGAATTATGTGGAATTATGGAATGAAAGACATGTCAGATGTAGAAGATTTTCTGTCTAGTGAAGACTGTTGACATTAGGATGAATTACTTATGAAAAGTATGGCATTTCCTTTAGACATATATACAATTAGGAGTTGTTGTTGTTAGGTGCCATCAAATCGGTTCCTACTCATAGTGACCCTGTGTACAACAGAAGGAAACACTGCCTGGTCCTGCTCCATCCTCATGATCATTGTTACGCTTGAGCCCATTTTTGCAGCCACTGTGTCAATCCATCTCATTGAGGGTCTTCCTCTTTTTCACTGACCCTCCACTTTACCAAGCATGATGTCAATTTACCAATTAGGAGAGGACATTTTAATTTACACTAGGTTGATGAGGTTATAATCAGAAGCCCAATGTGATATAGAGTCATGCTTGTTTTGCTGATCATTGATTCTCTGGTGCCTAGCACATTGTCTGGCACCTAGTAGGTACTTGATACATATTAGATAAATGAATAAAAAGAAGCAATAGAATAAATGATCACTCAAAATTTCTTTCATTCCTGTGATTGATGTGAAAGGTGACAGACAGTTGTTATTTTTTGCAATATTGGGTTTTCACTAAGCTATAGGACCACATAAGCTGTCTTTAAAATTAGTTGTTGAAAATGCCTAGGATTGAGCATTATGGATTACTTTCTACTGACCTAAAATATACTTTAAAACAATGAAGAATTTGGCCTAGGAGACAGAACAAAACTGAATTATCTTCTAAGCTGTACCCTTTACTCAGCTATTCTAGTTCACTTCTCTTTCCCTCTTTTTTTTTCCTTGGGAATTCTAATTTTACAAATAACTTTAACATCTGTAAAATGACAACAGTCAATTAGAGAAATCTATAAAATATTTGAGCTTCTTGAAGAGAGTTCTCTATAAATAGAACTTGGCAAGTAATTAGTCATTTCAGTACTATAAACGAAAGTAGTATGAATAATTTTTTAAGTTGCTCTTTTTATACTCCTCTGCATTTACATAAAGCTGTGAAATCCTTTAGGGCCCTTTGGTATGCAAAATACTTGACTGCTTTTTTCTTTGTAATCATTTTAATTAATATACTTCTATTCTGATGCAGCATGGGAAGCAGAATAATTAGCTTATAGCCAACAAATCAAGTCTTAAGAGAAAGAAATTTCCAATTTCTTTTTAGATTATTATTTAGTTATTCCTAGTTGAATCCATGGGTTTTAAAAGATCCAGAAGAATTAATGGTTGTATTTCTTAATTCCGTAGATCTGAGACAATGGATAATTTCAGGAAATCTTTCTAATTTCACATTAGGGTGTAACCATTAAACTTTGGGAAATCTTTACATATGGCATTGAACACCATGTAGAATGTCACTGTTTCATATTTGACACATTTTTCCAAGTTGGGCATATTTCCTTTACCTTTTCTCAAATAAAACTTCAAAATCATCACATAGGTATTGAGGTGGACCAGTTGTAAAATACTTGGGAAAATTTAATTCTGATTTTGCATAGTTTAAAGGGCTGTGATTGAAAACGTTGCCTGATAATGAAATTGATTTTCCTCCTTCCTAGTGGGGAGTCAGTGATGAGGAAAGTCAGGTGAGATAGGGGTGATTCAGTCTGATTCTTCCAAGTAGATGATTTTGTGCAGCTCTGGTATTCTCCTTAACTTTTCCTTCATGTTCAAATACTTTCTTTTTGAATGAAGGTTTGGGCATAGTGAGGAGAGAGGGAGAGAGAGAGAGAGAGAGAGTGTGTGTGTGTGTGTGTGTGTGTGTGTGTGTAAAATATCTAGTGAAAATATGCTAATCATGAGTCAGTTCAAGTCTGAGATTTCATATTAATTGATTGATCTCTCAGAAATCATTTCCCTCTGCCCCACCCTTCAATCAGCATATTGGAGCAATGAAAAAACTAGCTGGTTTTATTAGAATATTATACCATTGTCAATCACAGGCAATTCTGAAATGTGTTGTTGCTAAGGTGATACATTCTTATCCAAATTGTTTCCTTAGAAAGAAACTTTAGTGCACTTCAGGGCTGGCTGCTTTTGGATTATTACTCCATTCATTAAAAATCAAGAAAAAGAAAAAAAAAGTTACTTTTGTCCTAGCAGTCTTATTTGAAATAATCCTGTTCTCCACTGATACATTTGTAGGTTCAAAATAGTGTTTCTATTGTGAAATATTTCTAAGTAGTTTTGTTCTGAAACTGTGTCTTTGTTGTTAGGATTCCTGTGAATGATAGAGCACCAGCTACTGAGAGGCTGAGGGCCATGTCATTCCTTTTCACCTGGCAGTTGCTTTGGGCTTTTAAAAATAGTGATGTTAGGAATTAGAGGCTGAAATTCAGTCTTTTCATTCATATGGCGCCAAAAAAAAAAAAAAAAAAAAGCAG